>NC_142200.1:74132654-74881820 GCF_049639895.1 Pseudopodoces humilis
GGCGGAAGGAAGGAAGTGGCGGAAGGAAGGAAGGAAGGAAGGAAGGAAGGAAGGAAGGAAGGAAGGAAGGAAGGAAGGAAGGAAGGAAGGAAGGAAGGAAGGAAGGAAGTGGCGGAAGGAAGTGGCGGAAGGAAGTGGCGGAAGGAAGTGGCGGAAGGAAGGAAGTGGCGGAAGGAAGGAAGTGGCGGAAGGAAGGAAGGAAGGAAGTGGCGGAAGGAAGGAAGGAAGGAAGGAAGGAAGGAAGGAAGGAAGGAAGGAAGGAAGGAAGGAAGGAAGGAAGGAAGGAAGGAAGGAAGGAAGGAAGGAAGGAAGGAAGGAAGGAAGGAAGGAAGTGGCGGAAGGAAGGAAGGAAGTGGCGGAAGGAAGGAAGTGGCGGAAGGAAGTGGCGGAAGGAAGTAGCGGAAGGAAGTGGCGGAAGTGGCGGAAGTGGCGGAAGTGGCGGAAGGAAGGGGCGGAAGGGGCGGAATGAAGGGTCGGAATGAAGGGTCGGAAGGAAGGGGCGGAAGGAAGGAAGGGGCGGAAGGAAGGAAGGGGCGGAAGGGGCGGAAGGGGCGGAAGGGGCGGAAGGAAGGAAGTGGCGAAAGGAAGGAAGGAAGTGGCGGAAGGAAGGAAGGAAGTGGCGGAAGGAAGGAAGGAAGTGGCGGAAGGAAGTGGCGGAAGGAAGTGGCGGAAGGAAGTGGCGGAAGTGGCGGAAGTGGCGGAAGTGGCGGAAGGAAGGAAGGAAGGAAGTGGCGGAAGGAAGGAAGGAAGTGGCGGAAGGAAGTGGCGGAAGGAAGTGGCGGAAGGAAGTGGCGGAAGGAAGTGGCGGAAGGAAGCAAGGAAGTGGCGGAAGGAAGGAAGTGGCAGAAGGAAGTGGCGGAAGGAAGGAAGGAAGGAAGGAAGGAAGGAAGGAAGGAAGGAAGGAAGGAAGGAAGGAAGGAAGGAAGGAAGGAAGGAAGGAAGGAAGGAAGGAAGGAAGGAAGGAAGGAAGGAAGGAAGGAAGGAAGGAAGGAAGGAAGGAAGGAAGTGGCGGAAGTGGCGGAAGTGGCGGAAGTGGCGGAAGTGGCGGAAGTGGCGGAAGGAAGGAAGTGGCGGAAGGAAGGAAGTGGCGGAAGGAAGTGGCGGAAGGAAGTGGCGGAAGGAAGGAAGTGGCGGAAGAGGCAGGAAGTGGCGGAAGGAAGGAAGTGGCGGAAGGAAGGAAGGAAGAAGTGGCGGAACGGAAGGAAGTGGCAGAAGGAAGGAAGGAAGTGGCGGAAGGAAGTGGCGTAAGGAAGTGGCTGAAGGAAGTGGCGGAAGGAAGTGGCGTAAGGAAGTGGCGGAAGGAAGTGGCGGAAGGAAGTGGCGGAAGTGGCGGAAGGAAGGAAGGAAGGAAGTGGCGGAAGGAAGTGGCGGAAGGAAGTGGCGGAAGGAAGTGGCGGAAGGAAGGAAGGAAGGAAGGAAGGAAGGAAGGAAGGAAGGAAGGAAGGAAGGAAGGAAGGAAGGAAGGAAGGAAGGAAGGAAGGAAGTGGCGGAAGGAAGGAAGGAAGTGGCGGAAGGAAGGAAGGAAGTGGCGGAAGGAAGGAAGTGGCGGAAGGAAGTGGCGGAAGGAAGTGGCGGAAGGAAGTGGCGGAAGTGGCGGAAGGAAGGAAGGAAGGAAGTGGCGGAAGGAAGTGGCGGAAGGAAGGGGCGGAAGGAAGGAAGGAAGGGGCGGAAGGAAGGGGCGGAAGGAAGGGGCGGAAGGAAGGAAGGAAGGAAGGAAGGAAGGAAGGGGCGGAAGGGGCGGAAGGGGCGGAAGGGGCGGAAGGAAGGAAGTGGCGGAAGGAAGGAAGGAAGTGGCGGAAGGAAGGAAGGAAGTGGCGGAAGGAAGGAAGTGGCGGAAGGAAGGAAGGAAGTGGCGGAAGGAAGGAAGGAAGGAAGGAAGTGGCGGAAGGAAGTGGCGGAAGGAAGTGGCGGAAGGAAGTGGCGGAAGGAAGGAAGGAAGGAAGGAAGTGGCGGAAGGAAGGAAGGAAGTGGCGGAAGGAAGTGGCGGAAGGAAGTGGCGGAAGGAAGTGGCGGAAGGAAGTGGCGGAAGGAAGTGGCGGAAGGAAGTGGCGGAAGGAAGTGGCGGAAGGAAGGAAGGAAGGAAGGAAGGAAGGAAGTGGCGGAAGGAAGGAAGGAAGTGGCGGAAGGAAGGAAGTGGCGGAAGGAAGTGGCGGAAGGAAGTAGCGGAAGGAAGTGGCGGAAGTGGCGGAAGTGGCGGAAGTGGCGGAAGGAAGGGGCGGAAGGGGCGGAATGAAGGGTCGGAATGAAGGGTCGGAAGGAAGGGGCGGAAGGAAGGAAGGGGCGGAAGGAAGGAAGGGGCGGAAGGGGCGGAAGGGGCGGAAGGGGCGGAAGGAAGGAAGTGGCGAAAGGAAGGAAGGAAGTGGCGGAAGGAAGGAAGGAAGTGGCGGAAGGAAGGAAGGAAGTGGCGGAAGGAAGTGGCGGAAGGAAGTGGCGGAAGGAAGTGGCGGAAGGAAGTGGCGGAAGGAAGGAAGGAAGTGGCGGAAGGAAGGAAGGAAGTGGCGGAAGGAAGTGGCGGAAGGAAGTGGCGGAAGGAAGTGGCGGAAGGAAGGAAGTGGCGGAAGGAAGGAAGGAAGGAAGTGGCGGAAGGAAGTGGCGGAAGGAAGGAAGGAAGTGGCGGAAGGAAGGAAGGAAGGAAGGAAGGAAGGAAGGAAGGAAGGAAGGAAGGAAGGAAGGAAGGAAGGAAGGAAGGAAGGAAGGAAGGAAGGAAGGAAGGAAGGAAGGAAGGAAGGAAGGAAGGAAGGAAGGAAGTGGCGGAAGTGGCGGAAGTGGCGGAAGTGGCGGAAGGAAGGAAGGAAGTGGCGGAAGGAAGGAAGTGGCGGAAGGAAGTGGCGGAAGGAAGGAAGTGGCGGAAGGAAGGAAGTGGCGGAAGAGGCAGAAGTGGCGGAAGTGGCGGAAGTGGCGGAAACGGCGGAAGTGGCGGAAGTGGCGGAAGGAAGGAAGGAAGGAAGTGGCGGAAGGAAGTGGCGGAAGGAAGTGGCGGAAGGAAGTGGCGGAAGGAAGTGGCGGAAGTGGCGGAAGTGGCGGAAGTGGCGGAAGTGGCGGAAGGAAGGAAGGAAGGAAGGAAGGAAGGAAGGAAGGAAGGAAGCAAGGAAGGAAGGAAGTGGCGGAAGGAAGGAAGGAAGGAAGTGGCGGAAGGAAGGAAGTGGCGGAAGGAAGGAAGGGGCGGGAGGAAGGAAGGAAGGAAGGAAGGAAGGAAGGAAGGAAGGAAGGAAGGAAGGAAGGAAGGAAGGAAGGAAGGAAGGAAGGAAGGAAGGAAGGAAGGAAGGAAGTGGCGGAAGGAAGGAAGGAAGTGGCGGAAGGAAGGAAGTGGCGGAAGGAAGTGGCGGAAGGAAGTGGCGGAAGGAAGTGGCGGAAGTGGCGGAAGGAAGTGGCGGAAGTGGCGGGCGAGGCGGAAGTGGCGGAAGGAAGGGGCGGAAGGGGGGGAAGGAAGGGTCGGAAGGAAGGGGCGGAAGGAAGGGGCGGAAGGAAGGAAGGGGCGGAAGGAAGGAAGGGGCGGAAGGGGCGGAAGGGGCGGAAGGGGCGGAAGGAAGGAAGTGGCGGAAGGAAGGAAGGAAGTGGCGGAAGGAAGGAAGGAAGTGGCGGAAGGAAGGAAGTGGCGGAAGGAAGGAAGGAAGTGGCGGAAGGAAGGAAGGAAGTGGCGGAAGGAAGTGGCGGAAGGAAGTGGCGGAAGGAAGTGGCGGAAGGAAGTGGCGGAAGGAAGGAAGGAAGTGGCGGAAGGAAGTGGCGGAAGGAAGTGGCGGAAGGAAGTGGCGGAAGGAAGTGGCGGAAGGAAGTGGCGGAAGGAAGTGGCGGAAGGAAGGAAGTGGCGGAAGGAAGGAAGGAAGGAAGGAAGGAAGGAAGGAAGGAAGGAAGGAAGGAAGGAAGGAAGGAAGGAAGGAAGGAAGGAAGGAAGGAAGGAAGGAAGGAAGGAAGGAAGTGGCGGAAGGAAGTGGCGGAAGGAAGGAAGTGGCGGAAGGAAGGAAGTGGCGGAAGTGGCGGAAGTGGCGGAAGTGGCGGAAGTGGCGGAAGTGGCGGAAGGAAGTGGCGGAAGGAAGTGGCGGAAGGAAGGAAGTGGCGGAAGGAAGTGGCGGAAGGAAGTGGCGGAAGGAAGTGGCGGAAGGAAGGAAGGAAGGAAGGAAGGAAGGAAGGAAGGAAGGAAGGAAGGAAGTGGCGGAAGGAAGGAAGTGGCGGAAGGAAGGAAGTGGCGGAAGGAAGTGTCGGAAGGAAGGAAGAAAGGAAGGAAGGAAGTGGCGGAAGGAAGGAAGGAAGTGGCGGAAGGAAGGAAGGAAGTGGCGGAAGGAAGGAAGGAAGGAAGGAAGGAAGGAAGGAAGGAAGGAAGGAAGGAAGGAAGGAAGGAAGGAAGGAAGGAAGGAAGGAAGGAAGGAAGGAAGTGGCGGAAGGAAGGAAGGAAGTGGCTGAAGGAAGGAAGTGGCGGAAGGAAGTGGCGGAAGGAAGTGGCGGAAGGAAGGAAGGAAGTGGCGGAAGGAAGGAAGGAAGGAAGGAAGTGGCGGAAGGAAGGAAGGAAGTGGCGGAAGGAAGGAAGGAAGGAAGGAAGTGGCGGAAGGAAGGAAGGAAGGAAGGAAGGAAGGAAGGAAGGAAGGAAGTGGCGGAAGGAAGTGGCGGAAGGAAGGAAGGAAGGAAGGAAGGAAGGAAGGAAGGAAGGAAGGAAGGAAGGAAGGAAGGAAGTGGCGGAAGGAAGTGGCGGAAGGAAGTGGCGGAAGGAAGGAAGTGGCGGAAGGAAGGAAGGAAGGAAGGAAGGAAGGAAGGAAGGAAGTGGCGGAAGGAAGGAAGTGGCGGAAGGAAGTGGCGGAAGGAAGTGGCGGAAGGAAGTGGCGGAAGGAAGGAAGTGGCGGAAGGAAGGAAGGAAGTGGCGGAAGGAAGGAAGGAAGGAAGGAAGGAAGGAAGGAAGGAAGGAAGGAAGTGGCGGAAGGAAGGAAGGAAGTGGCGGAAGGAAGGAAGGAAGGAAGGAAGGAAGGAAGGAAGGAAGGAAGGAAGGAAGGAAGGAAGGAAGGAAGGAAGGAAGGAAGGAAGGAAGGAAGAAGGAAGGAAGGAAGGAAGTGTGGAAGGAAGTGGCGGAAGGAAGGAAGTGGCGGAAGGAAGGAAGTGGCGGAAGGAAGGAAGTGGCGGAAGGAAGGAAGTGGCGGAAGGAAGGAAGTGGCGGAAGGAAGTGGCGGAAGGAAGGAAGTGGCGGAAGGAAGGAAGTGGCGGAAGGAAGGAAGGAAGGAAGGAAGGAAGGAAGGAAGGAAGGAAGGAAGGAAGGAAGGAAGGAAGGAAGGAAGGAAGGAAGGAAGGAAGGAAGGAAGGAAGGAAGGAAGGAAGGAAGGAAGGAAGGAAGGAAGGAAGGAAGGAAGGAAGGAAGGAAGGAAGGAAGTGGCGGAAGGAAGGAAGTGGCGGAAGTGGCGGAAGTGGCGGAAGGAAGGAAGTGGCGGAAGGAAGGAAGTGGCGGAAGGAAGGAAGTGGCGGAAGGAAGTGGCGGAAGGAAGGAAGTGGCGGAAGAGGCAGAAGTGGCGGAAGTGGCGGAAGTGGCGGAAGTGGCGGAAGTGGCGGAAGGAAGGAAGGAAGTGGCGGAAGTGGCGGAAGTGGCAGAAGGAAGGAAGGAAGGAAGGAAGTGGCGGAAGGAAGGAAGGAAGGAAGGAAGGAAGGAAGGAAGGAAGGAAGGAAGGAAGGAAGGAAGGAAGGAAGGAAGGAAGGAAGGAAGGAAGGAAGGAAGGAAGGAAGGAAGGAAGGAAGGAAGGAAGGAAGGAAGGAAGGAAGGAAGGAAGGAAGGAAGGAAGGAAGGAAGGAAGGAAGGAAGGAAGGAAGGAAGGAAGGAAGGAAGGAAGGAAGGAAGGAAGGAAGGCTTAGAATACGTACACACGTTCTCCTAGGTCTCTTTGTGATTGTTTGCCTTTCCCCTTTAGACTCAGGAAAAGCAATTTATTACAGAAAATTCAAGAATTTCAAGATTAAGCCCAAATATTTTTTCCCTTTGAGAAGTTTTCCCATAATGCCAGTGTTGTTTTTTCTTGAAATCATGTTTTCATTTATTAGCACCCTACATTTCCAGAGCAGTATTGTTTTAGTTCAGCCATTTCAGTCAAAAATAGAAAGTAAGCTTTAATAAGATAGATGTCTAGACACAGGATGGTGGTGCCCTCTTTATACTGCAGATGCTGACTAATTAACATTGCTTATTTTTCCACTTGTCAGAATGCTTGCCCGCTACTGGGTTTGTTGTTTTGTTGTGGCTGGTTCTTTAACCTTTTCCCTGTGGCTATATATCAGGGTCTTATAATACAAACCTTCTCCTTTATTTCACTCTTCCCAGCTGTCAGGTCATCACCCTTTATTTAGACTTTTGCACTCTGTCCTTTAAGCATCATGGCAGTCAGAAACTCTTAAACATCTCTCACTAAAGGTGAAGTCTTACATTCAGAAGACCCATAAAATTTTTCTACCCTAGATTTCAAAGTTAAAATGCCATTCTTTCAAATCAGTCTTTAACCATTACAACTACTGGCAGCCTCTCAAATGGAAAGGTATAATTTCCAGTAAATCCACATAAAACCCTTTGAGGTTTGTCTATCCTTCAGGTTTTTTCTTCATACTTTTCTGTTTCTTGAGATGTGAGCTCCCTGCATGCATCTAACAGGTATATTTTAGATTCCACTACTACTGCTTGAAGCAAAATGTCTTGAGGCACATCCTCCTATAAAGACAGCTGAGCAGACATAAAGATAAATAGTATGCAAGACAAATTAATATTAATCTTTTTAAATCTTAAAAATATGGGCATTCTATTAAAAAAAGCTTTACAAGAAAAGTATGGTGAAGGAAATGAAGTCTTGGTAATGCCACAAGTCCTAAGAAAATATTTTTTTAAAAAATATTAAATAATGGACCAGAAAACTTATTGAAAATGCAATTTCTTTGTGAAAACTTAAAATAGAAGGTTTGGATTTGGATGAAATTACAACTGATTTTATGTGGATAGCACTTCACTCAGTGTACACAAGCTGTTTAATATCACATCAATATTCAGTTACTAGTCTAACATCAACCTGTAGTACATGTTATGTTAATTACAGTTTCAAAGAAAGCTAAAAGTTTCTCTTTTCTGAAAACTGACTATTTGGATGTTGGTACTCACATGAAAAAAGAAAAATAAAACTGAATCCAAAAAGTCTCAAAATACATGTATTTATTTTTTGTCAAGAGTTATGCAATATGCCTGCAATTTTGTATTTCAAAGACATCCACCTTCTTAGTGGTAATGTTATACATGGTCCAAGTACTAACCTGTAAGGCTGCTTCTGCCTCTTCCAAAGCAGGCTTGGCAGCTTCCAACTTCTCTTCAGCAATGGCTTTGTCAACTGTGATACTGTCTACGATTGCTTGCGCTTTGTCTTTCACTTTCTGAACATCACCCTTCACATTCTCAGCAGCTTGTGCTTTTACAGTAACTTCTTTCAATACCTAGAATGTGAGAAAACCCACATGCCATAAAGAGTTTTTGTTACACAATCATATCTGCCTAATTCCAGAAAAGTCAAATAAGATCATTCTCTCCAAGATCCTTTCTTTCCAACACTTAACTTCATTTAAATTGATTCATCTCTTCAAAATAGAAGGAATAAAAGGAGAAAAAAAAATCCAACAGCAACACACTTTGAAGGCTGTACATACCATGTCAGCTCTTTCATTGGCAATTTGAAGTTCCTTTTCTTTTACCTCCAGTTCTCTGCTTAGAGCAGCCACTGACTCAGAGGCCTCTTTCAATTTTTCCAGACCAGTATTTATTCTGAAGTTAAAAAACAAAATCAAAAGCATCTCATTCGCTATGGTGCACAATTTACACTATACTTTCCATCTATAGAATGAATCACATCAACCAGAATGAAAGCTTGCAAAAGATGTTTTATGCCAAAAATGAAACTTGGACAAGAACTTTCACCTTTCTCATATCTTCAGAATCAATAAAGTAGACAATAAAGTACATTAATAAATTTTGTGGCTTGAAATTTTACCCACTTCTAATCAACAACTATGTCTTTATCTTTGCATAAAAATCCTACACTTCGTTTCTATAAATATCACTGTCCCTCTTGAGCCAATGCTCAAAGAACAGAGTCCTGTACAGCAGAAAGCTTTTTCTGATTACCAAAATTTTGAAAATTATAACAAATCAATATTTCTTATTTTAAGTGGGCACTGAAAATAATCCAAGACCAAACAAAAGAGAGTAAAAGAAAAATAACATTGAGGTAAGACCAATCCGATTCAGCATTAAAATTCCCCTTCAACAGTGATTTTTTTCTAACAAAAATTCTTCACTTGGGACTTTTCAGACAAGTTTTAAGGACCTCTACAGAGGCTTCTATTGCAAAGGCTATGCAGTACTCAGACAGCTGAACAAATATAGGAGAACAGACAAAGTGTAACCCCTGACAAAGCAATTCAGACATTGCAACTAAATTTACGTGGAAGAAATTTGACTTCAAGAACTAATCTGGTAAATCTGAAGGTAGAAAACATGGCAACACCCTTGTCTTTTACAAGCCTTCACCCCTAACGTAACTACAGGTTTCAAGCTCAATTTGATGTTGAAGACAAAGAATGTTTCAAAGTGAAATAAATTAGTTCAAGCCTTTCTTTAAGGCTTCCAACTCTTTTTGACAATCCCTCAAAACTGAGAAGCCAGTTTTTCTTTAGGGTGACACCAACTCATACATTAATTGCTAATTTTATATTATAGTTGGGTTTTCCTGACATGAAGATATATCTGCAAATAGATATTATTAGTTTAATAAAGCATCTGAAAATAGGAATAAGTATATCAAAACCACTTTAATAATCTACAGGTAAAAAGCTCAGGAGTCTAAGTGAGGCTCTGTGTTCATAAAATGACTAAGGATACTCCTTCTGTCTTCATAACAGGAGGTTACAGGTGTTCAGCAAGAAAACAAAAGTTGCTGCCTGGCAAATTAAATGCTATTTTCAATATATTATGAAATTACATGTAGATAACTTCTTTGACTCTTTAAAAACACGCAGGTACAATTTATGTTCACCAATTTATGTTCACGTCATTTTCTCTCTACCTCTGTTTTCATGCACCACTACTCCTTTCCCCCATCACCTCCAAATATATATAATATTTAGCTTATATGACAAGAGAAACTACAATATTTGAATAAATTACACCTTCACATATTTCTAGGAATTAAAAATACCTTTTTTTTACTGTGCAAGGAGACAAGCCATGCATTGAAACTAAGCATATCAGAATATACCTACCTGGGAAAGAAAATTACAGAAAAGCGGAAGTAACCTGAGTAGTTTACCTGTTTGATAATGTTTGCACTTCAGCATGCTTTTCTTTGTATGTGGTTTTATATCCCTGAATAAAGGTCAGGTAGGATTTGGGAGTCACATGTGTAGAACGTCTGTATCTTTGAAAGTAATCAGAACACTTTTCTGCCACTCCATCCTGGAATGAGCCCATACACTGCACAATTTCCCTCTTGATATCAGCAGTGCAGTCCATATCAAATGAGGACAGAAAGTGTTCAGATACTTAGGAAAGAAAGGAAGAAAGCTTAAATGTAAGTAAATATTTACAAAAACATATTAGCTTATAAACAACTCACTATAAAACAAGTCAGCATGTATTATCTTGGCTTTCACCCAGCTTCTGAAAACCCAGTCTTCTTTACTCTTCCCTATCAGAATCTGAAAATTATTCCACACTTGTCAGTAAAAAGTATAGCCAAGGATCTGGCATTCTTTCATCTCCAAAGTGCACAAGTGCATTTTTTACTGTGAACCTAGCTGCTACCTACCAGGGACTAGGTAAGCACAGCCTTCCTCTGTATACCCTATCACAGACACATTCACAAATACACTCTTTCTTTAGTAGCATCTTTGCCTTCTTTACAAATGCTTTTAAGACATCTTCACAGGGAATTTTTCTTCAAACTGTGTTCAAAACCATTCCTGTGTTGGAAATATTTCAACAGCTTAATACAACAGGCTTTAAAGAAGAAAATTTTGGAATCAGGTAAGTTTCTTCTGGCAAAATTCAACACAATTAAAACAGCTACTTGACCACTGATCGGAAAATTATGTGTCTCCAAAGATAAAACCTACACATACCTGCCACCAGAGCATCCTTAGGCCATTGGCTGAACCAATCTATAGTGCATCCAGAAATGAGAGCAGGGAACTTCAAGGCCCTATTTCTGAATTTTTCACCTACTGGTGAAAAGCAAAGAACTACGTGAAGGTTCTGACGGACTCTGTTCATGAAATAATCATACAGAGCTTCACTGGTTGGAGGTCTTCGTGGATGTTCCTTTTTGAAGGAGGGAATGAGATCACTAATGATCTCATCTACTTCATCACGTGCAAATAAGTTTGACACCTTTGGGAAGAAGGAAGATATTTTCATGCTTTTTGAGATGATCCAAAATAGAGTCAATAGAGCACAAGGTTCTTTTAATACACAGCATTGTAGGAAGGGGCATACATCTCAGACACTGAAGTTATTAGTACCTACCAACTCCTTTAAACAAGAAGTTTTAATGAAGTGATTCCATTAAACAGACTGAAATCTAACTTACTGTAAAACTTTAAACCCCACCCTCCAATGGCTTTGATTCCTTCTCTTTATATTGCAATAACTAGTAGCAATTACTCTGAAACATAATCCTGAAATAATAAATAAGTAAATAAAATCAATTAAATCTATCCCATCCACTCTGGACATAAATTTACCATATAAAAACTATCTGTACACTAATAGTTAATTTCACAAACAACTTTTTAAAACATCAGTAATATTTCCCCAGTCTCAATTTTATTTTTTTAAAGCTGCGCTCATGTCCCTTGAGATGGCTTCTCTCACTCTAACCTAGGATTTTGTAGATTTTATAGACCACACTCATTTTTAGTAATATTCTAATGACAAAAAGCACTTAAATTCTAGTTTTTGAAAGTGTATCCCTTGACTTACAGTAAAATATTCAAATAAATTGTTATTTTGCTTCAGAATTATAAATTTTAAAAAGCAGAAAATTGATCATGAGGAGGCACTTTACCTCTCCTGATGACAAAACATTGTTCAAGTATTCCAAGAAAGACTCATCTTTGATCTCATTGTCTGTAAAAAGAAAACAGGTGCCTTTGCCTTGCAGTCCTGCTGTTCTGTATAAGAGTTTCAGATCTTCCATCAGGTCTAAAGTGTTGTATGATCTACAAAAAAAAAAAAAAATTAGTTTAACAAATACTCATCTATTTTTAAAAAAATTCATCTGACCAAAAGGGGAAAAAAAAAAAGAAAAACCAACAAGCAAATTTAAGTTAAAAACAGTATCTTGGAACTTAAGGCAAAAAGGTGCATATTTCAGATAGATCCTCTGATGAGACCTACACCAAGGGACATTTGCACATGTGAATATACACTTTCTTCTGCAGCCAACACACCTGCAAAAGACCTAAAATAATTTCACTTCCCTAAAATTACATCTTATTTGAGTGCCAAAATTGACCTGTGCTACAAACAGCTGGGGAGATAGTCATTCTGAGGCATTCAGAGAAGGATTTATGATTTATTTTTTATCCTTTATGAGTTATTTCAAAAGAAACCACACTGGGTTGAACAACATGAAATAAGGCCAAAATGTACTTGGAAAAGGCTGTCAAAATACTGATATCTATATAAGATCAATGAGATTAGAGGGCAGGGATAAAGATTCAACCTTCTCAGATGACGGCATTTCAAATATTACCAGATGAATTCATAACGGCCTTTTGGATAGATAACCACCTAAAAATATTTTCAGTAGCCTTTAATGTACTGCTTAAAGACTCAAATATAACTTGACACTGCCAATATTCTTTCTCATTCTGTGAATGAAACAAAAAAAATTTCCTACTCCAAAGACAGTAAAAATCCACAATTATTGTAGTAAATCAAGCAAATCTAATAAGTTTCATAGGATTTTCATGTCCTCCCACTCCATGTGATGGTGATCAGACTACGCTGAGCAGAGAATATGAGCCTGTTTTATTTATAGGAAGAGTTAAAACACAAAGTACTTAATTAGTTAAATTTCAGGTAATGCTCACCTAGTCAACATTATCTGGAATGTTTCATAGCCCGCTATGAAGGATGCCAATCTTGTCAAGCTTTGTTTTCCTGAGCCACCAACTCCAACTAAAAGAGCATTTCCACGAGGAGTGCAAATCACACGAGAAATCTGTGTAATATACCATTCATTTATTGCTACAAAGTATAAAAGTCACACATCCAAAAATTCTATGCTACCACATTAATAAGTTATATTAGAAATGAAGAACAAATTAAAATTTTAAGGTTTAATTAAGGGATTCTATATTACTATTAATATATTCTGTGGGCATTTGTACTCTGTAACATTTACTGTTGACCTGTCAAATAGTATAGCAACCATTTGATTCCATCACTGTGTATGTTCAGTTATCAGTAGAATTACATCTCCCACCAAGTACAAGTAAATCTCAGCTGTGGTTTCTTAGTGATGTGCTATCACAGCATGAGGAATTATGAAACTGGGAAAGAAATAATTTCCCCAATGCCATGACCTCTGGATAACTTCAGTAAGACTCATCTCACCAGGTCTTTTCATTGTGAACCAAAAGACAGGATGTCCCAAGCATGTTAAATTTGGGACAAAGAGTTTTCAGTATTCTCTGCAACAGGTAATAATACAGCCTTTATAATGAAACTTGTTACGCTTCTCATTTACTTGACTGCAAAAATGCACAGTATGAAGTATGAATATTTGATCACAGTGAAACATCCCCCAGTTAGATCTACATTTCTTTCCCACTTCATTAGTTATCTTTTAAATAAAAAGGCAGTAGCTTCCTACTGCTCCACATTTCCCTTCAATTCAGGACTATGCAATGTAAACAAACAGACCCTTCAGAATTCAGAGCAAAAAAAAATTCAGCAGTAACTGTGAACTGCATACACTTGTCTTGCTGTCCAAAAAACAATGCCATGAAACATGATGCTGAGAAAACATGTCTAAGTACAGGAGACAAACTTTCTCCACAGCCCACCAGTTGCAAGTGGACAGACCCTCACTGTACCCAGAAGAGCCTACATTAATATCCAGAGCAGCACAGAGCCAGTTCCCTCTCAAAGACACAATAATACCAGCCAGCTGGTTAGCAGCTGGTCTCCTCCATACAAGCAATGATGCACTGGATTGGCTTCTGTTCTCTTTATTATCTTGAATGGTTCTTTGATGACTCCAGAATTCCATTGTGCCAATAAACCACCTTGGATACTTATTTACTTGCCTTTTGTCTGAGTTACTTCTTTCCAAGCCATTAAAAATAGTCATGCCAATTTCCTCTAATTTAAAGCCTATTTATTTTACATACTGAGTGTAATGTATTTATTATTTTCCATAGGTTAATGTTTCAAAAGAAAGATAAAATCAAGTATGAAGTCTTACTCTAAGCTTCTTTATTATTTACCCAGAAAAAGAAAATTTAATTTGCACAACATCCTTGCAGTATCACAGATCATTTCAATAATGGCTATTAGATCTTTTCCAGGCAGAGGCACATAAGCTGTTAATTGGAAATTTTGTTCTCTATTTAAGATATCCCTCAGCTATGGATGCTAACTGTGAAACAGGGAGCAAGGTGCCTGTAGAAATTGCAGGCCACATAGCTTTCTCAGTCTTGCCTGAGAAAGTGGCCTGGGAAATCTTAAGGAGGAATTAAAACAATCCTCAGAGACAGAAAACAGCCTTGCAGGTGCTGTTTATCTGTTCCTTGTTTTCTTGCAAGAGAAAGTCGAGGGGTGGTGAACCCCACTGACCAATGATGGTGATGTGTTAGTTTACTAACCAATAAGAGTTTATTTTCTGTACTTTTCACGTATCGGTCTATAAAAAAGACCTGAGGTAATAAACTGGGGAGAAATTCTCCTGATCGACTCCTAGAGAGTCTGTCGTTCTTCTCACCATTCCTAATAGAGCGACACTCAGCTTTAATTCATTCAAGTCATATTATGTGAGCTCAGATTAGGCATTACCTCAACTGTGCCTATCTCACTTTCTCTTAGAAGCTGTCTCAGGTCTACACACTTGTTCCTGTTTTCAAGAATTTAGAATCACAGAAACACTATCTATTTATTTCATCTAAGCAAAGACAAATAAAATATTTCAAGTATTTACCATCTAGCTACCAAAAGAAGATTTTCCTGATAAAGGTGGCTGTTCAGTGAAAAAAAAACAAAAAAGTGCTACATCCTAAACTTATATAGATTTTTTTCCTAGGAATAAATGAGAAACTTATTGGTAAGTGTGATGATTAATTACAATTGTCCTAAAGAAATGCATAGCACAACATCATTGATTCTGCAGTGAACCTTAGAAAGAAAGGGACTAATTTTGCAAAATAATAAGAATTCACCCCAAAATTATGAAAATTGCAGATGCAATATGTTTGTCAACTATAATTAAATTTAAATTGTTTAGATATTTAAAATTGTATTTAGGGGGATGATGCAATTAAATATTCAGTTCTTAATCATTTATTGAAAGCAATACTGAAAACCTCAGTATTCAACTGGGACAATAGAGGTTCTAGTGTCATGAAAAAAGGTTCTACTTTGTATGAGGCCTTTTCTATGTGAACAATCATATCAAGCTGTGCTGCGCTAAAAGTTATGGTCAGTTCCAATCCATATTCAAAAGAACTTTAAAACTACTGAGCATACTGTGGATCAACAAAAGAATTTTGGACTATGTTAATTCCTACTCTGCTGTGCATACTCCTTCAGAAGCAACCAATTACCATCTTAACCCGAATTTCATTTGATTCATTCCAAAGACAGGAAGGGCTCCCAGAAGAATTAAGAAGGAAAGTTGAAATAGAATTAGAATAGCTAGCACCATGGTCCCACCAAACATAAAAGTTAGGTATAAAAGAATAGTTTCATCTGCTGCATTTTCTGAAAAGTTTTTAATAGGTTCTAATACCTAGTCACAGAGTGACAGATCAAATATTTGCTAGCAATAAATTATTTGCTTTAGTTTCAGAAGTAATTTACCTTGATTCATGCACACCTCTACTCAAAGGAGATGGGGGAAAGTGAACAACAACAAATGACAATCCAGCAAGACTGTACCTTGACTAAATGAACCATAGCATCCTCAAAGAAAACCATGTCCATTCCTGTACCACGAACATTCTCATTGTATGTTTGTAAAAACTTATTTAAACGATTCCGTAGCTGATGAAATGAGGAGATTGGTTCATAGATTTTGGGAATATCTAAATTAACTTCCTCTGGTTTTTCATCTAGAACAAAAGGCAAGTAATAAAATCTTAGCAACTTAAATAATTGACAAAGGTTCAATGAGGGGATAAGTAAGTAAAGATAACTAGAAGTTTCACCACCCATAAACAGATATATTATACATATTATATATTAGATGTACATGTGAGAGTACACCCTGCCTGCAAGAAATGGTGATTTCAGCTACATAATTTTTAAAGACAAAATGTGAAAAAAAACCTGAATAGCCTTCTTTCTCTGTATCTGAAACTTGAATGAAGAAAAATGATACTTGTTTAGGTGCTAGGAAAAAAAAGTAATACCAGAAAATAAAAGTAAATAAATACTGCAGTTAAAAATTGCAAATAATCTTTTCTGTAAAAGAAATACAGTCTAAATTGATTAAATAATTGCATTAGAAAAAAAAATACTCTTGAAATTAGTAACTGCCACAACAAAAAAGTATATTCATTGTGAATTAGCATACATTCATTTCCTTAGGTGATATGAAAGGCATAAGTCAGCTCTCAAAGAAAGGAACAGTGCTGCTGCCTCATCTCTCCATTCATAACCTTAATCATGCTGAAAGGTGACATGCCTTCTTCCATAAGAATTGTTACAGCAAATAAAATTACAGAAAAGTTGAGATCAGCAGAGACCTCTGAAAGTCATCTGGTCCAATCCCTTGCTCAAGATGGGCCACCTACAGCTGGTTCCCCAAGACCATGCTCGGTGCCTTTTGAATACCTCCCAAGACACAAACTCCACAACATCTCTGGATAACCTGAACTAGACTGCCACAGTGAAGGAAAAAAAAAAAAATAGTGATTACTGATGTTCAAGTTTTAAATAGATAAATAGATTTTTTTCCAGTATATCTACGTCTTTCTTGTATTGGGGAGCCCGGACCCGGACACAGCACTCCAGGTATGGCCTTATTAGTGGTAAGAAAAGGGAAAGGACCACTTCCCTTGGCTTGCTGGCTACGTTTCTTCTAATGCAGCTCAGGATGTCACTAGTTTTTTCTTCCTTTAAGGAAGGGTACACTGTTGGTTCATGTTCAGGTTGGTATCAACCAGCACCTCCAGGTCCATTTCTGCAAAGCTGACTTGCAGATGTGTGACCACCAGTACACACAGGTGCGTGGGGCCTTTCCTCCCTAGGTCCAGGACTTTTCATTTCCCTTTGCTGAACCTTGTGGAGTTCTTGTTAAGGCCCACCTGGGAGGCAGCACACTCTCTGACATATCAACTACTCCTCCTAGTTTTGTGTCACCTGGGAACTGGCTTGAGGGTGCGCTGTGCCCCATCACCCAGACCACTAATGACAATGTTGAGGATGACTGAATCCTGTGTCGGCCCCTGGGATACACCCTTAGTTACTGGTCTCCAATTAGACTTTGAGCCACTGATCACCACTGTCTGGGCTTGACCATTCAGCCTATTTTCAATCCATCTCACTTCTCATCCAGACCATATTTCATTAATAAATAACAGACAAATCTCAGTGGAATGGTGCCAGCAGGCAGACAGGGGGCTTTTGGTTGGTGGTTTGGATTTCCTAAAAAATAATACTAGTACAATACTAGTAGAATTTTGCTCTTATTTACATACATTTAACTCAATTAGTTTCAGGATTTCATGACCTATATATGTTACAGGAAGTATTTTTCCAGTTATCCTAGATCAATCAGTTTTGCTAAGCATGTTCTAATTTGATGAAGAAATACATAATTCAGAACATTTTCTCTAATTGGTAAAATTAAAATCAATGAAGTAAGTTATTCCAGTAAAATAAGTATTTCCCTAAGGCTTAGTAAAGCACTAAAAGCGAGTGTGAAGGTAAGGAACAGAAAGGTGGGGGGAAAAACTGCAACCCCTAATCAAACTCTAGTGTATTTACAATAGTGTTTGTAACTTTTTTCTTGTTTCAATTTTTTTCTTCATTTCCTTTCCATTGCACCATTCTAATGCTCATACAGTTTCAAGGGAAAAACCAACAACAGAAAAACAATAACAAAAAATAAACCAAAAATACATATATAAAAACATAGTTTCAGAAAATGACATTTTACCATAGAACCTACTCTCTCAAAATACATTTTATTATTATTAAGAGATTATTAATTCTCTTTCAGATGTCCTTTATATTGTGGTTTTTATTTGCTTGAAGTCACCTGAATTTCAGAATTTTTAGCTCTGTATTGCTTCTGCATACCAACGCTCCTCTAGATTAAAACATAATTATATCAACTGACTTCTTATTTTAACTTGTAAAAGCACTGGTTAAACAAAATGAGTATTCCAGGTGGAAATAAATTTCTTACAAGTTGAATAAGACATTTAAACAAATTAGCAGCTGATAAGAAACTAGTAAGAAATACATCAAGAAGTTAAATTGGAGTGACACTTCTACAGTTTTGAAACATTTAAAAGAATAATATAATCTTAATTCTTTTCCTACAGTTTAAATATTAATGTCCATGGACAGTATAATCAAGTACAAAACCTAAGAAAGGGCAGACTTTTCCATTATTTAGAGAGGAAACTAGCAAAATGTATAATTTTAAAGTCTTTTCAGTCTCAAGATTTGTATTACAAGTACTAAATAACAATGTCAAAACTAACTGATAAAGCCACCTTTGAATAGGTGGAGGGTCTTGAGATCAATAGCACCACTAACAATTCCTTTGAAGCTAAGATCTAAAAATTGACTAAGATCCAAGTCATCAGGTATTTCTCTCAGGGTCAAACATATTGTGCTTTTAGAATCCAGAGACAAAAAGATTATGCAGTACTAGTAAACCTATTACTAATCTGAGCATAGGGATCCTTGAAGTAAGTGTCTGACATCATGTTTTATATATTTAAGAGCTCAAAAACCAAAGTCCTGCTCTTAAACTTCCATCATAATGGGAAGCAGTAAATGCCTAAGTGATCTTTATCTCTTCCATGACCCATCCTCATAGCTCCAGGATGATATCTTCTGCTAATGGGCCAGCTGTTAAAACCATGACCCATCCTCCCTTCAGGGGGACATTTTCTGTTAATGGGCCATTGAGTCTCACTGCATGACTGATAAAATTACATCATCCCATTGTGAGATGCTCCACCCAGGGGGAGGAGCCAAGCATTCCTACCTGAATATGAAACTTGGAACACCACAGTCAGCCTTTTTCCACTGGATTCCCAGAAGAATATTTGCAGACTATTCTACATCACCACTGGACCTTCAGAGGAAAACTACACCCTTCTGCAGGATCATTGCTTCAACAGAACAACATCTATCACTCCAGGAGGACTGCAGCCACCATTTAATCAGACTGCTACCAACACCCTGACCAACAGGCTGTCAGGTTGTATTCTGACTATCTGTATTTTTTGTACTACTGCATTTTAATTTTCCTATTAAGTTGTATGGATATTTTTAATGTATTTATACATACTAGTGAAGAACTGTTATTCCTACTCCCATATCTTTGCCTGAGAGCCCCTTAATTTCAAAACTATAATAATTTGGAGGGAGGAGGTTTACATTTTCCATTTCAAGGGAGGCTCCTGCCTACCTTAGTAGACACCTGTCTTTTCAAACCAAGACACTTTCTTACACCAGCTTACTTTTACTTCTATTTGATTCTTTCCAATGAAATACGTCCTATCCTTTATCTCCTGTTTACACAGCCTTCTGTCTACTTCAACTGTTTAAGGAAAGGTTCAAATAGCATTGGCCATTCATGTCAGTCTCTTATTGCCTCCAGTCTCTTATTGCACTCCATCAGTGCAGTGATATCAACACAGATAACTGAATCATGAAATGACCTTTCCCTAAACACACAAAAAAAATGTTTTCTGTTCTTTTGCCACAATTGACAAATATCCACAGTTCATTTTGAGAGGTCAGTGACACCATGGTTTTGTTTGAAAGACATAAAGATATTGCTATAAGTCATATTGGTTTTTAAAGAGGTTTAACTAACATTCAGGAAATTTTGAATTAATAGTAATTTGTTAAAAAATCATGTAACAGTTATTTCTTAGAGCGTTTTGGATTAGCCCAGAGACAGTATTTTTTAATCAGATTTCTAGGGTATGTTACCTACGTTGCTATCCTTTATCTAGTATTGCAACCCCACCATTTCAAGTCATTCATAACACATTTCCTTCATTATTTTGGAATAATAAAGACTCATGCTCAGTATTTGGCAGTTCTGTCTTTCTGCCACACCAATTTAAATGAAAGCAAGGCTCTCCTATACAGACAACCTGGATATCAATACAGACTTAGAATTCCCAATACGATAAAAATATGGCACAGCTGGTGACACAGACTATCTTCAAAGCCACTGGACAAAACAGACACTTTTGGTGCACAAACTTAGTATTAATTTTTACTATGTATGTTTCTAAGTATCTATGATTTTCATATCCCTTTGTCTATTCTTTTCATTTCCATGATTATTAGAGTGAATCTTTACCAATTCTTGCAGGTGCATCCCTTAAGAAGTCAACAAAGAGTGCATCTGTTTCATGACTCAGCAAAGCTTTTGGATCTTCAAATTCCTCCTCAATGAGTTTTGCCAGGGCTGTGTGAAACCAATTAACATCCTCTGAGGTTGTGAAACGATCAGCAATAACACACTTACATTCATGCTTCCACAGTTTTATCAGCACCTACATACAAAAAAGAAAAAAGAAAAAGGCATTTCACAAAATCACAGAAGGAGAATGGGTCAGGTTGGAAGGGACCACAGTGGGTCATTTGGTCCAGCCTCCCTGCTTGAGTAGGGTCATCCTAGAGCACGTGGCATAGAATTACTACAGACAGTTCTTGAATATCTCCAGTGAGGGAGACTCCACAACCTCTCTGGGCAATCTGTTCCAGGGCTCCATCTCCTTCTCAGTAAAGAAATTCTTCCTCATGTTCAGGTGGAACTTCCCGTGAATCAGTTCCTGCCTCTTGTCCCATTGCTGGGCACAACCGAGAAGAATATAGCTCTGTCCTCCTGATGCTCTCCCTTCAGATACTGGCAGACACTGATGAGGTCTCCCCTCAACCTTCTCATTTTGAGGCTGAATAGGCCCTACTCCCTCAGCATCTCCTCTTAAAAGAGGTACTCCTGTCCCTTAACTGTCTTTGTAGCTCTCTGCCAGACATGCTCTAGGAGCTCTATGTCTCTCTTGTACTGAGAAACTCATTTGGCCTGTGAAGAAACTATACCAACTTTAAAGCTTTGCCTTAATTTCTTTATTTAAAAATAAGATTAACATTAGAAAAGAAATAGTATTTAGGGGGTTCTTCAGAAGAGATACCTTGATCTTCTTATTCTGCCCAATAGTAAGATTATATTCAGTTAGCTATGGAAGAAGCCTTAATCTAGCATTCCAAAGCATAAGAGAATAAATAAATAACATTTCATAAGATTTTATAAGATCTTCCCCAGCCTTAAAACTGTATCCATACCAGCTAACATGTTTATATATTGATAAAACACTTTTCTAACTGGTCATTAAGTAGAAGATGGGTGAAAATATAAGCCTCATGGCATGAATAATCTCATGCCAAACACAGATATCACTGTGCCAAATACTACAAAAGTAATTACAGAATAACAACAAGGGAAAAGGTTTAAGTGTTTATATTGTCCCTTCTCCAGATTCAATATACCTTTAAAGTCCCTAAGTTTGGTCATAGGATGAAGAAAGAGAACCTGTCAGGCTGTTAATACCAGGAACACTAGTTTTAGTTCTATACTGTTATTATACAGTAGTAGAAAAAATTCCAGGTACTCCTTGAAGACATTTTGTTCCAAAACACTTTGTACAAATGACACATATTAAGTCTCAGAACTAATATGTAAATTTATATAATATTTTTTGACCAATTGGTTTTTACACTTCAAAAGAAATTAATTATATATATATATATATATATATATATATATATAAAATTATCTAAGTGCTCCATATTTTTGGGATGAAATTAAAATCCATTCTGAAGTTTATATTTTAGATGCAGTAGAATTCAAGAGCTTATTCAACAAACAGAGATGCACATTGTACATGAAGTGATTATATAACCCAAATATTTAACAAATTTTCCATATTTACCATAAACATGGCTTTTCCAGTGCTACATGTTTCAGAGCTTAAAACTCTAAATGATTTTTCCTTAAAATAATTAGAAGAGAAACGATGTTTTACTGGAAGAAAGATGGATTGTGAAAAAAAATATTATTAATACTTGTTACTATTTCTTCCTTTTAAACCGTAAGTCAGAAACCATGTTAGACAGAAATTAGGTAGTGACTGGAAGTCTCAAGACATTAATGGAAAAGAGGAACTATTCAAGTTTTTAATCAATTTATGAGCATTTTCATTGGGTTAAAGCAAGTTCATTGCTTCTCACTTATTTTCTAACTTCTTTCAAACAAACTAGCATTTTTCAGTAATAGGAAAAGCAGATAGAAGTAAACTGTTGTGACAAAAGAGGTGAGTTTTGTTACCGTTTGAAACAAAGATGTCATTTCAGTTGGTACTATAAAAGCTGGATTAAAACACCTTTGCCTCAAAGAAACCCACTAAAGTTGCATTTTTTTAAAGCAAATTCAAATGCCAAGATAGACTCTTCATCCTCTTTCCTACACTAATTATTATAAGGTCACTGATGTGCTGCACTTACCTGTGGTTCGTTGATCACTTCCGATGTAGCGTTCAGCATTCCTTGCCAAATCCTCGAGAGGTCTCGAAGGTTGAAGACATAATGAAACTTGGCTGGTGTGGGCAACATTTTTAGCTTGGTAATCTGCCACAGTCTGCGTGTCAATGGAACCAATTTGGCTACTGTTTTCTTCACATCATCTGAAAATCCCCGCTCACTACAGTAGTGCCCTTCTCCAATTACACCTGTATAAAAAAAGATTGCTAACTCAGACACATTAGCACAACACCAAGAGCAATGATTATCTGAAGTTTCTGTTTCTTTTTTTTTCCAATTCCCAAAACCTTTTCAAATTTGTTGAAATGGCTTTCCAGTGTTCAATTCATTGAAATATTGATTCAGCCACTATTAACACCATTCTGCCATCAGCTCAATGGTTATTTAGCTCTTAATTGTTTTTTTTAATTTTAATGTTCTTTTTCTCCCAAAATAGTTTCCACTAGCCTTGAATAGCTAATCTGCTGAAATCAGTATGATTCCATCCTTTCTGAAAGTCTAGTCTTTAGTTACTCATTCTTAGCAGCAGTGGCACCTGAGCAACTGTCCAGCATTGTCACTAAAACAATATCTTCATGTCATTCTTATTAAATCTGAGCATACCAAAGGTTTCAGAGATGTAACTGGACCTGAAAAACTTACAGACTGATGATGTTGCAGGTGGGGAATGATTACTGAAGGAAAATGTGCTGATAAACAAATCAGAGGGGAATTAAGCCTTAATTTTAACAATAATGTGTATAAATAGAAGGATAAGGAAAAATCAACTAATATTTTAAAAAATGGGATGGATACAAAGCTAGTTTCCCTTTACCAAAAATTTTGTCAATGGAAGAATTAGAAGGCAGAGTACAGTTGAACACTGAAAATTGTCTCTTCAGCCTCTGTGGAATATCATTGCGACCTCCCCCAGGGTGGATCATGGCAGCCAAAAACTGAATGTCCACAATGTTGGTAAATTCACCAGGCTTTTCCAGGTTATACAGTCCTTTCTGTTCCATCAGTTGCCTAACTATCTCATTAGTGACCTGTAAAATAACCAGGTTTTATGTAAGACAATATTATACATACAACTGAAAGAAATACAAAACGTATGTTTGAAAGACCTAACAAAGAGTATAACACAATTTTTTCACTTAACCCTCTGCTTATTTGCTTCAGGATAAAAGTACACTGCAAGGAATAAGCACATTTGGTAAAATCTATAGATAAAAAAATTGTGTGAGTAGAGGGCTAATCTTGTTTAGAACTAGTCATTCATGTGATAATTTATTTTTACTTGAATGCTGCATGATTTTCATTACTCTTGAAAATACTTCTCGCTTTTAACACAGAATTTCCAGCTTGCTCTAATCAAGCCCAAACTAATGCATCTTTGCATGTTGCAAGTGATACAAAATATTTGTATTAAATTTCCTATGTAACAATCACAAACATGGTTTTCAAGCTGAAATCATAGAATTACTTCCATATAAAAGAATGAAAGATCTTTTTTTTTTTTTAGCCATAAAGGGATACACTACATATCTGTTTGACAAGCTGAAAAAACCCCACAGAGAGTACAGCCTATAGCTATGCTTCTAGAGAAGTTCTAAGGTCATTTTCCAAAGCAATTTCAGAGCAACTTAGTCAGTAAACATAAAGATTACTTCCATTTTGTCTCAAGCAGAGAAGACACTTCTTACCTCTCAGGCTTCACGTTTCACGATTCTCCTTTTAATTATTGCCCACAATTTCAGTTTCCTATCACAATTTGTGTGCCAAATATTTCTTATTTTTAATTATAAAATGAGTGTTGTTAAAAAACATCATTAAAATTATACACACATGTTCGTTCTAAAGAGCACTCAAACTGCTTCTTGCAGTTAGCATATTTATTTTCACTTAATTCCTGACAAATTAATGAAGATGGGTTCTTTAAAAAGATTGATTAAAATTAAAGTGCTACATATCAAATTTACCCTATTCTGAATGACTGAAAAGACAGTTTTACACTGTAGCATGAAAACAAAGAAAACCTTTTGTCTTCTTTTTTCTTCTTTCACAAACTAACCTGATCTCCCCATTCATTGATTATGGGCATGTTCACATCATCAATGAAGATTGTCATCTTTTTGCCTGCAGGTGGACCATAAGTCGTGCCCATGTGCTTATCCACATAACTTTCTATTGTACGCTGTTAAAAAGCAATTAGCAGAATAGTTACAAAGAGCACTTCATTTTATACATGATTCAATCACTTAAACATATTGATGGCTCTGTTACATAGAATTTTACAAAGTGTGGTTTAGACAAGGCATTTGCTGGAGGTTACTGCACTAATTCAACTAGAATGTCTGTAATCCCAAGCTCTACAGCACTAGGCTGGTGTCTAAAGTAGACAACCATGCCTAACAGCTTCATAAATCTGAACAGGTTTCAAGCTTTTCTTTCATTTTATTAATTTATCAGCAAAATTGATAATAGCAATAAAGATTAAATTGAAGACGTAATTCTGAAACACCTTTCCAGCAGGTATCAATGTATTTCATAAAAGCATACATTGATAATTAAACTCACATATATAAGTACACTTGATGAGCTAATTTTGCCTAATGGTAGACTTGCCACTACTGTTCTCTCATCATCTTTCCATTATTCTGTTCTTCTTAAGGTCCAGTTTATATTTACTCTATCCTAAGTGAAAGTTCACTTAACCATACATAATTATTCTTCAGTATAAACCTAAAAATATGCATTCTTACACTATGCTTCTGCCTTCTTACACAACTGGCATCAGTTAGGCCAAGATTTTAAGAAGCTAGAGTAATTTTAAAGCACATGTCGTAACAGAATGTTCTGATCCAGATTGTTAATAGAGAATTGACTTAGTCTTGCACATCTATTTCAGATGTCCTGATCAGACTCTTACTTATCACCAAATAAATCTACATTTATTTTATAAAAATATGTTACTTTTTGTTTGTAGCCCAATAAAAAGAAGAAAAAAATCCTAAGAAAATTTAGACCAAAATTGCATGTTTGTATATTATATGTTAGTAGTTTCTGCTATGCTATACAGGCAGATGATAGGTGATTCATCAAGCTTATAGACAGCACTTACAGCCCAGACATTGATTTGCCCTGTCATAGCAGACTGCATTAAAAATATCCCCCAAATATACTGTCATGAGGTTAAAGAAACTTGAAATAATTCCAATTAGCTTGGTAGAAATTTGGACAGGCAGTACAGTTCAGGATTTAAGCATTCATAATTGTGTGTAGAGCAGCTGCACAGCATGCGTTACTTTTTTAATGAGTAATTGGAATGACTGGAACTTAAATTGCAGGCAACACACTTTTAATGACAGATTGTTGTGGGTAACACTTATTTTACCCATGGTGTTCAGTGAAATCTAACAGCTCTTTGCAGTTAGTGAGAACTGATATATTTGACACAAAAACATATGATGAAGAAAATAATAGGCATGGTATTGTAAAAGTCCAAGAACAGCTCAATAGCTACTGAAAAAGTTGAAAGGAACAATTTTTTTACAGAAGTCTTAAATCATGTATTAGAACACTTGGACCATTTGAACAGGTGCTTTTTTATTGTTCAGAATCACTTTCAGAAGCATCCTCCTGGCAAATTATCAGAACATTCTCTGAATCCAACCATCTTGTATGAGAAGATTAATCACTACTATACCTGAAAAATTAATGGGGTCGTTGCAGATGAAAAATTCAAACTCTTAGTCATGTGCCTTTCAGGGTTATATTTTGACATAAAACCTTTGATTATAACAGTCTTTGCAGTTCCTTGCTCACCAATTAGTAGGACAGCCTAGACAAAGACAACATTGAAATAAGATGAAACACAAGAGCTGTGTCTTGGCAAAGGTTCAACAGTCCTATTTAGCTTTTAAACAGAAAAGAAACTAGAAAAGTTATGTAAAGTGAACTCTTAACAAGAGACATGTAGAAGTAAAATAGTTAATGTCTCATAGACTTTTGCAGGCCTGACGAATTAAAAATATTTGCAGTTAATGATCGTGTCAGGCAGCACAATCAAACTAACAAGGAAAGAAGTTAATTATTTGAAAAAGGGTTTAATCATCTAGAGACTCAGTATCTGCAGTTTCAGTTGCTTGTGACACTGTTTTGGTGAAGAATAGGGTTTCATAGTCTACAGCTACATAAATTTTGTAATTGCCTATGCTCGCAAAGGTCAATCACCAGAGTCAGACATGAGCCTCCTAACCTATGTGGTTCTTCCTCTTCCATTAGTATATGAAAATATTGGTTCTCTTCTGACCTAATTTCAGCTGTAATTAGAGTTATTTCCACTACAGAATGAAGGGGTGAGGGGAAGACAAAATAGTTTATAAGCAGTGACTATTCAAGAGTTCAAGCATATTTGCATGAAAGTAGCTTCTGAAAACATCACCATATATCTAAAAAAAAAAAGTTCTTCCTTTTCAATTACATAATATTTTACTGCTAATACAAAACTTTTATCATGTGTAATGTTGGCAGTGCTTTAATATGAAATATAGAAAAAGTACCTTGCCCTGTTTTGCTATGGTTTCAATAAGGAAATCCATTCTCACATTGTCAACATTAGGCACAAGAATTGAGCCATACTCTGGTGTACCACTACTGGGATATACATACTCTTCAACGTGCGTATTCCAGTGCATCCATGTACCTAATAAGAAAGAAACTACGTTAATGCTTTAGAAATACTAGGCATCATCACTTCCTTTATTTTCCTTTCAGTTCATTCATCTGTCTGTGCTTTTGTCTCACATACACAGTCCCTCTCTGTGTCTTCAGACTAAAATTTACACAACAATATAATCATAGAATCCCGCAAGTTTCATCTAAAAGGCTTACTTCCTCTTTCCTACATAAATTATGACAATAATTTAAAGGATTATCTGTTTATGTTCACTTGACAGTTCATCACCACAAAGTCCATGCAGCTTTTGTAGCAATATATCTACATTCTGACTTCTCTCTGGAAACAGGGAAAAAGTTAAACGCAGCACCATCAGTAAAGTATAGCCATAAAACAAAACTTGCTAAGGGACACAAAAGAAGGTAAGCCACAAAATACTTCTGAATTAATTATCTAAAAAAAGCACAGTTTAAAAACAACTTTTAAATTGTACCCCGTATTACCCTTCTGAGTTACTAACCATCAGATGCCACATAATAATCAAACATTGTATCTTCACTGCCTTCTGGGATACAGGGAAGATCAAGCTTTACTGTTGCATGGTTTCGAAGCCAGTATTCCATTTTGCATCTGTCCTCCAGCTCTAGCAATGCTCCTACACTCCACATGAGAGAGAAGACGTACAGCCTTTCCAAGTACTTTGGTGTCAGCTCCCCACCTTGCTCCTGAAGGATTGAGTTAGGTTTTAATTTTCAACAGCCTGAAAACTCTACTGGATAGTCATTAGTAACATGAGGTTAGAAGTCTTCAGTCACATATAAATTTAGAGGTGTCTTCAATGATCAGACAGAATCAACCAATAACAAATCACCCAAAAATTAAAAAAGGAAAACTGCCAGTGCATGCTCCATGTACTTAATGTAAACCAGTGCATAACATCAAATCCAAATGTGAGACTGTGAGAGAGGTCACATCCCAGCTATTACTTTCTAAAGAAATAAAAGGTACTCCTTACTAACCTGCATCTCCATTGACATTCTAAGTCATCAAATAATCCCTCTCTGCAAAACTTCATTACTTAAAATTATCTCCATTATGTTAAGTATACGTAGAAACATTCACACTACATACCTTAGGTGGGATAAGACCCTGCAGCATATTAATGCTCTGCATAATCACAAAGGCTTCCAGCATCTCAGTCTTGCAATGCAGAGACTGAATGCTGAAGCAGTACAAGTCTGGGAATGATGAAAAATACAGCTGACGTAGAATTTCAGCCTCTTGGAAGGAACATTTTTTCAAAAATCCCTGTTGCAAAACATGCCAATAAAATAAATTTAGTTCCTAATGCAAGTCTCAGTAAATTCAAGTACAGTAATTCAAAAGATTCAGGAAGCATGGAATGTTGATTTTTTGGGGGCAGAATGGGAGAAGAGAGGTCAGGGGGGAGGGTGAAGTTAAGTTTCCCTGCCCATTGGGCAGACTTTAATTAACAGAAGGTCAGATTTTACCCAAGTACGCATAATTCCTACTGGATGTTAAAGATGAAGAGAACTGAAAAGAAAAAACTGTGTTCAACAGCACAAAAATCATTATTTTCAAATATTTTTTAATCACAACAGCTGGGACAGGTATCCAAAAACTCTGCAAATAAACCATACAATATGTACTGGACACAAACTTGATTTATTCTACACATTATTTCTAACAGGGATAGAGGATAACCTGAAAGATCTGTCTGATGTACAGAAAAATCAGGATATCGGGGGGAGGTGTGCTGGTGTGTGTTGTGTTCTTATTGTGTATCTCAGTATCTGTGCTGATGAATAAACTAAACCTAAGTAAAACTACACATTTCTTAAGATCACAGAATAGGATTAATTCTTTGATGCCTTTAATTCAAAGTAATAACATGTTTCTTGGAGTTACCTTGAAGTTTTTCTCCTCTGTAGGGCAGAATACTTCTCATTTACATCCAATAAATTTATTTCCTACATAAAATACAATCACCAGCAAAAACACTTGCAGGTTCTTCCCCAAAACTCAAAAAAAAAAAAAAAAAAAGGAAAAATGGAAATAAAATAAAATTTGCTTTAAACATAGAATGTTTTCATCTTGTGAATCTTGTGAGAGCAGTTAAAACTGGAACAGGCTTCTCAGTGAGCTCCTGGAATCTCCATCTCAAAACTGAACAGGACACAGACCTTAGCAAACTCCTCTAGGTTGACCAGATTAATGTTGTATTCAAGAATATTATCTCTTCCAAGCTCAACTATATTGTGCTTCTATGATTCTTTCTACTACCTTCGTAATATTTTGAAATTCTACTTTTACTTCCCAAATAAACAACCTTTGTGACTGATTACAAATAAGTATGTATATATATGGAAAACAAAGTGATAAAAATTTAAAGGCTGAAGTACTTAAAAGAGATATCCAAAAATTAATTGATAGTTAAAAAAAATGTTAGGGGTAAGTAGAAAAGCTGATATTCTTTTGCTTTGGAGGAGATTAATGAGTAACAGATCAAATTCACTTTGCAAAATCTGCCTCAGAAGCACTTTACACAAGAATAGTAACATGAAAAGTTTGAGAATTATTTCACTGAACTTCGAAGTTGCTTATGTCATAATAATGCATCCCAGTAGGCAGCAATATTTAGTTTTTCGCAAATGGTAAGGATCGAAAAATATAAACATACAGCTTCCTGAGTTATCCATATTTGTCTTTAAATATTTTTTAAAGTTCTTCTGAAATATCAACAAATACCATGCTTCATTCAGCATCTAAGAATTAGCAAGGTTAACATACATCCTGACCTGTTGGAATATGCAGTATATTGCATTACAATAGATTTAAGGGAAGTGCACTGGAAAAGCTATCAAGATATTTAATTTATGATATAAGACCAAACCAAAAAAAACTCAAATAAATACTATTGGATCAAATTATAAATAACTATAGGCTGCAATTTTATAGGCTATATTTTCAAAAGGGAAAGGAAGTTGGAAAGGTTACTTCATGGTGAAATTAACATAATTTGGTTTATATAATCCAAAATATTAAAAAAAAAACCAAGAAAGTTTCTTTTTTTTAGTCTGTTTCTATCACCAAAGTATACTAAAGCCACAAGGTCATGGATTAAGGAAAACTAGTTTCATATAACACTTCAACACAACTAAATTTAGCCTTCATCACACTTTAAAGTGAGAAGGTAAATAATGAGTGATAATGCAAAATAAAATGCTTTTCTTTCTGCTGTCTTTGCAGCTGAATCTTTAGCACAGTTTTAACATCCAATAAGTGGTTGTCTGCAAGCTAAGCAATGCAAGGAGGCAGAGCTGTGAGAACCTAAGATCAGTAGGCCCTATACAGCGTTGTAAGAAGAGGAAAGGAGCAACACAAGTGGAATCTCAGGGAAGCCACTGTCCTAGATGCATAACTTTCCCCAGTATCCATATTAGATTAAAAAATTTAAAAAATAAGTAACACTTGGCAATAGCATACATAAGGCACTTGAGTTGACTGCATGTATTTGCATTGGTAAAACTGAAGTTTTACCAGCCAATTTTTTAGGAAACTTGTTAAACACTTTTTTTATAATAACACTACAAATATTTTCGACTTGGCAAAGGAACTCAATGAATTAGTGATGATTCTCAAGTATTGCAGAGAGCTGTGACCGAACAGACAGTTCAGTCAGTGATTTAATAGCATTCTAAAAAGAAAAAGCTTTAGACACCACTAAAAAAGTATAGTATTAGCCTTCTACAGCAACCCTTAGTTCTTCACAAGCTGCAAACCTCCAAGCTTGCAACAAGTCAACAGGATATGGGTGCTTCTGACACACGAACTGATAACAAGCCCATTCCTTTACCTCCTAATGGGTTAAGGCAAAGCAGCATTCTGGTGCCCTCCCTAGTGTGTCTTGCTGCTCCTCACCTATTTTCAAGGCATAATACCTGACCTGCCATTTCAGATCTACAGGTGGAGAAGAAACCTTGTGTTTGTTGCCAGAAATCCTAAGTTTACAGCCTTCCTCACCTTGGTAATGTCTGTTCACCAAAAACATCCCCTGGCTTTTCCCAGAGGGGCTTCACTATCTCCAGTCCCAAACAGAGGCACCAGGTACTGCCTGTCACTAGGGCTTGCACTACAGCATACGGTCTCTTGATTTCTGTCTGGGCTGAAACCTCTAATTTGCTAAGGACAGTGGTTCTAGGCAGTCTCACAAGCCAATTTTCCTCTGTTGCCAGACAAATCAGGAATTTAGGGATAAGGAATCTGAAACAAGCCAGCTATATAAAACTTACAATCATGAGAACCTTTATGGGTTAAAAAAACAAGAAAGCTGAGACTAAAACAGAGTAATCACTACAGAAGGCTGACATCTGAAAGTTATGTGAAGCCAACTGCATTTTCACAGGACTAGTTAAGCAACAGTAACTAGGTGAGGATTAGTTGCATTTTCCACTGGTATCCTATTTGACTTAAAAAATTAAATGAGTGACTGAGACTCTGAAACATTAATCTTAAAAAATATTTTAAAAATCTTGTTCATGTAATACATTCTAGAAAGGAGAACAGTAAAATTTAGTCTATTAGCTCATAGTAGCCGATAAAGTTTTGTTCTTTGAGCCTGAAAAGCAAGGGGACAAATATACTACAAACACCTGGATGGCATTCCAATTCCATAAACCAGAAATAATTCCTATCTTAAATTTTAAGTCTAAAGCACATATAAAGGAATTTAATTCAGAATTATACTGAATTATACCAAATATAATTTGGGTTTCAGGGGAAATTAATTAAGTAATTATCTGTATGACACCAACAATCAGTATCTTAGCCACACAGAAGAAAGTTTTCATTTTTGATATTCAGGAGATAGTCCATATTTTATTAAAGCTAAATAATGTTAACCAAACATTCTCAACAAGATGGCCTAGACAAAAAGAAATGCAGAGGAAAAAAAAATAATTTTTATTTTATTTTATTTTTTTCAAGTGTTAATCCTGAGTAGTGTACTAGAAACACTGCTCTTTTAAGTACTGACATAGAAATTTATACAGAGTAAAAGGGATTTCATAGTAAAAGGGACAAAATAGATCCTAAAGTAACAAGAGTGAAGTGTGGAAGAAGTAACCAGTAAAACTTTCAATATATATACAGACACTTAGCTGTTGTACCTCAAGGATAGGACTCCAGGTGAGAACTGATGAGCTCATGAATACCATCCCATTTCTTGAAACTGTTGCTGGAGAAGCGTTATCAATATTATGAGGCTCAAATACTATTTTGCAATTTGGTGCCATAGGTATCCGATCACCGTTTGCTAGTGTTAGAGTTCTGTTGTCATCCAGGACAGAATTAAGGTTCTCAATCCAAATAGCATCAACTGGACCATCAAGAACTATCCAGATGTGGTCACCTATAATCCAAGACAAAAGATAAACAGATATAACAGATAAAAAGCTCTGTGGATGAAGTGCTAGCTTCTTTCAAGGACCGGTTTCTTATATCTGCAGACAAATTTTTAATTAATTCTGAATTTGTGCACACAGCTACAATCTCAGCTTTTAAAACAATTACCATTTCTATCACTCAGTTTCAGTTGGGTACTTCATTTTGTCACCTATTGATAATAATTATCCATTCTTCAGTTTATAAAGTGCCATCAGCATAAGTCCAATTTTTAATACGCTGAAAGAGTTTTATGAATCCAGTCTCCAAGACAGTAATAAATTAGGTTTATTTCAAATTACATAAAACAACTTTAAGAAGATAGTGACTACAAATTTATTTAAACACCATTCATTTGCTTCCAATGAGTTTTACAAATGCAGAGAAATTAAATGAAAGGAACACTTGAAAAACTACTCTTTCAAATAGCATAAACACTGTCGTAAGTATAAGAAGTCCATTATGGGAAGATTCTTGTCATTTGTTCTGTCCTTAAATTTGATCCAGCTTCATTTTAAATGTTTCCATTGCTTTGTATTTACTAACAGGAATGTATTTTAAAGCCTTCCTCTGTTTCCTAGGAGGGTCTGGGTCTGTTCTGCTTGCCTCACTTGGGCAACAGACCCTGGCTGGAAAGAGATCCCACCTTGGCTTCTGGCTGCCCACCCCTTAGGGAGCAGACAGCCTTGCATGATGGCTCTTTAGCCAGAGACGATCCAGCTGCCTTGAGTCAGTGCTTATTACAGAGGCCTGGGTGGCTTGGAGCTTTGCTAGTGTTGAACCAAAGAGATATGAAATAGATGATAAACTTTTTATATGCAGAGGATTTTTATAGCTACACTTCACGCATCTCAAGCATGAGATAGTCTGGAGACTGACACATAAAGAAATATTACAGAACACTTAGAGAGTAAATCTGAGGAAGTCATATGAGTGTGCTAATATATATTTCATCTTGAAGGAAAAGATAAAAAATTCAGTAGTTAGTGCTATGCTACATTCTCAAGAGTTTCTAGATTTTAAACAAGCCTACCAAAATTAAATTGAAAGCATTTTCTATTTTAAAAGTATCTGTATTTCTGAAGACTAGGAATTTTTGTATGAAAATACTACAAGTGTTAGGATTTTCTTCAATTTTTTCTTTTAAGGCATAATGATACGATCACATACTAATTTTCAGACAGAAAAAGGAAGAAACCATCTAGCATCAAATTATCATGGCCACTCTTCTAGTTAATATAGCAGTCTAAGAACGTATGTCAGCATCATTTTAGGCAGAAATTATCTGCCTAAATAGAATTATCTACTGCCATTTGAGATGGACTATGATATGTGTAGGGCTAGCTGGCATGACACAACTGATGAGATTTATTTCCTTTTAATATGTCAGATGGAGAACAGGTAAAAATCCTGGCAGCACCAAAATTTTTATAGGATCCCACTGCTGGAGCAACTGACTTTTACCTTCCACTTTCCTTTGATATGAGGGCCTAACAAACAAAAGAGAGCATTAAGTAAATGCAGTGAAGTAGTATTTGTTACACTACACTGTTTGATCACAAAGCATTTAGAATACAGACTGTAAAAGGGACAGAAGTTCTTCCAGCAATTTCCCAACTCTTCCATGTAAGGGGAAAAAAAAATATCTGCTTCTGTGTTTTATAAAGTTTTCCTGAAGCTTGAGGTTTTATCTTGTTTTATTTTGAATGGAAGCCTCTTTCATTATACCTGTATTGGGTCTAGCTGAGCTGGAGTTCCTTTCCCCACATAAAGGGGCTGGTAGTGGACAAAATCCTGGGAGAGGACACAACCAGGCCAGCTGACCAAAATATGCAAAGGGATATGCCATACCCTACGACATCTGCTCAGATATAAAAGCTAGAGAAAGGAGGAGGGTGGGGCATCTGCTGTTTACAAGGTTTGCTTTCCAGAGCGACCTTCTATGTGTGCTGAAGCCCTGCTTCCTGGGAACATTGCTCCTGAACATTGTTTTCTGATGGGAAGTAGAGAGCAAACCTTTTTTTCTCTTTGCTTGTGCCCACACAAATTTTTGCTTTTACTTTAGTGAACTGCCTTCTCTCAACCTACAAGTTATTTTCCATTTATCTTCTCCCCCCTGTCCAACTGTGCAAAGGGGTGGTAGTGCAACTTGATGGGCATCGGGAGTCCAGTCAAGGTCAACCCACCACAATACCTTTCTTTGCTCTTAAAGTTTTTCTCCAGAGTGTTGAAAATATTCCATCTGTCCAATCATTTGTTGCCACATCAAGGCGTCCAAACATTTGTGGAGCAGTTATAGCTTTAGGATTCATTCTCATTTCACGATGTGGCTGTCCACAATCTATAAAGGCAGATCACCAGTTAGTTTTTGCATTTCTTTTCAGCAGTAAGACAACTTTGACAAATTCAAACTCATTCCACCCAAATGTATGCTTTAATATGCATTCATAATTACAACAATGTGTGTATTTACTTGAAAAACTTTTCTTGCTATACAAAATTCATTCATTGGAGACATCAAAAAAAGTAGAACGAAATTCTGAAACTTTTGAATATTTAATTCACATTGCATAGCTTCATTGGGAACAGAAAAGCAGCAAGATTAAATTTATTCAAAGTTTAATTCAATATTTTGAAGGCTTATCAAACAATAGAGCTTTAAAACATTTGGTTTGGATGTATATTTTTAAAACCCAATGAATAAATATCAGACAGATGATTTTTTGATGATATTTTGCCCTTCTGTGCACTTGCATACATCTTAGAATAAAGTATACAATATTTTTATATTCTTGTGAATTCTCTTAGACCGATAAATTCTATCTAGCCATACCATGATCATATAGCCTTTATTTTTATCTCATTAGCAACAGTTTAAAACCTACTATGGAAGACATCTTTAAAAAAAAACAAGATTAAAATGTAACCAGGAGCCAGTAATAAGATGTTGAAAGAAAAAGATGAAAAATTACTTATTTTAAAATAATTTCATCATAATCAGATTTCATGAACATGTAACATAGAAGCCTGACAGATCACATAGTTTAACATTTCATGAGGTTGTGTGTGAAGATCAGCTTTGTAAAAAATAGTGAGGTGGCTTTATCTTGGTGGTAGTTCACATCTCAGCATTAGGAAAAAAGACAGGAAAACAGTGGAATACAACTTTGTTCTTTCTGCTTTTTTTCCTAAATGAAACAGTAATTTCCACTGCAATGTAGAGCTTACAGTGCTTCTTGAGCACAGCGCTTTACTGCATGTATGAGATACTTGCTGAACTATTTTTTACAGAAATTATTCACTTCTGGAAAATCATACAAGCAACTTGTGAAGTGGGGTAACACAAGCTTACCTCAAAAGAGATGTTTTTCTCCTCAAGCTATGACCTTTTATTTTAATAAGATCAAGCAGACATTCTTCAACTAATATTTGTGTTTAGAAATATAGATGACATAAAAACCACACACAGTCTTCAAGCCTCCAGACAGGACACAAAATAAATACCCTTGAAGACTCTCTAAACCAGGAATTTATGGCTAAAACACCAGTTATTTTATATTGCAAAGACCCTGTCTTGTGCGTTGTGTTCAAAAAGATCTAAATATTTATAATTAGCAAAAGGTTTAAGCATTTCCCCAGCAAAACCCAGGAGATGCTTTAATCACTCATCTAAGCTGCCTACCTACACTGTATTCCTCTTTCTTAGTAAGAATAAGAATAAGAACTTTTGATAAAAGTATGATAATATGGAAAAAAGGACATGAAGCATATGGCTTTGAATGTCAGACATTTTTAAGCTACTGGAATAATTAGTATCTCAACATACAAACTCATTCTTTCATTAATATATTCTCACAGTGAAGCAACTGAGGTTTTCAAAGAAACAATGGGGTTTGAAGTGTACAATGTTTAGTAACAATTTACAATATAAGTATTAATATACCTGTCATTGCTCTCATTAAGGTGTGGATGCAAGTAGTTTTTCCTGCACCACTAGGTCCTAGTGTCATCAATCCATGCCTGACTCTCTGGGTTTCAAAAAGCTGGATAACTTTCAGTTTCCAAGGAGGATGACAAACAAGGCCAGATTCCTCCACCTAAGAGACAGTGACAGAAAACCAAATTACTATTATTTTAGAGCACAAAATATATTTTAATGCCTTTAGATATTGATAGGTAGGTAGGTAGGTAAGTAGGTAGGTAGGTAAGTAGGTAGGTAGGTAGGTAGGTAGGTAGGTAGGTAGATAGATAAATAGATAGATAGATAGATAGATAGATAGATAGATAGATAGATAGATAGACAGATAGATAGATAGACAGACATATATCATCAACAGATTACTATACTTTTGTAAAGGCCTTGTGTATATTAAAAAAAATGTTGGAAAAAATATATTTGTTATTCAAATATGCATTCAGAAAAATAAGGTAAACCAGCCTCTATTTACATTATAATCATTCTATTAGATATACCTATAATATATCTATTATATATCTATATATTATATTCGGAAGTTGTCCCTACTGAAGTATTACAAACACCTAATGGGAAATTAAATAAAAGATATGTAATTTTAAGTAAATCTTTTATCTAATGAATATTCTAATTGTCAATACTTTAGACAAATATTAAATCCTAGGTCATGTAAAACAAGTTTATATACATGCATTTTCCAAACTGGACCCCAGTAACCATGACTCAAGTAAACCACAGGACATTATAATCCCAACTCAGTGACCTCCTGAAGAATAAGCTTAATAATCATATGATAGTGGTAAAGATTTATGGAAAAGCTTATGCTTCCTCTAAATAGTGAAATATAATATTGCCATCTGAATAGACTCCACAACAATGATTTTCTTAGGTGTCATATGACACCTAAGAAAACATGACAGTTATGCCACAGCATGATAGATCATGAGAAACATCACCTGTTTGTCAATGGCTGCTTCAAGTTCAGGATAGCCTGCTTTATCAAGCTGGATATCTGGAAACAGATCTTCAATTAGACTCAGAAATAAGGGTTCATCTTCATCAATCTAGTGAAAATCAGGGAAAACAAAAATCCACACAGATTAAAATCTGTTCTATTTATTTTATCAACTTTAAAACAAACAATCCCTGAGTTCTGAAGACCTGAAAAAATGCTTGAGAACATAAGGAACCATCTATAATAATCCTCTAAGGCACTAAACATCAGAAGGACACCACAGAAAGAGATCATATGATGCTTCTATCAGTCAAAATAAGCCACTAACATGCAGACAGAATTTCTTATAGCACATTTTAGCAATAACATTTAGAAAACTATTGTCTAGTTTATCTGGTGTAAAAAAAAAGATCATCATCAAAGATATCACAGCAACAGAAGAAGGCTGTTAGTTATTTAGGCAGGTGAGATGATATTCATTACTATCAATAACAGATTCTTTCAAAAGAGTGACTAAATACTTAAGCACAAAGTTTCTAAAGAAGTTACTGCATAGACATCTATTTTGTCACTTACTTCTAAAGGTAGCAGGGAAAATACAGAAAACAAATTCTGAACAATTCAATATAAGAATTCGTATAAGAAGCCAAGCAACAGCCAGCTCACTCTCTCCTCAACCCCAAACAGGATATGATATAAACAAGAAATTTATCTCTATTCCATTCAAAATGTTCCACTCAGAGAATGAAACATTCCAAGCTAGCTTCAGTGTAGAGGTCACATACAATCTTCTAGTCATCACTAGCTCCAAAGCATGGTTTAAATTATTTATCAGGCCCTCAGAACTTACTAGCTTAGACAGGTTCATATCTCTCAGCACACGCATGACAATGGTAGATTCAGTATCTGTGGGATTTGCTCTTTTTGCTGCTCCAAGTGTACGCAACACAGACAATATATTCCGCAAGCCAAAATCGTAATGCACCTAGAAGATATATGAAGTTTGGGGAAATTTAATAGGGACAAAACAGCTCTTATTTACTATTTAAGAAATGGATGTATATGTAGGAGAAGTGGAGAGAGAAGTGGAAGTAGGAGAGTTTCAAACGCCTCCAAACATCCATCAATTATTCTTTGGCTGTATGACTATGGGCAACTTCACTTTCCAAATCTGTCACATCTATTAAAATCTAAGGTATGACAGAAAAGAAAAAGGAATCACAAGTCATTGAATCAAGACAGGGTTCCCAAGGACTATTGAGAAATACTTTATCAGTATTATTTTGATTCTCTGTGGCCTTTGGAAACTGGAAAACAAGCACAGGCAGCACAAACCAAATGTCTCTCAACCCAATCTGTAATACAAAAAAAGGCTTTAAAGCCTTTACTTGTCTCAGCCATCACCATTCATTAAAGCTAAATCTTAATAATAAGTGGTCTTCTGAATGAAAGCACCATTGTTGCACCAACAACCTGCAGCAGGGATTAATCTCCCAGGACAGCAGAGAGCTGCATTACTACACTGCAAGTGTCTCATCTTACTTAGTGAACATGAACCTTTCTTTATTTTTCACATGAATATTTTGTGACTTCACAGATAGGTTTTTTCCTAAAATAATCAGGTTGCATCATATGAATATATTCACCTGCTTTGACAGTTGTTCTTCACACAGCTTGTACAGTGTAAAGAATTTCCTTGCCAACACAACATTAGCAATGAAACCACAGCTAGCCAATTTAACACGAATTATGATTTGACGATCAGGAACCATCATAGCCACGGAACGAAAATTGATCTTCAAGTTTTCAGGAAGTTCTTGCCGTCCAGCATATCCTGGATTCTGGAGAGGAAAAACAGGTGTTGAAGTTGAGTGTACCTTGCACAAGCAGAAGAATCAGCAAAGGAATATGCCTTCTTGGTAGGTAAAAATAATTTGCTGGCTTTAAGTTACATGTCAAAATTAATTGCCATGCAGACTTACCACCATATCTCTACAGAATTTTTGCCTCTTTTATAGCCATGAGATATGAAAAATGTTCAACCAAAGCATTTCAAATTTGAGTTTGTCATATAGGTCCTATTTTTACTGGCTACTCCTACCTATATCTCTATGGCAATTTTTCTGTAATTGTAGCAAAAAGCATACTTTGTCATGTAGAAGCAAGCTGAAGTTGAGATAACTTGTATTTATGGTGCTGCCTGCATTTGTTAGTTTCATGTGCTTGATGTTCTTGAAACAAGACCCTTTAAACTGCGTTTGCAGCAATGCTCAATATTTTCAAACTATCAGGTTTAGTTCCAAGAACTGAATGACGTAAGAGTTAGCAAGTACACTTAACATACAAAGTTAGACTCGATTATTGTACAATCATCATTGGTTTAAAACTTACTGAATACTTACCATAGTAAGAAAGATGCCAAATTCTGGATTCATTTCTACATTGTCTCCGTCAGTAAAAATAAATCTCTTTTTACGTTTCTTCTTACATGTCAACACAATTGCTATTTGCTGTGCAGCAACTGATAGCACTGGTAAATCAATACGATTGAATTCATCAAAGCAACCCCAGGAGCCAGACTGAGCAAGACCTTCAAAGAGAAAAGCAACTAAGCATATGACTGTTATGTTTTCAACCCTTTTTTGGTGCAATTCACAAGCCAAAAATTAAGTTAATCTATCTCGGGGTGGGGTGGGGGTGTGTTTGTTTTTGAGGGTTGGGAAAGGAACAAAGAGAATTTTAAATCCTTTTCAAGTAAGAAAATACAAGTTCACAAAGTCCTTAAGATTTTCCAGGATACAATGTTCTTTGATTTCTTCTCCTTTCCTTACATCTTGAATGTTTTCCTGTCCCTCTTTATCCCCCAAGAAAAATTCCTGCAGTAATTCTATGAAAATATGGCAGGTTGTCAATAGCTTATTGCACATATTAAAATGAACAATACAGTTGCATAAAGAAGCTGGAGGTCAGTCTATGCCAGAGCTGGATATTTTTCCTTGGGTTTTTGGGGGGAAAACAAAACAAAATCATAGATACAGTCACCTGCAACAATACAGTAGTCAAGAACCTCCATTTGACCTCTAAGATGACATCTGCCATGACTGCCAGGTATCAATTTCAGATGCCTAAAAAATGTCATCTGCACCTAATTCAGTGAGCTCTGCCATTTGTTTTTAACATATATAGCACTACCCATGCATTTCCTTGTACTGATAGAAACTTCAATATTTGAACAAGACCAAATACTCAAATCAAAATTCAGCATGTCCCACCAGTTCAGCAATACATTTCACAGCATTTTCTCTTCATAGAAGCATTTCTCCTTGTGACTTTAAGTCATTTTAAGTGACTTTATCCTTTCATAAACTGCGTCATGTTTTCAGACATTTCTATTTCCTGAAGACAGTGTTGCAACTGTGTTTTATACACATAACAAGATATTAATTACTTGCATTTATTAAAAGGCTGAAACCATCTCCTGGTTATGTGTATTGTTTCATAGAGATGACATAATTTGAAACTTCCATGTAGTTCATAAAACCATATAATCTCAGAACATAAAGGACTGACTTATAAAGGGCTTATAAAGGACTTATAAAGGACTCATGAGGATCAACAAGTAGAACTCCTGACTCCATGAAGGTGTATCTAAAAGTTAAACGATATATATATACATATATATATATGTGTGTATATAAGATAGTTATTTGCAAGACCAAATTGGACACTGAGCACTATTTGGACACTAACAGGCTTGAGACCCCAATGACTTCCTTGGCAAGTTTGTTCCAGTGTTTCCATACTCTCAATGAATATCTAGCTTGAATTTCACCCAATGCAGCTTCAAGCCACTCCCCCATGTCCTATTCTCAGACACCAGAGAGATCAGCACCTCCATTTCCACTCTCCCTCATTAGGAAGTTACAAACAGAAATGAGGGCACCCCTTAGTCTCCCTTTCTCAAATCAAAACAAACAGGGTTCATTCAGCTGTTTCTCTAAAGTCATGTCCTCTAGCTCTTTCACTGTTGCGGTGCATTGTTGTTCATTATATTTGATTCAGTTACAATCTTTATTGTTGTGTCCTCCCCCCATGCTAATACTTTCGTCCCAATCGTGTCCTCCTACCCCAGTTGCCAATGCACCCGGATACCTGCCCCTTGTTCCCGAATGTTCCCTGTTCCCCCTCCCATTAAGTTGTCAATCATCCCTTGTGTCAACCCCTGCCTGGACCGCCCCCTTTGGAATTCCCCTATTCCTCCGAGCCCCATTGGACCATGTGCCCCACTCTCCTCCCCTGGTGTTCCCCATTGATTTATGTATTATGTAACCCTGCCTTGTGCTCCTCCCCTAAGTCTTCCCTATTGGGTTATTATTTGTACACTCCCCTTGCTCCTCCCCCATATATGAGTTGCTGTACCCCTGTGTCTTTTGTTTTTCTTCCCTGGAACCTCCAAGAGAATCCCTTTTGGAAGCCACATGGAAGACCTCTCCCTCGTCCTTGCTCCTGCCCTCGACGCTGGACAGCCATTGCTGTAGAGCATAAGCCCTAAGCTGCCCTGCTTTCCAGGAGCAGCCCACTCTTGGCTCGGTGCTGTGAGCTGGCTGGGGAAAAATCCGGCTCTGCGTCATTTCACCATCTCTTTTGCTCTCATTTGGATACCTTCCAATGGTTTCTTATGCTATTTTATACTATGATATTGTTGACTCCAGAACTGCAAAGAGTACTTGAGATTAGGCCACTCCAAAGCTGAGTATAGTGGAACTACCACTTTCTCAGCCCAGTTAGTTCCACTGTGCTTTGTGCACCCCAGAAAACAGAAAACTGTTTGGCCAACAGCTTACCTTTGGTCTATATCTTACCTTTGAAGATCCTCCCAAGTCCTCGGAAATCCATCTGGTCTGAACAGTTGAAGACCACTACATATTTTCCAAGGCATCGTCCCATATCTTTCACAGTTTCAGTTTTTCCGGTTCCTGCAGGTCCCACAGGTGCTCCACCCATGTTCATGTCCAAAGCTTGAGCCAAAGTGATATAACATCTAAAAGGCAACAATCAATCAGGCTGCACCAGGCAGTCTTTCTGCACAGTGCCAGAGGAACTTAAACAAGTTGATTTAAGGAGAATAGGGAAGTGCTGAAATTACATTCCAGTAGTTAAAATTTGGATCAGTAAGGACAAAACCCCTTCACTTGATCTCTGACACAGGGAATATTAAGGCTCATTTCATCACACATGAAGCGAAAGAACAGATAATCCTCAATCATCAGTGAACTGAAAGATCACCATAAGGGAAGAAAGAAGATACACAGGTTCTGCCTAATCTTAGTTTGAATAGCTTGGATACTGAGTTATTTTATCAGGAGTACTTTTGAAATACATTATACTGTGGAGTACAATAATGAAAGACATCTAATCATTCCTTTCTCATCCATCTTTAAAATTTGATTAAACAGTGCCATTTTCATAAAAGAAACATCTATGCATAATGCAACAAAACACCAGCTAATAATTCTATATCAAGACTATCTCTATTTTTTTTTTGCATGGAATGGTTAAAAAAAAAACCAAAGAAAGCAAAACCAAACTAACAATGCCCTTATTTCACCGATGATAGATTATAAAGCATTCTTCATGCTATTTGAGTTAGACAGGTAGATCTCTCTGTTAATAGGATTACAAGTCTTCCAACATCCTTTTAGATCAAAGATCTCCAGACTACTGCAGCTGAATAAAAATTGTTGTTCCTGTCTGTTCTTCCTTAGCTCTTTTCATTAGCTTGTTTGTAAACACCTACTTTTGTCCTGTATGTCTACATATTTTATCTGTTGGTTATATCAGATCCTCGGGTATGTTGGCTTCACCTATATAAATACAAAGGCCAAATACATCATGTATGTTGGGACCAATTCAAGTGTGTGACAGAAAACAAGTTGGAAATTACTCACATTATAGGGCACAGAAACAAAAATACTGAAGCAGTCCATATGAAATTACTGATTTTGACAAGACCATGAAGGATAAACTCTGTAGAGATCAATGCCACATCCAACAGGAATGACTAAATTGCTCTTGTAAAAGCTGAGGTTTGGTAGAAAAGAGTAAAGGAATAAAATCAGTCTTTTTCACCTGTCTGTAAGAGGTGTTATGACAAGCCTGTCAGTACAGCCCAAGAATTCATTCTGGTATGTGAAGCTCACATCAGTCATTTTAATCACCATTTTATCAGAGTCTTCATTAAAATAAAATCTACATTGTTTCAGCCACTCAAAGTCTGTAGGGCTCTTGATATGCATGCAGCACTAAGAAGAGAAGGAAGACAAAGCTGTGGAATTTATGGTTAACATTTACTTTCACATTTATATTATGGTATCTAAGTAGTAGATGCAAAGGCAGCACTGCAAGCATAATGAAAGGCATAAAGCTAGTAACAAAAGAATAGTGGAGAGCCTATCTGGATTTTTACCACAAAAATTGCTAATGTATTATTGATCAATCACATACTTAGGCAGAGGAACTTCAAGCTTTAGACAAGTGTGTCAAAATTCTAAATACAGATGAACAGTACATAAGCCTCAAACAAGAGTCATTTCAGTTTAACCTTAAAATTGCCATTCCTTTTAGTCCTCTCTACCACTTTAGTTTTACAATAGTTGGAAGTACATCATGTGATATTTGATTTTATAAACTGCTATAAGAATTGTAGTAGAATTAAGATAATTTGTGACTTCACAGATAGAAATAAGAATTGTAGAAACCACATGGTATTGGGTAAAAAGATATTTCAAGGCAGTGTCATGGTAGTGATATTACCTAAGGAATTCAACAGAGCTGAAAATAAGTCACAGTTGCTGTATTGAATATTAAAATAGGATTTTTAAAAATATCAATCAGTTTGTATCTAAAAATTACACTTCACATAAAATGATTATAACTAGAAACAAATGATTCTACAAAAAAATGAAAAGAAAAATGCCTTCCTATCAATAATGGGCCAAAACTCAATAATTCTTTTCTTGATAGCCTAATTTCAGAATCAGTTCCAGGACATCTTATAGGTATATGATAGTACATGATAGTTAGGCATTTAAGGAAAAAACTGAAAAACACAGAAGTGAAGGCTTTGAGAGAGAGGTTGATTTGGGGGGGGGGGGGGGTGCGGGGTGGGTCTGCTTGAGACTGGCCAATAACTGGCCATTTCTGAGAATTGACAGTGGTTTTGACCATTGAAATGTGAGATCAACCCTGTGACTACCACCTTTTAAACCTAAGCCGGGGAGGCTTGGTCTCTTTTTTTAGTTTCCGGCTGTGAAAGGTAACAGAGCTCCAGCTGGCCCTGCTCCCCCCGCGGCCTTGTCCGGCCTGGGGAGAGGGGGCTGAGCCAGACTCCAGCAGCTCCCGGGCAGGGGGAGGGATGCAGACTGTGAAGTGACAGGAGCCCCTTCCCAGAGGGGCTGAGCCCCCTCAGGAAGCCCCCCAGGCCCTGTACAGTGGGGCCGCCAGCCCAGGCTGGTCCCTGGCTTGGCTGGAATTCTGCCACTGCTGGGTTTCACCAGAGGCTGCCAAGTAGGGCGAGGGAAGCCATCGGCCGGTGGTGTGCTGCCTCTGAGGGCTAGCCTGGCTGCTGAGATGCTGGCCCCCATCCCCCAGCGCAGCCGCTGAAAATCTTCCATCACAGACAGCTCCAGCCGCTGCCCCAACAGAGATCACGGGACCATCCACAAGGCCTGGGCAAGATTTTAACTCTTTCACTACCTATATGAGACCTGCAGATTTATTCCTTTTTCAGAGAGAAGAAAACGAAAGTGATCAACATGTAGAAAGACAACATAAACTATCACAGTTAGTGAAAGAAAGAATTAAGCTTCAGATGGGAAGAGAAAAGGAGATGCCTTAATAAGCTGAAATATTTTTTTGTTGAAGATATAGAAATGGACAATAATGTTCTGAAAAACTCTTTTAATTCAAGAAAGAGTATTTTGGGGGAAATGAAATATTTCAGTAAATCTAAGCAATAGTAATCCATTGATGAAGCTGAGCAGATGGTGAAGCAGTCGTGATCTCATGAGATGCTGGAACAGAGAAAGAGAAGTGAGAGCTGATAGAGATATTTGGCCCCCAAGAAAAAACGAGAAGACCTCTGTTCCCAGAGATGATCACAGAGACAGATGAAGAGAACCTTTGCCTTTGAATAACTCATCCTTCAAATGAAACCCCTTGAGTTCATGGCCCATGGACACACATCAGAATGGTGTGAAATGGGAGGAAATCTTGATGACAGAGTTTTCCAGGCAGCTAGCATCAGAGAAATGAAAAGCCATGAGAAAACTGGTTTTTTCATTGTGGAGAACTCTCCACAGAATGACAAAAGAAGACTCCTTTTCTCTACAAAGACTAATGAAAAGACTATTGCAAAGTTGAGACTTCTTTTAACCACCAGGTTTTGTCTCTATGCCGTAAGTTGGACAAGGGCATAGTTGGGTGGTGGGGAAGAAAGGTTTCTTGATGTTTTATTCTGGTTTCTTTTTCTTGTAGTTTTGTTAATAAACTTTGTTTATTCTTTTTAAGTTTTAAGCCTGTTTTGCCCTTCTCCTAATGCATATCTCACAGCAAGAGATGAGTAAGTTTTCTGGTGATTTTTTAGCCAGTGTTTTAAAACCACCACAAGGTAAAAAGGTACACTAGCTTTACATTTGATTAAGCTAAATGCTTTCATTTTGCTTATTTTAGCATCCTGTGTCAGCATGAGAAGGTGTAAAGAGAATAAAGAAATCCTTTAGTAATAATTAGGTATGTTACTGAAATGAGGACAGAGAGGGTATCAGCTTCAAACATTTTACTGTACTGCAATTCTATATTTTATTTACTTGTAGAAATTCATAATGCAGTCCAGAATAAGGACAATTACTTGCAACAAAATGTGTGAGGAAAAAGAAGTCCTTAACTGATCATGCAACAGAGGCATTTAACTTTAGTGGGCAACATGAAACATTATGAAATTCTGCTACTGAAACATGATTGAAACAACGTCAGCATTTTTATAATATTCCATATACATGGACACAAAGTCATTACAGTCATGAAATTAAATGTTTATCTTATAAGGTAGGAGTTCATAGGTATCATAATATTTTCTTATCATTTCACATTGTTTTATGTGGAAAATCCCTCATAATTAATTGTTAATTTTTTAATACTTACAAGACCATCAAAAATGTCCCTCTGATGGACATGAATAGTGATTAATGTCTCGTATTTAACTCGCTCAACTGGACTAAGATCTTTTGTTGTCATATCTATCAACATGTTCAGAAGATCCAAGAAAAACTGATTCGTCTTGCGCATAACTTTTTTATCCTGCTTGGCAAGAGTCAAAGCTGCTTCTGAATCTCTTGTCCAAATCATTTGGATCCCCAATAACCCGACCTTAGGAAACACAGAAGTATATACTTCATAATCTTTTTCACCTAAAATGTACATTCACAGACACAGCAAAACTGAAGAACTTGTTTGTTCTCCTGCTATATGTATAAAATTACTTTCCATGCATTCATACAGAGGTCGTGTTTTGTGTGTCCAAAGTGCATTCATAAATGCATAATTAAGCCTTTACTTCAGTGTCCTGGGGTGACTTTATGATACTGGTATCCCCAATTGTCTGGTTTATGTTATATATTAAGTTCTGCACCTTTAAGACTGGCTTTGAGAGCAAGAGAGGGGGAAGAAGAAGCGCGCAGTTTGTGTTAAGGAAAAACATCACTCCCACACATCCCGCTCCTGGACTGCGGTGTCTGCAGCACGGACAGACAGCGGGACAGAGCTTCTCTCTGGATTTTAGTTAGTTTTAGCTAGCTGAGGCAGAGGAGTTCCCTAGACCTTTGTTTGTTTTTTTCCCAATTTTCTTGGATCTGTGCAAGCCTGCTCTGGACTGAACACCCAGCTAAACCCCGGGAGCTCACGCCTGTGGCCCACCGGGGCCTGGGCCTCGGCACTTTCCAGCGCCGGAGGGACTGATAAGAACCTGAGCGAGCCGAGCTACACCACATGAAAAGGACTTTTCTTCCTAGACTTGCCATCCCATCGAACAGCAAGAGGTTTTATTATTTAATATTACTCAATTTCTGTTAAATAAACAGCTTTTTCCACTTCTCTCTAAGGAATTTTTTTCTTTTCCCGGACCAGTTAGTGGGGAGGGGCATTTCCCTGGGGAAATCCCCATTTGGAGTTTTCCTTCCTCATTTGCCCTAAACTAAGACATTCAGTCTTGTAGATACTGCCTACAGTGCATTGCTTATACAACTGCTCAATATAATTTAAAATATATATAAAAATACTGTATGCAACAAATATGCTTTATATAAATAATATAAAGTATGTATAACTAACCACTGAATAACTAGTGATTCAATTTGAATTTCTCTAGTAATTCACAAAGTGTTTATTCCAATTCCAGCAACATTCCTGATCACAAATGAAGCTTCTACTAAAAAAATAATTTTTCCTCAACACTACCCTCAGTTTCAAATCTTTAGCAATACATAACACTATCCTGAATATATGAACAAACACACAATTTTACTACTCTTCCTCTAGTAGTCAATTATTAAGCTTACAAAGAATTAGTGTAAACATCACATTAATTTATTGCAATCAGCATCCTTTTTAAATAGGAGCTTTGAGGTAAATTATCTTCTTTTGGTTTCAGCTATGTGAAGCTGAAACTTAAAAGATTGAGATGATTCAAATAAAATTAAATGCTAGTTTTGTATTTAACACTGGCTGCAACTTCAAAGGCAAAGACAAGAAAAGAAACTGATACATATCTGTGAATAATTCTTCATACATTTAACAATGATACTACCTGGGCTGGGTAAGTAGAAAGAAATTCAGTAATCTGGAAACTCGTTTCCTGGATGTCCATAGCTGCTTGGCGAATGACTTGATGTAGTGATAGCTGGGCTTCCTTCAACAGAGAGCTGAGCCAAACTTCCACATTACCTTCAGCCATTACAGGCCTAGTCAGCTCTACAGTCTCACCCTCTCGTGAACTAATTGACAATATACGATCATATATCTAGTAAAAGAAAAAATACCTTGTGTTTATAGATACGGTATCTATCTTTACAGTAATTCATATTTTTTTGCAATCACTCCATTAAACTGAGTTAAGTCACTAATAAATTATATCAACTTGTTCAATGAAATGTAAAGACTATTAAATCATTACTTTACTAGGCAGAAAGGCTTTGAACAAAATACTGTCATGAACAAGGAGACAAACCGGAATATATTGACAATTCTTGAATCTCCCTGAAGTTTCAGTGGCAATCCTGTGACACGTGCTCTAGGATGACCCTTCTTGAGCAGATGACCAGATGACCCACTGTGGTCCCTTCCAACCTGACCCATTCTTTGATTCTATGACAACATCCACTTTCCAGTCACAATAAAGGAAACTTTCCCCCATTACTGGTGGGCTAACAGCCTACCAAATTTACAGCCTTAGAATCAAAAATAATGAGAACAGAAAAGTTAAGGAACATGGACAGTCAAAGGAATTTCAAAAGCATGGGAAGGTAATTGGCTTCTAGGAAATGCATACATAAGGAAAAAATGTTGCTATCTGTTCTTATAAAAGGTATAAGAAAAGTGCTCTTCAAACACTGTGTCTGAAGGCAGCATAAGGACAGCTCAGAAACAGGACAGACAGTAGACACTTTTTCTTACAATCAAAAAATGAATGGAAAAATACAAATACAGTCAGTGAAAATAAATAAATAAGGTCATAAAGACTCAAAAGCTTATTTGAGAGGAAGCCACAGAAAAAAGTGCAGTATATGGGTGGATTTTTCTGAAATATAAGCACCGGTGCAAATATTTGGTTTGCCATTCTACATGAAGAAAACTTCATGTTGATGCCTTAAGTTTTAGCTTTCATATTTTCCAGATTCTGTACTGCCTTAGTGTGTGACTCTGAACTTCATATAAAGTGTTAGCAAGTTCTCTTCACAGGGTAGTTAGACAAAACAATCCTTTTCCAGCCCGAGAACCAAGAACACCATTGCAGCTTCAGGCCCAAAAAGGTATAAACAACTGTGAATTAAGAAAAATCTGGGAGGATGGGACTTCATAACCTGAAGCTGTAATTGGACAATAAACCTCAATATGTAAATGGACCAAAACTTATAAAAGTGTGAAAACTCATGACTGGTCATCCATCTTGTGTCCATCTTGGGTAGAGCCATGGGCTTTTGTACTGCCCAAGGTGTATCCTTTGAAGGCCTTTTAATAAATACCTACTTTATTCCTTTAACTCTGTCCAGCATCTGTTCCAGTAGCCTCTTACGGCAACATCCTCATAAATGAGGATATGAAACAGGTCTTTAATGAAGAAAGCCTACTCAGCATCAAATAGTTGGTGAATAAGGTAAAACAGTAGAATGCCTTATGCAACCAAGTAGCTCTCTAAATTAGCAGGAATCATACATCGTTAATGTGAAGGAATGTAAAGCTGAAGTGAGAGCAGTACATACCTTTTCATGGAACCTGACAGTTTTAATGTTGTCAAACACATTCAGCAGATGTGCCTGTATATTGTGAGAGTTGGATGCCTGGCCAAGAATTTCTAAGAGAGCAGGATCTGACACGAAGAAGAATCGTGGAAATAGGAGGCGCTTTTTTTCCAGATACCTGCATTTTTAAAAAATTGGTAGAGAAGGTGGGAGGGGGTAGACGGTAAGTTATTTGGGTTAATTTATACATCCTTTCCTCTTTAAAAGTGGTATTTCTCACAATTTATTATACAATTTTAGTTGTAGCAATGACAATTTTTATCCATTATACGTTCATGTTAAGCATCTGCTTTAAAAGCTACTGTATCTTAGTATCAGAAATCATTTCACAAAAAGCTTTTATTATTTGCTACAATCGAAACAGAAGTAAAAAGGAAATAAACTAAACTGAAATAAAATATATTTTACATTAACTCTTTTACTTGCTATTTACATCTAACAAGCTGAATGTCTCCCAGATCTGTGAAAAGGGTGGATGGGATACACAAATCTAGACTGGCTTCTGGTTTGAAACTAGGCTGAAATCAGCTGTGGTTCCAACAGAGATAGACAGTGAGTGACGCCAGAGTTAGCCACAAATCAAATACTTAGCCATGAGTTGGCGGAAATTTCTTAGGAGGTGTTGCATTATCCTGCTAACTTGTTTGCTCAGTTCAACTGAATTCATAGTGGAATAAGAACATGATCTTTTCAAAGTTCACGGGACAGTACTTGAGCAATTTCTCTTTCCCTAGTTACACAGTGCACAACCATCTGGCCAAGAATATGGTCTCACAGTCATCTTACCCTGTGAGCGATTTCTGACAGATTTCAAGCTGTTCCAGTAAATGTGGCAATAACTGTCCCATTATTTCATCTCCAACACAACATTGAATAACATTGGGTGTTTCATGAGCTCGGGTCATGATCCTTACCCAGGATTTATCAATGTTAGAGAAACGCTTTGCTTCCTGTTGAAACATGACAATGAATGTGGAATGGAAGAAATGGAGGAAGGAAGAGAAATGAGGGAGAAGGCACCTGCTTCCAGAACCAGCACCCAGTAATCTCAACAGCAATCTTCTCACTAGTAATCACATGCCTTCTAGAAATTTTTCATTTTAGGCATAATTCTTTCTGCTTACACAATAAATTACACAAATTTTATACTTGGCTGTCAAGCCTGCCATGGACTTTCTCTTACACTTCTAGAGAAAAAGACAGAAAATTCATTATACATGATTTTAAGCTTCAAATTTGGAGATTTTTTTTCTAAAACTGAAATTCATTTTTAATTTGAAAAGCCATGCAGGTAAGTTTAAGACAAGGATTCCTAGGTACTACTATGTTAATGGTAGGTACTACTAGACGAAGCTACTGCTAGGCACAGTGTTTAAATACATATTAATTAGCAGGTTTACAATCTAGAAATCAAAAGATCAAACATCACATGATTTTATTATTCTTTCTCACACCATGCCTTCCATTGGCACTGCTTATCTAATTTCCTAGCAAGATCAGTTTTGTTAAATACTAGAAGAAATTAAGTTTATTTTACTGCATCAGTTATGACATCACAGTTAAGTTTTACTCTTAAAATGTTGATAAGCAAACTAAAAAAAAGCATGTCTAGAAACCTTTGGAAGCTGCCTTGCTATATCACCACCAATAAAAACAGCTTCTAAATAAATCCACAAGTTCTGCACAGTCAGCCAGTCCTCAATGATATCTGTTGTGTTGGAAAGATAGTGCACCCATTTCTGAATCTGTGTCTTGAATGGTGTGTTGTATCTACAATAAAAATAAATAAATAAATAAATAAGAAACATTTCATTATTTCAAGAAGAAAACAAGAAGACTCTTGAAAAGTAGCAATTAAGTCACAGGATGAGGATTTGTTTTTATGCTTAGAATTTTTCAAGTGGAAGTATAAAAACTTAATTCAGCTAATTGGCAGCTCTAAATCCAATCAGCTCGAACTTGCTGCTGTGTACACAAGGTGCATAGTGCATCTCTGATCCAAGAGAAGTAGGATGGGAACAAGGCTTCAATTTCACTCTAAGGTAAAGGAACTACTCTCTTGAAAGCTGTAAATTCACAGAGTTCCTGAGCTCTCCTAAACTCCTGCTTTTGAGCATCTGCCTGATAATTAGATTATTTTATCTGTGTCTTTTAGCATGTGAAACCAGACAAACTGAAGCTCAGTTTAACTAGGATTTTCAGTACCTTTGGCATGAGGTAATGACCTATCACAGGGGCAGAGTAAGCAGTGCCTGTAATGCCCGTAATATGACTGCCATAGGAGGCACTGTTCTCTCTTATGTCCCCACTTTCTTGCATCAGTGAAAACTTTCCAGTTGTTTATTCAGGCAATCTGTGCTGCATCTGCATGTTTTCAAAAGAACTTATTGGGGAGATACACTAGATACAATAAGAACTAGCCCATTAAAAGTTCAAGGACCAGCAAGCTCTTAGTTTTTATCTAGATGATTATTTATTTTCTTTTCTGTGATAGATTGGTTTGCTAAAACAAAGTCTTTTGTTAATATTTTTATCTCTCCTCCCATTCCCTCCCTCCCTTTCCTGTTACCTGTTACTCATGAGAGAACCAAGAATCATCAGGCTGTCCTCCAAGGTAGCAATTGTTTCTGATGTGCTGTCACCTCTTAAAAGAAGTTCCCCACGAGTTTTAAAATTTGCAAAGATAAACATCTTGTTATCCCATTCAGCTATCACTTGTTTTAACTTCTGCTCAATGTCTCTCTCCTTCACAGCACTTATGCAGATATCCTTTTAAATAAACAGGATGTCAAAATAATTAACGCTTCAAGTCCTTGGTATAGGAATCTAGCTCTTATTTCCTTTAACACTAGGTAACATTAGGCTCATGAGCAATTATTTAGTGGAAAGGTCTACAGATATACAAACAACAGAGCTAGTAATCTGTATACCACATCACAATTTAATCAACTCTGGGGGAAATAAAATAAAAACATAGTGATTACTTTTCATATGTTTAATGTCACAAAGCAAGGTAGCCTCACAGATTAGCTCCTGGGCCAAATGGCATGATTTCAAAAAATAGAAGTTGACACCACAATATATTTGTGTCATTGTTTTATACAAAAACCTGTTCTTTCTACAGAAATGTTTTGGATTTCCTTCTTGCTACTGTTACTCCTACACTATACAAGCAGATTGCTGGTTTCATGTATCCATATTTCTTCCTTCAAAATACCTCTATTTCCTCTTTATATCTTAATAGTGGAACTTCCATTAAATTCCTCAGTTTGAATGTTTCACTCTCCATGTCAAATCTGTGTTCAGTAAGACCCATAATCTGCTTCCAGTGCCGAGGCATCATTGCTTTGCTTGACATGTGCTCAAGCAATGGGCAACATTCACTGAAGTCCTCTATGGTCTTCTTTAGGTCAAGAAAAGGCTGCCATTCCTTTATAGCACGAGGGAGCTTATGGCACCTACATTGAGATAAAGCAAGCTTTTTCAAAAGGTTTCTATTATTCTTCCTTTAAAAACCACAGTATATTTTTTTAAAGGCAGAACACATACCTTCCAAATTCAAGTTACCTGTAATTTGAAGGTTCTATATGTGCTTCCCCATGTGAGAAAATCTGTTTCTGGTCTATTTCAATGACTGATAGCTGGGTAGGCACCTACAGCCTCCCCTTAAGGAGTGTAGCTGCATAGTTTTAATAACTCTGTGCAAGCGATCTTCAAAACCAGTTGAAATGTTGTATCTACATCTTGATTTCATCTTTCAGTGAGACTGATGGTATGTTCTGAGCTCTAGAAAAACCCTGTTCTTCAGGGTTTAATTCTTTAAATTTTTGGGTTCCTGGTTTGATGAAAAGTTCAGCTTCTATGTATGCAATATAACCCATTTTGTAGAAAAACTATTCAGCAATTCACTAACTTGCCTTTGACATCTAGCATAAATCTGTCTCTCATGAACAACAAAATTACAACAAAAAGGTGAAACTTTCCTTCATGAAGAAAATAAATAACAATTTTAAGATATATTCCAAAAACTTATTAAAAAAAGATAGCCAAGAATCTGCCCAAGGAACAATAATCCTCAACATTTAGAATCTAATTCTTTTATGATGCTGGTAATGGATATATTTTTCAATTTAAATTCACATTTTTCAAGCCTGAATAAACAAATACATGCTCATATATGATTACTGGTACTAACCAATTATAACCATGTTCAAGAAGTACTTTAGACAACTTTAACACAGCAGCAGTTTCTCACCTGTTCTGAAATTCCATAAGTTCACCGTTAATTTTTTCAATGTCTAATTCTGACCAAAGAATATCATAGTAACCATTGATTGTGTCAATTACACTGTTATATAGATTATAGAGTTTCTGCAACAGATTCAGTTGCTTATTTATTTCAAGAAGTTGAGGACACCAAGTAACTGGCAAACCGAAAAGATCTTCTCCATCTGTACAAGTAATATATTTCCGAAAGAGATTATCATATCGATTCTAAGAAAGAAAAAGAAAAAAAAAATAACTAAAAAATAACAATTAAAAAGTTAATAAAAATAACTAAATATTAAAGATCCAAAATTATGATTAGAGCTGAATTAGACTAAAATCTAGGAAATAATAGAACGATATAGAGAAATAGTAACAGCTTACACTGTTAACAGTTTTCTCAACAATTTTCTTGAGAAAGGTAACTTTTAGCTAGCTTGGAGGTACATCTTTACAAACTGACAGGGAAGCCATTTATTTCATGTGGCTCAGTGACAGAAAAATAAATACTAAAATTGCACTTGAAAGAGGTGAAGCATGACACACAAAGCAAAAAAAGGTGGATATAGTAAATTCTACCTCTCCAAATATGCTGTGCAAATCTTTTATTGACTGTTGAAGGAAGAATTATTACCATTAAAGCAGCAAAGAAAAACGTAATTTAATTGTCAATTGTAATATAACTCAGAGAACATAGCAGGAAGTCAAACGAATAACATTATGGGAAAAAGAAAAGCATTAAAAGTTGTTATTGCAGGAATAGATACTAATAATGATATAAAGATAGACTTCAACCAAAAAAATAAAGACAATAATGAACAGAACGGCTTATAGCCAAATACTCTAAACATGTGGGAAGGTTCTCATCAGGATATTGTATCTAGTAATCATTACTCATTATCTATGCAGCCTTTCTGTTAACTCCTAAAAAATTTAAACAGTATTCCTTGCAAATGCATAGAAAAATTCCAGCTCAGTTTTCACTAAGACAAAACAGACTTTGCCAAATCAGTAACGCTATCTACCAATGAAAGTTCATTCAGCAACTGAGATTCCTTCTCAGAGCCTTTAGGTGTTAGCTCACTTGTCGTAAGTATTAAGTTATGTCTTAGCATTAACAGTACCTGGAATATAGTAAGCCTGTCACTGGCTTCCTGAGGTGTTAAACCAACCACCATTGGCCCATTCTAAAAGGAAAAAAAAAAAACAAAAAAAACCAAAAAAAACCACAAAAACAAACCAGAAAACAAAACATTAATTTAGACAGTGAGAATAACCACAACTTCTTTCTAATCAGTATTTTCTAAGGGCTAACCACAAACAATTTTGCAGCCTAGATATCCCCTCCCCAGATCAGATAACAGCTGAACCAAGAGATGACAGTTAACCTACTAGAACACTTTTTTTAAAAGGATTTAAAAAAAAATCAAAGAAGGCAACTAATTGAATTTTTAATGCAGAAATTTTTCATTACACTGTAAAAGGTAGGAAATCATAGCTCACTTTTTGAGTAAAAGTCAGCATTACTTAAAAGATGATAAAAATTAATTCAGCTTCATTCATTTATGTTCTAATGAAAAAGAATGTGAGAGTGTAAGTCACTTGTACATGTACCCAGCATCAGAAAACTCTTCTTTCTAACATAGTTTATCATTAATCCTAGTCTTCACATTTGCTCATGGTAACTAGATAGTTTTCAAAAACCTTAAATATCTCAATTCTTAATTTTTAATATGATTACCTGCATTACTTATGTCATTCACATACAAAACATTAACCAAACCTGTCCTGAACTGAAACTCAAACACCATCTTAGCAAGAATAAACCTATTCAGCAGCAGAGGCCCATCCCATTGATTAATTCCATGCTCCCATTGCTCCTTAAAAATGTCTCTAAAGCAATAAAATAGAAACATTTGCCTGATCATAATCTGAATAGAACTGCGCACAGTCTTCAGTAAAAGTCTTCACAGCACTAATAAGCTCTCCTCTGAAGTTTGGCTGCAAAGCAACAAGCTCATTCTGCACTTCATTTGCACGGATTAGCAGTTTTTCCCAAGTGTAGTGCAATGTGTCCACCTTCTCTGTCTCTTCCTTGGCAACAAGTAGATCATACTTGTTCAACATAGCATAGGATTCCTGCCAGAAATTTGGATCAAGATACAGAAAATGGTAACTTCAGTTAACTTTGCAAACATGTATTTATGGTAACATTTTAAACTTTTAAGAACAGAGAATGGTTTGTTAGAATAAGAAATTCTGTTCTCTTTGCGTAGCCATTATCAAAATTTAACAAACCGATACCAAACTGGAAGAAACATCTGAATTTTTTTTTTTCACAGACCATTGATTTCCACTTGCACCACCAACATATGAATAGTCCACATACTGAAAACCCTTAGTGAATTTTCATTACAATACAACTTAAATTCACTTTATATAAATTAGCTCAGGGTAGGGTAGCAATGAACCTGTGGCATAACATTGCCATTTGAAAATTTTGTATGAAGTGGGATTATTTCCATTCATGCTTTCCAGTTTGATCAAACTGTAGCCAAATTGCAAAAATGGAAACGCTTTGTCTACTACAACACTATGTGGAAAATATGCCAACCTCCCTTTCAAAAACCTGAAGCATTGCTTCTTGTGCCTGGGGACTCAAGGCTCCTGCTTGCAGAATTGGAAGCTTTTAATGAAATTATGGGCAATGAGGAATCATGAACATGTTTTAGAAAAAAGAATTCTACTGAGAAATCAGTGGTGCAGTTTGCCACATTATAGCATTCTTAAATAAATACTCTGGTCAGGAATGCAGAGAAACAGTTACCATCTGTTTTTAAGTCTGCCATTTGTCAGATGTTCAGTAACTGCATTCTATTACATTAACTTCTTTAAGGAAGTTAGTTGCTTTTATTTATTTTAACCTATATAGCTGATGAAAGCAATCAATCCTGTATAGTCTGCTTAACATTAGCTTTTTACTTCTCTTTAGGTTTAGCTAAAAAAAACAAAAATAGGAATCTCATTTCTTTTCATACACAGACTTCTTCCACAAAGTATGAAAAGATTTCTTGCATTCAATACCTGTACTTTCATCTTCCTCTTACCTACATCATTCAATTTCTGCACTGTTCACTAAGCCACCTCTCACCTCAGCAAGTTTACATTTGCCCAGATCAGAATTTCACACAAAAAGGTTTACAGGAACACAACAGGCCTGTCACTCAACATTCAACACATATTAAATCATACATTTTCAAAGTTCATTGTTAAGCTTTAACCCAGAAAATAACTGCTCTCTTAAACAGTACCCATACATGTAATAGTCCCACTAGCTACCTCAATGGGGCCAATTTGAAAGTCAATAGAAATCTGTAGTTCTCTGATCTCTTTTAAAGCTGACATGGCTATTCTGATATCATCCAGGTCCATGATGCTGTGATTTAACTTCTTGCCAGTTTCCTCTATAAAAGTCAAAATTGCTTCCATCTGTGTTCTGTACTTCTTATTGCAATGACACCCCAGCAAAGTCATCCAGGCTTTGGTTTCTGATCTCAGTGCTAGCTTCAGATCAGCTAAAAATATTGAACAATTAATAGATATTAGATATTGTAGATATCTTTTAAGACACACTATTAATCTTTTTCATTACATGTGTTCTCTTCGGTCCCAGTTCTGGTTTTTTGGTCTAACCCTTCACATACAGAGGTGATAAAATCACATGGGCACCTTGAAGTGGTTTATAAAATTGCTTGCAATTCACAATTGCTTTCCTCCTATTCTTCTCAGAATTTATCATATTTTCTACTGGAAAGATCATCTAATAACATTAACAATTAATAGATATTAGATATCATAGATATTTTTAGGATGTATCTACTGGAAAGTTGAGGCTAGACTCCATACTTGTCATCTGGTTCATTTACCATTATATCAACTTCTATTGCATACATCACTAATGAATTGTTTAATATTCTCATCTAAGTCTAAAATATTTTCAAAAATTAATCTTTAAAAAATAATGTGGGGAGGAAATTAGGAGTCTAATTATGAAAGCTGAAGAAACAAAATTTGGTCATAGCATTGGTGGAATTGTTAGAAGGGGGTTCAGCTATCTCTGCATGCAGCCAGGCAAGGAGAAAAGTAACATAAACTTATTATCTTACTCCAATGAAATATGTACTCATGGGAATCAGTGACAGAAGGAGGAGCAAACATTTACCATCCACCCCATAAGTAAGCAGAAGTATCCAGGTGAGGTAATAAACTCCAGCTGAGCCTCACAGATATTCTTGTGTTACTGTTTTGCTTGCATGCATTTTTAGCCGCAACAGCAATCAGCCCTCCTCTCTCCCTTTCTCCTTTCCATTTTAATCTAGCTCACAAGTCGAAAACTGTCACACCTCTCCTTCCTACTGGAGTTAGAAAGTACATGTCTTTGGAGAGAAGCTGAACTCTACCAGTGTACAGCGCAATAGCTCCCACGCAGATGTATTCAGGCTCAGAATTTATTTTCAGGTCCAGGTCTTGGAAATGCAGAATTTCAGATTCAAATTCAGAGAGTGATGGGCTTCCCACCATTAATTTATCAATGGTTTCCTCCTTGTCCCTCTGCCATATATGGTGGTAACAACTAAAACTCTCCAAAGCTGTAAGAACTTCCTGAAAGACATTCACAAGTTCAAAGAAAGATTCTCAGCGTCATGTATAGAGCATACATATAATTTCTTGGCAGCTGCTCATTACAGTACCTTACAAATGCCATAGTGCAGCAGGTTGAATCACCTCACAGAAAAAAAGGCTGCTGGTAAATTTATGCTAGAGTAAGTTCCATTACTGATCACACATCGTGCCTGAAACTCTATGTTAATCGCATTCAGTTTGTCAGATTAGCTTAAACATTTTCCAATTAAGTGAATCTTCAGTCAACAAAATCATTGGAATCAGTGGGAAGTAAAGTTTAAAGGTAGGATACAGTACACTTGTCCTTCCCTGCCATTTCTTGCGCTAGAAACTGAAACCTGAACTCCAGGGCCCAACATAACAAGAAAAATTGATTCTGAAATAATGAAGCTATGAGACAATTTTTTTTAACATGAATTTCTACACTCAGTTCAGGTCTCTGATTTGAATATCATTTAATGAGTGTGCAAGAGAATTTTTTTTTGGTTCTCAGGAGTTCAGAAAAATGAGAAAGTTAAAATTAAATCATCACTGCCTCTAATTAAACACGTAAATGAGAGATGAGTACTACAAGAGATAATCCACATCATGGCTTATGATAAATATAGTACATGCAGGCATTTAAAGCTGGCTAAATGATAAAAATTTACAGTATTACAAACTACCATGATAATTATCCACCATTATCAACTATTCAGAACCAGCCTAGTAGTTATGCTTTAGTACCACTGAAGTTACAAGACCTCGAGTCAAAGAGTTTCACATGGCAAGACTCTTAAAAGAGTGGACCAGGCCCAGAAGAAACTGATGCAGAGCTCCCTAAAGAAATACAGTTTACTAAAGAGTGCATAGACTAAGAACAAGGCAAAGAAGCTATGCATATCCTTTAAGATAAATCCTAACTTACACTAGCAAATCCTATGCAGCACTTAACAAATGCTAATCTGACATCCAATTTTCTTCTAAAAATCTTCATAACCTCTTCATAATGTGGCAGAAGTCATGCTGGCTTCATTTGCTACACACAACACAACTACACTTAAGAGTTTTTTATTATGCTTTAATTTATGCAATATTCAAAATCCCAAATCTTGGACCAGAGTACACTTAATCCATGTTACACTTTTAAAGAATATTTGCAGATTTTCAGACACATGTTTTCCATCCACTATCCTAAACTTTTTCATTATTACATTTAATTACAGCCTTAAATGTCTACCCTTATTACCCAAGGATATTAAAAGTAATATATTAAAATCCCTCAGATAGTGATATTAAATTAACATCTCAATTGTCTTACCCTTTTTGTAGAATTGATGGCACTGCTGAGTAAAGATACTAATTTAATAATTTCTTTGTTCTCTGAAACATTCTTGAAGTAGTTGTGGCTTTGCACTGGGTCAGATGAACTGAGTGATGCTGCATCTGATACATTATCTATAAAAGAAGATGCAAGTATAAAAAGCAGGCTTAGAACAGACATACTGGTTAGGAGAAGTAAATTCCTACAGACAAAACCATATTTTTTCAGTAAGCATGAATTTTAAAGTTAGGTGTTCTTAAAGGCAACTAGAAGTCAAAGAGGCCAAAATAAATTCATAAACATCCCATTTTAGTAAAATTGCTCCATCTAGGCACCCTGTCAAATTTGGAACAAGTTCCACTCCAATCATTCAAAGAGAATCTTTCCTCTTCTCTGCTCTCTCCACAAGGTTTATTTTGTATGCTTCACCTAAGTGATTTATTTATAAATCAGCATTTGCTTACCTATATATCAACACAAAGCATTTTTATTTTCTGAAATACCTCACAATTGACAATTTGAAATACAAATTAACATTAACTGTGAGAAGATGACCATAACCAATCCCCAAAAAAGGAATAAAGATTTTAAAAAGTCCATCAGTTAGCAAATATCCACAAGTTTGACTTTATCATAATTTTTAATTTCATCTCTTGCAAGCAAAATTCTTAGTTTTAAAAGACTAATTTAATCAGTTAAATTAATTCTTAACCAGTTCAAATATTACTGTCCTACTTTTTAAGTGCATAAGAGAGAGCTAACCTAAAAAGACTTAAATGTATTTTTTTATTATCTTGGGTGCAATGTAGAACAATTAACTTGGCTTGATTTTAAACCATTTCAGAGAAGAAAAACGCAAAGATGCCATTCTAAATTTCCTTGAACTAATGACTTCAATAACTTAATGTCAGGTCAGGAAACAGAATAATGAAAATCCTTTTAGAAGTTCTACTCTATTCAATCTTTTACACAATCCTCTATACATCAATATTGCAATTTATATAGACATTTTTACTCAATACTAAGTATTGTGAAAGGTAAGGACAAGTTCTAAGATGCCATTTGAACATGCCAAATTACAAACCACACAGGCAAATCATGGAAGATTATTCTGTAGCAAAAGTGACGATAATTGTAAACAATATACATCCTATAACCCAAAGCAGTAAAACTCTTTAAGAAGCACAAAAAAAAATCCCCTAACCCAAATCCACAGAAGGACAAGTGGCAAACCTTATTTCTAATGAGAAAGAGATTACTTCTCTGAGGTAATTTAAAATCTATGAGGTTGTTTAAAATCTATTAAGTAAACTGTTTTTGATGCATTCTGTAATTAATATCTTCCAACATATTCTGTATAAATCACATTTTCCTAATACTGAAAATTAGTGATGTCAGTTTATCATTACCATGGATGTTTTCCTTTCCAGTCTCTTTCATCCCATCATCAGAATCGCTGTCTCTGCTCCCACACCGCAAGAGAACAACTTTTGTCTCTAACACTTTCTTCTGAAGAGAGAATAACATTTATGTTTTTATTTGCAGCTGTTTTGCACCATTTGTTCTAAGTAAGGCTGTTAAAGACACCAACCTTGGATATTCTCTCCTTACTCCACTGTCGAACTCCTTTCATTACTTTCACAATACTATCTACAGCTTTATTAAGTGTCTGCTGTACCTCATCCAAAGAGGGTGTCATGATGATATTAGGGATAGATAGGTTAATATTGGTCCTAATTATAGGATGAGCAGCTTTTTTCTGCTTAGACATACTGTGATTTTCTAAATAAAAGAAAAAAACAGAAGAAAAAACCAAAATAAAAGGCTGTGTTCATATTTTTTCAAGATATTAAACTAGGCATTGTTTTAATATAAATCAACAAATATATCTCCTAATGTAGAGTACTGAGTGTAATTTATGAAGGGAAAAAGTATTCCTGAATAATTTATAAGATGTACTGCTAAACTTTACAGCAGCACAAGTAAAAAGTGAGTGCAAACCTACTTTTCTCCATGAAGCTCCTTTTCAACTGGTTCTGTGCAGCTAAACTCTGTTTAGCAGACAATTTTGATATCTGGCTGTCAGCCAGCATATTAAACTGGACACAGAATCTCCTTAGAGTTATAGCATTGTATGCCTTATAAACTATAGAGACCAAAGACAACTGCCCTTATTTTTGTTTCTGAATGCATGTGGCAATAAAACACTTCAAAACAGTGTTCCATCACCACGTATGGAAATATCTGAAGGCAATTAGTAAGAGAAAAAAGACGCCTCTATTTTTTTTCATAGAGTTTTTTGTAAAGGCAAGGTCAAAAAGATCTTGTCAAGTTGTCAAGTTCTTAACTTCTCAAGTTCATAATTGATAACTTTTAACTTAAGTGATAACTTATCAAGTTATCAAGGTCTTATCAGAAACTTATCTATCAAGTCTAGCTCCAAATGTAATATTGGCTTCAGAACAGTACAGTGAGTCCTAAGAGAAACAGCATTGTAATGACACTTTCCTATTGTCACAAGAATAAAATACGTTTGGAAACACACAATGTAACTTAACAAGACAGCTTAATCAAAATCCCTTTGTTTCCCCCTCTTTTACACTTGTGACTCTTATTTATATAGTTATGGGATATTACATTTACATTTTTCTTTATGTAGCTTAAAAGAGCAATGTACTACAATGCAGCCACCTAAGAAATTGATGGTAGATGATGCATGAATGCGCTTCCGGATGGTCTCCAGAGTGTTTCGTATGACTTTCAAAAGGGCATCAATGTTACGATTATTGAAGTAAGAAAGCAGTTCATTGGCATCTTCCTCTAATTTTTCTAAATCTATTCTCTTCCTCTTTGCTGTAGGAGACAAGCCAGCCCACATCTCACTGGAATTTTGTGAGGAACTCAAGCTTTTTGATCTTCTTTCCTCTCCTGTAGCTAAAACATCATAAATCCATTAGTTAAGTTTACTTAAGGGACTTGAAAGTACCATAAAGCAACACCTCCACTGGTTTCTGAAATAATTTTCAGGAAGTGTAGAACTACTCATCTGTAATCTGCACCTCAATGTAACAGGTCTTTTATTCCTATCTGCCTTCTTATTCAGTACAAACTGGCATGATTATCGTCAAAATTCAGATATTATTTCTTTCAACATCCAAATTAGATAAATAATATCAACTTATTTTGTAGATCATAAATGATTGTTAGATTATTCATTATCCAGGCAAATTCAAGGAAAAGTCTTTAGACATTACATACCATTCAGTATTTCAGTCACCTAAGATATAATGTCCCCCAAAGCAAATTATCATCATGAAAAAGAAACAAACACCAAGCAATGCAATGCAATGCAATGCAATGCAATGCAATCTTCTTACCTGTGCTATTGTCCCTTTTTTCACCACTGGGTTCAATTGACTTCTCATCTTTACTGACCTGTTCCTCAGTGTCAAGTAACATGTTAATCAGATCATTAGCAGAGGCTTCCACCAGTGAGCTTTTTAAGTGTAAAGTCTGAGAACCTTTTATACAGAGTTCCTGTTATCAAACCAAAACAATATGCTCTTATTGTCACAGTTCTCATGTCAATTTCACAGTCATAGCAGCCTTTATTAACACAAATGTCAAGGCCTAAGATTTGTGGAAAACCAGATCTATATACAACATTAATTTTAATTTTTTTCCAAAATATTAGGTATCACCAAGGCATCATAAATATCTTTCAACAATTGTTTTAGCTTCTTTCTCAAATCATATGATTCATTAGTTAATATCATGAATCAATGTTTATAATGCCTAGTTTCATTAAAAGGCTCCCAAAAGCAAGGGTTTCTTAATTTTTTTAACTTTTCAATGTAGACATGGGAAATTCAACACTTCTTTTAATCACTGCCAATTTACATTAATTGGCTGTGCCATAATGAGTATTAGCCAATCATATTTCCCATTTACAGCTAAACAGAAGATAAAATTTATACAAACTGTATTTATTATTAAAATAAACATGAAAATTATCAGCTGGAGAGAGAAGAAATCAAAGAATGAGATTAAATAAAATTCAGAACCTTATTACAGTATTATGCATCTTTTATTTTCCAATATTTACATCATGATCAATCAAGTATTCTTCAGCTTACTATAATCTTTATCTAAAATGGCCTTTTAATTTTTTACTTCTTTGTTATTTTATATTTCATTCTGCTTAAACAAACATGTCTACCTTTGTTTAATTAAAAATCAATAATTTGAAATATTCAGCCATTTCTAAATTTTAAGAAAATCTTTGGCCTTCCTAATAGTTCTTTTAAGAGAGAAGGCAGATGTGATTTGTAGTATCACAGCAACACTAAACAAAGTACTCTGGAATTTTTTCACTGGGTAATTATTTTTGTTGTAGCAATTTCTTTAGAAACTTTAAGACACCTGTTAGGTGACAGAAGTCTAGTTCCTTCTAATGAAAAATTACAATTAGCTTACAAACTGTTACTATTTTCATTGTACCCATAACTGGGGTTTTTATATCACTGACTCTGCTAACTCAACTCAATTGGCCGTTGTAACTGCTATGTGTGTAATTTCCATGTAGCTGTTCAAGTTTTCAGGTTACCATGCCATGAATAGAAAGTTTTTGCTCACTTTCACATATTTTTACCTTAGGGAATACACATTTTAGTACCTGTCCAATCAGGAAGGTAGCAGCAGGATCAATAAAAACAAGTATGGACTGTCAGGCTTGCAAGCTACTATTCATTCCGTATAATATTATTTTAAATTTTATTCTGTATTTAACAACAGGGTGAGTTGTTGCAATGGCCAAAAGAGAAAAGGCCAAAGAGTTAAATACACTAAGATAATTAAAACTTTCATTTGTAATATTTATTGCTACAAGAGAAAAGGAATGGGGATTATCTACTTGATTTTCTACAGTCTCTATCAAACAAAAGTTTATTCCAGGAGAAAACACATTAGACATTATAACATAAAATGCAATACCTTATTATTGCCTCACATAATTATTCTGACATTCAATTTAATTATGACCTTAATGAGCTTTCTAACCAACAATTTACATGTTTGCAGTTAATTACTCTCAACATAAAAGTATTTTGATGGGATGAAGGGTGTTTTCCCAGAACACCTTCACCCAGGTAATTCTGCATATATTTTCCACATCCCATTACCAACTCAGGAGAGTTTGAGATATTTATTACACAATCCTTTCCATAGTATCTACCCTCCTCAGGCACCTGCTGGAGAATTCCCTTATTTGAACAGGAATAATGACCAAAAAAAGATACTATCATAGAAGCAAAATTTTCGAGTGATATGAAAGCATAAAAGAATTATCATACACTATCTGGTTTGACATTAATAATTAATAGAAAAGAACATCTCAACTCAGATCTCTTTGCATTTGATACTTATTTTCCTATGTGAGGTCCCAGCCAAGCAAGAGGGCATTTCCACGCATATCCCATGCATGCTTCATTAATTCTGCATTCAGAACTTTTTATCTCATAAAAAAGAAAAATACCTAAACTCAAAGTCATCAATCTCTTTTTCATGAAACTTATCTACTAACATTAGTCTTTTGAAGAAATTCCTCACAGCTCTGTGGTTCACCTTCTGGCAACATACAGAGTGGCACTCTATTCATGTCTTGAAGGACAGCATCAATACGAAATTCAACCAAATCATTCACTCGATCAAGCAATAACTCCAGCCCAGCTTTCGAAGAAAACAGAAGATTCAAGGCAAGCATAAAAGTTTGAATCAATAGCCTTTGCAGAGTCCTGTTTAAATTTTTACCTCAATAAACTATCATATTCAATTGTATATGAATTCTGCTCCTTAACCAATTTACTTCAAACATCTAAATTTTATGGCAAGCTTCACCACAGAAACATACTTAACTTTTTTGCACAACAGATACTTACCTAGAATATGCTATCTACATGCTAAAAGATAACTATAATATTATATAAATATAAGCTATTGTACAAATATATATCACACAGATTTTATATAAAATATTATATATAATACATTGTATAAAATATAAATATATAAATAAAACATAAGTAAATGTAAATTAATTAATAAGTAAATATATATTAACTATATTAAAATATATATTTAATACATATATTATAAATATATATAAAATTAACTTAAAGGATACATATTTCAAACATGAAGACATTAACATTTAAATGATGGCCAGCAATATTCCATCTTCTCCTATAGCTTGAACTAATTACAACTTGGAGAACCTATTAGCAGCAAAAACTTGCAGCAAACAAAATCTCTGTGCTTCAAACAAATGTTAGAGGCCAAACAATAGTTAACAGAAAACAATCACTAGAAGTTTAAAAATTTAATAGCAACCTACTCTCAATGCTGAAGGTCAAATAGCAGGAAGGTGCCTGATCCAGACTCAAATTATTGTATTATTCAAAATTAAATTGAGCATAATGTCAGGCTAGCATCCAAAATGCACTTTAATCTGGCCTTTCAACTGAAGAAAATTTCCACTATAGCTACTTATGCAATTTCAAGAAACAAAATCTGTTTGATGTATTAATTCAGCTGAAGAAAAAGGAATTTGGTATCTTCAGAAAAAAAACACATCTCAGTGCAACCTTGTGATAATCTTCTGAAAACACTACAAGCTCATCTGTTTTGTAAAGCTGTTGTCCAAGATGAATGTGCATTAGTTTTAAAGAGATTGATGTTAAAAAAAAAAATAATATGAAATGTTATTGAGCAATGACAGTGCCAACTGAGCCAGTGTTTTATTCCCTGAAAAGTTGTTTTATACATTATAGAAACAAAAAAAACAGGACTAGGGAAAGTCTGAAACCTAGGAGCTCTTTTAAAACATAGCTATCATTCTTTAAATTCAAAATACACAGGGCCTTTTGCATCATACTTTATGCTTGGTGTAATCCCAACTGCCTAACATTAGCAAAAATTTGATGAACATACAAGACAAAAAGAAGGTAGTGTTATAAAACAAATGTTTCATGAAATACAGGACTGGTGAAAATTCTGATGTCTTTTATATACAAAATCAATTAAGTGCAAATTTTGTAAAGAACTGTAATCTCATAATATAACTTGCATTTTTATAGAACAAATAACCAGAAGTTAATGGAAAGAGGCAAATAACCAACCTAGCTTAGAAAAGACTGTATTAATATATTTCTCAATATTTGAGGATGCCCAGTTCAGTAATGTTAGACCTGGCAGGATAGCATCCTCTACATTTACTAATCGAGGAGCCATTAGTTGTTCAAAAGGGTGTTGTATTTTCAGTTTAATTCTTTTGTATTCTGCCAACATCACCTGAAATAAATAGAGAATTAAAACGTTAGTTAATATACACTGATTTGAACCTCTTCGTGTACACATATTTATGTATTTAAACTAAGAAAAATCATCTGTATGTACAATACTGAAATTCTTAAGATGTTATAATTAAATGCTTGAGAATGTTTTGCATTATTTTTGGCAGAAGTTCACTATTTGTTGTTCTTATATCTCTACATATATATTTGTTGCTCTGTGTGAAGTACTACTTCACATAGAAATCAATCTTTGATTGGACTGGTGTCGTGATAGAGTTAATTTCTTTCTCAATGGCTCACATGATGCCATGTTTTAAATCTGTGAGCAAAGCTGTATTACTAACACATTGATATTTTGGGTATTGCTAAACAGTGGTCATACAGCATTGAGTCCTTTTCTGCTTATCACAGTACTCTGCTGGTGAGTGGGGACACACAAGATGATGGGAAGTAATGTAGCCAGGACCACAACTGATTAATGGGATGTCATACCTATGACATCATGCTTAAAAATGAAAGCTGGGAGAAGCAGGAGGGAGGGGGACACTCAGAGCTATGGTGTGTTACTTTCCAAGTGGCTGTGATACTGCCTAGTTTTACCAGAATAATTCCTTATTTTTTCCTTGTGCATGCGGTTTTTGCCTTCCCTATTAAATTGTTTTTATCTCACCTCATGTGTTTTATATTTTAACCTTCAGATTCTCTCCCCATTCCAAGGAGGGGAGTGAGGGAGCAACTGTGTGGTGCTTGGTTGCCTACTGGGCTTAAACCACATAACAGAAAAATCTTGTAAACTTCAGTCTGTAAATCAGTGTTACAGAAGACAAAAAGCCCAAGGAGAAAAATACATCTAAATGAACTTTCCAGCAATTCTAATAAGATTAGCCTTACCTTTATTATACTATTTTCTTTCTAATGCCTCTTTAACCTGCTGATCTAGTTTCACATGTTTGGCAATAACATTATGACTTAATGTCATAAAGACTTTATGACTTATGTTTGTTTGTTGTTTTTTTTTTTTCTAAGTGACTTAAAAGACATGAGAAAGAGAAGTTTCAGCTTCTCTTTCTAAATTGTTCCACAGACGTCTGTGTAAAACACCAGTGCCAGAAAAAAAAGCTGCTACTTGCTGCATGCTTTACACTTTTTAAAAGCAGACCACCTGTTCCTGCCTCCCAGGTATCCTCTCAAAACAGATACTGCCCAATGTTGACTTCATTATTGGATGAGAGATAAATTGCTTATCATTTAGGAAGTAAGCAACGGCACAAAGCATTTTGTATTCCTCCTTTCCTCCCCATTCTCATCTCTGTCCCAGACTCTGCAGAGCTTCCCCAAACCCATGCATCTGCAAAGTAACTTCACAGAAAACATAAAGCCAAGAAAAAATTTTAACTGCCTCAAGACAGTCATACAGATAAGAAAATAGATTTGCAAATGTTTTCTTAGTGCATAATCATTGATCTTCATTTATCCTCTTCCATATGTCTAGAACCCAGGCATCTTAGTGTACAGTACACATACATAAAATAACTGAAGTAAACCCACATGCAAATTGTTGACAATCTTCTTGTACCAGACTCTCTGCTGCTGAATAACACTTGCAAATGGTGGAATTTCAAGGCACATGTGAGCCATGCAATCTGTCTCTCTGATTAAAGTTAATATTAGAGGGTCAAAATTCACAAATAATTCTCCTGTTTCTGGAGCTTTTACCAAGAGAGTTGCTTGAAGTCCTCTTTTAGTTAATTCAATCTGCAGGAAATAAAGTTATCATTCATGATAAGACAAGCCACTACATCAAAATACTTCAGTTTGCGTATAAATATCACTTTGGCAGATACTAAAATCAGTATCTGCTGACAAAGATTGATATGGTATATGAATCCAAAACAAAAACTTATTAACATGGTGTATATGGACCCAAATGCCTAGTAATCAAATTGCTATTTATCTGACAGGTATTTTTCTGTTGGGTCTTGGATGTTATAAGTCATATAATATGCAGTCATATAATATGACTGCATTCCACAGTCCAAAATCAAATCAGAGACATAGATTTTCTTGCTTCAACCATCTTAAATTTTAACCCTCATCTCCTTAGAACTTATTGTATATTCTGCAATATGTGTGCAAGGCTGCACACAACCTCCTCAATGAATTAAAGTATTTTTAGATAACCTCTTCACATATCTCAAAAGATATAATAATAAACTTATCCCCTTTCTCCTTTTGCTTGTTTTCCAATAGCTAACAGATAAACCAATCTTAATGGTACTGACAATTATATCCAACATCTGGGCAAGTATTTTAAAATACTAAAAACATTGTTTATTATAGATGTTATTTTTTAAAAATTCTTAAAAGGGAAGCTTAATCACATAATTGATTTAACTGCCTTATTTAAATATTAGACAATTTGTTCTCTATGTGATTAGAAAGGACAGCATTCCTTAGACCACCACACAATGAAAATTTAGCTGACACCAAAAAGCAATCCTGCCTTAGGCAGGCAAATCTTCCCTACATTAAAAAGTTGGCTACTATTCTTATTTTCCAGTTCTCCTTCCATTGATGTAACTTTATTGTTTGTTATTCACTCCTCAAATTTCATGTATCACATTACATTGAGATGGAGCTTATTTCTATGCCATGGTTTCAGAACCCATTGGTATCTTTCAGTGAACTTCTTTTTTTATGGAACACAGAAACTTTGCACCACCTTTCAATGTCTAAAATATAGTGGAGTATACTGCTTGCTTCAGCAATATCATGTACTATCAAGACATCTTACACAGCATTTTTCAAGAAATTATCTAATCAACTTTTGTCAATGAATATGTCATGCTCTATCCACTATCATCAGTCTTCAAAAAAAAAAAAAACAAAACCTCAACTGCATTAAAGAGAAGTTGATTTTTTCTGTAAATTTTAACAGCAAATCATACTGTACTAATTTTTGAGCTTCATACTCCTCTTTCCCACTCCCAAGTCTTCCTCTCCCATTTATGTTTTCTTCTCATGAAGTTTTCATTGTTAAGGTAACAGAAAATGGCAATGAAAATAAGGGGTACATTGAAGGCACAAATCTTATACTGCCAAATAATTATAGTAACTTTAACATTTCCAGGTAATTTATTATTTTAGTATGTCCAAGTTGAACATAATTTTCTGTAGTGATATATATAGATATATATATATATAGATATATATATAGATATATATATATATATATAATTTTTTTAAAAAAAATTTTGCTATTAAAAATATATATATAACTGGATTAATAATACGTTAACTATCCAGTCACAAGTAGAAAAAAGAGGGGCAAAAATGTTCAGAAATCTCAGAAAGTGACACTAAGCTTAACATTTACATTGTACAAAGAATAAAAAGTAGTAGGAGATATAGCCCTATTTGTGTTTCATTTGTATTCCCCACAGGACACTTGCCCCTCTCGAGTTTTTCTTTTGTTCAGGAGTAGAGCAGGAGCTCCACCTTGTGTTCTGTGACACGTCCACACTCGTGTGCACTCTCCTTGCCTCGAGAGAAGAGACTACGGAGCAGTAGCCATATTTTTTTGCCGTACCTGGTAGACAAGTGTATGTATGTTATATTAAAGTGAATGTGCTTTTCATGTATTTTCAAGGCGTGCATGTATTTTTCAAATTTGAAATTTTATTCAAATCCACCTCCCTTTGTTCCCACCTAATGAGTATAAATTGGAGCAGGCTCAGGAAGTTTACACAGCTGCCATGTGTGATTTGACTGCTATAGGAGAAAACAGGTTGTTTCAGTACAGATCAGAATGCAGATGATTCAGACCTCATAAAGGAAGGCACTACTTCAGGGAAAATGCCTGGAATGTTATAGCTATTTTACAAAAGATGAAAGGCAAATGTACTTGACTGCTCCATCAAGGCATGGTATGTGTCAGAAAATCTGATCACGAGATCATCTAGCCAAAGGAGCAGATGTAGCCCCACAAGAATCATATATTCTCTTTAGTCTTTATAGATGAGACATGGCAGTGAAAACTATCATCAGTATACTTTGAATTATGTAGATATCCAGCTCAATACTGGAGTCAAAACAGAAACTGAGTCCAAGATAGAAACACTAAACAAATGCAGGGGGCTTCTTGAAAAATTACAATTCATTCTATAAAATATGAGGGATATGCAGCAGCTCTCTGTGAAGAGCTCGTGAAAACATATGAACTTCCTATATTAGAAGAATAAGCATTGAAGTTAAAGACATTTCTAAGTATGACAGCAGTTTTTATTACTGCCTGGAAACAAGACTGATTCTATGCAGGTTAGTGGTGCCAAATTTGGATATGATGTACCTGAAACAATGTATAATGAAACAACAGCTGAGGTGAGTTGATTCCCAACTTACACTTAACTCCAGATTAATCATCAATAATACATATTCAGTACTAAGTCTCAATACAGTGTATTTTATGTACTCTAATATTGCAATCATTTCTCCTGGCTTACTATACAAAATTGACAACAAAAAATCCCACTCATAGTATCAGATAATCAAATCTGGTGACTCTTTAAACTACATTGTACACGTGTCAAATGCAAGTGTGACAAAGGAAGGATCAGGAAAACATAATATATTCAGACTGGAGAAAAAGAAGCTGGAATCTCTGATCCCAGATCTGGTCTAAGACAATCTTTGACAAGACTGATGTTTATCAGCACCAGAGATTTCCGCAGTTTGGCCTGAGTTCCAAAAACAACAGGCAAATGCATTGACAGGTGTCACACTACTTTCAAAACCACAATCTGGAGATTCTGATCCTTCTTTTTCAGCTTTGCAAAGCTGAGGCAAATTTTTCTCTAAGATGCTTTTTGACAAGGCAACAAATAAACTGTAGGTGAAAAATATGCCAAAACACTACTAAAAAATTTGCAGAAATTTCAAGGCTTTAAAGTAGCCCCTGCAGTAGCCATCTGATAATATAAAGGTAGTCAGAGATTCTATGTACAAATCCAAGAAGGCAAAATGAGTCAAATGAGATTTAGAATTTAAGGCAAACCATGTTCTCTGAAGAATATTCAGGCCACAAAATGTTCTGCCTGTAAGGCCCCAAACAACTCACTCAACAAGACACATAAAAAGGGCTTATGGTTGTTCATATACCCAAAGTTAGACACATGGAAGAAACACAAAACAGATATTCTCAAGAGATCAAAACAACAAAACAGACTTTTCTGGCACTTTAGAAAATCACAGAACTTTGGCAAAATATTCAGTCAACATAAAACACTTCTCAAAGCATTAAATTGGCACATCCAACTTTGCAAACTCTAAGTCCACTTGATTTTAAGTTACTCAAAAAATTCCAAGAAAAAGGAATTAGAAGAAGAAAGATAAAGAGAGAAAATATATAGAATAGCACACATATAGCTATCAACTCCTGGGTTCCAGCAGTGTTCAGATAGAAATTCCAAGAGGAGGTAGAGTGAAGACATTGGCCTTCCCCTTGGCGGGAGTTCTAGTCATTTGGCCACTTAGGAGCTGGGTTAGGGGCTCCAGAGGTGGGTGTGGATCAGTGCTCTGGTGCACCAGGGATTAGCAGCCGCTGCAGGCTGGGATACAGGATCTAGGGGTGGGCTGTGGGACAGCGAAAGGCCCACACACACACATCCCAAAATTGTCAGTAAGAAGTGAAATTGCTTTGTACTGGTTCTGACTGGGTTAATTTTCTCTGTTGACATTTAATTTTCTTCATAGCAGCTTATATGGTGTCATCAGATATGTTATCAAAACAAAGATGATAACACAATAATGTTTCAGCTGAACAGTGCTTACACAGCATCAAGGCCTTCTCTTGTTCTCACTGTGTCCATACAGTGAGTAGACTGGGGCTTGGAAGTGGGGATGAACAGTGCAAAAGAGGCTGTGAGGGGACAAAACCAGGCAGATGTCATGAAAGGATGCTACAAAATAAGCAAAGGGATAGTCTTTGCCAGATAACATCATGTTCAGCAATAAAAAGGGAAAGGCAGGGATTGAAGGGGTTAGCCACCCTCTGCTCTGGAATTGGTCACACATTGTTTGACCCATAGGAGATGGTGAGAAATTGCCTCTGCAGCACTTTATTTTCCCTTTCTTTTTCTTTCTCCGTTTCTCCTTCACTAACTTAACAACTTATCTTGACCCACAAGTTTTCTTGCTTTTGCTTTTCCTTTCCTTTTCCCTCTCACTGGGGGTGCATTGGGGGAAGTGAAGGAGCATTTGTGTGGTGCTTAGCTGCTTTTCAGGATTAACCCACAACTGGCTCAAAGCCCAGTGGTATACTGAGCATGCTATTATCTGTTCAGACTGAATGCTTTTTACATGTATCTTTACAGAGTGTACCCATGGATTATCACTCAGAATAAAATTTGTATTGTCCAGAGCAGAGTAAATCTCTGTGTCTGCTTTCACCTTAAGCCAGCCAGCTGACAAAACTCCTCTCCCCACACATGATGATCTTGCACCAGTCAAAAGAATATGGCAGAGACAGAGGGGCAGCTAAGCCTTCCACTGGATATTCATTTTATGTTTTCTTTCTTGTTATAATTGTTAAAAATCTTATTATAACTTGTGAGTTATAATTAAGGTCTTTCAGTTACTCCTAAATTCAGCTAGAAGTACTACAGGCCCTATTTTTTTAACAGGAACACTTTCTTGTAAAATAACTTTTCTTATTCCATCCCTCATTTGAGAGTTATTGTAAGTCTATAGTTAAGCATACCTGATTACTGCTGCTAACCAGGGATTCCACCATTTTAAAATTTTTTCTTTAAGGAATCTCTTAATCAAAATCAGCTGCCTTACCTGCTGAAGCCATTCTCTGTGGTAGATCACTTCAAATTTCATAAGAACTTTTGCTACTTTGTTGTAATTGCGAATTATGCTCTTGCCATCTGGTGTTTGCAGAACTGCTGGATGTCTCTGGAAAGTATCCATGGGCTCCTTGATCCTATGGAATAGGTGGCGTGCCCACAAGATCTTGCCAGCTACTGGAGGCAGATTACGAGCCAGTGGTGGGTCCTTCTTGTGCCTAGTGTAGATCTTACAGACTGTTTCTATGTCATGGCCATAGTTTTGAAATATTTTCTGATACTTTTCATCAATGCCAAGATTTGGGATTTGCAATCTGCTTAGAAAATAATAATCATGAAGAAATGCCTTCAACACTTCTGAAATCCTTCTAATGCATTGTTAGAAAATACAGTCCTTCCAGATTCCCTTGCATGCTTAAGAAAATAACTACTTCAGCAGCAGAGTTTTCAGCTTGAACAAATGCTGTCACAACCTGATTCCAAGCAACACAGATTTAGACCAGATGATAAAAGTTTCCAAGTAAGCCTACACATTTTCTGTTTTGTCACTGTTTTCAAGCACTGGGCTGAAATAATGTGCAGCAAACTGTAACCAATTCATCACTAGCTGTCTATTCTATTAAACAGAGTATAATACAAAAATTGGCAGAAAAAAGAGTGAGACTGTTTTGCAACAATGTTAATTTATAAAGATAAATTTCACTGTTTCTTAATAAGAGCATTTTACTCTTTTCTGACTGTCTTGTGGTAACAAATGAATGTCGTTGTTCAAACACAAAGCTAATGCAAATATTCTTAACAGACAAAGATTCCCTGTCCTTAGGCTGATTTTGAAAGATGAAGTTCAAAGTCCACTTATATTTTGCATTTTCTGATACAAAAATTATTAAAATTTTATTAATTCAAGCTACTAAGACAACTCTTAACAGGGCTGAAAAGCTGAGAGTAAAAAGGTTGAGTTGGTTTCCTTTGTATTTAAGAAAATGCCTCCTGCTCTGCAGCCCCCTCCCCCTGCCCTTTCCACCATCCTCAATGTCTTATTTCCACTGCCTGGCAGAGTTTTAGCAATCTAAATAGGACATATTACCTTTCAAATTTCTGCAACATACTCAGTGCCCTTTCAGTGTTCAAAATACTTTCAAAGGTGATGTCCATGAAACTTCTTAATTGATCCTGAAGAAGAGTAAATAATTCTACATTGGAGAAGTCCATAAGGAACACACATCAAATATGCCAAGTATTATTTGGCAGGATTTAACTTGAGATACATTGGAAGATAATTTTTTTACGTGAAACTTCTCTCAATAAGTATTATTTTTCCCTTTCTTTCTTCCCAAAATAATTAAACAAAACACAGCCAACTTTCGAGGCATTTTCTTTCCAAGTTCCCTCTGTAGCTGTGCAACCAACAAAAGTTTCTGTACCCTCCAATGTTGTACCATGCTGAGGCCTCGAAGAATGCTTGGTTACCTTTTTGGCAGCCAAAGCAAGACCAGCATTTATTTTAATTTTATTTTTTTTCTTCTGGAAATAACCTGTTCTTTCACCAACATGTGATTTCAAAACTATTGGAAAGTTAATTATCTGACTTATTTGTACTATGCTCCTATTCACTCAATGAAATCACCCATTTTAGTTATTCTTGCCAGCATACAGGAATGAAAAATCCTTTTGTTGGAGGCTCCTCAATGGCCTATTCCATTAAACTACTCTGAAAGATAATAAATGGAAGCTTTAAAGTGGAAATATATTAGAATAATTTTTTAATTTCAGAACACAAACTTTGAGATTTGCAAAATTTTTCTGATGGTAACTCAGAGAATAATGAAGCTTAATCAGTAAATTAAATTCTTAATTGTATCATAAAACCTACATGAAGATCATTTATGTCTTTGTAAAACTCTTCATAGTCTTGGTCAAAATCAGTCTTCCGCTGATCCAAGAAATCATAATGCTTATTCTTCATGTTGTCAACAATGCTCTAAACAGTTTCACAGAAAAAGAAAACTATTACCAAAAATGTCTTATGAAAAAGACTTACCACACCAAACATTTAGCACAACAGGCTGTGCACACTCACACTTTACCTTTGCTAATATTTCCCAGTACTTACTGAGTAATATAAGCAAACCCTTTAAAAGAAATATTTGCAGGAATCCAGTTGGTGTAATGTCCATTCGAATTTCATTTATATTATTTCTGCTTCAAGGCAATTAGAACTGACAGAAAATTCAAACTTGCTTTTCATCAAAGACATTTTTATTCATTAAGCATTGTCATGCAGATGTTAATTTCATTTCAAAACTTAAAGTTCAACAGAGAAAAATATTTTCACATTATTATTTTCCATGTCCTTTAAACAACTGATTCCATATGTATATATAGACTATTCAAAAAGCACAGTAAGATGCAGCACATTACCAGCCTACAATTTAGTATTCCTGGCTTCTCTTACACAGCTGCTGTCCACACACTTCAAAGTAGATCTTAATCAGCATATCCCTTGAGATGTACACACAGATAAAAGATTTCTAATGATAAACTACTGTTCAACATCCTAGTAGTTTACCACAGTATAGCTATGAAACTCAGCATATTTTCAGCTCAGCTGAATTCCATCATTTTATGGTAAGTCAACTGAAACTCAGTTTCATTGCATTGCTGTAAATAAAAATTCCATATTTTCCTCTAACAAGCAAATCCTAGATAGGGACTAGGTGTTAAAGCATAAAGAACAGCAAAATAGTAAATTCCTATTGTAAAAAAAATTTAAGACATGTAATCAGTAACATAATAACTATAGCTATGGTCTATATCAAATACTTGAGTACTTCAATTTTGTCGCTTTAAAAAGACGTGCAATCACTTTTCTGCCCTTTACACAACCTGTCCAGAGCCTTCCATGTAACATTTTTTACCTAAGTACTCTTCATCCCAAAACACAATTGACTCTACAGCAGGTAGGTCTCACACAAAGCTCTTGTTCAAGGACTTGGGTGCTGCAATGGATAGTGAGGTGCACTTGTATGGAGTTTTCATCACAGCCTGGGCTGATGGTCACAGGCAGCTTTTCAAACAAAAATGCCCCAAACAAATCAGATTCCTGTGTTCCAGCCTACCAAAATAGTACCTTAATTGCATGATCTGTAAATTCTGAGCTACCTGGGTTGCTGAGAAGCCTGGTGGCGCAGCTTTGGAGAGCAGCCCTTGGAAACAAAATTTAGAGCAGTCCACACCTGTCCTGGCCACATGGAAGAGTCTTGATATCCTTATAGCTGTGCCCTGGCTAACTCTCAGTAGACTACAGAACAGAACAAAGCGGAAAACTGGCTGCTGTGAAGGATGTTTTAAAGGAATCAAAACCCCAGACTAGAGAGGGAGTAAAGCAAGCCAGGAAGGACCACAGAATGGTCACGTTTTATACTAGTTATTTCACTAAGGCAAACTGATTGACTCCTGACCATAACAAAAAGGCAAAGGACAAAGTATAGCAAACTAGAATTCCATATTTGCCTGTACAGCCACTGTATCATATGTGATCTCAAAAAGCTATCTACAAAGTCCTCACATTGAGTACTTTTGATTTATTTTAATATTTACAGATGCAATAATTATGATACTGCACTAATAGTTACACAAAAAAGAAAGCTAACTCAAGCTCAGTAAAACCAGAAAAGACTCCATTTGGTAGCAAAGAAAGCTACCTGAGAAAGAAGGAAAGAAAAGAATATGACTTAACATATTTATGTTCTTAGAAGGTCTCCTTATTGCTCAAGTCACACTTCTCTTAAAAAAAAATCAGGAAAGAAAACTGCATAGTAATACTAAAGGAGCAAAGGGGCACTTACAGCTAGCCCAACATTTGTTGAGACAGAAATGTAGCACTTCTCACTTTTTCTCCTGATCATAGCACAAAACCATGCTCCTATTACTCCTGTTACAGAGTTACACCACTTTGTTGCTTATTTCAATCAGCTTTGATTTTAGCATACTTCTTTTACATGTCCACTTGCACCTTTTCTTTCATCTTGTCTGCTCATTTCCCCAGTAATCACATATTTACATTGCAATTACCCAGTAATTTTAGCGCAACTAAAGAGTTAATTTTTCTCTCAATAAACACTTTCTTAATTTTCATAATTTTGTTTTAAAGGTACAAGTTAGACTGACACAATATACAAAAGCTGATGTGTACCTGATATTTTGTGATCATTTCTTCCAATCCCTCTATCTTAGATTCTTGTAGAACTGAGTAGGTTCTCATAGTATTGAAAACATCTATTATCTTTACCAGACGACGATGAAAAGCTTCAAATTTTCCAAATATATACATCTCACTAAAATCAAATTGTCTTCCAGCTGGATTTTGTTCCAAATTCTCTTTTATCTTGTGGAAACAACTTTGATACTCCTTAAAACACAGAATTTAAAAGAAGGTCAAGCATATAACAAAAGGCACAGAACAAAATTTACATAGACAAGATTATTATCTTAACCTGATAGCTAGTAGAAGTTGCATCAATAAACAATCACGAACACTATAAAGAGAGTAACAGAATTTACCTCTGAAAACTAACCCATCAATGCCGTTAAAGGATTCTACACTTCATCAAATGACTGAACTGCACATATATGTATTTGTACATGCCTTTATCTAGCATGAAATTCTGTTCCCTCCATTTCATAGCAGGGTTTGATGTGTTTCCTGATTAACCAAGATGAAAACTCAGTTTCCAGAGATTGAAAATACATGCTGAGCAGTTTTACTGAGTAATTAAGGTTCAAAAATCACTTTCAAGAGTAAATCACTTCTTTAAGTTTTAATACCACTCCATAGCAGCTTCTACTTTTCATTCTACATTCATAACAAGGCACAAACCTTACTCCAAACATGCTAAAGTCTTCCCAAAGTCAAAGTAAATAGTCAACATATTTGCTTGAAATCGTTTTTTTCAGGCAGTTTTCTTTATAATGAAATGTTCATTCCTTTATCACATTTATGTATGAATAAATTCACTTGGAGATATCAGTTCAAAGGGTCCAGATTTTCCTAATCCCACTTGGAGATATCAATACAAAGGGTCCAGATTTTGCTATGTTGTTAGTGATTCAAATTGTAAGTTTTAATTTATTGAATTTCTGAAAGCTTCTGGAACTAATAAGACTCAAATGAATACCAGATTTTTCAAAATATTTTCATGCAGCAACTGGACAATTTGATACATCTTTATAGAAAAATACAAGTTCAGTGCTCATTGCTGATGGTAAGATGTCATACAAATTTACACTAATTTATGTTAGAATTAGGCAAGATTTGTTGCTTCAGGAGATACTAGGATAAAGCTCTAGTCCTGCAAGCACATATAAGGAATTAAAAAAAAATAATGCAGAAAGCCTATATGAAGCTCACGATATGTAGAGAAAATAGACTAAAGAGAGAGTCAGAGTCTTCTTCACAGTAACTCATGGACAGAAGCCAAGAAGCAAAGGGCATAAATTGAAATGGATGAGGTTCTGACTGGATATACGGAGAGAATCTTTCATCCCGAGGACAGTCGAACAGAGGATGCCCAAACAGACTGTACAATCTCTCCATCCTTGGAGAACATCAAGATAGGACTGCATAAAGGATTGGGAAACCAAATTTGATCTTATACTGCCCCTGCTTTGGATTTGAATAGAAGCTTGAACTAGATACCTGCTGAGGCCCCTTCCAAGCCGAATTATTGTATAATACTATGCTTTAAGGGGAAAAAAAAAAAAGAACAAAGAAAAATAAAATTAAAAAATTATCACAGAAGGTTATTAAAAAAACCCAAAGGCTATCTTCCTGACAAGTCTAGGCCAACTGAACAGCTGTATTTTTCTTAGTTCACTAAATTGTTCTTTCTAAATGTATAGCTTGTCCACACATCTTTGGAATATATTCAACTCAGTAACTCTCCTTGTTTTAATTTCTTTTTCATAACTCTCCACATCAAGTGAGAAGACACTAGGTAATCACAGGCATGAAAATCCAAACAATTATCTTATAAGCACAGTTAAGATTGACTAAGCATCAAAATTCTGTTTCCAGAAGATCAACAGGCAACAGATTAAATTCCTTGTTAGGTCTAGCATAAACATTCCAGTTCCAGTGGACATTTTTCAGTTAACTCATTTTCTTCAAGATAAAAGTGCATTCTCACATAAAATTTTCCTGTTCTTGCTCTCCTAAATATCACCTTATAATATTTTCTATATGTTCTTCCCACCTACCTGTTTAAGTCTAATAGCTGCTTGTAGCTTTTCCACAACTCTCTCCTGCGGTTGATTCCAGATGGTGGTTGTGTCATTGTTTGCAATGTAAGATTTACATGCTGTGATCATCTGATTGGTCACCTAAAAGCAGTTTTGACTTCATGATAAAAACCAGCATTTCAAGACAAAGCAGATCATGCCATTCCCTCAGTCTCATCCCATTCCTCTGACTCCACTGACCTAAAGCCTGACAAATAGCAGTACCAAATACCAGCCACATCAATAGACTGTCCTCCTTGCAACACCCAGCCTCCAGAACGTGACATGACAAAAACATTGTTGATTAACTATGCTCATCCTAAACCTACACATCTTGTACCAAGCTTGAAATAGCATTGAGGGCTACAAAGTCATAAGACTTCATCTCTTCTGAAGGCAAAGGTAAAATCAAGAGCTCATGAGAGTACAAATGGTAAAGAATAGGTTGTCTTTCCAATCCATTTCCTTCTTTATGCAAATATGTGGAGGTTTAAGGGCAATATGAATTTAAAGTATTTGGTTCTACAAAAAAAAAAAACAACATTCATAACAGGCAAAACTTGTAACAAAAAAGTTACTCTGTGTACATCAGAGGTGAGATTTGTGAGATTTAAATCTGAAAATGTTCCTACAACTCCAAATTACGGCAGTAAAATAATAACAATTTGAAGTAGTTTATCACTATTTCCAATTCTTTATGTGTTCAAAAAGCAGCAATAAAGTGCTGCCTCTCCAATTGCTTGGTTCCTTTGTGTTTTCTCTTGCACTCAAGCAACAACACAGAAAACAATCTGGGAATATTTCTTTTCCCACTGAGCACCAACCTTCACAAACAGTGAGGAGATCTTTTCAGAAGTGTTGTAATATTGAGAGATACTCTGAATCATTTTAATTGCATTTATGAGCCCTGGAATAGAATCCAGCATGGACACCTGGAAAGAAACACACAGTCTGAAGTCTGCTTAGTACCCCTGTTACCACATATTAGCACAATACCTAGTTAGTGAATGCAGAAGAATTATGAACATGGTCTTTGGAATGGTTCTGTCCCTGTCTACCTGGACTTCTCCCACAGAGCTGCCTGTCCTGTGTCATTCTCCAAGCTCTACAATTTAATCTGGGGGGAAAATTTTCACTAGAATCTTGGCTGGGACAATTCAGATCAGTGAGTGAATTTTGGTAGAAGGCCTCTTCAAAAGAACCCCTTTTTTCACAAAGAAAGTGTGTTTATATGCTCAGTTGCTGAACCTGATGTGAGCTTGCATATAAAGAGAACCCTTTCACCACTTGGAAAGAGAAGGAAGAGAAACAGGGATTGAAGGGGTGAAGCTGAGCCCGGTGGTGCAGATATGTGGCTTTAATTTCTAATTTCGTTTGTCACTACCCAAATGTATTTCACTGTCAATAAAGATATTTTTCCCCAAACTGAGTCTGTTTTGCCCATGATTATAAAGAGTGATACTCCTGTCATGGAAAAATACATGAGCCTTTTCATATTATATTCTCATCCCATCCTACTGAGTATGAGGATTGAGAGAACGCTTGATGAATAGACAAGGTCACACCATCACACCCATTTTAATTCTTCGTATCCCTTATGGCCTTCAGTAAGTTTTGTGTATAAGACAAATAATTTATTTAAATTTTTAATTTAAAATAAAAAATAATAAATATTTTTTATTTACTAATAATTTACTAAATACTTTTCTTAAAAGTATCATTTCAAAACTGTAGCAGTCCTGTTTTCAATCCATAAAATTGACCAAATGACAAAATAGACCAGACAAAGATTTTGCAGATAGCTCTTCATCACATCTGAATCTCTAAAGCAATGACAGTTTTATTCTGTTGACAAACTCATTCTCATAATTGTACAGGTAAATATCAGTAAGGGAAAGGCTTCACACTCCATGCCTCTATGGCTTTCATCCCAAGTGCTACACCATGGCAAAAACTAAACATCTCCAAAGTGGGCACCCCTTTCTCCTTGGTGAAAACCTTCATTTGAAGCACAAAGCAAGCCAGCTCAACAGACCCTGCACAGTGCCAGTAGCAAGTTTACTCTGGTTTTATGGTTACCATAACCCAATTACCTTTCAATAGAGAAACTCAAATAGTAGATTTGGAACACTGAAAGAACACACATCACCCAGTAAACGGAAACAAACATGGTTGCCCTGAGCACTCTTTGGAAGCAATTTGGCTTTGGAAAAAGTTTCAGAGAGAGAGGAAGCTAGGACAGGTCAAAGTTTTGAGTCTTCATAGCTACCAGTCATATTTCTTTGAGTAGCAAGACACACAAGTTGCAAAACCAGTTTTAATAAAAGCAATTATTTGCCACCTATTTTAGCAGATAATGGGAGAGGGAAACTCCTCCACTCCTGGATTTAGGGTGGCTGGTTTTGTTTACTACCTGTTATGCTTGCGTCATCCTATGCATTCTCATCCTATAATATGAGAAGGTGATTTATAGTTATGTCTTAATATTTACATAACACTATTGATCCTTTCCCAACCCAAGAAGCTGAAAATTGCCCTAAAAATGTTAGTCTAACCATGACCTGGCCACCAACACAAAGACAAAAGATCAAACTTCATCTTTAGCATAGTATTAAGTTTACTTTTCTTTTTTTTTGATATTAAGGAATTCACTTTCTCCCATAGCACAGAATCCAGGCTCATCATCAGAACAAAAGCTTTATAGACACTACGGTATGAAAATAACAAGTATTTTATTTTGTAGCCAGAAATTCCCATTAAGACACTTTTACCGCAACTGCACAAAATCTCAAACTGGAGTTGCACATGTAAAATTTTCTGTTTCATTTCCAAACCCATTCAATAGAATATATTCATGCTGCTTGTCTCAATAAATTTATGTTGAGAATTTAAAAGTTCTGCTTACAGGATCGCCATTGTATAATGGGTCATAGTATTTTTCCAGAGAATACAGATACTTCACATTATCTTTAGCTTCATTTGCTGCATCTGTGATGCGAATATCCAATGCTCGCCACTTCTAAGAACAGAAAGTTGAAAAAACAAAAGTATGCATTTCAGAGAAAAGTATTTTGACATCATTTTGGTTTGTCATTAGCTTCTAAACACAATTGAAAACACAGATGTTTTACTTCAGAATTATACTTGTTCTCCCAAGACGAGGTCCTTGTCTTGTTTCAGTAACTTGACTGTGAACATACAGTTGGTTTAGACCACTCAACTAAATAGTCAGTGGTAGTGTGCAGTCAAGATGCTGTAAAATATATGAATTATGGATATATAACTATGTATTTGTTTCACATCTCATTTTGATGAGACAAGATTTTTTTGTTTTATTTACTTAATTTCTGTTGGTGATGGGACTTTAAATTTGTTTTGTCAATGTAAGAAGTCATGGTTCCACAAAAAATTTTGACAGGCACTGTAACAACATAAAAAAGAGGCTTAAAAATGTAAGGATTCATTTTTTTGTCATTAAATGTTTTTCATTCGATATTCTGATTTAATAACTATTCCAATATTTTAAATTATTTATTTCTGTTGAGCCATATGAAGTACATTATCAGCCTTTAGACTGAGGGGATTCCCAGTCTTTTTCAATAAATTGAACTAGATTTAAACTTTATCTACTCAATCTAAGGAACAGAGAAGGAAAAAGAAAGCAAAAGGCAAAGATGTTTCAATGTTTTCCCCACCAGCATTATTTCATAAATTGTCAAAATGAGCGAGGGTATAAACAGCATTTCTAGTCCTAATAATAAAAAATGTCATAATTTAAAATAAAAACCTTCAGCAGTTTGGATTTAGCAGCAGTGAGTACTCCAAGCACTGCCTTCACATCTGGGCTCTTCAGCTGCTCCATAAGGTAGTTGAATTTTGACAATTTCTTTTTCCAATAATCAAGCTCTACTCGTGGTCCAAGGTCATCTGCTTCTTTTCTCAACTGGTCATTTTCTGCAAGAACCTTTTATCATAGAGTAATGTGAGTGAGTGATGCTCACAGTTTTTATCTGAAGAGGTACCATGGATTAATTCTACATTTAACACATTAACCTCGCCTGATAAATTACCTAACTTAGCCTCCACCTCATATAAGCAACTTCATTTTGCTTGGTCCTTTTATTTCCAAGTTAAAGAAGAGAATCTGTTCCTTCTGTTCCAAGAGCACTGTTACAGACAGTTACATTTTCTGCAAATAACCTGCAAAGCATGTTTCAAAGTACAAATGTGACCACTGAGAATAGTATTCACTCAATTACTGTGTTCTTTTTGTTTTCATTAAATCCACTGGGAACCACTAACTCTTTTGTACTTTAATAACAAGTAATTATCAAAGACAGGGGACTAAACTTGCCAAACTGTGTATCCTATATTCACTAGCTGATGGAAAAAGCTCTCAGTAATATTCCCACTGAGAAGCAAAAGCACAAATAAAATACCAACAGTACTTTAAAATAAAGAGATTGAACTCATCTAAATTTATAGAAAGGTAGCTATAATACCAGCAGGATTAAACTCATCTGCCAAGATAAGATGTTGTCATATTTCATATTTGTCCCGTGTATCACCTGTTCAATTTGTTTGGTCCATTCTTTAATGCAAACTTCTATTTTTTCAAGAGCCTCTATGCTGTTAGCAACCATCAAGTAATCAGAAGGTATTCTTAGAGTTTTCAGGTCATATGTTTCACATTTCTTCAGGCTGACCTAAAACATAAGTTTAAAAATATGAAATGCTGAATGCTCATGATAAATAACCTAGGAACTTTAAAGACTAATTTGTTACCCTACTTCAAGTATCTCACTTCCTATTCCCAGCACAGTCTGAATTAAACTGGTTTGAGCCACAAGTGGAAGAAGTGAATGTTGAGAATTCACCAGCCAGGCAGTTGTGCTTTCTTGCCCTTTCCTTCACAAAAGCCAAGTAGAAACAAACCAGTTAAAGAACAGTTTGTCATACATTAATCATTCAACATTTGAGAGTGACTACAGCCCCTGGAGAGTCAAGAAGTTAATAGCTCTAAAGAACTGGCCCCAGAACAAACAAGAACAGAAGCACCTACAGAAATACCAAAACTGCAGATCAAAGTATAATGAATTACTGATTACAATAAACAGAAGTGTTGGGTTATTCTCCAGTTTAACAAAAGCAATTTTTATGAGTAATCTACAACAGCAGTTAATTCAAAAGGTCCAGAGCTAGAGACATTCTACAGCTAGCTCACTTTCTATTTGCCATGTGAACATATTACCTTTTCCAACAGACTTTGCTGAGTTCCTGACAGGAGACTAACAAATGCTTCAAGGGCACGAAGGAAGTCCTGCTTAATACTGGGAACTTGTTGAGGTTCAACCCAGCTATGGTCCATAGTCTGTAAGGCTGGGATGAATATTTCTGATACCAACTGCTCAACACTTTTTAATAAGCCATCTCGACCTATATCCATCATATGAAAATTTACTTCCTGTAAAAGAGACAAAATGCAAGGGTCTTTCACCAGTAAAAACTTAGTTATATACAATTTACATATAGACTTTCAAAGGTAAAATAATCTTTGTTTTTCTAATGAATTAGCTAGAGTTTTTTTGAAATTTAACACCTTAGTATTTAGGTATTGACTAATTATTCTCTCATTACAGATTGTCTTAAATTTTCTTCCTTAGCATCCTTTTTTCATATTAATGATATTCATTAAGTTGCTGCCACAAGAGAATATCTGTACTTCCATTCCCTTCACTTTTTGTTCTGTTTCATTTAATGCATCTGTGTCCTTTTACTCATTCCTCCGTATCAAGAGCTGTCAAATTATATGCTGAGAGCAAATACCCCCTGGTAAAAACGAATTTTAAACAAGATTATATACAGAGATGAGCAGTCTCTGACTTACTTGATAGATATTCTCAGTTGTGATGGGTTTAGAAAAATTAGATCTAATGAAGAAAATGCATACACCACTTAAAGCAATTTCTTTTCCCTCTGTCACAAATATTTTAAGTTTCTTCTTCTTAGTCAAATGAGAGTTTGTTCCTATTCCTGGAAGACCAAAGTACTCTACAGATTCAAACAAAGAAACAATTAAGATCCATTGATTATTTATTCAAGCAAAATCTTTCTACACAAACAGATCAGTCATTATTTGTGCCACTCATCCCAGTCTCCTGGAGGCACCTTATGGAACTATCCACAGCAAGTATGCAGGATTCAGAGTCCTCATGGCACAGTAAGAAATACCTCATCTAGTTTTGCCATTCTTGTATCAAAACACTTTCATTTCTATTCATTTACTTGTTTTTCTACTCCTTCTAAATAATGGCTCAGACTCAAGGTCCTTTATAGGCTCTATCATGCAGTTGTAGATAATGCTCTCTTGCTTGAAAAAGGAAAATTAAAGAAAAATCAGAAAATGTAGTTATGTATTTTACCTTAGAGGAGCTGTTATCAACTGTCCTTCCCTAAAAACATGTAAATATAAGGAAAGAAAAAAAAAAAAAAAAAGATAGGGTGCTTCTAGGAGAAGGAAAGAGGCCACAGCAGATTCTTTGTGGGGTAAGCAAATAAACAAACAAACACCAATAAGGAAGGTATAAGGGGCTTCCTTGTCCTTTCTTCTTCCCCCAACACAAATATATTGCTCCCATGTTCAGGCTACTGGCAACACTTGTAAAGGGTCACTAAGAAGAAGCAGAGTCTTTGTGGGTACAATATTTTCATATGTTTTTGGTCACAATATGTCTTTGTTACTATCTTTTCAGTATTACCTCAGAGTAAAATTGCATGCCTACACATCTCAGTGAAGCACTAGAACAATAAGATGAAAAAGTAAATTGTTGATACCAGTAGTTAAAGAACAAAATCCAAAAAATTATAGACCACTCTGCACATTTTCTTCTTTCAGGTACATGACCATCTGCCCCAGGGATCCTTATTTTGGATCAGGTGGTCACCATAAGTTCCCTCCCCACCCTCCTGTTTGCATCATCTTTCCCTCTCCCCTTTTTCACCACAGCTCTGAAGAAGTCTCCTTTTCATATACCTCAGAAGTACAACAAGGACTCTGCCACCAGCAAAACACCTGACTCTGTAGATGGTGTAATGCATAAAATATGATTTATTGCATGCTAATAAACTTGCACTATCTTTGTATTGCAGTAATGACTTGGTTTTGCATGGTTCTTGGTAGTGAGGGGGGCCACAGAAGATGGCTTCTGTGAAAAGCTGCTGGAAGCTTCCAGCATGTCCAGCAGAGCCAGTCCTTGATGGACATGCTGCTGGACAAGGCTTGGCCAATTAGAGATGCTGGTAATGCCTTTGAGATAACATATTTGAGAGGAAAATCAAAACAAACTTTTGATTTATATCTAGCCAGAGAGAAGGAGGAGGTGAGAACATGGGGTGGTGCCCATTCTGGAGTGGGTGAATGCCTGGAGGAGGCTGTGGTCCCATGGGAAACCCAGTGGAGAGGTCCATTGCTTCCAGGCTGGAGCATCCTGTTCTTGGGGGACTGCACCCTGTGGAAGAGTGACCCACACTTCAGCAGTTTTGGGAAGATTGTGTGCCCATGGGAGGGACTCATGTTGCAGCAGTTTTGGTAGGACTGCTGCTCATGAGATAGGAACCACACTGGAGAATTTAATGGAGAACTGTCTCCTGTGGGAGGGACCCCATGGTCTCACAGGGGAAGGACTCCTCTCCCTGAGCAGTGAAAGAAAACCTCAGGTGATGAACTGACCAGAACCTGTCTCCCTGCACTGTCAGTGGGAAGCAGGGAGGGGTTGGGGGAAGAAAAGCTGTTTTTAAAGGCTTATTTTACTTTTCATTATCCTGCTCTGATTCAGCTAGTAATAAATTCACTTAATAAGTCGAGCTTGTTTTTCCCTTGGAGTGTTTCTTCCAGTCCTTATCTCAATTCATGAAACCTTCAACAAATTTTCTCTCCTCTGTCCAGCTGAAGCAGGGGAGGGCAGGCAAGTGAGCAGCTTTCGTGGGTGCCTAGAATCTGGCCATGGTCAAAGTGCCACAAGTTATTACAGAGACAAGACCACGAAAAGTTGAGCAGTCTCTTTAGAAAATACGTAGGGGCCCTAGAAGTTTTTTAAATTCACATGAATAGTGAATAGTGCCAGTTCAAAACACTGACAGAAATCAAACTTTTAAATGCCAGCTTAAGACTCTGAAGTAGATCTTCTTGAACTCAATACAGTCTCCTGCTCTGCAGAGACACAATATTTCTTGTACGCTCCCTTCATGGGATCATCTTCTGCCCTCACAGAAGTGTTGGTTGGTCCATATCAAGGTCAGAAAATCAGCTTGTGTATGAGGTGGCCACAGTAAGTGCCCTTGCCAATAGGGTGTATGTAGTGCCACAAAAATTCACTTAATTTTACCAATTGGTAGCCACCACAACAATTGAGATTTTTGCTTTGACAGCCTGTGAACCACAGCCCTAAACAATCAACACAGATAATTATTTTACAAACTCTGCTCCACCCACAAAGAAAAATGTATAGTGTAAGTTTTACTGTCTGATAGTATTACACTTACAGCTGTAGGCAAAGCCAGTCTCCAGCCCACTCGCTTAATCCCCACTGTCTTCTCCATCACTACTTTTTTTCTTTTTTTTTCTTTTTTTTTTACTTTTGTTTTTCTTTTTTTCTTCCTGTGTTTGATGTTCTACTTTTGCTTACAGTGCACACCTTGCTGTGAATTCATTTGGGTTACGCTTGTGTGGTTTTTTCCTACTGCTTTCCATATTGCTTACATTTAGCACCACACCCCAAAAGGTTACCAAAATCATACCATACTGTAGTGTGATTTGATTGGTTTGCGCGTGGGCATGGGCAACTCTCATCAGATTCCTAGGCTTTGACCCTTGCCTCACACTCTCTTTATCATACTTTCACCACTTCATCTCAGGCATGTTAAAACTTGCTCATCAGATTTCTAAATTAGTGGTTGGGTTTGTGTTTTCATTTAATGTATTTCTGTACATTAATGTATAATGTATTTAATGTGCATTGAAACTTTTTGTATTAAACTTGCTTATATCATATTAAATAGTCTTTTCATCCCTTTCAGATATATACACAGATAGTTACACTGAAGAAAACACATACATACATATATACTGAAAATGCACGAAATATAAATCCGTATTTGTACATTAATCTAGGTATATATTTACCTATGTATAAACGCATTTATACAGCTATATATACATATGTTTACAGGGCTGTTCATGTACATCCAGGGCAACCAAGTAGGGTGAGCTCCCACCAACCAGTCACAGGCTCTGAGAGGTCACAGAGCACCTGGCTAGTCCCAACAGCAGTAGCAGTGAAGGCTCGGAGAGAGAAGCCATGGGCAAAAGGAGGATGTCCTTGTCACAGGGGTCTTCAGCTACCTCCAGGGTAAGGGAGAAGGAGGTTTCCCCCAGAAGTGTGGAACAGGGGAGCACTCGATAAAGGAGTATGTGCAGAAGGGTCTTATGGGGTAACACCCCTTATAACGTGGGCCTCATGAAGGCCTTTGTCATGTAACAGCCTAGATAACCACCATCTAACCACCTAGACAGATGGTCATGCGCCAAGAAATGTGGATGGCTTCTAGGGCTAACAGGTGGTGTGATTGAAGGGGAGGAGCAAGGGCATCTGTCACTGCTTACCTTGTGTGAACCTCACTTTTTAATTATCAAAAACTAATTCCCAAAGGCAAGAGATGCTGAGTTCACAAGGAAGCACTTTGCTGCTTCATAGTAGCAATATGTAGAAGTGCACTAATAAGCTTCAGTAATTTCACCAATCCTCATTTCATGAGCAAGGATCAATGCCTTGGTATGACCAAGCCTGACTTGCTTGAAGTCCCGGTTTATAAGAACTTGACTATTTTCTTTTTCCTTGCACATTTGCTCAGCACAACTATAACATGTTGCAGGAAAATAGAAGTTGCTTTACCTGTATCCGTTACCTCCACGTCTTGATAGTAGAACATCAGATGACGAAGACCTCCAGGAGCGAGGAATCTGTTAATGCGTTCTATCTGTTTGAAATCATGTTGAGATCATAATATGTCAATGATTTGATTCATATCACAGCAACAGAGGAAGCCTTTGCTTATATACTTATTTATAAGCATCAGGACAATTTCACAGTTCTTCATCAATTCAAGGCTGCCATCAAGCATCACTGAAGCTTGTATTGGTAGTGCAGTCCAAAAATCTCAGGTATAGGCAATACAGGCTGAGGAAGAAACTGGGTTGCCTTATGCTGATATGCTGTTCCATCTCTCAGCACTTTAAAGCCTGGCCTCATCCATTATTTTTCTAGATCTGAGTCACTCTTCTATGTAGTCCCTAACTACATAGCTATCTTTAGCAGAAAAGGCTCCTTCAAGTTCATCTTCAGAAATGTTAGGTGGTACCATTTGTGCTTTCTAGTGCAGAAAAAAGGCTAAAAGATTCACCAGAAGCCTGAAGAAAGCCACAGTTATACCTCTTCCATTAATAACAAGCCTCAGTTACACCAAGATAACGAACTGCTATTCCAGAAAATCTTGGCTGAGCCCTCCAAGATAAGGTCAAAACAACGATTACACTTTTCTCTTTTCCAGTATAGAGACTGCCAACATTTTCCTGATCTGACATCTATTCTCAGACAGTATAGTTCACCAGAAAACCCATTTAGAGATAGAATGCACAAAGGCTGAAACAAATTCTGCTTTTTAATGTGCATGACAGTGTTCTGCACTGTACATTTGCTATCTCATGAAGTCACAGAAATGTTGGAAGGGACCTCTGAGAGGTCTCGAGGCCAGCTTCCTGTGTCACCAATAGCAGGTCAGATCATCTCGAGCTTTTCCTAGGCTGTCTCACAAACCCCAAGGACAGAAGTTCCACAACTGACTTGAAGTAACCTATTCCCATGCTGCATTACCCTCCTGGTGAAGAAGGGTCTCTTGGTGGCCATTTTGCAAGATGTGGTTTTATCTTTGGAGTTATCATCTACACCCACTGAGAATAGTTCAGCTCTGTCATCTTTGCAACCACTCTTCAAGCAGCCGCAGGCTACTATTTGACTGCCACTCAACCTCTTCTTCTCCCTCCTCTCATACTTCATGTGCCCTGTGTCCTTCTCTTTCTTACTGGTCTTCCACTGGACTTTCTTCAGTTTCTCAACAATATTATTCCCTGAAATGGGAATGCATAAATTGAAGGCATGCAGATGGAAAGGGAATACAAGAGAAAACAAACCATAAAAACCAAAACGTGGCCATGTTTACTTTAGTGTCGGGAAGTAAAAGATCTACTTCTGTCTACCTAGGTTTTTTTAAAAAATGAAATTCTTCAATGTCTCAATATATGAATTTGTATTAGCCCTCATGTAGTCACAGTCAGATCACATAGGCCATTCTATTTTGTCGAGTAGTTTCTAAGTATTTTAATTTGCTAAACTAGATTGCAATGTAGTCTCACAAACGTTGCTGGCAGCCTGACAGAAACAACAACATGCAACCTGCTGTGGACAGGACTCCTGAACCTCTGTGCGCTACGTACTCAAGGACTGGAAGACTTCGCACTGTAGTTTCACTATGAAATATAGTCACAGGTTTTAGCATATTATTTATAACCACTGGAAAAGGGAAATTCTAATCAATTTAAATATCAATATAATTACAATAGGTCCTGGAATTAAGAACACTTTTGTTCAAATTAATTAAAAATGCTGAAAAATATTTTTCGAGGAGAAGACTTGAGTAATCTCAAGGGTGAAGCTTGAAAACTATCTCACCAGGAATTTAATGGTAATATTAGTTCCAAAGTATGCCATGAGCTTCACTTTCAAATCCATCAGATTACCTGGCTACCATCAAGAATAGCATCTTCTACTTCTGCTTTGTCCAAATTCACACAAGAGGCAACAATATCCAGTAAGCATTCATGCCTGCCATCCAGATGAGCACGTTTAGCCTCCCTCTCTTCCTTGAGCTTTTGCTGTTATAAAATACAAAGCGGACAATGAAAAATTCACAATCTAATTTGAAGACAAAAATAAAGAAAACTTTAAAATTTATTTTTAAAAGTAAAGGCTATTACGTTCTTCCACACTTGTCATTTATGTTTTTATGGTGCTCAAATAAAAATTTTAGAAGCAGACTTCGTTATCATTTTACAGTTTGTTTCTGGTGTTCTATTTTCAGATTTATCACAACATTCCTATCATAAATAACATTGTACAGAAAGCTAATTTGTTGAAAGGCTTTGTGGGAGGAAAAAAAATGGTATTTTATATGTACAGCTCCATTATTCTGCAAGTTACCTTCAGCACCCTAAGTCCTTCATCTCAGCTTTTCATTCTAATCACGTATGACCATCAAGTCAAGACAGGATTCTGACTGATCTTTGTTATTCATGGAAGATATTGTAAGCGTTCTCTAATAAAGACAGATGCTGCTGGAGGAAGCTAGGGTTTTATACATTATCTCTTTAATATAATGAGAAGTAAAACAAACCACAAGCCTCAAGGTACACAAGTGTTTACAAATGTGCTTAACTATAGCTATTATACCATTCTTCAAGCAGTAAGCCTACTCTTCTAATTAAATTGAAATCCCATATGTAACACACCTCATTACATTACAGACAAAATAGCCTTCTGGAATAGTTACTGGTATTATTGTACTTGTGGGTTACAAGATTCAATATAATCTCATTTTCAAAAGAAATTTAGAATTATGTTTCATTGGTGGTAAATTCAATTCTTATTTCCTTGGTGCGTAGGAGAAAACTAGTAACTTTATAAAGTATGCATAAGTGATTTATCCACAAGTTTTTGCAGAGCCAAAAGGACCTGCATAATATACTTTATACCCTTATGTAAATATCTTTCCTACTTTCTGAAGGAATTTCCAAATACCTGGTGAACTTGTAGCTACTATCATGCCTTCATAAATGCTGAATGCATTTGAAATATTTTCCCATATGAAAGACAAACATACAAATCCTATTCTTTACACAGGTATGTCTGAAGAACACAGTAGCAGATTAATTCATACATGTACTTTATGCTATTTTACCTCTCTCATACCCTAACATGGTCTCCAGTTTCCTGAAAGTGAAATGTCATTACAGGATTGGCTTTTCCTATGTTTTTAAACATGAGTAGAAATTTTCCTTTTTGTTAGACGTGCAAAAAGCAAATATTTTGTCTGAATCAGCTTCATTCACGCAAGAGGATAACAAAAAAAAATCTTCAAAACTATTGTTCCAGTAACTTGAACACATCTATGTTCATGATATGGTATGATAGGGCATATTTAACAACAAAAAAAAAAATTAAAAAATATAAAAATGCAACCAATGCTCTACCAATTAGTTTCTATTTAATACAGAAAGAAGGCTTTTGTTTTACCTAAACTACAGAGAGACTACTTTAGTACTCTGCTTCTGTTTCCAACATAAAGCTCCAGATACATTGTAGATACAAGACTACATCTTACACTGGTTTTTAAATCACCAGCTCCACCTATACAGATGCACTTGTCATGTTCATAGTCTCCATTTCTTCTACAAGTTGCTATTTATGTAGACTGAAATCATGAACATCTTCTCAAACTGAGAAATCATGCCCTGATGTTTGTTTCTGGTTTTTAAAACTTTTTTTATTAATTGCTGTGTCTCAAGGCCTTTAACAAATACAAGCTGTTGTGCATGGCTGTTCTTACAGCACTGGGCAATATTTGATGTCTAAGTCCAGTACCAAGAATGGTCATTAAGATATCACACAACTTTAAAAGTCATTAAATTACTTAATGAACTATACCTAGAGGAACAGGAAACTATTAACTGATAAAGTGTGGGAACTGAATTAGCTGGGATGGATAATACCTTTGACCAGGAGAGATGGAGGGAATAAACCTGAAGCCTTGGGGGGTGGGGTGCTTGGGGGATGCTGATGGAGTCATTCCATGACAGGTCATGTCCCTGGTCTGTGTTTGTGATTGGACCCCTGCCCTTGGATACCCCTTTACACTGTGAAGTGTTCCAGGCCCCCGGGTCTTTGGAACCAGTGTCTTGGACCATGCAGTCCCAGTGAACATTAAATTCTATCTTTGGGCACTCCATCATGCCTGTCCCAATCTGTTCTGCCATGCTCGACCCGGCTGAGCTGGGAAACAGAGGTCTCAGAACCCCACTGCGACAGTAAAGCTATAATGTTATGAAGATTAGGACTTTGACACGTCATCACTGGAAGACATTTGCATTGATATGTTGGATGCTTCCATTACTAATGCAAGTTCCACACATTTTTTCCTGATAGTTGCTGCAATGCAGTTCAAGAACACAATATAATTCAAGCTATCATGCTTCTATATTTTGATGAGTTGTCATTTCTAAAAACTTCCTCCCCAGATGAAGCTGGGGAGGAAATGAGTTGCTCAATCACAAACTCACACATTAATTGTTGCAGTCATTAGAAAATACTTCTGCCTCACTTTTAGGATTAGGTTGTACCCAGAAAAGGACACCTAACTTCAGTGCTTTCAATAGCAAGTCACTAATTTATGTATTTAGAAACACTTAGGGGCTACACTGAAAACTGTCTTCCAGTCTAGCTTTGGAGCTTCCATTTGAATACTACTAAAATAATGAATTTTTAAGACAGTCTTTACTTAGAATGAGGAATATCACAGAATTAATCACAAGAAAATGCTGAGGTTCCTACCTCTCATTCTTCCCTTTCCCCTTTAGCTACCCTCACATCCCACTTCAAATCAGCATTGTAGTCATGGCCTAAGAGTTTTTGTACTTTTATATTCTGCAGTATTTACTACAGAAGTACATAGGCCTAAACAGAATCTACAAAAAATTTAGCTAAGAATAGGCAGCTCTGTGTAATTCAGAATTTCATAGAACACTGAAATACTAAGATTTGAAGATGGAAGGATTCTGAAACACACACACACTATCGTTTATGCAGGTAAGACAGAAATCACTGTTACATGCAGTAACACCCACATGCAAATCCTGAAAAGTATCAACAGAAACTCTGATCAAGGTCATACATCAAAGCCTCTTCCTAATGTCCCATGATGTAGGAGGATGCAGTATTTATATAAGAGATAAACAGTCTCACTTAGATATCTGGAAGGGTTTTTCAAGTTTTATATGGTACTGCTTCAGCTCAGCTTTTCATGTAAAGAACAGCCCCGGTAACATGGCCAAGTTTAGTTTTGGGTTTCTTTTACCACTCTTGGTTATGAAGGTAAGAAAGGTCATATGACACAGATGACCACAACAGATGAAGGTCCAAAGCTAAACTAATTAAATGAAAGGTCCTTTTCTGCTGATTAGTCCAGTTATAACTCATAGCTTGCTTTATGTTACATAAAACCTTAACATTTCTAATACCTAAATACCAATAATTTGGCACAGGAAACTAATTTCAGTAGACATCTTCTCCTGAAGCAAGAAAAGGGAGAGATTCCTAAACCTATTTTTCATATACTTAAACCCATAAACATCTCACCACCAGTCTGAAGAAATAATTGGAGATTAAATTAAAAAATTTTAAAAGCTTCCTAGCTTCTACAAAAGTATATATATATAAGCAGCAGGTACTAAAAGAGCACAAGTCAGAGATTCCTGGAGTTCTTCTTTGAAACGACAGGCTCAGAAACCAGCTATGGACTATTGCCGCTTCTCCATTACAGACTGTAGCTGCTGATGCAGACACCCTGAACAGAGTTAGCAAGAATGTTGTTTAGTATGCAAGTACACAAGATAAAACTTGTTCTGAACACTTTATCCAGCGAATGACACATTTTTTTGTCAGAACATTGTGCATCACTGAATTTACACATGCTGAAATCAAAGTCTTATGGATGAGAAAGACTTTACAGAGAAGTTCAATAGTGAGAGTCAAAAAGTAAGAATGTTTTCTTGTTAATTTACTGTCTTATCCAAAATTATTTAACCAGCATGGAATTCCTTTGTCTCTCCTTGAAGCTCATGAATTTCCCTTCAAAAGTAAACTGCAAACCATTTTACACATTTTCAAGCGTACTGAGTTTTCAAGTTTCAATGTTTTTACTTCCTCATTCCAAAAAAATACAAACCCTAAAGAATTAGGGCAGCTCCCTTAGCTAACTCTAAAATCTTAAAAATCCGAGCTCTGCACATGTGTTATCACATTGCATTAACTCAAGAACAGTCTGCTTAAATAACCAGCTTTTAAAATAAGTCTAAGTATCTTAATGACTTCTATATTCTATTGTAGTTTCTCAATGCAAAGTATTGCCTTCAAAATTCTATTCCCATCCTAGAAGTATGGGGAAAGTGAAGCTACATTTCTATTTTCCTTCATGTCAGAGTCAACCCGTTTTGTTGCCACACCTAACATCAAACTCTTTAGTGTACTAATACAGCATTTGTGAAATTATACCATTACCAGACCATTGTAACAATCTGGGCAAGATACAAGTACCACTAGCCAAACGCATAAACACCTCCCAGTGCAAATTTGCCTTTCAAAGCAAATTGTGCAACTAACATAATTCACTTACACCTATTTTAAAACATACATTTTTTTTTCTATGCTCTCTCCACCAATATACACTTTTTTATTCAAATAATATAATTATTAGTCTAAACCTAGTTCAAAATTCAGTTTTCCTTACCTTAATCACTCTGCCAATGCTCTGTTTCCAAAGTTGCTTTCTTCCAGCTCTAAACATTGTACTATTCAATATAAGGACCAAGCACTGTTTTTCAGGAACAAGCCCTAACCCATGAGGAAAGCTTCTACATTCATCATTTTGTACTCCCCACCAGCCTCTTGCTTGCACTTGTTTCTTTCCTTTCAGTAGGAATGCCAAATAACTCTGGAAAATAGAGTAAGGACCTAAAAAAACCCAGCACCTATTAACCTTATCTCTGTACTTAAAATTCAGTGCTAGCATGCATACAAATTGCTGGAAAATTAAATTGCACTATCACAGAAACAGGAGGTCTCTAGCCACCAGAATTTACTGCCTATAGATTAGGCCTTGAAAGCTACTGCTACCAACCACGGGCTGTTGCGGTGATACTGTTTACATACAAACAAGGCTGGATACAATTCATCCTGCTCAAGGGCACCATAACTATTTGCAGAAGTCAATTTTCTAAGTGCTTCTCTGATTTGTGTTTAGCCTTCTGAAGCAATCCTTGTGTCAACAGGTATCTTTGTTTCCTTGTCACAGGTGACTGTTTAAATATACAGCAACAGTCAAGCAACTTTCAAATATCTTTTACCTACAGACTTGTAAATTGCTGAGTTTTCTATTCATGTTTTTTATACAAGTATGTTCAGTCACACTTATTTTTCAGTTGTACAATGGTTGTTTAATACAGAATTTTCTTTTCAGCAAGAAATGTTAGGTTTTTTTCTTCCTAAAAGAGCCTTAATTTGTTTCCACTTCAGTGACTGCATATGTCCTCTGGAAAATACCAAGAAAAACAATCTAATTATCCAGTATTAGTAATAAGAAAGCAGACATTTTACAGCTATTTCTGGCTTAAAATGTCCCTAAATATTTCTGCTTCCACTCATATCAATGTGAGTAATGTCTAAAAGCACTTGACAACCTTAGCATTGACAAAAATCATGAGTAAAAACCATTTTCCCTGCATTATCTTCATTTTCTACCACCTACTGTAGTCAAATCTAGTTGTGCATATATATTTGAAAGAGAAAGACTGAAAAATTGCACTTAGGGTAAAAGTAAACATCCATAGATCTCTCTGAACCCTTTACAGAGTTATCATTTAAAATTAAACATGCTATTAAATATTACATATAAAGTTAATTCCTGTGGATATATTCAAACCACTGAGGAATTAATTATTTACATTCTGTTGGAAGGAGTTCAGAGGAGAGGCACTAAGTTGATCACAGGACTGGAGCAGCTCTCTTGTGAAGACAGGCTGGGAGGGTCGGAGCTGTTCTGCCTGCACAAGAGCAGGCACTGGGGAGACCATTTCCTAAAGGGGGCCTGAAAGAAGGCTGGAGGGAGTTTTCCCAAGGGCATAGTAGCGATAGGACAAGGGGGAATGGCCTTAAGCTGGAGGATAGCCGGCTCTTCACTGTGAGGCTGGTGAGGCACTGGCACAGATTGACCAGGGAAGTTGTGGATGCCCCAGTCCTGGATGTGTTCAAGGCTGGCTGGATGGGGCTCTGAACAATTTGGTCTAGTGGAAAATGTCCCTGCCCATGGCAGAGGGGTTGCAACCAGCTGATCTTTGAGGTTCCTGCCAACCAAAACCATTCTATGATTCTATATTTCTTTGCATGGTATATGATTTCTAAAGTAAAAGCTCAGCCCAAAAGGCTTAACTTTGCCATGCAACAATAAAATTAAAAAAAAAAAAACAACTCTTTATTTAAATCTCCTGAAAAAAACAGCTAGAAATAATGTATCTTTTTTTTCTTAAAATGCTATAAAGTCATAGAAAATAACTTACAGAATCACAAAATTACGAAAATTTTTTAAAATCTCCAAAAGTCATCTAAACCAGTCTTTTGCTCAGAGCAGATCCAATTAGAGTGGGCTGTTGAGGGATGTTTGCAGATTGAATTGAATATCTCTTGGGATGGAAATTCTGCAACCTCTGGGGCTATATAACTATGCCAAACCTAACTTGACCATCCAGTATAAAGACTGCTCCCATCTAGCTGAAATCAGCCACGTTCCAGTTTGTGTATGTTGGCTCTTATTGCAACACATCTTAATGAAGCATTAATGAAGAGTTCAGCTCTGTTCTCTCTCTACCCTCTCATTAGACAATTATAGGCTGCAATAAGATCTTCCCTTAGCCTTTTCCTCCTGTGGCTAAACAAGCAAAGTTCTCTCAGTACCCACCACTGCTGCTTCTCATTTGTCTACGGAGCCATCCTTCTCACCACAGACAGGAATCAGGCTGATCATGAAGAATCTGACACTGACAAATCTCTGATGGCCACTCTCAGTCAGCTTCTTGGTGCTCCAAGTGCCATGAAATGGCTTCCAGAACAGTTTTCCTCACAACATTACCAGGTGCAGCTGATTGGTGTGTCATTCTCAGGATCCTCCCTCTTCTCTTCATTAAAGAGAACACAGTCTTAAGCTGCACTGGGGAGGTTTAGGTTGGCCATTAGGAAGAACTTCTTCACAGAAAGGGTGACTAGACATTGGAAGGGGCTGCCCATGGAGGTGATGGAGTCACTGTCCCTGGAGGGACAGACATAAGAAAGACTGGGCATGACACTTAGTGTCATGATCTAGTCAACACGGTGGTGTTCAGTCATAGGTTGGACTTGATGACCTCAAAGGTCTTTTCCAACACAATTGATTCTGTGACAGGTGTAATATTTGTCTTTTTCCAGTTATGAGGAACTTCCCCAGATCATCATGGCCTTTTGAAGAGAGATGGGCCTCAAAATTACATTGGTTTCCATTCTCAGAACCCTCAGGTGTATCTTATCTGCTCCCATGGACTTCTGTACAACCAACTGGCTTAAGTGCTCCCTAACATTATCTTTGGATACCACGGATAATTCCACATTTTTGTTCACTATGCAAGGAGGACTGAAGATCTAAAAGGGCCTGAGGGCAAAGCCAGCTCATGAAAACTGATTTTAAATGTCAGTGAAAACTTCAGCCTTCCCATGTCCCCCATTCCCTTGAGCAGTGGACCTACATTTTCTTGTGCTGTCAGTGTACTTAAAAACAATAGTGTCATTTCCCTTTTCCCTCCTCACAAGTTTGAACTCCAGCTGAGCTTCTTAACTATCTCTGAACTCAGGCATTGTGTCTATATCCTTCCTGGGTGGCCCACCCCTGATTCTACCTCATCCCAACCTTCTACAAAGGCTTGCATGTTTGAATCAATACCCTCTGTGATCATCCATGCTGGCCTCCTACAAGGTCTCCTCTCCCTTCTGCACATTGAATGGCCTGTCTGTGTGTGCCAATGATGTTATACTGGCAGGTCACAAAGTTTTCTTCAGCTCTGCTTCCCACTAGGGAAGTCCTTCATGTGTTCCTGACAAGAGGATTCCCTGAATAAGTAAAAAATCTGATGTTCTAAAGTCTAAGGTCCTTTCAGGGTTTTAAGTTCCACAAACTCATGATCTCTGCAGTTAAATCTTTTCTCAACTTCCCCATCTTCAACTAGTTTCATTATTTGCAAATGGCAAGCCTAACAGAGCATCTCCATCGTCTCATTTATCATTTGCAAAAAGAAAAAGTCTTCAAACTCCAGAAATCTCAGTAACTCTCAGAAATTTAAGTAAATTGGAATGTGACATTTTTAGAATTAAAATGACTGACAATCATGACAAGGATTAATCTAACCCATAAAGGGAACCCATATATGTGTTGATATCAAAAAATCACAAATCATTACCTTACACAGGAACTCTCCTTGCAGCTGTAATATATCCTCAGAACTCTTGAGGCAGGCTGCATTTACAGTACTAGATTATACACTGATATTGGTTAGAGTCATTCAAAGATCATTGATATTTATGGAATTCAACTTCCTGTGATCTTCCATCTCATTAAGTTATAAAAAAAAATGAAGTGGCTGAGACAGTGCTTAACTGCCATCATCAGGTCACTGCTATCCTCAGGTCAAAAGTCAGACTTCCAGCAAAGCCAGTTTAGCATAACATTAATACAACAACCCAGAAGGCCAAGAAGCAATCTTTTGGTCAATAATTATGCATCAGACTCTTCCAACCTCTACCTTTTCTTTGGTTTATAAGCCACAAAAGCAAATAATGCTCAATAAACATTTATGGATGCTAAATTCAAAAAGTAAGCAGGGAACAGAGCTTGTGTGAAACTAAGTCACACAGACTTCTCTGTCTGGCCTGAGAAAGCATGAGAAAGAATCCAAAAGAATCCAAACAGTCCTTGATGAAAGACAAGTCTTAGCGGGTGTTTAGGAAACAGTCCAGGGGTGGTGTTCCACTTAACCAATGATGGTGGATGTGTTGCTTTAATGACCAAGGAGAGTTTTACCTCTCAGACCTTCTTGAACATGTGTATAAAAGAAGATTAAGAATGATAAACTTTGCTCTCTTGGACAATGCAGCCAAGGGAGTCAGGGTCGTGCTTATCGCCGTTCCTAATATAGTGCAACAAACATCAGTGAACAATAAAGCCTTATATATAGTTAAGCTGATTTTGGCTTAAACTACTATTAAATACTGCTCTAGGAATTTGTTTTACATCCACTAGAACATTAGATTAGATAGTGTATAATGGCTTGTGAACAGGTCAAATAATCCAGGACTTTTTTCAGATTTTTAGCCAGAACCATTCTTGCTGAGGCAGAGCTTAAAGGACTCCTTGTTCTACCCCAGTACCAGATTTGACTTATATAAACATTTTTATAATTTGGGGAAAAAAATGTTTTCTTTCAGATTTTAACCAACTTTTAAAAAGCCTCCTCTTTTATCTTTATTTTATTGGTGATCCATCATCAGATCTGTAATTTGAAGAACACATTTCCTCCCCAGATGCTTCAGGAGTGCAAGATCCATGGTGAAGTTGGATTATTTTTAATAATTTAATTTTTACATTAATGAGGAGATGTAATCTTGTATTATAATTGAAAATTCTAAGAATTATTTTTGTCTGTCATATGTCCTTGGCTAGCCTTGGCTCTGCTCAGCACTCAGCATAGCATTAATTTTGGTAATTAATTATGGTAAATTTACCTTGTAAATTACCACTGTGCAGATGAGTAAAACCATGAAGCACACAATCAACTCTGTCAGAGAAACACTTTTCAAACTAAAATTTTGAGTTGTCATACTATTTTAGGAATTATGAGAGTTTATTTCACAATGTCAAAAGACTTTGTAATTTTCCAGTATCAAAATTAGTAAATGGAGTAACATCAGGCTGGAGAGCAGTCACTAGCGGGGTTCTGCAGGGCTCCATTGCCATAATGTGATGGGAAAAGGAACAGCAGACACTGCTCTCTTCTCTGTGGTGACAGTCGACAAGACCCAAGGGAATGGCCTGAGGCTGAGTAAAAGAAAGATTAGGCTGGATATCAGGAGAAGGTTTTTCACCCAGAGGGTGACTAAACACTGCAGCAGGCTCCCCAGGGCAGTGGTCACAGCACCAGCCTGACAGAGCTCAAGAAGTGTTTGGACAACATTCTCAGGCACATGGTGTGACTCCTGAGGTGTTCTCAGTAGGGCCAGGAGCTGGATTCGATTATCCTGATGGGTCCCTTCCAACTCAGTATATTCTATGATTTTTTTTGTTAGTGTTACATTACACAGTTTTGGCAACAAGGGTTCTTTTACCGTGAGCAATTAGGAGTAGTAGATAGTAGTTAGCTACCATCTAGTGGTTAAAAGCTGAAAGTGTACATAATTTTCATGTTTTTTCACAGAATAGTCTATATAAAATTTGGTAATTGAAATATTTTTTACAGAGATGATCACTTACAATCACAGATGAAAATCTACACTGAATATAACTGGAGGAACTTAAAGAAAAGGATATTCTACTCTGCTGCATCCTCTTGATACAGCTACAATGCAAATAACCAGAGCTAAATGTAGACATTACCTCGAGCTGCTTTCAAAGCCAAATAACACAGAGGTTTTAGTCTCTTAAAGCCAAGGATTTTTAATTGATTTTCTGAGAAAAAATTAAAGCTTCAGCATATTTAATCATGTCCTGCAGTAATAGGCACATGGATCACTTGTCATTCCAAAAAATGCTTTTTGTCTCAAAATATCTAAGTCTACAATTTGTCAGCCACGTAATATCTTCAGCTCAAAGATATTAAAAAACAAAAAGAAAATAAAAAAAAGGAGAGAGGAAAAGAAAGATATCATAGCTAAAAATTACACTTCTTGCTTGATGAGAAAACAGATATGAATAAGACATTAACCTTTTATGTCGCTTTAACCTTTTATGTTGCTATTCAACAAGGATTTTATGTGAAAGACAGTACTGCTTAAAGAACAAACCTACCATGTAGGAAGTCCTAGTGTAATTCCCTTTTCTGCTTTAGGCAAAACATTTGTTCTCCAGGCTATGCTTGCCTGTTTGACCCACTGCTAATAAAATAAAATTTAAAGGTTAACAATTAATACAGCTGACAGATAAATAATTAACCTTCTGTTTATCAGGACAAACAGGATGCCTGGGTCTTATCAAATGAAAAGACATTATTGTGAGGACTGAAAATTGCCACTCAGGTAACAATGAAAGTGATAGATTTTCCATTTTAAGGAACTACAAAACCTCACACCTTCTCTGCCCTTTCCTATTGTGAATTATGTGGACATTGTGCCCATCAGCTTAGCCAGCACAAGGACCAAAGGCAAAAATACCCTACCTCAAGATCTTCAAGCATCCCTGGCACTGCTCAAATAGTCTAATATCCCTAGCAATGCAGACTAAAGAGAATGATAATTCTCAGTATGCAACTGAAGACCAGGAAAGAAACAAGGTCCAGATTCACTGGAAGACAAGAACACTCCTGAAATTAAAGGAATGTAAGAAGCAACTTAGGTAAACTTTGGTAAGTTTGGTAAGTTAGGTAAGCTTTTGAATAAAAGCTACAAATTTACAAATACAAATTACAAAATAATTAAATATTGGGCGGGGGGGGGTGGTAAACCTATCCTGAGGACATGTAATAAAATTACATAATAAAATTTTAATAAAAATACATAATAAAATTTTAATAAAATTAAAATAAAATCCTGAGGACATGAGGCCCTAAAGATAATTTGTTCTCAAAATGCATATTGACTTGCGTGACGCACAGGGAGCTAATGACATGATAAAGCAGGGGGTTCCACCTGTCACACTGCAAGCCATAGCAAAAGGCTGGACAGTAAAAGGCTGTCCTTTAGAACAAGGTGGGAGAAAACAGAAAACTAAAACAAGTACATAACTGCTTTTACCTAAGCAGGAAAAGTCCAAGGAACAAAGTTGGGGATTCTGGGATACTATCTGCAAACTAAGAAATGTCTGTAACAACAGCACTAGAAACTAACAGAACAGCATAAGGAGGGTATCCATTGGTACCTTGTGCTAATTTACCACATAGGAAATGTGGAAAAGTGCACACTGGTTTAAAAGAGTTCAAACAAGTTAGTGAGTCAACCAGAGCGCAAGAGCAAAAAGTTTCAGTCACAAAGAAGATAGACACAGCATATGATATTACTGTCTGCCTAATTAGCCCGGAAGTATTGACTGTGACATGCTGACAGTTACAAGGGACGGCCCCATGACAGGGAACAGAATCAGCAAGTAACTTCAGCTGTATTCATATACACCTGGGAAATACCATTTCAGATTGCAATGTTGATACTAATTTTTTTAGACACTGGTAATAGAAAGTTCATAATTCAAAAATACGTGAGGTCTCAGTACCTAAAAAGGTACAAAATCAGGTTCAAAATATAAATGTTCAAATAAAATACAAAATTTAACAACCTCACAGCTGTAGAGGACCAGAGAACATGACTAGTGACAGGATGGGTTGTGGTGATGCATCCCCACACTCCACCCAGGCCACGCAACAACCTGAGTGATGCTCATTGATGGTATTAACACATCATGAGAAAGAGAAAGAATAAGACTTTGCTGTAGAGGGAAAGCCAGTTCCTTCCCTAAGAAGGAACCACAACACAGTACAACATAAGTGCAGGAATGAGTGGCAAGATGTGGGCCTGAACTATAACATGGAATTAAGACACCAATGACCCCTGAACCCCTCCAATGTCTTTCCAGAAAGGCCTGCACATGATAAATAATTTACACAGAAACAGAGAAATCTGTCCATAAAAAGGTACTTTCCCAAGCCTGAACAGTGACCCCCCAGAACCCTGGATGTCTCAATGGCTGGACTGACGCAACTAGATCAATGCTTATCTGTTGGATCAATGCTGGAACCAGAAGTGATGCTCACTTTCTCTCTTTTTCACTGTTCCTGTATTTCTTTAATTCATCTCTCACTCTTTAATTTCTCCTGGTTTTCCTCTTTTTTTTTCCTTTACTTCCTCTTCTTTTTTTAATTAATCTCTCCCTCTTTCACTTCTTTCCTCCCTTCCACTCCACTTGTTTATCCAAACCCCTTTTGGGTGTTTATATACTAGGTCAGAGACTTACACACCAATTTCCATGCCAAGTATGTAATTTACTAAAAAAACTTTCTAATTGTTTGCAGACTTTTTACTTTTTTTTTGTCCCTGTTGACCAAAGAGCATTTACAAAATTTAGGTGCTTCCTTCCCCTTAAGGGGGGAATCATCCCAACAGCACTAATAAACTTTAGAAAAGCCAATGCATCTTCAAACTGGGGAACCATTAAAAGTAAGAAGATAGAAATAACCAGTCAAAAGAATTAAATCTTTGCAGAAAGCATGCAAGCTATTTAAAAACGCCATACTGAAAACAGAGTGCAATTGCACAGCTTCTACCACTGAAAAACTTGAGAAAAAGCACAAGCCAGTCAGCACAGCTAAAAAGTAGAGCAAAAGCCAGCAGGCATCCTCTGAAAAGCTGTAACAACAATGACATAGAAAAAATCCAGATAAATTAAAACTTGGCAGCCTAGACAAAGATGCAGTAAGGCAAGGTGAAGCAGATGGTGTAATAGCTAATAAGAAATACAAAGTGCTGATAATGAGGTCCCTTCTATGGTATACCACAATAATAGGAAACTTCCCACAATATCTTCAAAAAAATATGACATTGCAAGACTTGGGAGTGCTGGTGGATGAGAGGCTGGACATGACCCAGCAATGCACACTTGCAGCCCAGAAAGCCAAATGTGTCCTGGGCTGCATCCAAAGCAGTGTGGCCAGCAGGGGAAGGAGGGGATTCTATCTCCCTACTCTGCTTTGTTGAGACCCCACCTGCAGTGCTGTAGGAAAGGAATGATATGGAAATGTTGGAGTCTTTCCAGAGGAGGGCCAACAATATTATTAGAGGGATGAAGCACCTGTCCTAAGGTGAAAGGCTGAGAAAATTGTGTTTGGTCAGCCTGGAAAAGAAAATGCTTTGGGGTGACTTAATTGTGGCCTTCCAGTATCTGAAGGGAGTTCACAAGAAAGACAAAGAGGGACTTTTTATAAGAGCATGTAGTGACAGGACAAGGGAAAATAGAGTCAAACTGAAAGAAGGTAGGCTTATATTAGATATTAGGGAGAAAATGTGAACTGTGAAGAGGGTGAGACAGCAGAACAGATTGCCCAGAGAGGCTATGTGTGCCCCATCCCTGGACGTGTTCAAGGCCAGGCTGGATGGGGCTTTGAGCAACCCAGTCTACTGGATGGTGTCCCTGCCCATGGCAGGGAGGTTGGAACTAGATGTTCTTTAAGATCCCTTCCAATCCAAAACATTCTATAATTCTATAAGAAATCAATAGAAGGGTACTAAATTTGTATATATTTTTGCTGCAGAATTCACTATTTTCTTCACAGAAACCTCCCATTAAGAAGGCAATATATTAGGGCCAGATAATGACTTTATAAGCTTAAATTAAAAAAAAAAAAAAGCAACTATTTTTTTTGAGTTTTTTTAAAATTAATAGAAAGTAATGCCTCAGATGGCTAGATGCCCAAAAATTGCAAAGGAACTCAAATACAAAAGAGTGAAACTTCTTAATGTGACATGCACTCTGCATCAGTATCAGAGGACTGGGCACTGGCTAATAAAATAAATGTGTACCTTCAGGGCCAGTTGAATGAGAAACACCTGATGAGGAAGTCTTGGTAGGTAAAGTGACAGGTATTATATTAAAGCATATAATTAGGAGGCTGCTCAAGTTATTTAATTTCCAAAGGAAAACTCAGAAAGATTTTTATGAAAGGGAGAAACACTCATCATGAACTGCTGAGGTTCACTAAAGAGGTTAATAAGCATCAGTGTAAAGAAGATTGAGCTACATTATATGGATTGGCAAATAAAGCTTTCAAAAAGATCAATTGTCAAGTGCTTTTAGGAAAAGCATAAAGGAAATGACCTTCAAAGACAGAGACTTGATTAAATGTTGGAATGGAGAGGATAGGAAAAAATAATTATAATAATTAATAGTTAGATCTTACAGCAACAGTTTTAAGGTATAAGTGAGGCGCTCCAGGGATCTGCACAGTCAAGTGAAAAAGGAAAAGCTACAAGAATGACATCTGCAGACAAAACTACGTTATTCAAGGAAATAAGGAGGAACACAAAGAATTACAGAAACTTCCAAGACTGAGTAACTATGATGTGTTAAAACGGCAAATGAAAATTCAGTGTAAGCAAATGGGAAAACAACAAATTTAAATCTAAATTCATATCAAAATTATGGTCTCTGAATTGATCATTACTTCCATGAAGCCTATTTCTACCTTTGTGAGCAAATGATTAACATACAGAAATTAGTAAAATCCTAATTTTAAGGGGTCATGATCACTACTAGTTAAAATTTCCCCCATTCATTAAGCCTAAGAAAAATGCACAGTCTAAAAAATGTAAAAGATTACTGGAGACAAGTTTTTAACAACATTTCCATTTTAGGCATATTAGATGATGAAATAGAAATTTGTGAAAAATGCAAGTTCTTTGAAGTTATCACTATAAAAGTCAAAAAAATTATTTTTACTTATTCTAGATCAGCATGGGAAGCTGGGGAAACTGGTTATTTATGTTATTTATCTCTTTTTAAGGCAGTAAACACCTTTACAGATATTAAGTACTTTCTACAAGCTGTTTTCTTATCATTCTAAGTGAAGGTAGTGATGTTTGTAGTTGTTCATATTTTCTGTTCTACTGCCCTTTATTTACTTTATCTGGAAGGCGGTTCAGCAGCACAAGCCTTAAAGACACATGACTGATTTTTTCTGATATGCAAACCAAATAAGATAAGTAAACCAATAACTAGAAGCTTGGTTGTACCTGGGATGTTTCTGGGTAGCTTAGCACTAATAATAAAATGTCCATTTGGATAATTTGTTTTCCATGGAATACCAAAAAAAAATAAAAATTGTCCATTAAAAGCTCACATTTTTGTCTGGCTATCAATAGCTATCAGACAAGGCCTTTGATTCAGGCCCTGCAAGTTGTTCCATGTCCCAAACCTAGCTTAGTTGCTGGCACCAAAAGAACACCTGGATCCACACAGAAACAACTAAACAGATATTGAATCTTTTTTTCCCCTTTAGTAATATTAACATTTGAGGGGCTCGATTGCTGTGTGCTGAATTGAGGCTTTTTCACCACACTTGTTTACAGTTTTTTAGAATTGTTCAGACAAAGCTGAACTAAACTGCTCTACAGATTTTTAAATCTCCATTCACAGGTGCACTGAGCTCACAGGAGTAACTCCTCTGACCTACAGGTCACAAGAAAAGCACTTCTTATGCTCCAGAGACAGAAGCCAGCTCTGCAGCTGAGACATGATGTACTCATACTAAGTAAGTTATAGAATCATTTTTGGTGGAAAAAACTTGAAGATACAGTCCAATCATAAAAGTTTGACCACATAGCAAACAGGATATAAATAACTTGTGCACTACATATCTACACGATTACAGATTTTAATAAAAAGGTACTTCCATTATACTGTATCACTCTGTTATGCACAACATATTCATTAAAACAGTTCAGTAGTTATGATGAGCTTGTTGGGGTTTTTTTAATGTAACTTAGAAGCTATTTAAACCTCCAGCTGGCCTTTGGATCATTCCTACCAATCTTAGTTTGAGCCTACCAGTCCATCTTTGAAAAGAGCTAGATGCTCTAGCTAAAAATAGGAGTTGCATGGCACTTCTTCCAGAGTAACTCAGGAAGAGATATTTGTTCAGCTGTGTTACTCGCTCATACAAGAAGTCTTCAGTTTGAAAACATTGCAACTAAAATGTCTTTCTTGTTTTCTTTCTCTCCTCTAATTTACTAGTACATACACAACTAAAGGAAATTCAATCCTTCCACATACATATTTCAAAATGATGGGGGAAGTGTTTTTATTTTGTAAGGTTATGGCATTTTGCCTTAATATTACAATATTTGCATTAATATTTACTTCCAAGTAGTCTTTAAGAATGCCTTACTCATTTTTCAATCTATTGGTCTTATTTACCACTCAACAAGGTTCCATTTAAATGCAATTTTTACCTACTCATTTCCTTAAAATTTAAGTTTGATAAAAATTTAATTAAACAGAGCTACAGCAACTAAATATTTAATTTATGCTACCCAATTCTTTGACTACTAACAAAAAAACCACCCACTTGGCAATTTTTAATAGTAGCAGCTATGTCATGAAAAACATAGTGCTTGTCAACCAGCCAATGTAGTAGTGTTGGCTATCATACTGGTTTCTTTTTTTCTGGAGAAATAAAAAGGTAATAAGCACAGGCCATAGGTTTCTATTTAATTTCTGCACTGTAATTATTTTTTCTCCTCTCCTCTTTGTAAAATTTCAGTCTTTCATTCTTTCTGAAACCAATCATCCTCTAACAAGGCACTTCTCTATATTCTAAGCATTTAGAGACTTCTCATTATTCATTGATTAACCTAAGATTTAGATTACTACCTTTACTGGACCTCTGGAGGCTCTCCCCTACTCTCCCCAACAAACCACTGTATCAAGACTTCTCTTTAACATAGCACTTCCAGTGCCTTTTTCCCCAGCCATGATCCCATGACTGCAATATAGCAAGCTGGGGCAGGGGGAAGTTAATATCCAAACCTATTTATTGAAATTTTTCTTAAGATTTAAAATGACCTATAATTGAATACTGTTGTAACAGTGCTCTTGAGAAAACAAAGTAAGATTCTGAAAGCTTTTCCCCAAAGTTACTGCATTGTGGCTAAACCAACACTCTTGAAAACTCTGCTTCTCAGCTTTTAGCAGGAATTCCCTCTTCACTACAGTTAAATAATTGTCCAGAGGCCGGCTCATATCACCTGGGAGGGACATAAAATAACCCCACCATAGATGAAGGTTAAACTCATCATTTTGTTGAGATTGTTACAGTCACCTGATGTATTTCAGTACATTTGAACTTCAGCTTTTAAATTCCAACAAATCTGAAAACATCTTAAGGCATGGTACTTTCAGGTGTTTTCATCTCAGTAACAACAGACTCTTATAGTTCTGCAGTCTTGCACCCAAGCTGTTATCCAGAGCCTCTGTGGGCAGGTGGTTTTTTTTTTCCTTTTACTGTTCTGGTGCTAATACTCTTGTGCTGTTATTCCCTATGGCCTGCACCTGCAAACCCCTAAAGTGCTGCTGCCATGCTTATAGCCATTCCCTCTGGCAAAAGGATCACCCTTCCTCCTTTGTCCTTTGCTGTTTGTCCTTGAAGATTTTAGTTTATGTTAAAAAAAAAAAGCATAATGCATAAGAAAGTAGAAAATAGTCGTAGAGATGCTTGATAACTACTACTGGATAATATACACCCAAAGAGATTTAAAAACCAGTAAGCAACATTTACATTTGACTGGCATACTCCAATAAGAAGTAATAATAGGGAGTTTGGACAAGTCCCAAGGAAAAGACAGGGCCTAGTATCATTCCTGATGCTTATCACTGCCACATGCTACACTGGAGGCAGACCAGTCTAAGGGGGTGCTCAGCAGGCACCCATCACCTGGCCACACTGGCAGAGAGCACCCTCACTTTATCACCCACTATTCTGCTGGTTTTTACTTTTCCCTCAGAAAATAAATCTTCCATCTTTTCAGACAATGAATGCCATCAGTTAAAAATCCTGCTAATAAATCCTAGTAGAAAGGTCTTCTTACTTATACATCCTTTGTATACACACAAAATTTCATATAAAATTTCATATAAAATCAAGAGTAAAATTATTTCATTATTATTCATTGAATTATTTCATACAAAGAGTTCTCTGCTTCTTGACCTAATTTATATTAATATAGTTCACCACATATAATTAGCATTCTTCTTGAAAAGGTCAAAAATTTTGAAAAGAGAAAATAATTCAGAGCAGGAAGTTTTATTTCTTTATTAAGCCAAAGATCATTAGAAATAGATTTGCAAAATCCCAGTTTCCACATTTTACATTTTAACATCTTAAAACATGCCAAATGAAGCTCGTGAGAAGCAGAATGAATGTTATTTTCTCCATGCTAGACATTTAAAATGTTTTTGGTATATAGATTTTTAGGAATAAAATGGCAAAGAAAGAAGAGCTACTGACTCAAACTTCTGGCACACATACTGATTGCACATCCAAGTTATGATGTCATAATCCCCTAGCAGTTGGAGCTTGAATACTCCAGCCTCTATTATCTGCTAAATAAAACACTTTCATAGTCAAAATCTGATTGTTCTTTAAATTTTTAGTGTTTGTGGAACACTATGTGTTCCGTGCTGTGGAAAAACCTGGTATATTTTCTTTTGTAAACTATTACCTAAAATACAAAGGCTTGAGTCACATATTTCAGTCAAAAAATACCAGCTTCTTCTGCATTCTGATAAAAGAAGCAAAATCATTTAAGTTAGTCTAAAATTTGCAATTTAGACCATTCTTCAACCTGCTGTAACAACAATTACATTCACAGGTGCTAGTCACAACAACAATATGAGCATCACAAATGGAATAGGAAAACATGATTTGGCACACAGATTAGAAGACACAACTCTAAAGTCAGCAACATGAAGGATTTATTGCTCCAAGAATCTGAAGTTTCTAATACTTTTCATACAACATACTAATATTTGGGGTTTTTGTCATGATACAGTAGCGATGTCCCTAGCTTTTCTAGGAGTCCTGAATGTTTACAACATCCTCACAGAAGGCACCTCCTTTTTTGTTTCCTCAGCCAAGCAGGAAAGATATCTGAGTTGAGTGCAAATAGAATAGATACTTGAGGGCAAGCTGTATTCAAAATAGTAAGTGTAGAAGGCTGAGGTTTTTTGTCCTGCAGTAGCCTTAATGAAGTCAGCCTGCCCTTCCTTAATCTTAGAAAATATAGGGAATGTCAAGTGCCTCTCTCTGCACTTAGCCTTTTTGTTCACTTTCAATCCAGTTTCCCTAATACCCTATGTGCTGAGTTTGGAAGAGGTAAATTTCTCCCTAGTAAGTGATTTGGGGCCATGTTTTGGATTTGTGCAGGAAACAGCGTTAATAATTCAGGGATACTTCAGTCACTGCTGAGCAGTGCTTACCCAGCACCAAGGCTTTCTTACTCCACCAACAAAAGGCTGGGGAAGCACAGCCACAACAGCTGACATAAGGGGTACTCCACACTACATGACATCATCCTCAGTATATAAAGCAGGGAGAGAAGGAGAACTGGGGAACATTCAGAGAAATGGTATTTGCCTTCCCAAGTCACATTACATGTGATGGAGCCTGTAGGAAGTGGTGAATTCCTTCCTTAACCTGAGTTGCTTGTAAGCAGGACTTTATTTTCCTCATTAGACTGTTTTGATCTCAACCCACGAGTTTCTCCACTTTTAGTCTAATTCTCTCCCCCATCCCAGTGCAAGGAGAGAAGTAGGTGAACAGTTGTATGGGCCTTATTTGCCAGCTGGGTTAAACCACAGCACCTTGCAATTTACTGGGTATCACAGGAACATGACAACACACGAGGCACACTGTTATTTCCCAGAACTATTGGTGTTATGTCCCTTTCTGTTGTGCAGTTAAATTGGGCCAGCTGCAGCCTTTCACCAGTAGCAGTTCCACTGCACAGAGGCAGAAGGTGTTCAATGTTATCTTTTTCCCTGTGGTTCAAACCACACACCCCCTTAATGTAATTTAAATATCTACTCAGAAACCTACAAGCAAAACCAGTGATTTGCCAATAACCAAACATTTCCCTTTGCAGAAGTATAGAGGAAGTATGGATTACAAATTTCAACATTACATAAACAAATGCCAAAAGCTATTCAATTCCACAAAAGTGGCAGTAATGCAAAGTTATACTATTATCCTGGGCATTCTGGGCTATACAAGAGCAGCCTATGTCAGAGAGGCATTTGCTCCTTGGTGCTAAATGAAACCCTTCTGGAAAAAACACGACTGCTACTGCCTGCTCAACACACACAGTAAAAAGCTGCAATTGTTGCTGAGCAACCAGAGCTGTGCTATTGCTGTGTCACCAGCTTACCATCTTTCTCTGTACATTCACAGTGGAGGGGGTTGGACACAACACCCTGTAGCTGCTGGCTATTAAACCCTTCTGCTTCTGTGGCACATGATTGTTATTTGTCATGAAGTGTTATCAGTCTTGATGTGTTTGGAGCACAACATATTGTCTGATCTAGGTTAAGTGACAGAGGTCTTCCTTATTTGTAAATCTTCTGAAGAGTAATTGTAATGATGAAATACTCCTTCATTACCAGTCACAGTTCCTTTGAAATGTTCCTTGTGTCCATTAAGCAGTTTCAAATATTATTTGGCTACTGAAAACTGAAACAAGTAAGGACCCATGACATTCTTTTAACCAGTCACAGCCTGATTGTGCCTAAGAAAAATCCTTCTCATTTAAATGTGTGATGTCATATTTTATCCAAATATATTTGGCAAATGGAATCCATATTGATTCATTGCTCATTCGTCCCTGTATTCCAAACAAAACAGCATCATTTGGTTTCTGTTTTCTTTTGATTAGAAAGGCCTGCTAGAAAATTCATTAACTCTACACATAGTTCTCATACTACTGCATCAATTCCTTTCTCCATTGCTGCATATTCTTTAATTTCTGGTAGTACCTTACTGGCGATGAAAACAAAAGACAGCTTTTTCCATCTTCCAGCAGGTTAACCATCAGCCTTTGCTAAGCTTACTTTAGCCATCTTACACTACAGTAACAGCCTGTTTCATGCAATTTGCTGCACACAGTTACATTCAGAATCAGTATTCCGTGGTTTCTGCCACCAGCAAGCAAGTGGATCCTTTTAAATCTGATTAAATATGGCAAATTGCTTAAAAAATTGCAGGCCCAAAAGCCAGAAAATTTATCTCTTCACTGGATATTGAAGCAGACCCATCTTTTCATCCACTTTTTCTTCCCAGTTCCCACACCTTAACCACCTCTCCTTGCAAGTTTTCATGCATCCTCAGAAAAACACACATCATGTAGTTTCCTGCCCCTGTTCATTTTGATGTATGTTGCTGAGTGCAGGATTTTTTTTGGCAAAGACTTGCTGGGTTATAACTGCTGCAGTACGTGTACATGAATTCAGCAACTTATAACAGCCTGCCTTGGGCAGAAGCTGAATGCATGACCTCTTCTGTATATTGTTTCAGAATAGAAACACTTATAAAATTGAAGAATTGTTTTCCATCAGGACAATACCAGAATCATGGCATATAGAATTAGGCTGAAGTTTTATTTTTTATTGGCAAGGAAAGCATTTTGTTTCTTTCAATAAAGTTATTGCTAAACAGCTGTCACCATCTTAAACCTTTTCACATATTTTCACTGACAAATCAAATGCTTTTCCCTGTTTACCCTTCTGGTGTTGAGCAATCATTAGTGTCCTAATTTTGTTTCCCTGGGAAATTGCCAATACCTCAGAGATGTTTACACGTCTCATTATTATTTTAAAAGTTCACTATATATCCATTGGGGAGGCAGTGGAAAGGGAATCCTTCATTTCCACATGGGCCACTGCACCTGAACATCCCAATGTTTAAGGTAAAATTTAAAAGGTTAACACTTATATTGGTCTGTTTATTAAAAATGCCTACTCGGGCAACTCACACTACACAAGAGTATCACAGCTACTTTTTTGTCCTTAGTGGTTGAACTGTGAATTGCTTAAGTGTGGAACAAATTCTCTTCCACCTCCTTCATCCTCCATTCCCTGCAAAACATAGGCTGCTAAAATGTAGAACATTTGGACATTCATGGTTATTGAAAAGGTACATTGTCAAGCCCCATTATAGAACAGAGAAAAAACAAGACACACAGTGCTTACTAATATAGATTTCATTCCCAAGTTGCACAAAAGAAAAAGTTTCTAGCACATGAAGGTCTAAAATGATAAACATAATCAAACTATACATTTTTTTAAAAAGTTCTATATACATTATCCCGCATCCACGAAAGCTAAAGGAAGAAGTAGGAGTAAATTCTCACCTGAATAATGCTATGATTAAAATTCAAATGAATTTTAACAAGAAAGAGTGGCTTCATTTTTATCCCTAGCTTCACATATCAAATACCTAATTAATTACATTTTAAATTAACCTCTTGTAAACCAAATAATATCTTCTATTGAACATTTAATGTATTCTAGATTATATTACCACAGCACTGAACTGACTCTCTTTTTTTGAAAATTTTAAGTTTTGGTAGGACAGCCCTCCTGGTAAACAAGTGGCTCTTGTAAGAGATAAGCACAACTACTTTTTAAGTATTAATTGCACAGAAATAGCAGCTCAAATCCATCTGGAACATGTCCTGGTAACTACGGCAAAATTTAAGAATGAGGGGCATTTGTATTGCTTTAACATTAAGGGAATCCATACGGAATCCAACCATCCCTAGCATCTATGAACTGCACACCTCCTCCAGAAAAAGGGAATCAAGTTAGCTCTTGTCCATAGTGAAAGACCATACTGGAAACTTCTTTGCTTGCAGACACGTCAAGGATTCAGCCAAGACAATGGGAAAACAAATAGTTTACAAGAAACAGTTTTATTAACTGTGTTAATCCTTAAAATAATGTTGATTTGTGTTTCAACTCAACAAAGCTAGTAATAAAGTAACTATCAGAGTGGAGCTGAAAGCAACAGACTTCCAGTATGATGCAGGAAACAGGAATTTGCAAGAGTCCTCTTCTTTACTCGAGGGCTCAAGAGCACCCAATGGCTCTGGCACTTGTGAAAACACACTCCTTTAATGTTTTCATACGTGAAGCCTTGTCAAAGGACTCGTAATTGCCATTAGAAACAGCTGCCCGCTTCAAGATACAGCAACGTGTAGTTCGTTTAGAAGCCGTAAAAGTTTGAATTTCATCACAGATAAAAATGCCGTCTCCGAGGAGGCAAACTACGCCTAGTTATCTCCAGTTCTGACCGCACCCCTCGCCAGAGCAGAGGGAGAAGCGTGACCGCAGCCCCACACACGGCGGGTCCGCACCCTCACGGGTGCCCTCGCACACCTTCGGGACCAAAGTTACCGCAAAGCCGCCGCCCCACGGCTCCCTTTCCCTCACAGGCTGCGAACGAGGGACTCCCCGCACCCCCGCGGGTTCCCTGCCCCGGGCTCCCTCCCCTCAGCCCCGCACCTGCAGCGTGTCCGGAGGATCGGGGGGCTGTGCCCGGGCCCCCGGGCCGGCGGCAGCGGCCACCACCGGGCCCTGCGGCTGCCCCGCCAGCGCCTCCATCGCCCGGCGCGGTTGTCACGGTGAGGGGCTCCCGCCACCGCCCCCCGCCGTCCGGCGGGCGCTTTTTGAACTTCCCCTTGCAGCCAGAGGTCAGTCCCGCCTTCCCATGGAAACGGGCTGCCGGTGGTTAGGAGATCCCGGGCACAACGGGACCGACGCCAAAGCCTGCGGCGACGCAGAATTCCCCGTTCCCAGCGACCGCTCTCCAGCCGGCGACAGCACCCTCCGACTGCCCTGGGTCTCACACCCTAAAAGCTGAAAACTTGTATCAGGTGCAGCATTAATACTTCAGACACAGCGTCACGAGTCTCACCTTCAACATCTCGTTCTCAGGAACTCCCAAACGTTTGCGTTTGTGCAGCCCTCACACCTGGCACGTCTGGGGGAGGCCGGAGAGTTAAAAGCTTCGAACGCCGCTTGACAAAAGAACAATGACATTTAATACAGCCGGATGCTACAGGTGCACATCTCTTTCTACTAACTGTATAACGCAGTAAGGGTTGCCCTCTTAAATGACCAGAGAAACTCCTCGTTATCAGGTTTCCTGCACTCCTCGCTCCCAGAAGGCAGCAGTGAAAATAAAGAGCTTAGTGAGGCTCCCTTAGACATACTGATCATTCATGCATAAATCAAATTCCAAAGGTGTTCATAAACGAATCTGTTCCCAAGAAAATCTCTTCCTCCTTAACTTCTGACAGAAGATAGATACAAATCAGGGTGTTAATTGCACTATAGGCGATTGTTACAATGCATCTAGAAAGTACTGAAAGCTAAGATTAAATATACATGAAGGACAAACAAAATATGTACAACCTGACACTGAGGCATCAGCAGCTTTTGTTCACCTACAATCTATGGCAACACATCCTCGGGGATGTGAAAGCTAAATACTAGGAGTAAAACACACATAATTCAAGAGCAGAAAATCTGAAATTCTTTACAGAATAGTGTAAGAAATCAAATGCCCAGACTTGAGATAGGTATTTCACCTTGGAATGTGTTTCTCTTTTGATGTAATTTGAACTCTGGATGAGGGAGTCTCCCGCTCATCTTTTATGGAAACATACAAACACAGGGCTGCAAAAAACCTGTAGAAACACCGTCTCAGCCCAAGAATTCCTCATCATCCCTTAACATGATTTTCCACTTATTCTTTAAAGTCTTTCGAAGGCAAAGCATACACAAACCTCCCAAGGGGCATGGTCCAGTTCTCACTTGCCCATTTCGTTATTTTTTTACTATTATCAATTATTACTTCAAAGTACACTTTTTTCTCATCTATTCTTCAGAGACTAGGCAGAAAAAGTGACCTTTATAATAATAGTTTTTAATACGTTTTTTGTGAATTGACTATGGTAGATAGCTAAAATCCACACAGCACCTTGTTCATTGCCCTCCCAGTGGGAAATGTTTTCTTAGTCATTTTTTTTTCTCCCAGAAATAAGCTAATTGTTTCAGATAAAACCTATTTATTTCATCATTCCCTTGGAATTCATAGGTTCTGTTCTTGTTTGTTGGTACTGTTGCCAAATTTTGACATGCAAAACTGGACATAAAACACTCCCAGTGGTCTTAGAAGCCACAGAGCAGAAAAGGAAGTTTTCTACTAATGGTTTCAACAGATTTTTTTAAATTTTTCCACTGCTTAAACACTCCCAAGATAATTTTTTCCGTATGCTTTAGTGGAATTTCCTGTGTTTCAGTTTGTGTCCAACCTGTCAAGCTGGTTAAGCACAACTTCCCCTTCTTAAATCCATGCTGAAACATGACAAAGAAACAAATTTTTCAGGTTTTCAGAACTGATAGTCATGCCATTAGATAACCCTTTCTCAGCAATGAAATCAGTGCTTACATTTGGTGTATAAAGGGTTATTTAGGTATGTCCAAACATACCTCAGAAAGCCTCAGTCTGCATCACACCTGAGTCACTACAGTCACCCTGGCCCCTCAATTCTCTTGCATCACTTTTGACTTCAATCACATCAGGTATTTATTTGACACTAATTTGACACTACTCTCCTCGGTCACTTACCCAAGCCTGCCTGTCACTCCATCCACTCCTCTCAGCTCATTTTATCAGCCACTTCACTCCTGACAACTCCCAAGTTAGTCAGCTCCTTCAGGTGGACCTGCTGGGCAGTCACCTATTGCTCCCAGCATCTCCCTCAGCTCCGCTAATGGCAAAGTTTATGACGGAAGAGTTGTCCAGTGATTTGTACAAAAACTTCTTTTGAATTTCAGATTGTTAAAAACCAGTGATGCTTATAAAAACAGAAAGCCATTTCACTGAAATAGTTACAAATACAAGTTTCCATAACTGAAGATTAATGTACATTTTTACAGGTAATAGCTTATATGATAGTTTAAGCATAAAAGTTTTTCTGTTTGCAACTTAAGTTACAGCAAAAACAACATTCCAGATGTTGCTTGACTAATTCAGTGTAGAATTAAGAGATTATTCATATATCATGCTCTTATTTGTGTGTCTAAATAAATTCAGGAGAACACTTTTGGGAATATTTCCAGAGTGTGATGTTCTGATTCCAAAAGTGGTCACAAGACACCTTGAGAGAGAAGAGAGCAAGCTTACGTGATATTTTTGCACAATATTTTCCCAGGCTCTGACCATCTTTATTCAGGCAGTTTTTAGAGCCGATTGTCATGGTGCCACCCTGACACATCAGCCTGGGCACCAGGGGCCCTGTGGGTGGGTGGGGTGGATAGGTGATAGCAGTTCCTGGCAGTCAGACCCCATCCTGCTGCTTCAGTCAGTCAGGAGCTTGGCAGCCAAGAAGCACTGAGGCAGCCCCAGTCCTGGCACTGGGCACCTCTCTGGGGACAGGGATAGGCTGAGACCAGGTTTTGTCTGCTTAGGAAATCACAGTGGAAGCTCTTCCAAATCCTTCTCTAGCCTCCCACTAACCCCATGCAAAGTTGTTGAATCCACAGCATTGTTCAGCAAAGGGATCAACAGGTTTTCTGCCTGTTGCATGAAGAGTATCTTTCAACTATTTTTTTTGAACTTGGTTCCCACTATCATTCCCTATTTGCATTTGAAAAACATGGTGAGCATTCTATCTCTATTAATTTTCTCCATGCCACTCATATTTTTATAGTCTTCTTTCCCTGCAGAAACACCCCCTCTCCAGCAAATTCAGCTGTCCTCCTTATGGAAGCCATTCTAGTCCTTTCATCACCCTGCTGCCCTTCTCTTCCTTTTTCGTTCTTACACATCTTTTTTGAGATGGAAGAACTGTTACTGCACCGGATATTCAAGGTGTAGGTAAACAATTTATACAGTGGTGTTATTACATTTTCCATTTTGCTCTCTATTTCCTTCCTGAAAATTTGTAGTGCATTCTTTGTTTTGCTTACTGCTACTGATTACTAAGTGGAGGTTTTTGTGTAGTTCTTTATTATAACTGCAGGGTCAGTGATAATGTTTTAGGATCAGTTTAGTTTTAAATATTTTTAAGAACTGATGTTGGAGAGCAGATAAGACTTCTGACATGATAACAAAAAGTACAGTAACAATACTGCCTCACTTGGCAGTATTGAAATCCATTCAGGTTCCCCTAGCAATACCACCAGCAGTAATAATTGTTCACTCAGCACAGAGAAAACCCACAACACCTACCATGAAATTAATAAAGCATTGAAGATAAATTTTGAGCAGCACCAAATAAAAAACCATAAGATCAGAGTGGGACAAAAGAAATACATTAATGTACACATCCAAATGCAAAATTTCATAGTTTTATGAGTTAGGCTGTGACATATTTAATTCAAAGGTTGGACTCAGTGATCTCAGAGTCAATTTTTCAACCTAATCGATTCTGTGATTCCATGATATCCAATCACTATCAACGTTTTAGGAAAATCAAGAATTTCAAATCTTATTCTTGTTAATAATAACACCCTTTCACTCAAATTCAGCACAGTCAAAATTAAAAGTCCACTTTAGTAACTTCTATCTGATCTAAAAGTTTCTATGAACCTTACAAAAATTATATCTACATAATCCCAGTTTTCATATTTTTGCATAGAACAGCCACTAGAGGGGGAAATAATCCCAAACACTCAAGTACATCTAATCCTAGCTGGCAGAATTTATACATTTGAATCTACTTTCTATCACCATGACCACAAAATCTATTTTTTTTACACAACAAGTATTCAGCTACAATGAATCATATTTAATTATTTGTTGTTAGATTATTTTTTATTAGGCCCAGCAGATGAATCAGGAGTACCTTGCCAGAAAAAAGGCCTTTCCTTAGAAGGCTCTATTTATTTAGTAATTAACAGATCATTTTAAAATTATAATTTCTCTGTCAGGGTGATTAAATTTTGGGACTCCAGGGTTCCTTTAAGGAACCTTAAATTCATAGTAACTTCAGCAATCTTCAACTCACTAATTCTAACAGATCACAAAATGCTGGCATGTTGTGCTCAAACACAAGTACCCGTATTGAGACAATAAAAATATATGCTACATATTCAAGCATTTAGGTTATGACACCTACAGCAAATATCAATGTATTAACCAAACAGAAAATCAATCTGTACTAGCTATTGAGAGCATTAAAAAATTCCCAGTGATTTGTTAAGGTCATAGTGACAGTCCTGACTGCTCCACCTCCATTCAGATCAGTGTCCCTACAGCTGTTAGGAGCCCATGGAGTCGAGGTAAGGAAGACTTAAACCATGTTGTATCACAAAGCTATCCAGACCTATGGTTCTCCACAGGAGAGGAACATAATAATTGTCTGCATCTATGATGTAACAAACGTTGTTAAACATTGTCAAACACAATACAAATTTGACAAAATCTTTATCTGTGTCAGCCATGGTGACACTTGATTATGGGAAGAATTTCTTTGTATTTTGTTGTGACTTGTTAGGCAAATTTATGAGGCTGATGTGAGACAATATGTTATTATAGTTCTGAAAAGGTAGTCTATCAAGTAAAATCAAGGAAGATGTGTCCCAGCACAGACCTGTATATCCATGTAACACCTCCAGGAGTTCCCTGATCTCATTTGCCTCTCCCATCAGTCACAGAAGGGAAACAGAGGGGCAGGCCTGCAGAGACTGATTATCCACCACAACAGCAATTAATAACCAACATGAAGAAATAAAAGAATATTTAGCTTCTTTTAGCATCCCACATGAGCAGTCAGGCAGAACCACAAACTGAGTTGTAATTTGTTTTCTGTGACATTTGCCTGGGTGATGTAAGCAGCTGAAATTGCTCTATGTTCTACCTGATTATAAACCAGTACTTTACAGAGGGATTAATATTATTAAATAATACATACATGTAGATATAAATGTGCATTATAAAAATATATTCTCTTGGGTGTACATTCATTTCTCAGAAAAGGAAAAATCAATATTGGAAATAATGATACACCAAGACAGGAGGTCTAAACAGTAATCAGAAAGAAATTATAATTGTGATATAGATCAAAAGGTCAAGAATTGGCAACTGGAAAGAGAAGGTGTAATAGTCAACCACAGAAACAGGATTTTTTCCATGAAGGAAGTTTGTCTCACAGGGAGATAGGTAACTCATGGAACATACCTTAGAGAAGAGTAAAGGAAACCAAGCTGTTGAAGTTATCAATCTGACCTCTTTTTCAAAAGCAACTAATGAAAATTTATCCAGTTTCCTGAAAGTAGGAGATCAAGTGCCTGCTTTTCCCATGCCCTTTGGTGCTGGTGTGGGCTACACTAAGTTAATGTGATACTGTAGGAGTGCAAAGCATTCATAAAAATTTAGAGAGGCAGTGCTGTGAGAACACTTTCTCCTGTCCCTCCTCATGAGTTCTCTGCAAAGAAGGTACAAACTGCTGAGGAGAGGAGGCGCAGTAGAGCAATGGGAACAGCAGAGAAGGACTGATTCAGAATTTTACAGGCTGAGAAAGATGAGAGGAAGCCCTGAAATCAAACAGTATTGATCATGAGGGATGGAGATCCTTTTAATTGGGAAAAATGGTAGCTGGAATGGCTAAGGTTATATAAGAATTTGCATGCAGTTGCTTTCCAGCTGCTAAAGAAAACATTTAAAAAATGAAACATATCAAATTTTAAGAGGAAAATTATTATTTAAGCATTGTCATGGCTGTGACCATGCAAACAAAACCCTAAAACATCATTAAAATCTCAGTTCTTTGTTTCTAAGGAAGGTCATATGAAAACAAAGAGAAGAGGACCAGTTAGAGTGAAACTCAAGAAACCCCCATAAAGTTAGACTTTAAATGAAGATAGCTCACAGAAAGTCACAGAAAGGACTTTTTCTTTGACAAATCAGACTGCTTTTGAAACATATAGCTGAGCAACTGTGGTCCTTTTTTGCCCAGTCTTTTGGAGACCTTTTGCCTTACAACCCCTTTAAAAGGCTTGTAAAAGATCTCTTTACAAAGAAAATTATTAAATATTTTAAGGACATATTAATTGTACAGATACAGGACTAGCTTGGATAGCAAAGGCAGAGAGCACTAGTGTAAAATAAGAATTTGGGCTAGAGAAACATGAAGAGCTGTGTGCCACAGAGACCAGTAGTGTCTGGGAGTGACTTCATTCCTTACGTGCAGATTTCTGGTCAGGGTAAGGAAATACGGCTGTAAGGGAGCAAAGGCGGTTCATTACACATAACTGGGCAGAGATTCAGCACAAGAGAAAAGAGTCATAAACATCAAAAGGTCTTGGACTGAGTAAGAGCAACAGGATTTGAGTCAGTGTGTTTGAAATGGGGGAAATACTGTTATTAGAGACCAGATAAATGAAAATGTTGTAGCACTCTCCTGACACTGTGCTTCTTTCTTACTGACATTTTTACTGACCAAGTACAGTGAGAGAGGAAGACTACTGGTTCTGAAGCAGGAAGTTTTCAAGTGTTTAGCACTAGACAGAACTCCATTCACTCAGAACTCAGGGCAGATACAGTCATCTTCAGCAGCACTTCCAACTTTTTGAACAGTATTACAGATGTAAGCCTGATTTTTTTTTTTTCCAGTAGGAAAGGCCAGACCAAAACAGAACATTACATAGGAGTAAGTAGATGCTTTGCAATAATATTTATTTTTAATATAATTATATATTTATATATATATAATTTAATATTTAGTTTTAATATATTACACAGATGAGGCCACACCAAAATCAAGCAAGATGCTAAACTAAAAATTTAATATTAAGGATGCTACATTGAGGCTGAAGATTCTATAGCTTTGGCTTTTTAAAACTAATTTTATTTAGCAATTTAACTTCATTACCTAATAACTGTATGTAGAACATGTGCCACAGACTTTTGAAGGTTCATTGTTTGCCACAGAATCATCTTTGTCCATATTTTTAGATCTTTCAAATATTTGTTTACACATTTCCCGGGGAGGACATACCTTCTGTAATACAGCTTGTGCATCAGCCCACTCCTGATTTATTTTAGTATCTCCCAGCTGATGGGGGACAGATGGGTAAGGGCTGAAAGCAGAGGAATGCTGCCCTGCCTCTGATGGCCTTGGAAGGTATGCAGCTTGTCTCCCCCAGAAAGCTTTCAAGAGCTTTTGGGAAAGGGGCTAATGTGACTTTTGGTCACCACAGACATTAGAAATCTACAAAAGACTCAAGAGGAATCATTGAGGAATCAATGTGTCTTGCACAGAAGGATAGAGGTCACTGAGATGGTGTTGATGAAGATTCCTATGACACAGAGGTTCTGTAATATTGAGGAAACTGGGACACTAAACTACAAAGTATGCAGCATTAATTTTAATAGTGATGTGCAGTTTTCCTACAGTTCCCATCTTCACTTGTATAGCTATGGAATTGAAACTGAAATTCAATTTTTGTCTCAGCAGACTGGGATTTACAGTTTGGACTAACATATTTTGGATTAACACATTGTAAAATTAATAGTCTAATCTGCACGAGTGACTGCAATGTTTTTTGTGTGCTATGCAAGCCAGTTTGTACTATGCTCCTTTTTTCTGACCATGATGACACAAAATCCCTTCCAGTAAGAAATGCACCTCTGCATCTCCTGATTCAGAAACTGAATCCTCACTGGTCCCTCAGGAGGCCATAACCACCATCAAAGTGCCAGCCACAGAGACCATGATGTGCAGATGGCATTGGCTGGACATCAAGTGCCCATCAAAGTCACACTATCACTCCTCAGCTGGATGGGGGAGGGGGGAAATAACAACCAAAGGCTCATTGGTCAAGATAAGGACAGGGAGAAATCACTCACAAGTTACCATCATAGGCAAAATGGGCTTGACTGGGGGGAATTAATTTGTTACCAATAAAATAATAAGAAATAAAACTGAATTAAAAGCACTTTCTCTCCTTCTTCCCAGGCTTTACTTCGCTCTTCATTTCTCTTCCTCCTCTCATCATTGGTACAAGGGGACAGGGGATGGGGCTGAGGTCATTCATCACACATTGCTTGCTGCTCCTTTCTCCTCAGGGCTAGGACTTCTCACACTCCTCCACTCCTCTGGAATTGGCCCCTTGCACAGGAGAAGTCTTCTACGAACTTCAACGTGAGTTCTTCCAATTACCAGCAGCTCTTTGGGAACTGGTCTAGGATAGGGTCCCTTCCATATGGTGCAGTCCTTCAGGAGCAGGTTGCTCCAGCATGGGTCCCCCATGGGGTCATAAGTCCTGTCAGCAAACCAGCTCCAGTGTGGGCTCATTTCTCCAGGGGTCCACAGGTCCCACTAGGAGCCAGCTCCAGCATGCGCTTCTCATGGGGTCATACCCTCCCTCAGGCACCCACTTACTCTAGTGTGGGACCCTCCATTGCTCCCCTGTGGACCTCCATGGGCTGCAGGGGCACAGCCACCTCACCATGGTCTGCACCATGGGCTGCAAGGGATTCTCTGCCTGGAGCACCTCCTCTCCCTCCTTCTGCACGGATCTGCAGGTCTGTTTCTCTCACATATTCTCACTCCTCTGCTGCTGCTGCACAGTTTTTCTCCCTTTTTAGGTATATTATCGCAGAGGTGCTTCCATGATTACTGGTGTGCTCAGCCTTGGCCAGAGGCAGGTCTATCCTGGCACAGGCTCTGTCGGACATGGGGGAAGTCTGTGGCAACTTCTCAAAGAAGCCACTCCTGTAGCCCTCCCCAGCTACAAAAACCCTGGCACACAAACCAAATACAATGCCATAGGCAGGGCAGTGATCAGGAGAGACACTTCTGAAAGCTTCACTCCATACAGATCGTTTCAATGTGGGCCATTGAATTCCCTCAGTGTAACAGAGTCAACACAAAGGGAAAAGACTCCAGCCCCACAGTTTTCTTTGGGAAATGTGGATGATCTCAAAGATGAAGTTGTCGGTTTAGAAAACAATGTTTTAATGTAGAAATTTTTCTAAAACATTTTTTGCAAACTTGTTTTATATTCAGTGATTCATGTATTATGCTTACCAACAAGTTTTTCACCTTTAATGAGCATAAGATATTACTGTGTTTTTGAAAAGAAGGATGGGATAGTCCTCTAGGAAAGAACCCTAATATTAATACAGACAGCTATTAGTTCCCAGTCTGCAGAATGCACATCATGCCTGCCTCTGTTGCAGGTATGGTAATTGGTATAAACCCAGGCTACAATTAGGCCAGGTCCGTTGGGACTGTCTCATAACTCTGAACTTTCAGACCCCTCAAAAAATCTGTTGAGGACTTGGACAAACTCCTGGTTGACACTTTCCATGTTTCTGCTGTAGTGTCTGGAAAGCCAGCCAAAGGCAGTTATTTCCCCTTCTAAGGTGGTTTTGTTCCCCAACAAATGACTCAAGTTTCTTTTTGTCTTCTCCCCTTGAGTACAAAATTTTGGGGCTCAAACAGAAACCCCTACTGGCTGATTGTGCAGTTCCACATGTTGTTCTGCCTCTTTCAGGACTATGCAGTGAGTGTAAAATCCTCGTTTGCCCTCATAACTTCTCCCTTTAGTGAGTCTGTAGAGACAGCAGTGGAATGACCTGGGGAGAGGGGGCTGCAAATTCCAGCAGAAAGGAAAAGCTGATGGGCTAATGACAGCAGATTCTCTGCCACATGTCTAGTGGGAAAGGATATTTATAGAAAATGTTTTGTGAGAAACAGGAGGAAGTCATTTAGGAAGGAAATAAAAGACTCAAAACCAGAAACAAAAATGGAGAAGGAACAATTTCCTTCCTCACATCTTTCATGATTTCCACTGAGAAGAAAACATCATAGATGTTCCATACCACCAAACTGCAAACACACTGGAAATCAAGCACTTGCTGATATGTAGTTCCCACACTCCTAAGACCTTTTTCTGATAACAAGAACATAAAAAGACTGCCTCAAAAACTAAAATTGTGTATTAATCTCTTTACAGTTTGTATTTCTAAAAAAATTTATACCAGAAAGCTGGGTGTGAGACCCGACTGTTAATGTGTACTGTCATTTCACCAGCCTCTAGTACTCAGGATTGCTGATACAAAGTACATAACCATAACAAAACAAAGTTTACATGAATATGTGATTCTCTCTGCTATTCTCTCTGTTATTTTTTTCCTTCAATTTGTCTTATAGTTGCTGCTATTAACAACACTTCTGTTTTTGTATTTGAATAATTTGTTATTCCCTAGACTGAGACAGCATTGAAAATAAAAATTGAGTCTCGGTGAGTTTAATATTAATTCCTTATTATTAACCAACTAAGATCTTTTTACGTCTAGAATACAAATGCATATTAATAATGCCAGCATACCTTTAGGAAATTACTATCATCATGATAAAACACTCCACTAAGTATAAAAGTATTTTGGCAGGGTAGTACCTGGGGGAAAAGTGCAGATGTTTGATTATATTAACATTTAATATAAAATGTTAGAGGCCATAATTTATTGTATAAATTTTCTTGAATATTAATGAAGTATTGAAGGATTGACAAACAACTCATATGAAACCATGCAGAACTGAAATCCGTAAGCAATTCCTTTTCATAATTCTCTTTGATTTTCTAGGAGTAGACATGTGAAACTATTCACTGAACAGCAATTTCTCAGACTGAGGGCAGCATAGGCTTTGAATACAAAAACACTTAGGGTTAACCTGTATTAAAAAAACCAAATGCATAGTGTATTTATAAAACTGACAATGCATGTATTGACCATATAGTTAAAAATCTTCCAGTGTTTGGGACTGACAGAAATATAGTGTAAACTAGAAGCCTGTCTTGAACCTGACATCTGTCATGTGGCTCTGTCTGTTGATTGGACCAGAAGCATTGTTCTAGAAATCCCATCGCTAAGTGAAGTTCCACCCAGTGATCTGAAGTGTTCTGAGAATATGTAACATGAAAGATAAGGAAAGCAGGTCAGTGACTAATAATGTTATGTTGATTGAGTTGATGTAAGTTATACTACGTTAACATTTTTGTTTGCAGCAGCAGAAGGTTAAAGCAGTCCAAAATTTGCTAGGTTTCTGTTAAGCTTTCCTAATTGTTCTTGGCTGAGACAGGAAACAAAAACTAGTAAGTTATCGTCTCGAATTGCGCAAGCAATTACATTCTTTGAAAACCATTATCTGCATGAAATCTCTTGTGGCAGGAAATCACAAACAGAAAGAAATTCCTTCACAATGAGAGAAAAGTCCAGACTACTTTCAATACTTGTTTTAAAGTACAAAAGTTGACACAAAAATTGATTCACTAATCACTGTGATTCCAGACATCTGTCTTGACAGTAGACAGATTTCTTTAGAAAGAGCCTAAGGGTATGAGATAAGGAAAAAGAGAATTGTCTGAAATACTAAAAATTAAATTTTCTATGAGACAATCTGTAATTTGTCACAACTGATCACTGAAGAGAAATGCGGAGAACACAGAACAGGTGGATCATACATGCATTTCAAGTTCATACTTTAAAACAGTGTTGTGATACAGTGAGAAAAAATACCTGGACATTCATAACAGTATTTAGGATGGAGCAGAAGCAGAAGATGGAGCAGAAGAGAGGAGCGATACAGGAAAGAAATTACTGGCAGCTTACATGCTGGGCCAGACCATTTACAGCCTGTTTACACTAACTGGCAGGATGATAAAAAGTCATATCTTTTTTCCCTTTTGCTTTTCCTTACAGTATTCACATGTCATCACACCAATTCTGGAAGCAGCTGAAATCCTGCAGTAACTCCTCATTTTATAACAGGATTGTATGTTAGATGTATATAGCATGCTTAGCTCAGTGAGTTTACTGAAAGGCAAAAAAAAAACACCAAAAAAACAGTAGTTTATAAGTGTCTCTAGATGAGCCCTCCTCAAAAGATGTCCTTTTTAGATTTATTCAAAATGAGTAGAGAATACTGAAGGGAGAGAAGTGAGGAGCTCGGACTGCTGCAGATAGTCAGAGGCTGTCCGACCTCCCTGAGCTCCAGTTGAATATCCCAAGGGATGCCACATTCCTGAAGAAAAGAAACTTTGTGATATTCAGAGATGAATGGCATCCTCATCTGCCATGCAAAGACAGCTACTCAAATGATACTTTTAAAATAATAACAACAAACAGTAAGAATGCCACCCATAAAAACATCTTCTATATCAGCTTCATAACATTGTGGGGGTTTTGCAGTCTTTGCTGTATCAAAGAAACCTGCATAGTTTAGCTTTTTTCCTTTAATTTGACTCTCTAAAGATGATAAAATGAGGAAGGCACCTCAGTTTGCATTTTTCCTTGGTATGCTGATCTTACATAGCAACAATCTCCCCTCCTGATTGTAATAATCTCACCCTGCCATTTCTAACCCTGTCTGCCAGTACAAGCTATTACCTGTTTTAATAGTACTGCAGATTACTGCAGTAGTAGTAGTCATAAATTGCAGGTTTTACACTTAATCATGACTTCTTTGATTCATTTCTGTCAATGGCATGATTTAGGTCACCCTTTTTACCAGCACAAGGGTTGTCGCAATGTCTAAAGGAACAGATATTTTGTCAGGTGCATTTCTTATCCAATTATCAAGCTAGGAAAAAAATGAGAAAATGGTGATTTTCTCTGCCACCCTTTCTCTTTTCTGCTGACTTTCAGTAACCTTCATGCCTGCTGCACTGCATAGCAATTCTTCTTAATCATTTATTTTGTTAAAATTCAAAGTGTGTCAACAACTTGTAGGGAAGGTGACAAAGCTAATTCTGGAGGAATACATTCATTCTACTTGGTCAGACTCTGCCAGCAAGAAATGCCACTTTCACACCTGTATTAATGATAGTTTAGACATGTGTGTTCTGCCCTCATACACCAGCAGAAGCTCACCTTCCCATGAATGTAATTAACTTGCCCTTGCCTGTGGCAAAGAGCAGAGCAGATACGTCAATCTCTCCGTGGCTGAGCTGGCTAATTCTTGTCTTTTCATGATGATGCTAGACTTGGGAGTATACACACAGAAAATATTGTATTTTCAGGTTATGCTTCTGGGCTTTCTTGAAGACAATGACTTCTGAATTGACACCAAGGCAGTGCAGAGGACAGCATTTAAAGGCTAGGAGTACTTATGTTCTGAATGGATAAGTTATGAGTTGTATTTTTTGTCTCATTCCAACTTTCAAGAACATGTTGAATTAGAAGTTTGTACTCATGTTACATTTAGAACCATTTTGCATAAACACAAACTTATCCCACTATTTGAGATATAAGGCTGTAAATAAAGTCCTGAACTTTATGATACACAGATATTCATGCTATTAGATTGTCTTCTACAAGTGGTGCCCACATTCTATGTCTATATTGTTCTCCTTGCTTACTCCCAAGGACTACGTCAGTGTAGATATGGAGTATAAAGATCATCCATCCATCCATCCATCCATCCATCCATCCATCCATCCATCGTAGTGTGTGCCTCCAGACAACTGGCACAACCCAGGGAACTCAATTGGGAAGAGAAGTCAGTGATTAGAGAGTGGGAACTGATATCATTACCTAGGGGAACAAACCTCCCAATACAAATACTATGACTACAAAGACATAAACGAAATATCACATTCAGCCCAGTATAAAATACATCTGATTCTGATGAATGTCGGTACTCAGTTGATACATGAAAACTTAAAAAAAAATTGTTTACTTTAAAAAAAAACACCCCTGCTTGAATAATTAAAGGCTTTAGTTTATTCAGGGCTTAAAAAATACAGATATTTCTCTTAAAGGGAAGAGTGAGAGGTTTTCAGAAGGACATAACTCAGTTCTCTGGCTTTGTCTTTTGACAGGCTGCAGAGAAATGCAGATATTTAATTGGAACAACTCTGTACTGAGATGCTAACACATCAGTGGGGACACACAGGTACAAAGACACTTCTTATCCCATCTTTTCTGCACCTTAAACAAGGCTAAAGTAGTTCTTTAATTTGCATACTTATGAAATTATTATATCCTTCTACAACTACAAATATTTCATTTATGTACAAAAAGACCTTTATTTTAACACCCTGAGAAAAATTCCTGTGGGACAGTAATTCCACAAACTGTGGAATGTTGTTAACAGGGCTAAGCACAACTTAGAAATCTTACTTATTTCTTCAAGCTGTTAAATTAGATGGACATATATCACATAATATACACCATGTAATATAATCTGAAAATAAAAGGGTAAACTGGTGTAATGGGTTTAGTGCTAGTTAAACCCACTACACCAGTGCACTTACTAGAATTATTTACTCATTTCCTGCTGTGAGACATGAATTAGGAGGAGGGCAAAGCAGGCTCAGAACTTAAAAGGTATAAAGAAAACTTTATTAACAGAACTGAAAGAATTATAAGAATCAGAATAAAACCTTCAGAACACCTCTTCTCTCCCTACCCAACTTCTTTTCTTTCACAACTGACAAGATACAGACAAAACCTGGGATTTTAAATCAGTTACCACCTCTAAAATAGGCTTTTATCAAGTCTTGTAGGGAGAGGGGTTTTCTCTTGGCATGCCATGGAGACTTCTCCACAAGAAACAGTTCTCTTGTGGTTTTTCATTTCCATGAATAGCAGCTGCCAGGAAAATCTGCAATCGTGAACTTCCGCCCACATTCCCAGCCTTCCCACAGCTGAGTTAATGGGCCATGTCAACTTATGGGGTATTATTTTAAGGATGAACTGTTCAAAAGCAAAGGTTCTCTCCATTTCTGAGATCATCTTCATCTCTGGGAACAGAGGTCTTCTTCTTCTCTCCCTGGGGGCAAAGGGTCTTCATCACTCTCTCTCTGTTCAGGCTTCTCATGGGATCACAGCTACTTCAACATCTGCTTTGCTTCATTGTGGATGCCTCCACTCACATCTACAGTTTGAACACTCCATCTCCAAATACCTTTTCATGAATTAAAGAGGATATTCTAGTGTAACGTAGTCCATCTCCATGGCCTTACCAGAAGAACTTTCAGCCCTAATACTTAGGCATCTCCTCATTCTCCTTCCATCCAGGACTTCACTCCTTCTTTACTGACCTTGGTGTCTTCATATTGTCCTCAAGGTGTCTTTGCTCTGTGCTTTTCTCTCACCTGAGGGGAGGACTGAGGTCTGCAGGATTCATCTGTGCAGTGAAAGAGTTAATATCTCACCCGGGGCCTGCAGATGGCCATGATGGTTTCTGCCAGGCAGTGGCTGAAGCAGTCATAGTGATGGATTTTCAGGCCATGCTGGGCCTGTGCCAAGATCTCAGAAGGCCCAGCCAGAATGGACATGGCTGTTCTGGCCACATAGCTGCTCTCTGTCCCCTGTTTCCTTCAATATCATCTGCAGGCCGATGGCTTCCCCTCCCTCTGCCCAGCAGCCTCTGGGGCCTTGCGGGCTGCAGCGGAGGAGGCCTGGCCTGGACCAGAGTAGTTCCCGGGGCCTGGCGGACTCCAGCTCAGACCTGGCCGGGGGATGGGGAGGGCTCAGTGTCAGACAAGATGTGACAGCCATGGCCGGGGCCCCATGGCCTCCCATCCCCCTCCCGGCCACCGCTGGGGTCCGGCCCGGCCCCACCAGGCCGCACGAGCCGCGGCAGAGCGGGGCCAGCCCGGCCGGCACCCGGTTACCTCTTCACGGCCAGAAGCAAGAGAGAGATTTCCCAGGCTTGTCTGTCTGTAAAATGTGTGGAATTTTACACAAAGGCGGACCCAGCTTCTAAATGGTTTAATAGGTTGTCAGTTCTCAGAGCTAGACAGGTATTGGTTTCTGCCAGGCACAGAGGAAGCTCCTAAGTAGCTTTTCAGAAAAATAAATTTCTGTTGGTGGCTGTCATACTCTATTAGGAATGGTGAAAGTGACGACACAGACTCTCTGGCTAAGTTGTACAAGACAGCAAGTTTTATTCTTCCAGATCTTCTTTTATAGACAGTTCCGAGAAGGTCCGGAAAGGTAAACCTCTCATTGGTCATTAAACCAACACATCACCATCACTGGACAATTAGGAACTACACCTCTTGACTGTTTCTTGCAAGTAAACAACAAGGCAACAAACAACACCTGCAAAGGTTGTTTGCCTTCTCTAAGGACTGTTTGGATTCCTCTTTATGATTTCTCAGGCCAGAGTGAGAATGTTGTGAGACTTAGTTTCATATGGGCTCAAGCTAATGCCTGAAGCCTAAAAATGTCTTATTTGACCACCGTCAGTTCCCACTGGTGGCTTCTTCTCTCCTCAGCAAATGTCAATTAATGCTAAACCAGCACAACTGGAGAAAGGGATATACATTTGATATACATTTTTATTTCCAAAAGGTTTCCTTGGCCAAAGGATAATATAAAAAAAACCCAAAAAATTAAGTACAGAAGTCCTCATTTATTTAAACAGGCACCTCATTTAGTAACTATACTTCAGGTATAATTAAAGAGTTTAATATTATATTTATCATTCAGAGAATCATGTATCAAATATTAGGATCACATACTTTTATATGTTATACAGCTAATATTGCTATCATTCTCTGCTTGCAAAAATAAAAAAATTTAAAACTATAACTCTGAGATATATAATGGAAAGATAGATAGATAGTTACATACATACATACATACATAAATAGATACATATCTGAGATCTATCAAACAACAGATGCTTTCTAAAAGAAGCACACACTTAACTTCAAGTTAAGTTCGTTAAGATGTGGTTGTTTTATAGATCATGTATTTGGGAAAAAGAAAGAGGAAACTATGTAATTCTGATGGTTCATGCATGAACTTACTCCAATAAAGATAGAGCTGGACCAATTTGCAATCTCTTTTTGCTGGGTTAAGAAGGACTCAGTTGATCACTTAACCAGTAAGGGCTTCACTAATTCCTAACTCCTGGGGAGTAAAGGTATGCTCCAGAGGCCCTGCATGGTTAGGGGGGGAGGATGAGGATGTTTTGGCATTAATTCAGCCAAGGATGAACATTTTTGCTCCAGATTTATAGCAAATGGATGACCACACAGCAAATCCATTGCTTAGGATGGAGTTGAGAAGTTTCATATGGCAGCTGTGGCTGTCTTGGCCTTGTAAAAACCCCTGTGTCCTCTGGATCACTAGAGCTGATCCCAAAGGCATGAACTGGACTCCAGAGTTTACCTGAGTTTTGACTATGTGTTGAATTTTTGGTCAAATTTGCACCTTGCCAAATCAACACCATACTAAGTGTTTCTGTCATTCCTTTGGCTATAGGCAGAATTGGTGTTGTTAAATGCAGTATCTGCTGAAGTTGTATGCTGAATGTTTGTTCTTCACCGTTTTCATTTTTTTTTCTTTTTTTGTACTCATTTCCTTGGGTTGATAGCCCTCTCATGACATGAATCAGCAAAATACTCAAGCACCAGCCCTGGATGAATTCACAGAAATTTAACATTTGTTTAATGTCAGCCCTATCAGAACAGTTCAGTCCAACAGCAAACTCTGAGCAGAAGCCTATGACTTCTGACTGTGTCAAAGAGGAGTCAATGCCCCTATGGTGTGAATCACAGAATTTTCTATTTCCACTTTCTGCCGCACTAGACCCACAAAGAACTTCATTCTGCAGTGTTTTTATAACAAAGAACTGTGTCTGTCTTTTACTAGAGACAGAACTTGTATCAGTCTGGTCTCAGAACTAAATGTGTATCCTCAAATATACTTAATTCAAAGAGTTTGTTCATGAATAAAAAAAAAACCCTTCTGTTTGGTACTGCATTCCAATACAGATTGTAAGCAAATAGACAAATTAAAGTGAATTGGAGTTTTCAATCCCTTCTCCTGTGTAGCTATCCCTGGTGAATTTAACTGAATCGATGAATAAACCTCTTCTTTTAAATGAATGTTGGAAAAGAGAAATTTTTTTAAATAGTACCAGTGACCATCTGCCATTCTCCTCTATTCAGAAGTAGCCCCTAATGAACCCTGAAGGTATAAATGCACCTCTGTGTGTTTCAAAATGTACTCTTTAAAACAATAAGGAATTCACACAATTCTATGAGGTCTAATTATGAATACAAAGAAAGATATATGCGATGGGTTTTCATTTATTCTGTTGCTTTTTTTTGCATTTTCCAACATTTAATAGTGCTTGGGGAATGCTGGACATCCATTATATGTGGTGGTGTACAGACCCCTTTACCTAGTCATATTCTTACAAAGGGAATCTAGAGTAATAATGAATAATAAAAAAAATTGATCATATGACAGAGGCACACTGTGTTTCAGGGTTGTAGGTGTTATGGCAGATCTTCAGTTATGACACCCAGATAATTGCTGATGACAAACTGTATATTCTGAAGCTGCTGCACTCCCACAAAGGGACCTTTGTTTGGCTCTGTGGATGTATGCAAGACCTCCTGCTGCTCTGCTGCCAGCACACTGCCATCACTGAGCCCACATTTCCAGTGAATTCTAACCCACCCTCCCACAGAGCAAGGAGTCAGAAGACCTCACACTGAGAGCACACAGAGAGCAGCTGTACACAAAAACTCTGAAAAGAAAGTTTGCTGGAGCCTCACAGTCCATTATTTGAAAAAGACAGCATGAATCAGCCTGTGTGCTCCTGAAGTGATGCTCCAGAAGCAATTCCACAGCAAGTAAATGCCACACTCCCCATAGGCACTGGTGCATTGCCTGACTGCACTCTGGAAACTGAGCTTGTTTCTTCAAACTCTCATTTCCATATGGCATTTTCTTATCCAGAGCTGTACCAGAAATAACTAACAAAAGCATGAGGCTAAAGGAGAGCCTCTTGCTAAGAAAAACACCATGCTGGATGTCTCTCAAGTGCATATTTGCAAGTGGTTTGATTTTTAGAAGGTGTGAGTGTGTGTCAGTTTTCATACAGGGAACTGACTGCGGGGTGTTCTGCTCTTTGAAAAATAAGACACACATACATATGTATGTATATATATGTCTCTAGACAGACAGACATACATAGGAGTCTAATTTTATGCTTCCAGCTGCAAGTACTTTGACTCATATCTTTTGTATCCACATATCCCATCACACATATCTACATAACACAGGTAGGCTAAATAAATATATGGTGCTGCTAATAGCCCAAAGGTGTTATTTCCCATATAATAGGCATTATTTGCCACTCCATATAGAATGCTTGCCCTAAACCCAATGCTTGCTTTGTGTCTGTGCTGCAGTGAATCTATCTCACAAGGCTGAGGATAGGCACCATGCCATCCTGACAGATGGACCTGATGGCCAGGAGACCATGTATGTGCATCCAGTGTGGGTGAGACTGAGGGGAGACTTTGCCAGGGAGCTTTAAACAGCTCTGTGTTTCGGCTGTACCTACTGCAAGGAGAATGGTGTAGGCTTACATTACATGAGGTCTATGCAAGTGCAGAGATTGGAAAGGGAATATCATGTGTGTAAAAAAAATCTGTTCAAATAGCTACAAATCAGTGACATCCACTGAGAAAAGGTGAGGTGGTGTTATGGAACTCCACACCCCTCTAGCTCTCCTTGGGAAGATCAAGCACAACTAATCATGACAAGTTAATTTGTCTGAACATGCCGGCAAGGGTGCAGAAACCTGTTGCACAGGCTTTCTTCCTGTCCCAAAGGCATACAATATTTAGTAAAGCAAAGGCCTAACTTTCAAGTAACAAGAAGATACTGCTCTTCCATATGGTATAAAAATCTGTTCAATAAAGGAGCAATGTGAATTTAGTTCGTATCTTTAAAATAAACCATTAAATGCCCTGTGAACAATTTGGCAGTTGCAGGAGTAGTAGTTAAAATACTGCTTTCAAAAATTATCTCCTTAAAGAATTTGCATCCTCAGGTCAGGTCTGTCTGTGTGTTTGTTCAGATCTGAAGAGAAACACCATATAACCTGTATTTATTCAGTGCTCTGAAAAGGTGAAGCACAATCAGTGCTATTTTCTTCACAGTCATGCATTTTATTCATACCCATACCCAGAAAAATCTACATAAAAATAAAGTCTGCCATCTAAAAACAATTAAGTGACACTTCAGCTGTTGTCTTGAACTATTTTTCAATTAAAATTTAGGCAATGATCAAAGATTTAGCACAGTATATGCAGTAACCAGTGAAATAAGCTTATGGAAAAAAACATACTTCAGTATAACATACATATTTTAAAAACATTTAGCTGTTTAGCAAACCAATTGATCAGTACATACCAAAAATTGCATACAGAAAAAAAATAGGGAAAGCATAGCCATATTAAGATGAATTATATGTGTGAGGAAAGTGATAGAAGTTCTTCCTATACACAAGCTTAAGTGCCAGGTAGAGCAAGGGAGCAGGGAAGCAGCAAAAAAATTGGTAGAAGGTGTTGTTGGCAGTTTTAAAAATATCCACTGGGTCTTCTTTCAAATTAAAAAGTCAGATTCCTGTCCCTACAGTCATTAAAGGCAATTTTGTTATGTTTTCTAGGATGGGTGTTTTTCTGTATCCCCAATGATCACTCAAAAAGACAATACTTTCAAAGGCGCATCCTCCCACAATGAGTGGATCAGCAATGAAATTCTTCTGGCCCTCTCCTTCTCCCATTACAAGGGCTCATGTTTTTAGGACTGACATGCTAAATCTTAATTCTTAGTAATAGTAAAAATTTTAAAAATAACAAAAGAAAGTTAAACTCTAAGCCAGCTGCAGCCACCGCGTTGAAAACGGCAATTTATTACTCTGGCAGCATGGGAAACCAAGGAGCAGTTAGTCAGCTTCCTTCCAGCTCCAGACTTTTCAGTAGCTTTTATTGTGTTTTGTTTATTGAATTAACCCTGGAGAACAGTGAAAAGAGGGTTTTTCTGGGGAATGCATTCAGCATTAAAGAACTCAGCCACAATGCAAACACTTTGCAGATACAAATTTGGGCTTGTGCTTAGCCTGAAGGTGTAAGAAAAGGGCAAAGGTGTCGTAGAGAAACTTTATGCCTCCCTATTTGGTGTATTGATGTAGCCATGAACACAAGCTACCCTACACCTCAAGGGCTGTTCTGGTATCTGTGGACAGCTGAGATATTTACACATTTTTTGCATTGTTGTGTCCTGCATTGCAAGGTATGGAGCTACCATGGGAGTACTCCAGACCCACTTATTCCTTGTGGACCAAATTCTGTCAGAAGAGAGTTGGTCCTTATGGATGTACTCCGCAGCTTTCCTCAGGGCACTGCAGTCACAAGTGTGTGTATGCACACATAACATGTATTTCTAAGTACATCTTTTAAAATCTAAACGTACTTCAAAACTTTTTGATACCTGAAAAACATAGTCATTTTAGTTCTCACAGTTTCTGAAGACCTCTAGGTTCAGGAACATGCTGCATTATTATCCAGATGATATCAATACATTAATATCCTGCCTTCTGCTATCTCTGATATTTTTTATTTGGTCTTTGGAGCCATTTTATTATAAACTCGATTCATCAAATAAAAAGTGATCCTCTCCATGTACCCTTCCAAATTTTTAGTGTTCTTTTAAAAGACGGAAAAGCACAATCTAAAAAATGTTGCATTTGAAATATATTAAATTAAGTGTAGTGCCTTATGTGTAATTGGAGAACCTACTGTTTAATATAGACATTGCAGATACGTAAAAATTATTTGAAATGTTAATATTTAGCTACATATTATTGCTCAAATTGTAAATTAACGGTTACATTGGGAGAAGGAAATAAGAATATATATCCAATCAAAATCAACCACACAGGCTAAATGGTTGAACTATTTAAAAATTAATGTAAATTGCTTTTCTCTTTACCTGAACATGTCCTACAGATTACAAAGCACACAGATCAAGAATAAGCCAGTGGTGTAATTCTTTGATGTTTAATATAAACCTTCATATGTAATTCCTAGAATACATTGCATTATTCAATAAATTCTACTTTAAGGTACTGCTTTGTATAATGGAATTAAGAAAAGAAATAAAACGTCAGATTTTTTTTAAATTTCAGTGTGAATCTAGTACATTCTTGCTATCAAGAAGAACCTCATAAGTAAAGTGCATTCTTGGACTTTCACAGGCCTCAAGATACTCTGGATAGGTAACCTGTGAAAAAAAAGTCACAAAATTTTCCTGGTAGAATAAAAATCATTTGCAAGCTGTAGTGGGGTCTACAACATTATCTTTGGCAGTCTTTCTCGCTCCTCTTAAAAAAGCAACCTTGCAGTTCCTTAATGCTGTTCTCCAGAATCTTTGTTTTAATTTTTGTTTTTATCTATATGCAAATAAGCCCTTTCTTAAGGAAAGTGTTTTTAATAGGCTGCATATTGAACAAGTAATGCTTTCATTGCTATTCGAATTGCAGTGGAAGCCTCCAAAACATAACCAGAATTAGACCTCTGTCATGGGTGCATCAGCACCTTCCCCCTTTCCTGTCCCAGGGATGTGCATGGGGGAACTCTGCAAATCAGATTAGAACAGCTCTGAGGATTGTTTCATTGTTTTGAGCAATAAAGTAGACTTCATGTCCTGAACTGATTCTGATATATTAAAAAAAAAAAAAAAAAATTTAAAGGAAATATGAAAATATGTTTGCAAATCTGGATTTTTTTTTAAAATCTTTCTCACTGTGCTGCCTGAAAACAAAGTCGAATCACATACTAGAAGTAATAGAAAAAAAGTATCAGAAACTGGGAATTGAGTGATGCCATATTGTAGTATAACCGTATAAATTAAGGAAAATAAGAATAGTAACTGTGGGCATTTCATGTTTAACTGAGTTGCAAGAAACTTATTTTCTGGAGAAAAATTGCTTCTTCTTTACATTCAAAACACATCTTTATTCTTCTTCTCTGCCCAGCAGTAAAAGAATAATTTTTTTAGAAGATAGTCTATAAAAGAAAGAGAAGAACAAAACTGGAGTTAGAATAAAAGTGAATAGTATAACTAAGAGAAGAATTTATAAAAACAGATGTATTTATTTTCATGTTTTGTTTTGTAAATATCCCATATGTTCATACTAATAAAAGGCAAACTCATCAATTGAACTTGTTCATAATTTTTATTCTGCTACTCATTTAATCATCTCCAGTTGCCATTTCCTGAAAAGACATTGCATGTCAATTAAGAATGGTAGTAATTTCTGATGGAGTGGAGTAATTTGTAACAGAAGCAAAATTTAAAATACCATACTAAAATTATCAAAATTCTTAAGGTACCAGATGTTCATCAGTAGGCTCCCTGTAGTAAAGCAGAATCTCACTATAAAATCAGAAAGTATGTAAATAATCCTGAAATAGTGAAAAATTTAATAAAGATATCTCATCAGCAGACTGATAAGAGTGGGAGTAATGTTATGCAAATTAAGCTCACAGTTCTTCTACATCAAAGGAACTATCAAAGCCAAATCAGAGAGGAAGGAACCACTACCATCTGCAATTCAGATCACCACTTCTGGTCTCATCATTAAACTTAAGAAACATTGGGAGCATCCCACTATTAATTCTTAATGTTATTACCTATTTTGGCTCTCATGCTAGAAGTTACTGAGAGCTTCTTAAGACTAGGGTCTACTCTTTTAAATGGCAAGACTATCCCTTTCTGGAACTGTAAAGGAGAATGGATGCTGGCAGCTCACCTTTCTTTCTCCTTTTCCCTTGCCAGGTAAGAACAGGTAATTCTTACAGTCTCTTTTAAGCTCATGTCCAAGCATGGCAGCACCTACACAGCCACATCCTCTGCCATGAATTTCAGCTGTCCAGGAGTGCTATCGCATAGCAGAGGCTTCCTGCAAACCCTAAATCTGTAGAAAACAAGAGCTTAGACCACATCATGGAGGTAAAGTACCAATGCTTCATAAAGCACCTGAAGAAGATCAGCTGCAGAAATACAGGAACCTAGCTGTGAAATTAACACTTGATCAAGTCTATGCAATTAAGATGCTTGTAGGGTTTGACACTAGCTTCCAAGCTTTGCCTCCCCACATTTTATTTCCATATGGATAGTGCTATGTTTCACAGGAACTGTGAAAATAAGACAGGTTTTAGTTCTGGAAGCACCCCTCAAGTTAGCCGTCTAGGTAGCTGTGTAGAGAAAGCAGTTCTTTGCTACAAGAGGAATAAGGATATGCTTGTCAGAGTGTTTCCATCTCAAAATGAGACTCTCTGAGCTTTTCCGTGTTGCCATTAATTGCTTAGTGATATTGCACCCACATGAGACTAATGTAAGGAAGCTTTTATTCTGAATTCTTATGTTAATAGTGGCTCTCCTGTGGCCATGAAAGAAAGTATTGATTTATGTGTTCTGCAGCAAAGTCTCAATGGTGTCAATAAAAAGGTAACTAAAAGTGCAAGATTCATCTCTGGCATCTTTAGCTATCTAGTAGAAATTGCCTCTGCCTGAAATTTTTATCTGCCTATTTGATCTATACCTTATCAGATGTCATCTACCTCTATTATGATTCAGATATCATTAATTAAAAGCTAAGCAAGGAGCATATTCTGACAGCTGCTAACTCAGCAATGTTCAAATATTGATAGTAATCAGCAAACAAGATCAACTCTTTATATGGCAGCAAAGGGAGATCCTTAGGTACATATTGGTACTTAGATAAATTTTGGACCTCTTTAGACATCCTTTTGCAGCCTGCTCTCAAATATGGCAGCTTACTAGAGAAAGACAAAAGTGTCCATGAAGCTGCTATGGTGGCTCCCAACCCCTTTTCCCCTCAGTGCCTCAAGAGCAGATAACCCACATGCCCTTCTTCAGCCATCTCTGTAGAGGACAAGAGCCCTTGAAGATTAGTGCTTTCAGATTCTTCAGGATCACAAATTATCAAAAGGTCGTCTGGGGAAAAAAAAAAAGTTGAATAATAAAAAAACTGAAAATACTATGCCTGGATTCCCAGGCAATCAGACAAGAAAATGGGATTAAAAAGTAGAGTATTAAAGTGATATATAAATTTTAAACTAATTTAATTTGGTTATAAGTGAAGGCAGTATAATATCTTCATAACCTTGTCTGTGGATTAAAAATATGAAACAAAACAAGACAAAACATGATCCTTCACTTTACAAAGGTCAAAGAGCCATGGGCTAGAGGACATGAATACACAACCCACATAGATGGATTTTTAGCTATGAAGCTTATACACAGCTTAGAAGGTTTGTTCCTTCCTAGGATTTAGGCATAGGTAGCACACGTACAGTTGACAGAAAACAGCTCTCCCCAATTACTTAACAGTCAAGAAAGAAAAAGAAAGAAAAGAAAAAAAAAAAGAAAATGAAAAGAAAAAGAAAAAAGAGAAAAACACCAGCCCAGCTCACTGTGAAACTGACCTAGAAGAGCATAAAAAATAGAAATGGACTTTGATAGCACCTAAATGTAGACTATCTAAATTTACCTATAGACAAAGCTTGATGTTTCAAAGCTTCATTTTGATCTCCTGTAAGCATGTAATTGATTCTCATAAGCTATTGAAATACTTACTTTGTTGTTGTTGCAGACAACTACACCCACAAATGTTTACTGAAATATTAATTTATTTAACATTAATGAAAACACATTCAGTCATATACTGGTTCTAAGGTATGACTAACTTTCTAAAGCTAGCTGATCCAAAAATTTCTGTAACAGAGAAAGGTTCTGTCTCTGTTGAAGTATTTGACTATTTCTAGTTGTATCACTGTATATTTTATAGTGGTATTCTTAAATCAATATACAGCCATTAAAATGTCATTAATCTTTCCATAGCCATGGTTGTTCTAGATTAAAAGAAGTCCTTTTAATGCAGATTAAAACTCCTTACAAAGTCATGTAGTATAAAGTGGAGAAAATTTTCTATGAAAGTCATGGAGATATAAAAATTACCGTATAAATGGACATATTAGTACATTGTGCTGGTTTTGCATTAATTGACATTCGGTGAGAAGGGAAGAAGCCACCCATGGAGATTTTTTTTTCTGGTAGGGGCTGCTAAGAGCTTCCTCTGTGCCTGGCAGAAACCAATAGCTGGCTAGCTCTGAGAACTGACAACCTATTGAACCATTTAGAAGCTGGGTCCGCCTCTATGAGAGTCACATTTTAAAGATGGGAAAGGCCGACAAATTTCTCTCTTGGCTTCTGGCTTTTGCAGAAGTAACTGGGTGCCGGTCAGACTGGCCCCGTGCAGTCTGCACGGTCGGGCTGGGCTGGCCCCCTGTGGCCCGGCTGAGATTTTCTGAGGGGAGGTGCGCGGGCTGCCGAGCCCCTCACCGGGGAATCCACCGGGCCCCTTCCCAGCGGGGCCGGGCCCCTTCCCGGCAGAGCCCGCCGGTCCTTTTCCAGCGGCACAGCCGGGCCATGCCAGCCAGAGGCTCTGTCAGCGCTGGCAGCGGCCCTGAGGCCCGGAGCGGCCAGGGGCCGGGAGTGGCTGCCGCTGGCCTGGTCCGGGAGCAGCCGCGTGGCCGGGACTGTGGGGCTGAAAAATTGGTGTGACTGAGACAATGGTGCATGGCCGTTCTGCCTTGGCGTGGCTCACAATGAACTTTGTTTAGCTGCTTTTAGCCAGCCGTGCTGTGGAGAGAAGTGTGATACACAGCGTGAGTAAATTCGTGCTGAAATTATAATTTTGTCTGACAAGAATCCTAGCACATTTCCAGGAAACCGTCCCTGACAAAATTATAGTGATACGCAGCAAGGCCAACATGAATATTAGTCTGCAAGGGGCGTATTTCCAAGAAACCTCTGTCCGATAAGATTATAATGATATGCACTCGTAAATATTTGTCTGCAAGAAGAGTATTACAAGAAACCGGACTAAATTACAACATATACACCCAAAAAGCATGAATATTTGTCTGCAAGAATTGTATTCCAAAGGACCCCCGAAAAGCCTGAAAACATATAAAAAGCCGCCCTGGGACAGTCACAATTTGTGAAGCATGGTGGAGAAGTGCTGCAGAAAGCCTCCTCTCCGTCTCACCTGGTGCTGTTTGCCCAGCACAGCGCCAAACTGATTTTTGCTTATGGTTTCTTTTTACAATTGTATTTTGATCATAGAGTAAATTTCTTCTTTTTATTAATCAAATTGGTTATTCATTTACAACAGAAGGGCAAAAAAGGCAGCAGCAGCAGCTTTTCCTGTTTCTGACACTCCTCATGAAGAAAAGCGCTGAGTGGAGCCGGCGGCCGGCACGGCTCGCACGGTGTTGGCAGAGACCCCGTGAGCAGCAGCGAGAGGCACGGTGAGCAATCTCCCCGATGGACAGCCTGGATGAGATCAACCTTTCAGTGCTGCAGAACTCTATAAAAACTGTTTCAGTTGATAAAGCTTGAGAACAAATGAACCTACAAACACCAATTCTCTCTTGAATCAGTAAAAGGAAAGGGTGAGGGCACGTAAGGAAAACAACATGGGACACTGAGATCAGTAAAGAAAGAGTCAAATTCTAGTTAAGAGAGGATTGAGGAGATGCCTTGGTCTTGGGCTGAAATTCTCTTTGTAAGGCTATGGCAAAGATATAATTTTGATACATAAGACTTTGTGTTTTTTCTCTGTAATTCATGAAGTGCGTGGGGGGATGCAGCATTCGTCCACAGCTCATGAGAAAAGAGTACTTGTGCTGGAGCATGTGGATGCTGAATAACCAATGAGAAGCTTAAACAGAGAAAAATGAGAAACTTTCCCCTGGGATAGAAGAAGAAAAGCTTCTTTTCCCAGAGATAAAAGAAGAGAACTTTTAGGTTTTTTATGCTATCCTTAAAATAGTACCCCATAAGTTCTTAAAATAGTACCCCATGGCCCATGAAAGCAGCTTTGGGAAAGCTGCAAGGCATGGGAGGGACTCTCACACTGCAAACAGATTTTCCTTTCCCAGGTGGCTGATTCGCTGTGACATTGACGCCACAAGAGAACTGTTTCTTGTGGAGAAGTTTCCATGGCATGATGAGAGAAGCTCCTCCCCCTACAAGAACTGATGAAAGACTATTGTAGAGGTGGTAACTGAAAATCCCGGGTTTTGTCTCTACATTGTCTACATTGAAGGAAAGAAAAGTAGTTGTGGGGAGGGGAGGAGAAGAGTTCTGAAGGTTTTATTCTGATTCTTCTTATTTTTTTTAGTTCTGTTAATAAAGTTTTCTTTGTACCTTTTGACTTTTGAGCCTGTTTTGCCTTCCTCCTAATTCATATCTCACAGCAGGAAATGAGTACGTATTTCTTGTAGGTGCACTGGCGATTTTAGTCAGTGCTGAACCCACTACACACATGCAGTATTATTTTCCACCCAGAAAAACTTCTCAGATAAATTCCTTGAAAGGAGAGAAGAAGCAAGTTACAGAGTAAAGGACAATTAGAAAAAATAAAATGAGGAAGAGAAGAGAAAGAACAAGAGGAGTTATTGTTCTACTTCTGTTGCACTCATAGTTGATTTGAAGGAGGAAAGGCACCATCATAAGACCATTGCTACGTACTCAATTTCTTTGAAATTTGAAAGGGAAAGACTAGTGAATTGTAGATATTCATAAGTTACTTAGAATAATGCATGTGCAGGGAGGTCTGAACATTTTAATGATGCATTTTATTCTGCAAGATTATAGGCCTGGAAGGTACCTTCTGAGGTCATCCAATTTAGAACACACTCCCAAGGAACTAAATCTATTACTGCTTATGCATACTTGTTCAACCTTTTTCAAAACTTTTTATGTTTATATAAAGTACAGATTTATGTCCATACTTCTAATTAAATTAGTTCTTTTAATTGTTTTATTTATTTATATGGTTTCTTACTTTGATGGTATTATATGAGAACTAAAAAAAAAAAATCATCAAAAACTGAACTTACGAAAAATTAAAACAGTTCTTCACCAAGCTGAATGTAATAAATCCCCATTTTTGTGCAGATAAGGATATTATAAATTGGCAATAAGTATTTCTGTTACATGAACTTTTTAGGTAGATTGACCACAAATCACAGTTTAATACTGCATATGTAGGAATGCATGTGAAAATTTAAGATCATTTAATATACAGAGAATGATAACTGCAACCATGGTCAAAGTTTATTGTGGTAAATGGCATGGGGAGAGTAAGAAGGACTCATACCTCTACAATCTTCTGTAACACTAAAGGGGAAAAAAATAATATATTTAAAAACAGTATGTTCAAACCAATCACAAGAAAGAACTTATGGACTGCATAATATTTTTGTAGCCATGGTTTTCTAAATACATGAGAGAAAGTCAAGTTCTAATGAGAAGAAAGTCTTTTTAAGCCAACGACTCTTGCTAGCAAAAAGCTAGCTACTCTGCTAGCAAAACCAGCTAGGTTCAGCTGGTTTGAGGAATGCATGTGTCTAAAACCTTGCCTGGCTTTTCCAGTTGTACCAGCTCACCTGATCAAAGATACCACCTTTTCCTACTTAGTTTTCAATTAACTTTTATCACATGCAGACACAATAGTAACAAATGCATATATATGTTAAAGGATAGCAATATTTGTGGTTTAGGGTTTATGGTTGCAGTAAAACACCGGAATGAAACTATTATTTTGTAAAACTATTATTTTGTTTCTGTGTAGCATTTGACCTCTCCTGCACCCTGAAACAAGATGAGACAACACTTTACATCAGCATTTTCTTTTTAAGGCACATGTCTTGTGCCTTAAATCTACCTTCCATTTTAAATTACTACTCACAATTTCACATGAAAGTCATCAGTCATGGACAAAGCACAGACAATTCCATCATTTATAACTATACATTCTATAGAAAGCATGGATATCAGTTAGTTGCATATTCATCCCAGCACTTCAAAGTACCCTTTCTCCCTACATCTTTTCCCATCCACTTCTTAAACTGTCTCAGTAAGTATGTTATGAAAAGCCTTCCAACAACCTTCTGAGGCAGTTCTGCATCCTTGCTGATGGTCCTCAGTTTCAGCTGCCACCACAGTCATCCACTGGCAACACTTCTGGGAGTAGTTTTGTTTTGTCTGTTCATAGTGCTCTGATTTGCCTTGTTCACAAAGCCTCAGTATTAATAAAAGCAAAATTTCCTTCTTTGGGATGTTTGCAATATTCATTTTTATCACAAGATACTTTATTATGTGGTCTAATATAATGTAAAAAGCTTATGATATGTGAAGATATTAGTCCCAGATGCACTGAAATATTAATATTCTTAGATACAAGAAAATAATAATATTTAGGATATAACTATTTTCTGAACATCATTTAGAAACAAAAATACTGCTGATGAATCAATGCAAAAAAATAATGTTTCTAATTGTACTACAATGAACAGATATGTCTCATGGATGAATGATGAAGGAGTTAATTCATTTCATCATATATGAAAAGAGAAAACTAGATTTTAGTCCTGCCAAAGCAATCACAGTTCAAGAGAACTGATGGCTCAAAGCTAGTACTGAAAAACTGATATAAAGGGAACAAAGGCTAGATTGCTCTGACTTCCCTAAAAAACTAAGGAATGTGCTTTTTAAAAACTCCTTGTATACAAATCTTCATTAACAAATATAGGAAATTACTTTGAATGCTTCATTGTTAGTCTTGATATCATAATTAGGGGAAGCCCATTAAAAAACCAGATATATTGAAGTGCCATTATAAGTATTTCCATCTTTAAATGTAATGTATAATTTCTAGAACCGAATAGTTCTCTAATAGCAGCTACTTTTGTCAAATACAGCACAAGATATCACAGTGAAAAATGCAACCCATGGTGAAGCGTAGAAGTTGAGAGATGAGAGAAATTATAATCCACGTAGTAGTTGTTAGTATAGAATGAAATGATTTGATGCACCTTTTTTTCACCTCAGAAGGAGAAAGACACATGCTTACTTCCTTGCATGTTATGAAATATGACAAAAGTTAAGCCATTGACTTAGAAGTAAAGGAATTATTGAGTAGTGTATCTAAAGTATACTGCACTGTGATTTTATCATAAAAGTTCATCTGGGTTCTAGTTAGTCTCCAAGTGACACTTGCTGGTCAAAGTTGGATCACAGTAAATCTTCTTGTAAAGATCTTGCAAACCTATATTCTTGCATTTCTAAGATTGTAGATTCCTACAGGCTAACATTATCTTCATTCATAACAAAGAAAATATTTTTTTGAATGATAGATTTGTCAGACCCATGCGCTATCTTTTGATATTCACACTACTAAAAGGGGCAGTTAACTCAGAAATTATTAGTTGTCTGTGAACTAAAGCTTTAATAAAATTAATTCTACCTACAAGACAGCTGACTGGATTGGCTCCTCTCTTGTAACATAACAATGCTTTTTATACCACATTGTTGTTAGGCCTAACATTTAATTATTACAGAAGCTTAGAAGTTAGTCCTGGAAAACAGCAGTAGAAATAGACAACAATTCAAAGTAATCAAATTCCATCAACAGACACAAATGGAATGCAAGATAAGTGACTAAATGCAGTATGTATTTCAATAAGTTCAAAAAGAATTTTTTTCCTAACAGAATGTAAGGGCTGTTTGGGATAGCAATGGTAATCATTCATGGCTCAGCACAGCCACCAAAGTTTATGAAGAATGTTCCAAATGAACAGAGAGAGCTTGAAGCAACATGTAGCTGAAATATACCCAGTCAAGGGAAAGATAGTTTTGTAATGAAGTGGTTGTTTGTCATGCAATCTCCATAGTGCAATGAAGATGCTTAAATTCCATATTTGGCTAGAGAACAAAATCTGGTCCTAATCTTCACTGTATGCTGCAAAGACAAGGTGTCACATGAGCTGTGCTACCTGCTATAGTTCCTATGGAAGTCCCTTCTGTAAAACCCTTGCAGCCATTACAAACCAAAACCATCTTAAAAGTTGTGCAAATTTCCCAATCCATTGGACAACAGTTTAAGTCTAGGGGAACACCTGAGATAATAGAATTGGTGGGTGTCATGCAAGAAATACTTCTGTTAGGTGAAAGCAGTAGATAGGAAAGAAAATTAGGCACATCATTAGAAAAGCAAAATTTTAACTCAGTATTTCCTGAGACCTAATATGAAATATTTCACTAAGAAGTATTGATAATTTAAATTTTAGCACTTAAATTAAAACTTTAAACATTTGTTTATCAAATGATCTCAAATAGGTTTCTATGGCATCCCACATGCTTCTGATCTGACTGCACTATTGCTAGAGATTTACTGTCAAAAAGTCATTACCCACCTCTGATTGATATGAATTAGGCCACTGGTGAAACGTCAAATCTATACACTAATAAAAATGACAGCTGGATATAGTTTTCTACCTGTAAAGGTATTATTTTTGGGTTATTAATTGGAACAAAAGGGACAGAATCATTTTAGAAAATGCAAAAATAGCTTGCGTCCTAAAATTATGCTAAGATACAGAAGTTTGTAGGCATTTCCTGGGAGTCCTGCCAACTGAATACAGCTCCTAGCCCACATTATCTGCTCCTCCTCTGTGAGGATTGAGAGGTAAGGGTACAACATAAGCCATGCTGAGCACATGATCTGTAAACTTGCTTCGTGTACAAACCAAACAGCCCTTTATTCCAGAATGAAAGCATGCACAGATGATGTGTTCAGTCTTGTGTATAAGTATTGGCAAAGGGGATACAAACTAGAAACGCTTGGAAGCTGAAGTCCTTCTGCATTTCTGTCTTTAGAAACAGCAGCTGAGACCCTGGAGGGAATGTGGAACACCAAGTGACTCTGTGAGTCCTCAATGGTCTCCCAATGGCTGAACATCTGATGAAGCAGCTGGCTCCAGCTGGGGTTAACATGCCAATAACAGTATGTGCAGGATACCTTTCAGGGTCAATATCAAAAATTTACCACTGTTGTGCCCAAAGCTTCCACTCCAAGTACTCTATTCAATTAAATATAGAAAATGGACAGCCTGTGAAATCAGCTGCTAAATAGAAAAGAGGAGAAAGCAAGCACATGGAGTGAAATGCAGGCAACAGTTGCTTTTTGCTCAATTAGCTAACCAGTACGATGGGGAAAAGTAGGATGAAGGGAAATAAAAGAGGACTTGTCTTACAATTGAAAAATTGGAGAGTATAGAAAAAAATAGAACTAGTTTATTTGCTGCCCTCTATCCATAGAGCAATGCTGCAGCTGCTGCTCTTTTGCTGCTGAAAGCCAAATGGCTTCCCAGGCGTGGCAAGGAATTTAACTTCCTGATTATGAGCAAAGGAAACACTAGGAAACTTTGTTCCACATTGTTCAGTTCTTTCCCATGGCAGCAACTCCTGGAAGAAGGCTGGTGATTCATGATTGTGCACCATCACAAAATTCAAGAGTGAGCAATGTCAGGAATAACATCTGTTGCTAGGATGACAATGTTGGACAATTGGTACTAAGGAGTGACAAATGCTCACCTAGAATCTGAGCTCCCTAAGATGAACCTCTGATTCACTGATCAGAATAAATCACATATTATGTATAGAGACCACAGGCAGTAGTGAAATATCTGCAGAAAGTATATAATAAAAAGACCAAACTGGAGACAATGACTTGATAAAACCAAGGTCAAGGAGAAATCATTATAAATGTGTATACTAGAGATAAATAAACATGTTTGTAAAATGTAGCTTTGATAACTGAGATTACCTCTTGCAGCAGGAGATTGTGAAGGGGGAAACATGCCATGGGTTTCAAGAAGTCTCCTTGGGAATTTGGAAACCTTTTTTCTGATCAAATCTGTTTTTTCCAAGCAAAAAAAACCAAACCTGGGGGATAATTTTGGGAACTCATGCAGTCTAGATCCACTGCAGCAGAACAGCCTTTAGTAGTACCCTCACTGAAAATCCTGTCTCATTTGGAAGTATCTCTTTAGTTAGCTCTCATGTGAACCTGGAAAACTCAAGGTTCGATTGTAAATAACATCTGGCTAAAAAACTCTTTCAAAGCAAAAAGTCAGCAAGGATTGAACACATTCTTGAGGAATCATCAACCTATGAAGACTTTAATTGTATAAAAACAACAAACTTATGAATTACATGGATTGCTGTAAAGCTGGCTCCCTAGAACTGGATGCAAAAGAATTGTAAATATTTTTTTATATTGTCATTTTTAAGTGACTCAAACTGCAATTCAGTTTTGTGTATTTAAAAGAAACTATACATTTCTGGTTTGTTTGTTGCATAAGCAATTACTCAAATTTCTTCAATCCCACTTGCAAGATACTAATTGACAGAAGTGATACAGACATAGGCATTCAAGATGCTTTCCAAACTGGGCAACTCTACGTCAGCTTACAGATGAAGTCACATGCATAAACAAGCAGAACTGATTTGTCTGGGAGATAAGTCTTTAAACAGGGTGCCATTTGTTTTAAGCTTCACTTTTGATTGACTTTTCACTTTGTTTAGGCTCATAAATTAAAACATTCTGATTTACATATGGCTCTTTGTGCTGCCTTATGCCAATTCCTGAACACTATTTTGACAAATAATTGTAGGCAAGCCAGTACAATTAACAGATGATTACTGTTAAGGCGGAAGGGTAATTGTCAACTGGACTTAACACTGCTTTGATACTAAGTGAAGAGATTTCTCATAAATCAAACACTTGGTAAAAATAAGCAACGTAATGTAAGGCTGTCTGCTGATCTATTAGCAATCACTGGTGTAATAGCTTAGCTTAATTGGTGACCTATTTTTCTGAGTTTCCATCATGATGATACAAAACAGTGGTCTTTGTTTAAAGATACATACGGTACATTTTTTCTGTACATATTTTTTCCTGTGGACATGCTAATGCTTTTTTGGCATGAAGGGCAGAGACTGCTGGCACAAGTTGTCTGTATATCATGATCAAATAAGGTACCACTGATGCCTTCAATGCATAAAACATCCTCCAGCTTGAATATTCTCCAGTAGTAATCATACACACATGTATTATTGATAGCATAATTGTTGAAACATAAGCGTAATAGGTGCCCACCTTGCTGTTGGCAATCTTTCACTCTATTACATCCCCTGAACAGGAGCAAGAAATGGGCAGATCCATGGAGGATGCGAGGCATGATATAGAAGCTTTCTTTTGGGGCTTAATGTGGTTTGTACTCGGAGGACTTTGGCAGTATGGTACATTTAGAACAGCGGGAATAATGTGACATGGCACAATCCCCTGAGTAGAGGCTGTACCATTCAGATACTTAGTTTAAAGAGCTGAAACCAAGGAAGCAAGAATCTGGAAGTCTAGGAAGGAAATATATACAACATTAAGCTCTTTACACTTTCTGGAGTATAATGAAAAACTTTGTTACAGCTTTTGCTTTGAAGCTAGTCATGCTAACTCTTCATTGTATCAGTGGATCTGGATTGCTGGAGCCAAATTTAACTTAAACTGACAAAACTTTAGAGTGGATTAACATGTGAGACATTAGAAGGTGAAGATCAACAATAAAAAGAAAATGCTGAATTTTTCTATTGAGTTTTTTCCTGAAATGCTCTTAAAGCTAAAGAAAGATGGAGAAGATGGATTCAACGACTCTTCAATTAAGATGAAGTCAACTTGTCACCAGTCTCCTTACCCAGGGAAAATAAAATCACATTCCTCTTCTTTAGTTACTTGGAACCATACCCTTATCAAAACCTAGTCTTCAAAAATTCAGAGATGACAAAGTAAAATGACCAAGAATATGTAATTTGATCTATGTTATTTTTGAGTGAGTACCACACTGCAGAATGTCTAAAGGAAAGTCTTTTAAAAGCAGAATAAGAGGTCATGCCACCTGGTGAACAATTGATTGAAAAAAAAAAAAAAGGAATTAATCACCCATAGAGGCTTTAGCACATGTTGTTCTATTGTTAGGATTGCTGGATTTATTCCTTCTAGGCTGTGATCTTGTAATGCATGTGCACCTTGCTTTCAACCAGGGCACACTAAGTTATATTATTTCAGAAAGCCTCTAAAGCACTGCACTCATTTCTGCCTGGAAAGTACTCTTTGAAAGTCCAGTATGATAGCCAATGTTAATGACAGTGATAGAAAATCTGAAATTAGGGCGTACATGTGTGTGTACATCTACATGTATGCATACTTCCTGATGGAGAGAACTAGCATTTCTGAAAACCTGGGTAGAAGAAGCAATGGGATGACCTGTCTGAGATTCAGTTGAATGGTTCAGCCACCATCAATTACACAATACTGTGGAATTATGCATGCTTAAGCATAAACAGTAGAACAAGCATTTTGTTAGGGTAAAGTTAGTGAACAGATGGAGTATACACCACCAATAGTCTATAGAACATCAGACGTATGGTATTATTTCTACATGTAAGTGTCCTTGACATTGACAAGTCAGTACATGCCACATAGCAGAACTGGATTTTTATAGAGATAGCACATCATTGAAATAGTGAGAATTTTAAAGAAACAGTTTGGTTATAAATAAAGTCAGGATGGTTAGTATTTTTGGTAAACGACATGTAAAAACACACATCTTGGTCTGTAGGCTCTTAAAAACCTGCTCAATTCTTTAAGATTTGGCAGTTACGGGCACATAAGTAGTAAAAATTTATTCATAGTTATCATCAAATACTGTCCCTTTACGTTTTTTTGACTTAGGTGTACTAAACCTCTCCTTATAGGTGCTCAGAGTGTTTGTGAAATGCTAGCCCTCACCTTGTGAGGCGAGGCTTGGCAGCGCTACTTTAAGATTATAAGGAAATGTAAGAATCACAGAATCATAGATTGGTTTGGGTTGAAAGGAACCTTAAAGTTCCAATCCCCTACCATGGATAGGGACACCTTCCATTAGACTATGATGCTTAGAGCTCCACCAAGCTGACTGTAAACATTTCCAGGGAAGGGGCATCCTCCACTTCCATGGGCAACCAGTTCTCCAGTGCCTCACCATCCTTACAGTAAAGGATTCCTTTCTCATAGCTAATCTAATTCTATTCTTGTTGAAGTATGAAACCATTCCCCTTTGTCCTGTCACTCTGTGCTCCTGTAAAGAGTCTCTCTCCATCTTTCTTGTAGGCTTCTTTCAGGTATTGGAAGGCCTCTTTTAGTTTATGCGAAGCCTTTTCTTTTCCAGGCTGAACAAACACAATTCTCTCAGCCTTTTCTCATAGGAGAGGTGCTGCATCCTCATCTTCATGTCCCTCCTGTGGACTTGCTCCAATAGGACATGTCCTTCCCGTGTTGGGACCCCAGAGCTGGATGCAGCACTGCAGGTGAGGTCTCACCAGAGCAGAGTTCCTTCTCTCCCTTGCTGCCCACCCTGCTTTGGATGCAGCCCAGAACATGTTTGGTTCTGGGCTGTGAGTGCACATGGTTGGGTCATGTCCAGCCTCTCCCACACCTCCAAGTTCTTCTCAGCAGGGCTGCTCTGGATCTGTTTATCCCCCAGCCTGTATTGGTACTGACCAGCAGCACCTTGTACTTGGTCTTCTTAAAACGCATGAGATTACCATGGGCTCACTTCTCAAGCTTGTACATGTCAATTTGTACCAGGGAAAATATGGAGAAAATATTTCCAATTAGACCAACAATACATTACATTGATGATAGGTACATTATCTTCTAAAAAAAAAAAAATAGAAAAAATTATGAATAAACAAATTTCCAAAAGCTGCCAAAACTCATACAATGAAACAAGAACTTCATTTTATAGGATAAGGAAGTAGAGCACATAAGCTCAATATTGTTCAAGACAACTTTTTAAAAAGACTTGGATGCTTCTGTGGAAAAGAGGGCAATAATAATGATAACAGCTGGAAAATGCCTCAGTGCCTGTCTACAGATAGAAGAGATAGACCATGTGCTCTGAGAATAATTTGAAATTGACAAATGCTGCTATAACACAAGCACCATTTAGATCAGAAACCAGATTCCAAGGTGGTGCACATTAATAACTCTTGATTGCTTTCCTTAACTGCTGCAAACTTGAAAGAAGCCTTATCATCTTAAAAGCACAGTAGCACCTGATATGGCCTTCTCTATTTCTTACCATGTTTATAACTTGTTTTACAGATTTGAGTCCCCCAAAAACATGCTGCAGAAAAATAAGTGATGCAAGAAACAGTTCTTAGAGGCTGGCTGGTCTGAAGTCCATGTGCATTTTCCCTTACAGTGTCCCCACATTATCCTTTATGTTCTGTGTTCTTGTGCACAAAATGAATAGTGAAGCTTGTGAAATAGCTACAAGAAGAGAACTCCATTGTAAAAATCTAGTTGTTGGGTAGGTTTTGTAGTTGTACATTTTTGGGCTATTTTTTTCATAATTGAAGTCTCTTTTTCCATTACTTTTTCTAAGCAGGAAGACAATTCTGATTCATGGCCCCATGTCAATACCACCTCCTGTCTTCTAGTTTGTCCAAACTAATGAGTTTCTAATTTACTTCTCCTAAAAGCTTGTAAGTATTAGTGATTTTTAAATCAAGCTTGCCCTGCTTTCATTAACGTCCTATAGAAATGGGGGATTCTTTGTTCTTTGTTTTATTGATCAAGTGGGCAGCAAATACTGCAGGAAAAGAACTCAAGAAGTCCACAAATTCCTGTAGGGATGAAACATGAAGTGACATGTGACACTTTTCAGCCTGGATACACAAGGCTAGGCTCTGGGCAGGCTTCTTCCCTCACAAGACACCTCTTTGACAGGAATGAAGTTTTTTTGTGTTTGGCATACTGATTTTGGAGTGACCATTCAATCACAGTTAGACACAACTCATGTAAAAACAAAGGGCATTCAAATGAAACAACACTTCTCTTTGGGCATTTATTTTATTGGGGTATAAATATTTTTGAAAAATGTGCTTATATAAAATTAAATGCCTCATATGCATATATAAAATACAGAAATTAAGCACAGAACTTGAACATCAATAATGTTTAAAACTGCTAGTATACAATCTGAAATTAACTTGAATGTGTGCGTTAACATTATTGATATTTCACATTAGTGCTACAGTATCTTTTACACCATGAGTATTTTTCCATCCCTGCATTTTCAATTGCAATTGATGCAAAAATACTTGTAGGCTGACAAAAACTAAGATAAGTAGTGTAAGAGATGAGGAGAATATGGCTATTCCCTAATGACAGGCTTTCAAATTCACACAAATTTCCAACGTGGGACATTCTCCATATAGACAATTCATACCTGGTTTGTTTTTGTTTGAAGCCTAAAATTATCAAGAAGAACCAGACTAAGAAACTTAATTTCCTAATGTCAAAATATTAAATCTGGTATTTGATAACTAAGGTGCATAACTGTGAATTAAATCCTTGTTTTATTAGAGTATTAAGTAACTTTGTCATAATGTCGTTTTCCTATCTTTGTCTTTTTCTTTTAACTTACCCTTCAGTAAATATTCAGCATCCTGAACATTAGCATGAATCCTATGTATTGCTATAATCCTTATGAATCGTGCAAAGGATATGAGCATTTTTGGCTCTTGAAGGATGTTCTGTAAGGGCCACTTTTGTTGCTGATGAAGAACTCAAAATTACAACTAGTCTTCTTAATCACTTTCACAGTGATGAAAGGCTCCTCTAGTTGGGGACATGGCTCAGGGCATCCATGTGCTAAGAAAAAAGCAAACCCAGCATCTCTTGCAATTCAGCAGATGGAGGGGACAGAGGAAGGGACAAACTTGAGTCATACAGCCTTCAAGTGTTCAAATTAATCTTGCCTTTTTAGCGCCCACTTACAATTTGTGCAGTGCACTGGATGAGCAACTAGCTGGAAACGGAAAGTCAGTGTGTTCAACAACTGATGAAAAACCTTCTAAAGCTTTTTCCAGAGTTGCACAGCATATTGAAGTCTTTTTTCAAATTTTCAAGCCCTTCTTTCTCTCTAGCCACTGAAAGCTGGAATGATTAGTTCCTATTCTTTTCTGCACTCATAATATTTAACACTTTCCATACACTTACTCAATTTTCTCATATTCTTACACAGGTCTTTTTTTTTTTTTCCTGGGCAGATATACAATATCCTATTCCTATCCCTAGGTCAACTCACTGCTTGCTAGGGAACAGCAGCATTTGTCCCATTCATGTTTTTTGCTCAGTGGATAGTGCAAGTTAGAAAGAAATTCATGTTGCAACCACTTCTGCCAGTGGGATGCTAATTTGAAACTCTTTCCAGTGCCTGCTGTCCAAAAGAAAAACATTAAAAAAAAAACTTTTCAGTCTAACAAATCTTTTCTCTCTAAGAGAAATCAGGGCAGGCATGATTGCACAAAAACTTTTTCATCAAGCTATACAACTTTATCTAAACACAAACCTTGGGAACCTTGCAGATGACTTCCTCATCTGACTGATAAACTAACAGAACCCGTCAGGATTCCCTCAGGATCCAACGGAAGGACATGAAGCTGTGCCAGGAGAGGTTTAGGCTGAGCTTTTGGAAAAGGTTCTTCTCCCAGAGGCTGGTTGGGCACTGGAGCAGGCTCCCCAGGGAAGTGGTCATAGCCCACAGCCTATTGGAGTTGAAAAAGTATTTGGACAAGGCTCTTAGGCACATGTGGGATTCTCAGGGTAGTCCAGTGTAGGATCCTAGTGAGTCACTTTCAACTCGGGATATTCTATGATTCTACAAAACCAATTTCTCTTGAACTTACCTTCCTTTTAACACTTACCAAAGGTTCAGGAGTTCAATTCCTGAAGCTGTACTTCTGCATTTCAAGTGTGCTAACAAATTATTATTTACCACAAGCATTTGAGATGTGTTTCTCAGATTCATCAATCTCTGCAACTATTAAGATTCCTACTCTAACATCCTCTCCTCAACCTTACCTGGAAGCAAACTTATACTGCCTTAACATGAGAAGCAGGACGGTGGTGGGACACATCATAACTTCCCCATCGTGAGCCGTTTGCTTTGTTGATATTAATTCAACCGGTCCATAGCATAAAAAAATCTTTTGAAGTGTCCCCGTGATCACAGAAGAGAAAGCATCCACAATACAGACAGCAATGTAACGGAAGCCTTTTAAAGACACCCTTTTAAGAAATCTGCGCAGCCCTTTTCCCCTGTGCCTTCCAGAGGTAAGCCGGCTCCTTCCGACCTCGGGCAGTGGGTCTCTCCCGAGCACGGCCCCTCGGAGGCTGGCGGTCCCTGGCGCCCGGGGAGCGGCAGGCAGGAGCACGCACCGCTTCCCACGCTCCTGGGGCGGACGGACTGGATTTTGTTTGGTTTTTTTTTTTTTTGGACCTCCACTCCGACCTCCGCACACCGGCGAGCTGGCAGAAGGGCGAAAGCCATCCGGAAGCACCTAAAAAATCCCCCAACTAAACAAAAAGAAACCCCAATCCCGAAGAACAAGCCCACAGCTCCCAGCGGGCAGTCGCGCCTCCAGGAGCCGCCGGGCAGCCCCGGCCGCCGCGGCCCACCCGGGGGGTGCAGGCCCGGCCGGCAGCGCTGACGTCCCGCGCCCAGCCCCGCCCCATCCCGACCGCTGCCGGACGCAGCCGGAGACTCCCGAGCTCCCCCCACTCTCGGCTCCACCGCCCTTGTTCCTCGGGCGGGGACTCGCTTCCTTTCCCGACTCCCCCTTCCCACTCTCCTCCTCCTCCTCCCAGTCAAGATGGAGAACGGCAGTTGCTGCGACCGCTGGCACCGCGGTGGCTAGGGCAGCTGCTGCTCCTCCGGATCGCTCCTCGCTCCTTCTTAAAAAAAAAAATATATATATACATATATATATATACATATATATATATTGGGAAAAAGGAAAAAAAAAAAAAAAAAGAGGCTGGAAACGTGCCTTTTTTCTCCGCCCACCGGCTGCTCGCTGCGCGGATCGCTGGCCCTTCCCATGCCGTCGTCGTCGTCGCCCTCCTCCTCCTCCTTCTCCTCCTCCTCCTCCCGCGATTGTCTGCACTCCGGCTGCCGCCCGCCCGCCCGCCTGGACTCCCTGCATGCACACGCCGCCTCCTAGGTGGCTGCGGGGGGTGGGCGCTCCCGGAGCTGCCATTCCGCACATACCTTCATGTCCCTGCGCTCGCTGCGGCCGCCCGCCGCCGCCCCGCATCGCTCGCCCGCTCCGGCTGCCGCCCTGACGGCCGCTCCCGCCCGGAGGTGAAGCCGGGATCCGCGGAGGGGGCGGCGGGGTCGGCGGCGGGTCTCTCCCGGCACACGCAGCAGCAGCAGCAGCAGCCATGAGCAGCGCCGCTACCGCCACCTCCGCCGCCACCACGGCCGGCAGCGGCGCGGGGGAAGGGGCCGAGGAGGCGGCCAAGGACTCGGCGGACATCGCGGCGTTCTTTCGATCCGGTGAGTTCTGTCTTGTCCTGAGGGAACGGGGAGGAAGGGCCGGCGGCGAGACCGCGGCTGGAGGTAGAGGCGAAAGGTGGCCCTGGGGAAGCGATGTCTTCCCCCTGGAGCCGGGAAAGGAGGCGAGGGCAGCCGGCTTTGTCATGTGGCCTCGGGGAAGGCTCGCCCGCCTCTCGCTGCCGGGGCCGCCTCGGCACTGCCCGTCCGTTCCGCGGGGAGGCGGCGGGGAAGGGAGTCGGGCCCTCCCGTCCCGTGCCGGGGACAGCGGGGCTTAGGCACAGCAACTCGCGGGCGGGACGCCACCCTCGCCGGCAGAACCGAGGCGTGAAAACGGGGGCGGCGGCTGCACGGCCCGACCGGGAGGGTGCGGGGCTGCTGCCGCCCCGGGGCGGTGTCGCCGGTGACAGGTGCGATTCTGCCTCCCATGCCGGCCCGGTAGCGGGCGCGTCACCGGGGCCGGGCGGCACCACCCCGCGCCAGGCGGACCCGGGTCCCCGAAAATGTCCCGCCGGGGGTTGCGGGGCGGGAGGGGGGCGGAGGAGCCGCTTCGATCTGGGAAGCCCAGGGTGCCGGAGGGGCGGGAAGGGTGAGCGGAGCCGCAGGGCTGCGGGGAGCTGGTTGCACCGGCCGGGGCCCCCGGGGAGGCCGGCGAGCAGGCAAGGATGACACCGCTATAAAAGGCAGCGCTTCTCCGGTGCTGTGCTGCTGGGTGGCGGCACAGGCCAGGAATGGGAGAAGTGGCATGGAAAGTGGATGTTCTAAGGAGCAGAGAAAGAGGCAGACAAAAAGCGAAGACCATGTTAAGGGGGTGTCACTGCCTCTCCTGAGGCGGGGCAGCAGCGGCTCTCGGGCGCTGCCGGGCTGGGAAGCCGGGCTCGGCGCGGAGGATCGGGACGGGAAGGGGGGGAGCCTGTTGACAGGCTGCCGGGATGAAAAAAAATGGAGGCTGCCTTCTCCCTCGGTGTTTACTCTCGGCACGCAACCAGGCGGAGAGGGCGGCTGCGCCCGTCTCCGAGACGCTGTCCCCCGGGAGATAGCGGCGGGGAAGCCAGGACTGCCCGAGCCGCACGGACCGCCGGCGGCGGGGACGGAGCCCCGCCGACAGCCTGGGCGGCGGCGGGGACAGAGCCTCCCCCCGGTGCCGGCTGCCCTCCCCCGAGCGCGGCGGCTCCTCCCCGCCGGCCGCTCCGAGCCCCCCAGGGCACCCCCCGGCCATGGCTTCGGGCGGGGCGGCCGGGCTGGGCTGGGCACTTGCTCATTTTGGATGCCTAAAAAGGAGCGGCGAGCAAGGAAAATGCAGACTCACCGCTCGAAAGATGAGGGGGTTGGCCGATTTCGTGTGTAAAAAATAATGATGGCAGTAGTAATAATAGTAGTAAAAGCTGTGTTCATTGGGTTTTTAAGGAAAGTCCGCGAGGGAAGTGGGAAACGGCGTAATCAGTGCTACTTGCGGTCGGTGCTGCTCTTCAGTGTGTTTGGTTTCATGGGGGTGAAGGAGGAGGTGTGATTTATAGCAGGCATCCCTGAAGCAGGGCTGGGAGCTGCATTTGCGTGGATAGAGGGTCCGAACAGGGGGCTGTGTCCCCTCCGGAGGACTGGATGTTCCCGAGACAGCCTGGTTCACATGACATCCATTGAGTGTGAAACTCCTTGTCAGGATGCTGGCCTTGGTGGGTTTCATCGTGGAAGAAGGACTGAGCTTTATCGTTCCCAGGAAAAAAAAATCCCGATGAAAGCAAAATGCCAGATTAGAACAGTAGGCTGACACACAGTAGTCTGTCTAGTGTAGTTACAAATGCGTGCTTGTGTAGTAATCTTGCAGTTTTGGAAGACCCTGCCAGCTGTATTAATAATCAACTTTTACATTTATGTGTGGGTTGAAGGATGCTACAGCTGGTAAGCTCGTAAGTGGTGCAGTGATGACTTCTGATGCTGATAACTTCTGATAACAGGGAAGTTGCACTGAGCTCAATTTTGCAGTAACTGAAAATCTTAAAGCAGTAGAAGGACATGCTTATCAAAAAACTCTTAGAGCATATTTAACAACTGGCATTCTCATTTCCGTATTTACATGTGGAGGTTATGTGGTTCAGCCTGGGCTCTAACATACACTGGAAAATGTTCTGGCATCTGTTGTGGGTGTTTGGCATTGAGAAGAGCTCTTTGAATTCCGCCTCTGTACATGATCCACTCTTCTATTAGGAGAGGGTCTATTAAGAGATCTCCGGTGCTTCCCTTTGTTTGAACAGCAGGCACATTTTTTTTCAGTGAAACACAATGGACGCAGCGATCAGTGAACAAGGAAAAAACTTTGTTTGGTGCACTTAGGAGCAGACAAAATATTTTTCTCTTTACAGAATTTACAATGACAAATGCTTCCTTTTTCCTGTCACTTGCAGAGAGTTTTAGCAAAGCTGTAGCCGTTACTTAAAAGAGAAAATTAGTAAAAATGTTGCAATGTTTTCCAGGAGGAAAAAAAAAAACAACAACAAAAAGCTTGCTTAAACAATCGGTTCTAATCTTGGGTTGGTTAAATTGGTCAGTTGAGCTGCCAAGTGGGGTTATTGGCTTGCCTCCTGTCCTTTTGTAAGACTAAGCTTGAAACAGAATTAAAGTAGCCTGTAGAATGGAGTTTCAGTATTTGGAAGATTTTGTTAGGATATTGAACAACAGCTAGGTTCACATCACTTGAAATGTGAGCATTTCCAATTTTCACTTTGGTTATGTAAATGTAAACTCACTCTTGAGTTGTTGGGAAAATAAAGTTGCAGTTGAAATGTGAGGAAAGCAGCTGAACTGGAAGTGAGGTGGTGGTAGTAGGAATGCATAAAGACTGTGTGTCTTGAATGTAAATGAGGAGTCCCTTTATTGGAATTGGGAGAAATTGAGGCAGTTTACTTTCTGTTACATATTTGGTATCTAAATCTCATTATTTGAAGATAAAAAGAAAAGAGTATCTTGTTAGGTCTATCACCTTTGTGGCAGGATTAGTAGTAAAAGAAGCAGAGTTGAGTGCCAGGCAAAGTGTTTACATTTTGAAGGAGAAAACACAGTGGTTGTAGGAAGTGCCTTTCTGTCGTATATTTAAGTTGGAGATTAGAAATGACTGTGTAAACTGACAGAAGGATATATTTTTGACTATAAATGTATAGACAAACATCCCTTTTTTTTAATTAAAAAGTGCACTGGTGTGATTTGAAAGGACTGGTAAAGTATTTTGGAGTTATGAAACAAAAACTATTACCATATGAAAACCCAGTAGTGCAGAGTCTAAGTGGCTATGTAGAGTAGTGTTAGTACATGTGTTAAGTATACAAGATCTATTTTTTTATGAAAAGTTATTAAGATAAAACTTTTCAAAATGTATTCTAAGTTTTGACCCAAAAATTGTCTATGTTTGAAAGGTCTGAAAACAGCTGACATGAGCAAAGTTGAATTTGAGGGAGTGCCATCAAGTTCATGGCTTACAGGGCATACAGAGGTTTTGTTTGGTAGTTTTTGGTTTAATCTTTGCAGCTTTGAGTCCTCAATACTTTGGGAAGGGGATTCAGCTAACATCTTCAGGATGCAAAAGGGCTGTCTGTTAAGTTTAAATCATGTTATTGTAACAGTGTTTTCAAGACCAAATATTTTTGAATTTTGTGAATTTAGTTTTTAGGCATAAAGAACAAAACTTTTTTCATCCAAGTAAAAGACGTGTTGGTCAAACTTTTAGTAATTTTAGTTACCCTTCTGCGATGATGGAGAAATCTGTGAACACAAAAGGTTGCAGAGAAAAAGGCTTGCAAGCACTTTAGTCAGCCCTTGGCTAAAGGCGGTAGGGAGTGCTTTTATAAATTACTCTGATAAGTCTTCATGAAAAAAAAACCAAACTGGTAACTCTTCACAGTTGTGAGATGAAAGTGGATGTGATTTCCTGTAAGATACATTTTTAATGAGTGGCCTCTACAAACTGCAGTAACTTCATTCATATATGGACAAATGATACAGTTTTCAAATTACACATTAGTGTAAGTCACCACCTGTTCATGTGAACACTTGCCACATTCCTAGAAGGAACACAATTTACATGAGCAATAGGAAGGGATCCTTTGGAGGAGCAAAGGTGTTGGAAAAACAAAGGGAAAACAAAGGAAAAACAAAAGTCTCATCATTGAGGAGAATAACTGCTCAGGCTTTACCAGATGAAAGCTGAATATAATTGTTAATTGTACTTCATCCCTTGATATGGGAGAACAAAAAACTGGAGGATTTTCCATCTGAAACCTAGTCTACACAGGTGGCAGCAGTCCTTTCTTGGGAGAAGAAGGAAGTCTGAGATGAATGTGGGTCTGGAGGAAATGGGTGTTCCAAGCTGAGGGTTCAGTGTGCCACCTCTCTTAAGGTGAAGTTAGAGAGCAGGCTGATAACCAGAATAACTTTAAATAGCACCTGGTTCTAATGTTGTACACTTAGTGTGTCCTGCTTGTGCATGTGTTTCTTAATGGAAACTTAATGGTAAGAGAATTTAAAACTTTGGTTTGATATGTATGTTTAGGTACCAAAAGGAACATGTGAGTATTTTAGGAAAACAGAATGCTGAGATTTGTTGTGGTTGTAGACATTTGAAGACTTCTGCAACTGCTAGTAACTTGAGACTTGGATCAGTCTGGGTTCAACTAAGTCTGCTTATAGCAACCTACACTGATAGTTGCTTGAATGGTTGAGACCTTAGAAGAAGTGTTAATGACTGTAATGAAAACATGATTGATTTTCTTTTTCTGTTAAATAATGATCTTGCTGTTTGCTTAGTTTTCATGAACATCATCACTTAATATTGAAAAGACAGAAGCCAGCATTTAGAAGTGTGTTATTTCAAGTTTACAAGAGGACTTATGTTTTATTTCTTCCTGATTATATTGCTTTATATACCGTTGCCTTGCTTGCTTTATATTAGTGTCCTGTGTCATAGTGGCTGGGATAGCTGACCACATATAGTAGACAGCATTAAAAATGCTATCATAGTAGAGAAAGTCTTCTAGGAAGAGGGAAAGGAGAGAAGGTTGGGAAAGATTACATGGTAAAGAAAAGGCAAGCATATTATTAAAAGGCAGTAGGCTTTTTCAAGAATACTACTAATAAAAACACACTATCATTTAGCTCATGGGCAAAATAGCTTTCAAGGTAGGCATTAAATGTGGAAAACAAGCCAAATTTCCATCGGAAAACCATGAAGCAGAACACACTATCTATAAAGCAGGTGAATCTTCTTAGGAAGGCATTATCTCCTGGCAATGTGTAGTAGCTAACTTACAGAGAAGGTAGTCAGAGCTGTGGTTGCTTACTTGGCGTGACAGTTGGAGCAGTTACAGGGTAGTTACAAGTGTCTAACCAAAGTCATCTCATGGTGAAGCCAAAAGTGAAGTTTTGCCAGCCAGCACTGGTGGTAGCTCATATGACAGCTCCCTGCTGTCCTTGCAAATACTGGTTCTTGGCCCTGTGGCTGTCAGGAGCTGAGGTGTTTTGAGAAGCTGCGAGCCTGCAAAGGATGTAAAGTGTGAAACAAGTTGTCCATTTCATGTGACTTAAAGTGATGACAGATTTGTATTAAATAAATAAACACAGCAAAAATTTACAACATTGTGTAAACTTTTCAAGAATCTGTTACTTTGTGCTTTGACTTGCATAAGTAAATGAGAAGGTTGCAGCAGTATAGCTGTCATTAGTGCTGGTTGACCTGGGCTGAAGAAGTGGGCTCTTTTGTGAAGGTTTGATGTAATTCCAGAAGTATCCATTTTAATAAGATGGCTGAAACAGGGTGGTGTGTGTAAATGATATTTTGAAAAACACCATAGAACAATGCCACAACTTGACAGTTGCTGATGAGCATATGCAGAGGAAAAATAACTGCAGAAGCAATGAAGTTACAATGGAGAAGTTAGTCTGGGAAATAGTATTGTTGAATTGATGTTCCCTGGAACAATGAAGATGGAGAGCTTCAGTGTGAAATGCAGCAGCTGTTGTGCAATTTGGCATAGTGTGAAACAGCCAACTTCTCTGCGTATAGACAAGGATAGATCAAATTAGAGGTTAGGGTGTGTTTGAAACAGTTGGAGGCAGAAGTCCTGAATATTTCTAAGAGAGGACAGAAAATTACTTGTAACATCTGTGATAAGTGACAGTTGATAAACTAAGTGCACATTTGGAATGGAAGGTAAAGGGCAGTTAGAGAAAAAAGCTGGGTCCATTCTTGGAAGGAGTACACTTGAGCTGGCATGAAGTGCTGATGTGCTCAGAAAGGAGCTGACAGAAGTAGGAAGAGATTTGGTACAGCTGAGGCTTTCATCAGTTGCAGACCTCAGTTACTGTGTAGAAGATGGGTAGTAAATGTTTCTTATAAAAGTGGTTTGTCTCCAGTTAAATGTGTCCCACAGCAACCTAACAGAAACAGGTTTGAATTTCAACCTGAAATATCACATGACTTCCAAAAGCTTTTGCATGTAAAATCACTGTCTAGGTAAATAAAATCTGAAGAATGACTGTAAAGACTTTCTTTACCCCAATATATGGAGAAGATATTAATATTTCTCCACTCCTTTTTAATTGAAAAGAAAAACTAAAATGATTCTAGTGCCAAAATATGTTTAGGTGCAGACTGCTAGGTCAGTTTAATAGGGTGAAACTGCATAGTGATTTTTGGTCTGCATCTTGAAGAAGGAGATAAGATCACTGAAATAACTGTTCATGGTCAGCAAAAGTGTTAAAATAGTAAAGACACGTTGAAATTTTGGAAATGCAGTGGTGGTTGAAGGAAAGTGGGTGATACTTTTAAAGAGAACAGGGGTAATTATTTTTTCTGCTTGATGTTGGTAAGAACCAAGTTTAATCTTTAAAAAAAAAAAAGCTGCAAGGTAAAAAAAACCCATGAAGGTCACAGCAGGCTATTTTAATTTAATGACTAAGATGGTTGTATCTATTTGTTGTTCTCATGAAGAAATTTGCCTGATTTGGAGAAAGATCTTTGTTTAACCTAACATTTTTCTTGGTGCGGTAAAATCAAAAAGTAGACTACTGGTGAAGTAATACTGATGATCTGCAAAGCTGAGTCATATTCCTTCAGGAAGGATACTGCTGTTTTGAGAAAACAGATCACTTACCCAGTAGTGAGGAGGAGGAATTGAAATGACAGGGAACAACTCAAGTGCTTTTAGCAGTAGACACTACAGTACATTAAAGCATCTGATTTTCAGCCTCTAGAGTAGGTTGTTGTATGGATACACAAAGAGGAGGGTCATAAATGAGTTGTGTCCACAAAGTTTCACAAAACAGTCTGAGTGACAAGACTGTGCTTTAAAGATACAAAGCCTGTTCCAGTGGTTTCACTGCCAAATAGCTGCTCTAAGTCATCTGAAATTGCCTAATTGTGCATTTGTTTAAAAAACAGGGTTGTTTTTCAAGGCTGTTGATGGAATCTTCTGAAATAATTTAGTCAAATCTGTTTAATCTCCCGTGTTACTGCCTTGCATAAGTGGCAGTAGCACTGTTTAATATAAACAACTGCAAATATGTAACAGGTTTTCCTACTGAGCAGTGCTGAACTGTCTTTTGCTGGTATTTCTGAATATGATGTTTTGTAATCTGGACCTTACTGAAGAACTGAAGTAGGCATTAGTGTTTTATAATTATGGTGGGAAAATAAAGCAATCTTTACAGGGAGATGGGAATTTTATTTATTTATTTTTTCTTTGTCTCTCAGAGTCCAGGATGTTGAGGAAGCAAGATGGAAAGTATAGGGAGAGAAGTGTAGGCTTCCAGCATTCAAAATATGTCGGGTTTGTTTTATGTTTTATACTGTAAGTCTAGTATAGTGTGCTTGGATAATTCTCACAAATCTGTGCAAGAGTCAGGATGATGTTATTGGCATGTCTGATATGAGCATGAGATTCAGGAAGGTTTGTTTTACTACTGTGCATGAGGATACATGCGTGCATGTATACACTGTCAAACTAAATACTCCATGTGGATTCAAAAACTTGAGTTTGCATGACAAATCTCTTTGTTAAAAAGTTGGAGAAAGTATTCTAGGCAGCAGGCGCTGAACCAGGGCTATTGTGAGTAATCCCAATGCGTTCTAGTCATCTGTGAAACTACCCAGAGCTTAATTACTCATGTTTTCTTGTAGTCTTAGTGCGTGTATGAGCAGTAATAGTTATTCCTGAGGTGTCTGCAGGCTGTGTAAACAACCAGTAGTGATTTTTGTGGTTAGATCTGTACATGACTGCTTAGCAGTTACAGTCTGAGGATCCAGGGTTATAATGAAATGAGATTTCCTAAGTGCTAAAAATGAACAGGAAAATATACTACAGAAAGATAGGGCTCACAGGGACCTATCAGGTAAATACTTACTTTTTTGTCTAGTTTGTACCTCATGTATTACATAAAAGAGTGATTCAAAAGCCAAAACTTTTAGGCTTTTTACAGATTTTCTGCATTTTTGTGGGTAATATTGTGGAAACCTTCAGCCTTATGGCATACTTTGTCAAGGCATTTGGTCAAAGGCTATTCAAACAAGGTTTATGATGACCACATAGCTAGTTAATAATTTTGAGGCCATCAACCAATGAAAAATATTATTGGTGAAATTTAATGAAAGCAGAAGTGTTTGAAGTCTTGGGGACTATTTTCAGAGCCCAAACAGATGTTAAATGTTGGGAAGAAATCAGGTGACATTTCTTTAAGTGTGTCCTAGGTAATAAAGGGAGGATACATCAGGATCATCCCAAGAAGTGAATTAGATTAAATGGAGTGTTTAAATACCAAATATTACTTGGCTAACCTCTTATGTTACATGGTGGACTTCGCCATATCCTTTGTGTAGTCTTGGCTGTACAGCGTTAGATATAATTTTCTACTGGCCTTAAGGCAGTAAGTTCTTCATTTTCCAAGTGTTTGTCATGCCACTGACTTCTGGGCATGTTGGGTTAAGCAGCATTGAGAACAAAGATGATACCATTTACTGAGATCATGAAAATACTCCACCCTTTTCTAAAAACTTGGGGCAAAGGTCAAAGTGTTTTTGCCCTTTGTAATTCTCCTATTCCTAGAATTCCAGATATATGCAGCTGAAAGCACGGAGAAAAAAATGTAGAAAGCTGTCAGAAGCTTTCTGAAAGAATGTTGAATGAAGTATAAATTGCCTGGATTGTCCTGTTCTTCACAGAAGACGATAGCACATAGTACGTTGAACATCAGACTTAAGAAAATGCCAAATCCCTTCTTTAGAGGCCTCTTTCTGTTTTTTACTATAGAGTAATAAAATAGGATATGATTTCTCTGCTAAAGAAACTGAATAGCCATTGTTGTTATTTTTTTAAATAAAGCTTTACTCTCAAAGCTTTTATCCCTGTCTTTATTTATTTGTTTTATTGATGTTAGTCAGCTACTTCATTTTGGTTGATACTGTGCATAGGGTCACATGTCATAAAAGAATGGAAATGGAACAGCTGCAGCAGTAGCTTATGGTTTTTACATGTCTTAAAGTCACATTTCCTGTGTCTTAAGTACTTGTTTTCTGCACTTAAAGATGGGCTTGAGTCTGCCATAGTTTGCAAAATTCAAAGAAGGAATCAGTGCTGTGCATTGCTTAATTGACTGGGTATCATGTGAGCTGGGCTTCTGTAAGGACAACAGAAGCCAAACTTGGGAAGTCAAACTAAAATTTATTAGTTGCACCTTTTCAGATTGAAAGATCATAATGGCTTTTCTATATGGCTTATCATAATGGCTTGTTGGTTGGCTGTCATGGTTTAGGAACGGTGTTTCACTCACTCCACTTGCTCACTCCCCCTCTGTATGGGGGCATGGCTATCCCCTATGGTGGGATGGCGAGGAGAATTAAAGGTAAAAAAGGTAAAGATTAAGATAAGACAAATTTACTGGGAACAGTAATGAGATAAGAAAACAGACAGTAATCATACGAATGATAGAGTGTACAAGAAAAGAAATGTTATTGCTCACCCTTATGGGAGCCCCCAACATTCCTTGACCGCTCCCTCTGCCACACTGCCCTGATGTGGGAGTGAGTCCTTCCCTTGTTCCCAGAAAATGACATGAGGTGGTTCTCTGGATCCTAATTGTGTCTCCTTCAGGCCAGAACAAGGACATTGGCTTGTTAATGCTTTAAATAAATAAAAACCAAGATAACAATTTTTCCACATGTAGTGGAAGGCTGTCTTTGGACGAAAAATAAGGAGTCATACTTGACTGAATTTCTTGCCTTGGTGGCTGAGCAGAAAGTTACAAAAATGAATTTAATTTCTGTCCCCATTTTGGGAAAATTCTACTGTTTGTCTGTTGAATTGCCAAGACAGGAGACCCAAGTCAAGCCTGCTTATAATGGAAGGTGATAAGGTATGGTTTGTCTCATTGTGATCCTTGTTGAGTTTAGCCACGACATGCTTTTAACCTGTCAATGCGGAAGGAACAATATCTTTTCTAGCACAGCTTGGGGAGTGGAGTCAAATTTGCCTATGCTTAACTCAGAACAAGGGTGTAATTCAGCCAACAATAACCACTCGGTGTGTGTGTGTGTTAGTTTTTTTTTAAGCTTGGAATCAGATGCATCCTACCCTAGCCAAAGGGAAACATTTTAGAAGCTCTGACGCATTTACACAGATGAAGGAAGGAAATGTCCAAAAGAGTCAAAAGCTAAAAATAGATCAGTTTACTGAGTTGAACTCTGGGTGGGAATTGACGAACTAAATATAAATCTAAATTTGAACCTTTGTGACTTACATAACTGAGTGGTGTAACCTCTTTCGGGTATTGCTGCCTTTTCTTGCATTCAACTTTATAGTAGACGGCTTCAGAGGAAAACTTGTGTCAAGCTTTGTGAGTTTGCTTTGCTTTCAATAGACCACACTGAGAAGTCTGATTCTTTCTTGACAATTTTTGTTACAGCATAGTTTAACTTCCTGGAAAAGTGGATTGTGGGTTGTGTTGGGGTTTTTTTGTTTGTTTTGAAGAACTTCTCAGTGGAAATGCTATCTCCTGACTCTACTGAACAGAAGTTTTAAACCAGTAGAAATTAGAACCAGTATCTGCAATGTTAAAAAGGGGTGTCATTTTTTTCCCCAGCTTCTTCAAGAAGCAGTAAATTTGCATCTGTCATGTCTGTACATAGAAAGGAATGATCACGTGAACATTAAGAATGGATGTTTGGCTGCCCAAAAGGGTTTGCTCACTGCCTTGCCACAAATCAAAGTTAAGAAGCTATCAGCTTTCCTTTGAGGTAGAGAAAAGTAAGCTTGTTTGAGTGTGTAAAATTCATGTAATGGGAAAAAATAAAGGAAAAACTGTTAGTATGTCAGAGTGTTGTAGATTACTGTTGTTAGGTGACTGGTAGTGCCATGGAAATTAAGATAAGCAAATTTGCCTTCTTCCTTGATTAACAGTGTACATTTTTTGGATAACTGGTGGTAACCAACACAATCCTGCTAATTAAAAATGGGCCTTTTCCAGTGTATTGAAGCAGGGACAGTGCAGCTGAATCCCTGTGGTATAGCCTTTGCCAACTGCTAGTGAAGAGCGGTTCTTTCATAATGCTATACCTAATTCTAAAGCTTTGCATTGGGGTGGTGAAATACATATATTAATGCATTGACTTTGTCAGAAAAAGAAATGTTACTATTTACAAATACAGTAAATGTAATAGGATATTATGAGTAAAAATGGTAGCATTGATTAGATTAACTTCAAGCAGTCACTCTCCACCCATCACTCCCACAAGAACTGAGAGTTAGTTTTTTTACTCAATACCTTCCCTTTTTTTACTATATCATTTGATGTAGAATATTTGCTTGGCAGATGTATAAATAGTTGTGCTCTTATTTGCTTTATGTTTTTGTTTGGTTTTCCAGCAGGGACTGAGAATGTTTGTTTTTGCAAGGTTGTTTGGAAAAAAATTGGAGTATTACTAAAAATAGTATTTGTTCCAAGCAGCAGTTTATCTGTTACAGCAATGAGCAGTTTGTAGCAAAACAACTGATTATCTACTGTCATGGTTATATACCAACATGGCAATTTAAACTTTGTATTTCTGGGAGATCTTGTTATATAGCGAATATGAGAACTACTGTGTTTAAAATCTCAGACTTTTCCAGAATAGGCTTTTGGAACAGATTTGTCCATGTTGCTGTCTCCACTGTGTTAACCTACTGTTAGAAAGTTAAAGCTGTAAAATGCTTTTTCAAGAGCACTTGGTTAACTGGGTGGCTACACAACCTGTGGTGTTTCTGCTACTAGGCAAGTTCATGAACAGGATGTGACTTGCAGTTCATGTCCACAGAGGCAATGTGAGTAGGTTCAAAGAGCAAGAAGGTGCTGCTCTCAATAATGCTGTAAATGTCCTCTAGGCAGTGAAAAGAAGTGGAAGAGCTCTGTGTTTGAGTGTGGTAAGCAAGGATGGATATACCTTGGTACTCAGGTGGAACACTTAAAGCGCAGTCTGGGCTGCCAGAGCTCAACTCTGTGCATATGCTGAAGATTTGTTACCTGTTGATACATCAGCAAATGTGAGCAGGGGTTTTTGTGGTCTTGAGCAGCCAAAATAGTGTCTTAGGCTTTAATTTATTTCTTTGTGAAGTATTTTTACTGCTTGGGGTAGGAATCTCACTCCCACTTGTCTCCTTTGCTAATACTTTGGTCTCTGGCTCCTGTTCTGACTTGAGAGGTGGAATACAAAATCTTCAGGTTTGAGATCTCCTAGTTTAGTGAGACTCATTAACCACAGAGAGATGCATGTTAGAGGAAGGATAGGCATCTTTTTCCAGAGTGGCTTTTCACTGTCTTAATTGTTTCCTCTGCTTCTGTGATCCCTTCTTTTGTTCCTTTTTCTTCAATAAATATGACAGAGGTCCAGCAGACAATAAGCTCAGTCACGAGGCATCAGTGTTCATCTCTACAGGAGGCCCATTACATGCACATGGATAAATAGGGGGTTCTGTGGAAAAGTCCTGCTGAATTTGAGAAATACAGCATGTGCTGCACTGACAAAAAGAGGTTGCATGGGCTGCTGTAATGCTGCATTACCTAGTTTTGGAATCCTCTTTGTGGCAATTTCAATCACACCTGGTCCTATCTCAATTAAGTCATTATTTAGAATTTACGTACTTAGTGGATGATGGTAGATGGCATTGGTTTTATGAGGTGGCAGTGGTTACTATGTTACATCAGAGATATTTTGGGAGCAGAAATTAAGTAATTTACTGTGTAATATTGAAAAAAGATGTATAAGCTGCTTTGTTAGAGTGATCTATTGAGGACAAATTAGGTATTTTACTACTCTTTTTTTAACTTTTTAATTTATTTTTTTTTATTAGACCCAAATACACTCTAGTATTCAATTTCTTAGGGATTGATTTTTGTCACTTGAGCATCATGTTAGTTCTGGCATGGTACTAAAAGTTTAATGAAGCAAGGTGTAAAAATTATCAAATACCAAGGATGAGAAAGGAACCAAATGATTTATTTTCCTTTCACAAGCAATAGATAATTAAGATTGAAAAGACAAAATATGTTCTCAGGTGAGGAATGCTTTCCACAGCATAATAGGCTAGGATTTACATGCAAAGCACCCATGGGAGTATATATGACACTGAAGGACTTAATTGAAAGTTCAAAGTGATAAGTGACCTAAATTATTACACTTTTTATTTTCCCAGTTATGTGGACTAAAATTGCTGCTTTTATAAGAAGCTTTCTGGACTGAACTATCGTGTAACCTCCAAGAAAGGATCCAAAAGGAGATAAAGGGGTGCCTCTTCACATGATATGAGAGAGTTATAATGTTGCTGTGTACAAGCTGCATTCCTTCTGCTTTGTGGAATAGAAATTACTGAATATATGAAATAATTATTTCCATGTCAAGCTAAATATCATAATGGAATGAAACGTATTCCTTATTGAAAGGTGACTGGTAGAGAGCTAATTATCAGAAACAAAATAACACTGTATCTCCCTAGTAGAGATGATGTCAGAGGTGACAAACACTTGAAAAATGTTTGAGTTATATTTGAAACGTCAATATTTATTGGTTTCCAAGTCCTGTGTTAGGGGTTGGTTAGCTTTTGAACAGCACACAGTGTAAGGGCAGTATTATCAGCCACATTTAAACCAAGAACGAATTAAGTGTATTTAACTGGTGGATTTCTCATCCAGGCATCCATTTATTTTCCAGAAAATTTGAGAATAAAGCCACTATTCAAGTCAATATCTTTATCTTTGACTATCTTTATCTTTGACTTTCAAGTTTATCACAAGTTACGCTGTTGATGTTGGGGGAAAGGGAGAGAGAAGCAAGTAAAAGTTGCTTGATCTGGAGACCAGTCTGGCAGTCTCTAACCAGTGAGGCACAACATCTGTGTGAATTGGTGAGCTTTTAGTAGTTGAAGTAAAGCTCTGGAGAATAAGCTCTGCTGTCCTTGTCTTGGTTCTGCCCAAATATGTTCAAGTTTGGCACTGATATGAGACGTACTCTTTAAGAAAGCAGCAATAGCTGGCTAGGGGCAGGCAGGCATATATATGAGACGATGAAGGATGAAAGAGAAAATGAAGGAAGAAATTAACTGGCAGAATTAAGGGTGAGGGTCAGTTTGCTTACAGAAATACTGGAAATCACCACACTACCTACCTATTGCAAAAGCTGCTGTTTCTATTACACTGAAAGAGAACTAACAGTTCTGTTAATGTACACAGGCAGATTAATAGATACAAGGGATCCTGAATTTTCACAGGCCGTTTGGCAGAAAATGTACTGTTTCCCTGAAGCAACCAGCAATTTCAAGGCCAAAAGGAAGCCTTTCTTGCTTTAAAGCACAGCACAAGAAGGACAAGCCTAAGCAGAAGAATGGAAGGGAGATAATGGATATATGATGCAGAAGACTTGGAATTGGAAGTGCGGTGAGGTCATGAAGAGAACTGACCCTTGAAAGGAACATAAAGGTGGGTTGTGTTTTTATGTACCATGCTGCTCAGATGTTTGCTTTACAGGGATAATGTGCTCAAATCAGGGAGACAAGCTGTTAATAGTCCCTGCCCTAGATAGGTCTAATGTTTTTATATTCCCTGAAGAGAAGAGCAAGAAAGTGGAAAGGAACTTGGATAGAATTCCTTAATTTTATAATACAAAGTACAACCTTGACTTGTACACAACTCAAGAAAAAGTCACTGTTAACTATTTTGACCTTAAAATTAACTTTTTACTTACACTCTTCCTCAAATTCCTGCTGCTTCAAATAAAAATTTATTACTTTGGTTTCTGTGGAAAGAGCAGCTTAGTTGCAAGAAGGTCACTGGCAGTCTTAGCCCCACAAGGACCCCAGCAAATAAACATGTTTGTGGTTAGTCCCTTGCTGTACCCTCTGCTCTGCCAGGTCTGCTGCAGAAGATATGTGTACAAGGCCGTACTGATCTCAAGAGATTTGTTGAACTTTATCTCTAGGTAATCGTCTTGTTGTGTTCAGATGAGATTACTAATCACACTTTTTAATTAAAGAAATGTCACAGCTATAAGAAAATAAAGCTATTTGGAAATGGTGGTTATTTTGCTGACAGTTTTCTCTGCTTAAGGAGGCTCAATCAAAACTTCCTGCACTGGCAAATGCATGCTATTGACTGAAAACGAATTGTGACTAATTTCAGGCTGACTTCTTCCCAGGTCTTCTTCTTTGTGGTCAAAATTGGTGAAGCAATTAGTGATGTGAAGTATAAATTTTGTATTAAATCTTTAAAGAGACAGCCAAATCACTTGCAATTTGATTGTTCCCTCCTAGTAAAATATGTTGAAGGAAAAGCTGGCATTAATGTAAAGATATGTTTCCAAAAAGGGCAGTTCATATAGCTGAAAAACAGAAGCAGAGTTAAGAAAGAGCTAACTTGAGTTTACTCCCTGGGCTAACAGTAATTTCAAAGTTAACATACTCTGAAATGTTGCTTTGACAGCAATCTTGGATTTAATTCTGCAGTATGCAATTAGAATTGTCATTCCCTGTGATATTTAAAATGCAGCCTTGAATTTAGCACAGAAAGTGAGTATGGTTGAGTGTTTTTTCAAATGACATCTACTTCAGTAGTTGCTATGTGTGCAGTTTATCTAGTGTTAAAAGCATTCAAGTGTCTAAAATTAGGAATATATTGCTGTAAGAAATAAGCAAACCCCAACCCATATACTTCGCTCATTGCCTTTAATTTAAACCTAGTGTTACTGCTGGATGCCTTGCTTTTGTGGTTAGTTTGGTTAGAGTTTTGAGTCCACTGGAAGTATTTTGGCCCATGTCTTAGAGGTAAAATAAAATTCAGCACTGTGACATTTCAAGCTGGTGGAAGAAATTGTCAGTGATCCAAATATATGAAACTGGTAAGTGGCCGATAGTTTGAAAATGGTTCTTTATTAATGGGATAAGTTTATAAAGCTGGCTATGTACTAATGAGGTAATTTTATATTTTCTATTAAAATTGGCCTTGCCAAAGCGAGGCTTTTTGATGGATCTGATAAATGTAGGACTGGAAAAAATGGTTAGTGGAAATGGATGGACAAGTAAAAAGATGCTTGTGTTTATGTACAGTTGAAAAAAGTAGACTTAAAAATGATGTAATAGAACTGCCATATTGACTGCGCTGAAGGAACGAAAGGAACTGAAGAATGAGGTTAGTAATTTGCAGATAGCGAAGTTCTAAAAAGGATCAAAGAAGTCCTTAAGAGTAGGCTCTTAGGCTTAGACAGAAAATATGAAAACAAATACTATTTATTTTTTGCTGTTCCCAGTACTTCTCCATCTCAACATGTTTTGATCTGACTTCTAAGTTGTAGTTGTTTCTAAGGCTAGAAATGGTTAGTCAGGTTGTACAGAGGCATGCTATCTGATAATGTTCCACTACTTCTGTCTCCTCAGATATCTGTAGTTATTTTCCTATTCCCTGACTTTTTAGAGCTAGTGTGAAAGTTTTTTTCTCAAGTAGTGGCAGTGTGATGGAGTTAATGTGCTCAGAATAGGGAGCATGTGTTCTGACTGGCTCTTGTATGATGAAGAGAGTTAAATGTAGGCTACACAACTTGAATTCCTGAGAAAGAGGGCATATGTGGGTTCTTGAAAACATTCTTAGTTACTACATCTCTGCTTTACCCTCTAGCTTTCATAGATACACCTGAATATAGACTCAATTAAATTCCTGTCCTTTAATGAAGTCCTTTGCTTAATGCGTAGCTGATATGCCTGGAACATCAGGGCATTGGTCAGGATCCAAAATTAATTGCCTCTTGGGGATGGATAGAACAGTGTCTCTTTCAAAAGCCTTCTGAAATGGTCAGCTTTGAAAACGAGGCTCATCCTTATTATGTTAAGGTATTTGGGCCTTAACATATTAATCCTTAACAATGCTTAACATTTTTCACTTTTTAACAACAAAAGCAAATAAATATTTTTTCTATGGAAGATGGCACAAGTTGAAAGAGGAGAGCCATAACTTCCTTACTTGATGCCTACTTGTAGCATCCCTCCCCTCCACCAGCCCCAAATGTAGGAGGAGGCAAAAGCCCAAACCTGGCATAAAGGGAAGAGGGCATCTCGTTCCCGAATCAGTCACTAATGCGTCAGCCAACAGTAGAAAAGTATTGTTTTAATGTGGCTAAGGCCCTGTTCTTTCCTTTGTATTGAATTCCTTCCTGTTTAAGAACATTGTCTTTAAAGTACACTTTGGTCAGCTTGAATGGTAGGAACTTTCTGCTTATTGCTACAGTATCTGTATTAATTAGTTGGTGCAGCTGTTTCAAGCAGAAAAAAAAAAAGGAATTAAGCAGGAATTGGCTGTGGGATAGCAAGTGTGTTTGTTAGCAGAGCTGCTAAAGCATGCTAGCTGCACGTGGAGGTGAAAGAAGGCAGAACTAGGGAGGAACTGAAACTCAACTTGCCGTTGTATGCTCAGCAGGAGAGGAAGATCCAACATGGGCAAAACCATGCTAGATGATATGGATCCAAACATACATCTGTCAAATATCCCAGAATCTCAAATGAGTAACTGATGGGTGTTAAGTAACTTGGTGCAACTTTCATGGCCCCTCACATTGTAGCAATTAATAGAGAAGATTAAGCTCCATTTGCTCAATGAAAGGAAACATGTAATTTTCAGTAATGCTTGAGCTAATATCCATGCATTTCTGTGACTTGAACTTCAAAAACAAAAGTGGAGGTAGCTATTCTGCATGTTCTTTCTGACTAATTCCTGTGACTTGTATTGGACTGGTTGTGGGCAAGCAGGGAAGGGAGAACGTTGTGTTTTTTTCAATAATTGTGTAATTAAATTCATTGATGGTAGGCCAAGAATACTGATCACAAGGGTTGGTGCTGAATCAGAAGGAATATTTTAAATGGTGCTCTGTTGAGCAGAGACATAATTGCCCTCTCTTTCCCCTTCTTTGCTTATTGGATGGTTGAATTGCTCATTTCATACATTACTTAGAGTGTGACTGGAGCTGTGAATCAGTGCTTGTTGGAGTTTTGCATCTGGCTTATGTTCTGACTTCCCTTTTATGAGCTGGAGAGGCTGCCTCTGTTATTACTGTGTAGTGAAAATCCTCTTAAACTCTCCTTCTCCTGAGTGGGTGAAAATGTTTGCCAAACACATGAATCAATAATTGCTTATTTGCCTCAGTGCTCCTTTTCAAAAGCTTCACTGTCCTTTTCTGTGTTTGCACAGATAATCGATGTCTGTCCCCACATGACAATTAACAGGGATAGATAACTTAGGGGCCCTTACTTTACAAAGTCATCCTACAGCTCTGCCTCTCTGAAACCCCATATTCCATTTTTGACCTTTTATCAAGTCTTTCATTGAAATGACAATAGCTTGTATGCAGTGAGAAAGACTCAATGATTATTTTAGTTAAAGGTGTTTTCTGGTTTTCCATGTTGCTGAAATGCTTGGAGCTCTGTGTGGGACAAAAGGAATAAGTAAACTGTCAGAAGGCTATTAAAATTGAGATATTCACTTGTCTCAATATGAGGGAAAACACTGCATGTAACTTGACCTGGTAAGTTTTCATAAACAAGAGACTGGCTTTTTAATGGCCTTGTCTAACATGTCCATTTTGTTCTGCAGTTGCTGACTGAAATTGAAAATTAAAATGAGGGGAAAATAACCTTCATGATTACAGTTTTCCCTTGGGAACTATTTCAATTGTGGCTTTCTCAAGAGAGAGATTGTGGCTTCCTTTCTATTTCTGTGGCATGAAAATTCAGATTCTAAAGTTGAGAATATTCTAGATGTCAGTTTCAGAAGATACAAAAAACTTCCAGGTGCCTGTAATTTGAGGAAGTCTCTAGTTGATTCAGATTGCCATCTTGATGTGACCTTTGTCAAAAATAACCGCAGTTAAGTAGTACATGCACAAACTGTGTATGCAGTGGAGTAAGGAAAAGACAAAACAATCTGTTTTAATGGATGAGATTTGTTTGCTGTTTTAGATTTGCATTCTGTAGTGGGAAGGCAGGCTTTTAAAACTTTGTTTTACTTTGTTTGCTATTCAGTTCAGTGGCTTCTTAGTTCACTGGAGGACTGCAAGATAGACTTGAGCTGTTCGCACTGTTCCAAATCAGTGGGGCTTCCTGTCACTGTGTGACTTGTTTCATTCCAGTGCTTGGCTTTGTCATCCAGTGAAAAACTACCCTTAGTGCCATGGTTTATGCCACTGAAAAATCTGCTTTTTGGTACCACAATTAACATTAGCTGGATGATAGCACAAAGCTTCAAACTGTATTGCTCCATAGATCAAATGAACCATAGATAAATGCCTGTACCTGCCTAAACCTTAAAGTATGTTCAGATCGTTTATATTTCAGTGATACGATCTAATGGCAACAAAGTTTCTTCAGTGGACAAAAAGTAAGAGGAAAAGAGGATTCCATCCCTCTTTCCATAGGCCAGAAACTACACAGAATCTGTTTGGTTGTTTAGAGCCTCTTGGTGGCTGTTCCCATTAGCAATTTAGTTCAGATCAAAGTGTTCTTTTGGAGTGCATCTCTTCATTGTCCCATTTCACAGTTCTTTCTTTGATGTGAAGCATCTCAGGCACACAAATAGGATTCCTTTCAAATGAAATTGAAAGGAATTACATACGTCAGTTACAAATAAATATTAAGTCCACAGAACCAGACAACAGCCAGTCAAAAGGAAAACTTTCTGTAAAACTTCATTCAAAATACGTAGATTGACCATTGAGGTTTCTGCAGCAGGATTTTGCTGTACTGACCTTCTTCTGTTGCACTGTGTGCCAAGCTCAAGTGTAGACTTAACCAGAGGATCAGCAGCTAGGTCCTGAACTCAGCAAATGCTCTAACGAAGTAACAAAGACCCGATAGTGACAGAGAGTTAATTTACTGTGTGAAATGAATGATCACTCTAAAAGAGTGGACTGTGCTTCAGAAATGGAAAAGTGATTTGTGCTTTCTCAGTATCCAAGTATCTCAGTATCCAAATAGGACTGCAAGGACTTGGAGAGCTGAAGGAAGGGAGGAGATGGCTGCTTGAGTTATAGGTGTGAGATGAAGGGCTGGTGTTGCATGTGGCACAGCAGCTGATGCAGTTGTGTTTTCTTCTGTGGCAAGGCACTTAGGTTACCTGTCAGCACCACCCTAATGCAGGTCCCAGTTTTGACTGGCACCTGTGCGTCCAGTCGTGAAGAATTCTGTGTGTCTAAAAAGCACAAGTTCATCACTAATGCCCTACAGAAGGACACGTATTTGAGGTTCCTCTCTACCAAATGCGACTGGATGGATGGTATTTTCTTCCTCCACATTCACTCGCAGAAAAACATGGTTGAGGTGTGAATGGGATGATAACCATACAAGTCCCGCTCCTCTGTTGGAAACTGCAAGGTCTTTTGAAGCAGAGCCGCCTAAAGCCAAGAAACAAATAAAATGCTGTAGGAAGAGGACAGTCAGAAAGCAGGCATGTGAACTGTCTCTATGATGCAGATAGGCTAGAGAAATCCTTCTAGTGCAAAAGCTTCTCTGAAGTTATTTATTCAGAAAGAAATTCAGTTACTAAATCATCAATAATTGAGCACTGGTCATATGTTTTCAAAACTTTGAAATGTTGCTGTAGAATTCATCATTAGTTGAAGTATTTTGAAACAGGTTGGAGAAGTATAACTGTCCAGTGGATAATGTTATCCTTTCACTGTGCCTCTTCTGATTAACTCTTAATTCTTAGATAAATTTTTGAGTGCTACTACTTGACCTGCTGTAAGACCCATCAGTGTAAGGTTTGTTCGAGTAGCCTTGTCATGATAGCTAGAGTTTACATATTTGCCTATCAGCCAAAATTTTCATCTCTGTAGTAGAGTTATCTGGAAGAATATTTTCTGAAGTTCCAGCTATTTGATTGCAGCGTCATTGCAGCTGAGTCCAAATGTTACTGGCTTATGGGTTTTGCTTTGGTTGACGTGTCAGCACTCACTTTTGTCTTCTCTGTGTGTGGCATCTGGAGCAGAAGTATGTCAGGATAACTGCAGGAGAGAATGTTGGAAACAGAATTTAATGTGAAATTGTAGGCAACATTGATCAATTTTGCTTAAAAATGCTGCTGTGGAGCTCTTGTACTTAATGAAGATGTGCTGAAGGGCTTAGTGAAGGTCACTGCTAGCAGTAAGGATTTGTTGAGATCATGTCTCTTTAAGGGCTGCTGCCAACTTAAAGAAAACCTTCCAATCTCTCCATTCTTGTGTTATTTTTGGCTGAGAATGTTTGCATTGCCCAGGAGCAGGGATGGGAGACTAAGATGAAAATTTGGATTTCTGAGGACCTACTGTGGGTGAGTTCATTTGCTTTTGCAGATTTGTCTTGAGAGATGGTGAGCTCTGGCAGATGAGCAAAATACTTTATTTTTAAATCTGTCATGAGTTGTAAGTTGATATTATCACACAAAAATAGAAAAACTTTTTAAAAAAATTTATCTAGTGTCTAGGGCTTGAATTAATGACTTTGAACAAGACCTCCAGTTCTTCAAAACTCCAAGTGTAGGCTGATGTTTAGTTCTGGTGTAAAAAGACAGCACTGAATTTGAAGTTGTCAGAGTCTCTGGTCCTTACTGTCAGTAAGGTTGCCCATCCACTCAGAATTAAATATCTGCTTGGAGATACATTTGCATCTTTCAAATTTGTGTGTAATGCATATTTTGCTACCTTGTGTTCAGTTCCTTAATGGTGACATACTTTCGCTAGAGGACGGTGTAAACCTTGGTCCTCTAATGACTCCTTAGGTGCTTGTACAACAACCAGCAGATGTCTGTTTCCTACTGGACTTTAACCCTAGCCTGCCAGCTCTAAGGAGACCTGGTTATACAGCTTCATTCTTGAGAGGGAGGATAATGGTGTGACTTAGTGGGTATTTAAGAAATACTTGTATTAGTAAATTAGTTTGAATTTTATATAAATACCACTAAATAGCATTTGTGAAAATAATCTTTATTATGTTTAAGATGACGGTATTACCAATGATTCTGTGGAATAAAAACTAAGTGGCATACTTTTGTCATCCCAGAATCAGAGATGTTAGGGAACATGAACAAAGGGAGGGAGCAAATCTTGTTTCTTCTTCTTGTAGGAGGGGTTTCAATTTTAATTTGCTTGCATTTATAGGTTGACCTTCTGCTTTCATAAAGCTATTTGTAAAATTCCACCTGGACTTTATGTATGTTGTCTGACAGCAATTTGAGGTGACAGAGAAATCCAGGCACATCTTTGCCTCTTCCCTTCCCAGGAAGAGGAGAAGGTTGTAACTGGCAGACTCTGACCCTATGACCTCTTGAGGCTAATGGCTTTTACGGGCAAACATGCCTGGATCTCCCTCAGAAGAGAACAGGTTTTCACCAAGTCTGTTACTGCACCTCTTTGTTCAGAGAAAGTGAAATGGTATTTCTAAGCTGTGTTTCCAAATGAAAGAAATCTGTGGCCTGAAAAGGGTACCTCAGCCTGCAATATATTCTGGCTTCCTTGCATGGCTCCTGGTGTCTTGAACTTCGGTGCATTTTTCTCTCCTCTATTGGATACTTGTAAGGAGTTGTAGTCATTTGCGTGACTCTGATAATAGACCACTTGTAAAATCAAAATTGTCAGGCATGATTGGAAACACTCCCTGCAGAGTCAGATTTGCTATATTTGGAGTTGTTGTGGGGTAATTTTCTTCACTCCTAATACAGCCTCTTTCCCACACTGCCACTCCATTTTGCAGTCAGTACTATTGAGGGCAGAATCCCTTGGTGACAGAGCTATTGAATTCTGCAGACATGTATGTCATTATCAAGCAGGAGATCTCAGAAGAGGTTTTGATGGAATATACAGCGCTCCTATGGAAATGTTGACTTAGGCTCAATTCTGCCTCTCCCAGGTGTAATTGCTGTTAGAGACTTTAAAGAATTTGGTGTTGTCCCTTTCAAAAGCACCCCTTATCCCCAGTAAACTTGACTAGCAAGTTCATGTGCATGAAAGGCCACACATTGCTTTCATTGCTTTTTTCTTAATTATGAACACTCAAATGAGAAGAGCAGTTGTTCCTCTAACTAGAATACTGTAGTACAGTTTCCCAGGTAATGGTAAAATTACTAAAGTAATATTTTGGTCAGCTTTCATTTTAGATGATAAATTGTGGACGTGAGTTATCACAGAATACTAGTTATTTCATGGATGGTGTTTGGCTGGTGTTCCAGCAGGTGCTGCTAACAGCAAAACTTGTTATTAGCAGCTGAAATTGCTGTCTGTAAATCTTCTTGAAATGTCTTCAGATACAGAAATGTGAAGAGCTATTGTCCTTCCAGGCCAAGCCAAATCTTTGTGTCCCTCTATCCTTCCTCTTCCAGTTACCAAACCAAATCCCCAGGAAACACCCCACAAGGATGGGATAAATGTTTGTGAAGCTTCTCCACTCTCTTGCCTCAGCATGCAACTAGGTCTTCCATAGCTAAAAGATATTTCTGTATTTTCAGTGATCTGTGGAGTTTTGCTTTTCTACCAACTTGTTCAGTGTCCTCTTGGGCCTGTATATGCATTTATATCTTGAAAGTCCAGTGGTACACAATGTAATCACTTTAATCACCTCTTTGTGTAGTTTTGAGCCTGCTACCTTCTAGTTTTCTTTGAGACCTCCATCTTTTGTGTTGAAAGAGTTTGCAAACAATTAATTTGCCCTGACCAAGCCACTCGTGATATTATTAACCTTTCTCATGTTCCTACACTTCTCCATGCTGATGTCTTTCTCTGGTTAGCCACTTGTGATGCAGATGGATTAGAATCATCCCTCTAATCATCTTGTTGGCCCTTGTCTGGACTTGCTACAATAGGTCATGTCCTTCCTGTGCTGGGACCCCAGAGCAGAGCAGGTAGGGTCTCACCAGAGCAGAGCAGCGGAATCCCCTCCCTTGCACTGCTTTGGATGCAGCCCAGAACATGTTTGATTTCTGGGCTGAGTGCACATGGCTGGGTCATGTCCAACCTCTCCAGCACCCCCAAGTCCTCAGCAGGGCTGCTCTGGATCTGTTCATTGCCAAGAATGGGGATATCCCCAGATCTGGGTTGATAACAGGGTTTACCCTGACCCAGGAACTGTACCTTGCGCTCGGTCTAGTTAAACCTCATGAGATTCCCAGGGGACCACTTCTTAAGCTTGTCCAGATTCCTCTTGATGTCATCCAATCCTTGAGGCATGTCATCTGCACCACTCAGCTTGGTGCTGTCTGCAAATTTGCTGACAGTGCACTTGATCTCTTTGATTAATTTTATTTATCCTTGTTGCTCTTTGTTGAACTTTCTTAGGTTTTTCTACCTTATTCAAGAAGATGGAATTAGATTGTGTTGTAAAAGTAAGCACATTGCAACTTTACACAGTTGTTTAATGTTTTCAGTGTCATTCTCTCTTTGCAATTAATTGAGCATTTAATCTGTTTATTTAATGTCCTTTTCTCCCTATATGGATGCTTTTGTTTTTATCTTTATTGGGCATATCTTTGAAGATATGGTTACCAGAATACTTAGTTGACTTTTAAATCATGCTGATGCCACTACCACATCAGAGCCAATGTAGTTTAGGCAATAGATGCAGAGTTAAACAACATCCCCGTTTAAGGAAAATTGAGTATTGACAGGCCAGTTGTTGTGAAAGTAAGGGAAAGTGTTCATGACTTTGAATTTCCTGATAATGGGTGATGAGCCTCAGATCTAGGACCATCTTGAAATTAGTTTTTAAATCTTTAAAGTAAGATGGTTTATTTCTAGTCTCTACAAATCCTCTCTCTCATAATTGTTAACTTCAGTTCTAAATTGTTGACACTGAGAAACATTTGGGACTTGAGTATGAGATTTTATTTGCAAAGGGGTAGTGTGGCTTCTCATGCCTTTACATAATAGCTCTAACATAGACTGCCTTGTTTAGGATGCCTTTTATGGGGTGTAGGATGTTGCATCTGTTGGTGGAGGTGAACAAGATCCTGATGTTGCTAGTGATTGTAGAAATGAAGCATTATAAGTTATTGTTTAATTCTAATATAAGCTTATTAGTTCATTGTAACAACAAAAAGAAAATACAAAATCTTACATACAAAGCTGCTGTTGTTAAATTTGGTGTTGACCAATGCTATCATAATTTTCTCTTTGTATTTGAGTGAGCTCCTCTGCCTGGTGACACATGCATGTGACAGTGCAATGAATATTGACATTCAAATGGACATTATATTTAAGCTCTGATACCAGTACACAGTGTTGAAATTGTTGTGGATGGCCTCAGCTTCCAGAAAGATGTACTGTGGAATTTGTGTGTACTCATGGTATCGTAGATCATTTGATTGCTGAGACTGAATGGAGCTTTTGTGAGTACTGGCATTTATGCATATAAATATATGAAAATATGTGTATTTGAGGAACTATTATGCATGGAAGAAAGTTTGGTCCAGTCCATTTCAACTTGCAAGATTTTTCCGTTCTATTTAATTTTACTTCCATTGAGATTACTCCTTGGAGTTTGAATGCCAAACCTACATTAGGGAAATGTTTTCTCCTTTGGTGAGGCACATATAACCAGTAGCCATGAATGGTTAGGAATATGTTTAATGGATGTGGGATGGTGCAGATGAGAGCAGTACACAGAAGCTTGGAGCTGTGCTGACCATTCTTTGGTAGCTAGAGCCAGTTCTAAGAGAGTTTACAATTTGTTTTGTTGGAAGAACCAAGAGCTGATGTTGCACACAAATTTCTCTTGTAGATAATGCTTTATACTGTAGAGATGTGAAAAGAGAGTTCTTTCCAGGGGATAATAAAATGAGACAATGCCATAATCATATTAGAGCGTATGCTGTGTGTATTATTTGTCTTAGCCAAATAAAGCTTTCTCTGCAACAGCTGAATTAACTGGTTATTATTTGAGGACCTTGGTATTTACAACAATAAATAATGATAAATATAGATTATCACTATTTCATAATTTTTGTAATAGTTTATGATAGTGTAATTGTACTGATATCAGTAAATGTAGTTTAAGATAAATTTTCCTCTAAATGCCCTTGAAATACAAGTTACAAGAGAGAATCAAAGGCACCTGTAATCTTCTAGACTTCTCCAATTAATTTAGCCTCTAGACAGTGCAACCTATATTCAGTTTAGTCCTACAAAGTTATTTGTGCAGCCTAATGATGACTTAAAATACCAATGAATTGAGTTTTAATAATCTAAGATTATTAAAGATAATTTAAGACTATGGTTCTTACATAGAAGAGAAGACAAGAAATCTCTTAAAAATTCTCATCCATATCCAAGATTTTTTTATCCATACAACCTGCATTTGGTGATAAAATGACAGTGCTTGATAAGCTGCAGATACTTAAAATTCAAAGCAAAGTTTTCTGTTTCTTTTTTTTGTCAAATATGTCACTAGCTTTAGAAAATGCTGCATCTTTAACTGTATAATACAAAGTCAGTAAGAAAAATGCACTTGTAAGCTAGTAGTAATGTGGATTTAAATTGGAGGGGGGAGCAGTCTTTTTCGTAGTAAACAAAGTGTACAGGTTATATGGAATTCCAGGACTGTAATACTGTAAAATAATTTGGAATGCATGCTTGAAACTACTGCATTGGTTCATACTCTTATCCTGGATGTAGGATAATGTGACTTACGCTTTATGAGGAAGATGCAAATAACTAGCTATTTCTATTTTTAAATACTTGCTCATAAAGAACTTCTAAAAATTCCATTATTATCCTTCATCATACTGTGGTCCTCATAAAATAAGCTTAATACCAAAGCTCCTGTTCTGTTTGCAGAAGAGTATTTTAGGATTGAGCTTGAGTGTGAATGCATGTAACTACAGAATGGGAAATGCCATCTCTTTGCTTCTGTGCGTGTTAGGAAAGCTACTGGTTCTGTAAATGAGAGTTGTCAAGACATAGTTTAGATTAGCACCTACCAGGCTTGTGGCTTAATTCTCCTGAGACTGTTCTTCTTAGGAGGTATTTGGTGCTGATACCAGTTGGACTTCCATGTTCCTCCTAACAATAAATCCTATATGGCCCTGCTGAAATGAGTATCTACCCAAACAGAAGATTTTCACTTGAATTAAAAAGCACTTAAACCCTGAATTTACAGTAGATTAGGTGTCATTGGCTAGCATAGTTACAAAAGGGTCTGTTACATGTATTCATTTGTTATGGGTGTTTTTCTTAAGTATTTACTTCAAGCTTGTATAATAGCTGTAGCTGTGTTTGGCTTAGCAAGGGTAAACACAGTGTTATTTTATTTCAAAGCCCCTTTGCTGAAGTTGTTACAAGAAGGGGTTTAGCTAATTAGATATGCCAGATAACTCAAAATAGTGCAGGAAATGTCCAGTTAGAATAAGTGGTACCGAGCATTCTGTTTAAGTGCCTTTAAAGTTGTTCTCAGAGCTTTCAGAGTGAAGGTGCTTTTTAAAGCAGTATAGCAATTGCTCATACAAATCATAGTTATACATAAAGGTTGGTTTGTTCAGAGGAGCCACACACCACCCTTGGCCCCCAGTCCAATATTGAGGGAGGGTGGTAGGTGTTTGTATGCATGATTTATTTTTTTTTTTAATTATGATTACAACAAAACAGAAACAAGTATGTACCTTCTCAGAGGGAAGAGTGTTGTAAACTACTCAGGCATGAGTTTGAGAAAGTTGAGAAAAAACTTAGTATATGTGTAGTTCAACATAAACAGCTATTTTGGATGTTATTTCAGTATCAGAACTACTGATTAAGTCTTTATTTTCACAGCACACTGGCATCCTCTCAGTCATGCTTTAGCTGTTAGTTGAACTTCTTAGTTGCCCCTAACTGCACTACATGAAAATTTAAGCAACTTCGTTTAAATTAAATATTGAATTTTAGATACCAACTTAAGTTAGTCATTTGCTAACATGCTTGAGTGTTCTCCAGAGGCAGTAGGCAGTGTTGTAATGATATATTTGCTAGCCCTAATTGGTGAAAAGAAGTCAAGTAACTAAAAGGCTGTTACTGATCAAATGCAATGTATATAGACCAATTTGAATGCTATTTATTAGAATAATGCCTATACTGTTTTTAAAGCACAGTCTGTTACTGGGGACTGTCTTAAATGCGGGTCTGCCATGTGTCGTCGTAGACACTTCTCCATGGCTGGGAGGAAAGACCATCACTTTTGAAGTGCTCAGGCGAGGGAGAATGGGAACATAGCAGAGGTCTGAGAAAAAGTCCAGAGGTTGGATGGTTTAGTGAAGTGAACTAAATGCTCAAATTTTAAATGTAGTCAGCCTTAAAATTGAGATCTGAAAGGAACAAAGGCATATTGAAAATGTAGATCCCCAAAGGGGAGAGGAGCAAAACCCACTAGCATGGAGATGCAGAACTGTGGAGTTGGATGTGTCATGCTTAGTTATGTAAGATAATTTTTAGCTTGAAAATTCCATGGGAATACCAAAAGCTTGCAAAAGTTATGATTAGGTAAGAATGTATCTTTATTTTTGCTAACAAGTAATGGCCTAAACATTCTCTAAATTAAGTAGTGTTATTTTTATGATCTGTTACTATGTGTTCCATGTTACAGGATGAGACCCTTGAATTTCCTGTGGATTTAAATCTTGCTTTAATCATACAAAATAAAGCCAGGCACTAATATTCTTTAAAATCATGTTTATGTTAGTCTACATCTTCTGACACAAGTTCATGGTAGCACTGTCACATTAAAAGCAAACCAAGAACAAAAACAAAGCTGTGTTGTGTGTCTTGGAATTATGAACTTACCTTTTTTCACGTTCCCAGATGTGAAAAATTAGGACATCCTTAGTATTTGTCCTTGATCTTACTGCAGTGGATGTAACAGTTGATTGCATTAATTGCACAGTGGCTTAGTGTCTGTCTGGCAATAGCACTGCTGTAGCCAACACACAAATAACACTGCTGAGTGGATAAGATCTGATTTAATGGAAGTGACTTAATCCAAGTTTGCCCTAGGGTTTGGATTTGTAGCAAAAATGCTAGTTTCTTAGAGCTGCTGTAGCTGGAACAAGAACTGCTCTTACTAAAAACTCAAACTAATAAAAAAGTGTTTTGTAATGAACTTCTCAAAGCATTTGATAACTTAAATGTTTCAAATATTACAAATTGATTCTGTTACTTTTAAGATAATTTAATCTTTATGTACAGCAATAAAATTACTGTCCTAAACATGAAGATCCAAACCAGAAATTATTTAGAAGCACGTGAGAGAAATTGCATCCCAGTCAAAAAAAGAAATTTACTTTCTAATTATTTCCTCTTGTTGGCTTAGCTAAAATATGTGTTCTACTAAGAAGCTTATATATTAACATAAATAAAAGCAAACTGTCCATAACTAAGAACTTGAGTAAATTGAATATAAATAAGTGTGAATTTCAATTGCTTTTCCAAATATTAAATTCTAAGACAGAATGCATGAAGAAATAAAAATCACTTCAACACCCACCTAGGTCTTTTGGATTGCAGGGTTAATAAATCTTCAGTGATTCCATATGTAATGGGAAAAGCATTAAACCTTAGCAACTGTGTGATTTGACTGACAAGTAGTTATCAGGCTAAAAATTACTTTTCAGTGTTGTTAGAGAGTTTGTTGTTCTTTTGGGGCACTTGAAAGTTGGGGCAAAACACAGGATACACTTAGAAGATACTGCAGTATGCTTTTCTCTTAAAACAGTAAGTACTTTTGAAACAAATTGAAGATTATTTACTGCACCAGGAATACCTGCTTGTGATGTTGTATAGTAAATTACTTAGTTAAATTAAAATTAAAAATTCTATTTAGGAATAAAAATACTTATTGAAAAGAAATAATTCCTTTAGAGCACAGAATGAGGGTTTCTTTGCATCACTGAAAATTCTGCAGATTTTTAATGTCTTACCTGTATTTTTCATTGACAGACTTAAATGTTCACAGTACTGACATTCTGCTGGGTGAAGTTTTAGAACATGTTTGCAAGTGCTTGAATCTAACAGCTCTGGAAAAAAGAACAAGTGTGCAGAATTTTTGTAAACTCTAATCCGTGCCTTTAGAGGAGATGAATAAAATTTGAGATTCTGAAGTGATTTTTGTTCTTGTTTTGGGACATTGTTTGTTTCGGTTTAGTGTTTTTTTAGTTGATACAGATGCACAAACATGTGAATTGAGATCAGTGCAGCCACGATATTGAAGTAACATGTAACTGAAAGCGAGGGTGATGATTACTATGTAAGGAAGAATTCTAGTATGTTAAATGTCAGTTTGAGCAGCTCCAGATGACATGGGGGAAGAAGAGCCAAACTTGTGTGTGACAGTTTTTGGTCAATCTTTGAGCAAAGAATAAGAAACACATTAGAAGGATTTTTGTTAGGAATTAGTGTATGAGTATATATAGGTAAAATAAGGGCATTCACATGACTGCTTAGAAAAAAACCCAACTTTTCTCAAACTGAACCATTTGGACTTCATGGTACTGGAGTGAGGAACGCCTGTTATTGACTTGTCAGACATTGACAGGTTTTTGGATAGCTGTTGGAAGGATAAGGAAGTAAGTACAAATTTGTAGCAGTCCTTGGTGGTTCATAGCCAGAGAAATATGCTAAAACAAATAAAAATGATGGTGCTGCAGTTCGTTAATAATACCTTTGAATTGCTCATCACAGTATTAACTACAAAATGAAAGTGCTGGGAATGTCAGAGTTGCCAGCTGCTCAATTTGAGCTCAGTCAGTCACCTGCTATTTTATGGGCTATGGAAAGTAGGTGATGAGGTGCTTCAAAGAGTATAGTTACTCGTGCTTATGGGAATATTTTGGTAGCTCTTATTTCTCTGTAGTAACTCTGTGGTCAGATAAAAGGAAATGTTGAACCAGTAGGTCCCAAATGATACACTGTTTCCAAGCATGTAAGCTCTTTTCCATCCTGTATTACCCGGGGAAAGTACATATGTGTACCTCTATGTCCAGGCATACTGTGCCAAGGTACTGTTCTTTGTCTTGCGTTGGTAAAAGCATGAGATCCATGTCTAGTAGTGTTCAGGTTTTTTTTTTTCCTGCTTTAAAGTCCAGTAATTTCTAGGAAATGTAGAAGCTGCTCAGTTGTTTAGAAAGTTACAGGTCAGATATTGTTGATCCAGTAAGGACCTGTGTAAGGGAAAAATGGGAGAGGAAGAGGGTTAAATTCTGGGATAGAAATTTAGACATACAAATGAATGTGTTCCTTGCTGCTCACGGTTATAAGGTATACTGCCCTATATTGCCTAGTTTTTCAATTTGTAGCTTAAATGTGCAGTTTTGTGGCAGTGTGAATATGAAAATATTGATGATATTGACTCAGTTCAAATCACCTGTCTTATTTCCGTAGGATTTAAAAATCTAATTTTGAGACTTTACACAGTACAGATTGTGCAGAGTAATATACACCAGTGACCTGCTGGTTGCTCACAGGCACTTGTGGAAGAGCTTCATGTTAATGTTACTGTTAAGAGATGCTCTCTGTGTGCAGGCAGGCATGACCGGTGCTGTGGTGAAGAGGCATTTAGACTGGAACAGTGGAGAGACAGCTCCACATTCTCAGGAGGTTAAGAAGAAATGAAACCTTACAAACTTCTAAGTGTTTCTGATAATTTGATTGAAATTTTAACTGACTTAAACTAATGATGAGTCCTTATTGTTTAATAAGCTCTTCCTTGTCTCTTTGGTTAAATATAGAATAAAGGGGGGAAATTTAAGCTCAAATAATTGTCTGTTTGGCACATGGAGTAATGAAAGTGTAGATCTGATAAGAGGATGTTAGAACAAGTTTTTTAAACAATTTGTTCAACTGAAAAAGCAAAGGCCATAATTTAGCTTGGTGGGTACAACTGGATTTAAGCCCTGTGCTTTTTTCCTTACCTTATACAGAAATTCATAATCCTTGGTAAAAAAATGTGTCAGGTTGCTTCATATAGAGGGAGTGAGTTTTGCTAAGGATGCTTTTTGGAATGATTTTGAATATTAATAACAAAGAGTGTTTATTCTCTTGACTCAAGCATTTAACTCAAGCTGGACATGGTGGTGGCTTTTGGAATTGTTACCAAGGGTACCCACTGGTGCCACAGAAGCAACACAGACACAAGGCTTGTCAGGTGAGGATACAAATGATCCAAGTTGTCATTGGAGATATGAATATAATTTGACTGTCAGTATCTAGGTGTTAAGCTGCAGAAAGGAAGTAGCTAGTTTTTTAGAACTAGGAAAAAGGTAGGAGATTGTTGATAAGGAGCTATATTTTTATTTGTAGCCAAATAGCTAGCATTTTGATTTAAAAATTACAGATCTGCATCCCTTGTTGTGTGACAGTCTTCTGCCCACCTCTGAATTCTGTTGCTTTTGATTGTGTCAACAGAATGTGGAAGACTATTACTGGGAGCTGCTAGAGCTCTCTCTAGTAGTAAACTTGCTCATAGTTCAAATCTGCTTTTGAAATAATACAAGTTGCAGGTATTGGTGGTAGTCTGCGCTCAAGAGCAGTCAGTAGTATTATCAAGGCATTTATTGAATACTTTCCAAGGGGTTTTGGTGTGACTGGGAGGGTTCTTATCTTTCGGGAGTGTTGTTAAGCATGTGCAAATTGCATGATGGCCCAAGCTGGGAGCAGTGATGGTACACGCAGGTTCTGTCTGATAGAAACACACTGGAGCTGAAGATGCTGAGTGCTGTAGTCATAGCTAGAGGCTTCATAGGAAGGGAGGAGAAATATGTGGATTGTGTTGTGAAATACATGGTCAACTCATTGCTTTACTACATTAAAAATAATGTACTATATGTATACTACATATACATATGTATGTCTATATTACTATATGTAATGTAGTATATATAGTTACATTGTCAAATGCTTGTAGAGTCAAATGGTATTAGGTAGCCAGTTTTGATTAATGATATTCAATGTACACTAACCTTGATTTTTTTATTTTTTTTTTTACCTATATCTTCCTATTATTGTAGTGTGGTCATGAAGCAAAAATATATGCCAGAGTAACCCTCAGAAGGGGTTGAATGGGATGAAGTAACCCCTATGAAATTAAGATTTAGGTGAGAGCAGTATGGTGCTTACACAACACAGTGGCTATTTTACATCTAGCAGAATTTTATTTGTTCTTGTTTATAAAATTTCTCAGCAACCACAGACTTAGTGGAGGGGTACTGTGGCACTTTGAAACTCATTGAGATCTCAAGAGAGTTGGGGCTGAGCCTGTACTAATTAGCATGGCTTATTTCCATGCATGTGTTGTGTTCACGAAAGGTATTTGGCCTGTGACCACAGGGTTCACAGCAAAGCTGGGGTTTGCATTGAATCTCCTGTGGTCTGTAAGCTGTCATCAGATAGGCATTTCATAACTTAATAAGGCTGATATTTCTGGATCTAAGCTGACCCTTGAAATAACTGAGCACCATCTCTGTGATGATGTGTTTATTTCATCAATTCTGCACCAGAGCTTGATCATGCTGGTTCTCTTACTTGTGACACAGTTGACCAGCAATCCCCAATAACTCATATACAGTGATGTAAATTACTGTTATTTAGAAACTGCTGGTTGGTACAAAAAGTGTCCAGTGTGAGAATAAGTAAGGCAGCTGTCTTCCTTTGCTTTTAAGGTTGTTTGCTGTTATCAAAACCTGTGAAGGTCTTCTAGGAGGGTATTGAAGAGAACTCTGACCAAGTGACAAGCTGGGAAGCATTTGTAGGTAGAAATTGCACGTAGTCTGGGAGGAAAAAGCTAGAAAATACTCAGTGACTTAGTCTGTGGAAGGAAATTTAAATCTTAATCTTATACCTTAAAATTGCTGTGATTTGTAATGTGAAGATACAACACAAATCAGATGTTACTTGGAAAAAGCATTAAATTTAAGTGGCTGAGTAGATCTGAGGCATTTGACTTTTCATGGAAGTGTTGTCACATGAAACTTTGGGTTTTGTGTTAGGTGATAGTACATAGAGATACATGAGGTCTGAGTTACTGGCAAACAGCATGTTAGAACAGAATGAAATGTTTTCTAAAATCCAAAGTGAAGGCAATATTCAGCAACAACAGGTTTACTGAATTTCGTTAGACAATGGAAAAGTAATTTCAGTGTTGAGGGCAGGGGGGAAGCTATGATTTCTTAGCTACAATAGAGTTCTCCATCTGAGATCCTTATGTCAGCAGTCGGCACAGTCCAGGCACAGCTGTTGGTGTTCTGGCTGCAGATAGCATCTCCTGCCTCCTAATGCATTGTGTCCTTAAACCTGGAGACCCAACTGAGCAATTAAACAGCTAAAGGGGAGTATTTGGAATAAAAAATGCAGCTGGACTGTTACTGGTTTAGAAACTACTGCAGTATCAGTGTGCGGGGAGTAGTTTTCAGTGGCTTAGTGACAATTGGTAAGTCAGCTTTTCTAATCTTGCAGTTGAAATTTTAACAGAGCAGAAAAACTGCTAGCAAATGGGTAAAATGGTTTAAATTTTTAACATTTATTCTTTTAAAAGGGTAGCAGATCCATGGAAAATGGTAAAGGGTTTCATCTCTTAGTTTTAAAGGTGTGTAGAAAGCAGGTGTATTGTCTTCCTGATATAGATGGTTTGGCTAATTGGAGGTGCTTTAGATTGAGTAGCAGCCTTGCATGTTCGTGTGGAACTAAGGATTTGGCAGTGTGATAGACAGAACTTTTTATACTTCAGAACTTTGAGAAGCCTTCCCCTCTTAAATGACGTGTATTACAGACATCTGTAAGAAGTAGTTAGCATTTATCAGTTCTTCCTTGCTAGGATAAGGTAACTGTATCACGCTTTTAGCTATTTGGAACATACAACAGGGTGATTTGATTGATTTATTTGCTGAGTACCTTTAGAAAAGACTCGTCAAGGCACACTTCCTTAAATGAGTTGCCTCGGTTTGTCATTTCAATGCATTACTGTTCATATTGCTATTCTTATAGGGGAACTTGCAGGATTTTAGCTGAAGATGATTGTAGGAGAGCTTCTTCCTTATCCCCTGCTGTTTATATTTGTTTTGAATTAATTTGTTTTAAAACAAATCTTTCTGTTCTTGGTGTTATTGAATCTTTATAGTGATTTTTACTGTGACGAATTAGGTATTTTTTGGTTTTTTGGGTTGGGTTTCTTTGGTTTTTGTTTTTTGGGGTGGGGGTTTTGTTTGTTTTTTTGTTTTTGTTTTTTTTTCATTGTGCAGGGCAGGATGCAGAAGTTCTTACAAAGAAAGGTGTTGTTTAAATAGTGACACTTCCAAGGACAAAATGAGAGTTGTTGAATTGTAGTATAGGGTTGTCTCATTCCTTGTAGAATGATGAAACAGCAGCAGAAATAAGCACAAGGTAAGTTTTATATTTCTCATAAATGAAACCCCAAACAACCAACCATTGTCACTTGAGTTTCTGGCTTCATATTTTGTTTCTAGAATATGCAACTAATATGGAAATTTGTGAATTAAATTAAGACCAGAACTATAATTTATTGTAATGGAAGGGAAATCTGAATATCTTATACAAAGAGTATTTTTAGAATTGGTTGATTCTAAAAAGCTGACAGCTTTTTCTACATTAGGATTATTTTAGTCAGAAGAAGAAAGTAGTGTGTTCTATTAGTAGAACAAGCTTGGTACGCAACTTAGATTATTGCACTTGAAAGTATTTTTTCCTGTTGCATCAAGATATGTCCTTTCCTCCAGTAGGGAAGTCTTCTCAAAAACTTATAAGGTGTGTCAGGAATTTTAGTTTCAATGTAAATAACAAGATATTCTGAAACGTTTCCACTCAGCCCTTCAGGAATAAGAAATTGTACATGTGAAGCAGAAGAATACAAGTCTGATGTCAAGTATTGTCTTGCATAATCACTTGTAAATACAGGCAAACGGGAGAAATATGGTAGTGCCTGTCAAATACTGAAAATATTAATTTGTGAGCCTAAGGCTAGCTAAAAAATGTGGCAGAAGCAAACCACAATCAGAAATACCCAAAACAATCACCACTTTACAACTCAGCTCTCTCTGGCATTACACAAGATATTGCTGAGCAACAAGAGTTGTGTCAAGGCCTGACTCAACATTTGTCATCTGCTCAACACCTTCAGTTTCTGTATATCCCCTTCATGCTTGTCCTCTTCTGCCTCTGCTCAGGTACTTCACCTGCCTTGCCCTGCCCCACACATCCACTGCTTCCATAGCACTTTCTTCTCTTGCCTGAATGGAGCCTGGATAGACGTGCAGCCTTAGCCCTAGCTGATGCTGATTGTCTTCCTGGTGCTGCACAGGAGTGCACAGGAGTGCAGCAACAGGTGAACCATCATCCAGTGCTGCATTCTCTCCCCTTACTTACTCCTGGCTCTCTTTCCATGTTGAGGGGGACAGCTTCTGCTGTGCCTTCCCTCTCAGCATTGTGAAAAATGAGGTTCACATATTTTTTTATAGAATTTAAAAGTTTAATAGAAAGACAGTTAGATAAAAATAAAGTATACAGATACGGCCGGGTGTCTTTGCATTCAGCCAAGACAGCACACCTTACTAACAAAGGATTGTCCCTTAAAAGCAGAACCCTACTACATATGCATAAATTCTCATACATGATTCAAACATTCTTAAGTTTTGGATGTTTCATTGTTTAGTTTTTGACTCGTCCCCTTCTCAGTAAATCAATCTTGGCTTCACTGAGTTTCACATTCCCTGATAATAGAAATGCGATAAATTCCTCCCCCAGAGCTCTGGTCACTGCTGTCCTCATCTGGACAAGATAATCTAAGAATAGAGGGGGATCTCAAACTATCTTTTTCAGTCTTTGGGTTATACAAACAAAAGTAGTTTTTGTTTTAATACTATGCCATAGCTCAACATATGTGTATATTGTATTACTATTTCTAAGTTTCATCAATAACAGAAATAGAAGGAACTATATTAATAAAATAAAGTTTTCTAACCTTATACATATAACATTAATTTTAATATTTGCGAAAAGCCAACAATATAATATGTATCTATAACAGCATGATAAAGCGTTCTGCACTGGGTGGCCACTCTGCGGTACAGGGGATACCGGTGTAGGTAAAAGGACTGTAAGGATCTGTTAATGGCAAGCTGCTGTGAGGGCTCTGAGGCACTCTGGGGGGACTGCACAAGGTAGGCCATGTGATGCACAAGGCAGGCTGGTGTAATTCTGGAAAAAAATAGGAAAACCATGTGGCCCAAGATTTTATGCCTTTTCTGCTCTTTCCATAGATCTTGGAAGTTTCTTCTTTACACTTTGTTGTTTAAAGTTTCTTACAATGTGTTGAAAACTTATTCTCAAATCTTTCCCATACTTCCTGATATTAATTGTGCTGTCCTAAAGTTGTATGCTGCTCACCATGTGTGGGCTGCATGTAGATGCTGTTTCTGTGATCAGTTTCTCTAGCCTCTGGTTATCTACTCTTATCTTCCATAGCACTTTTTTCATGCTTGCAGAAATAAAAAGAATTTTTGCAATTTTTCATTGCTACTTGAGGAATAAATAGCTTAAATAAAAATTATGAAGGTTTCTGCTGACTAGTAATTATTATATATTTGTACCATCAATACATAGGTCAAAAAATTAAGCTATAAATATAATAAGTTGAATACTGGCAATCGTTTGCCAGGGAGAGCTGTAAGTGAATTTTAAGCATTGTTTTTGGATTATTGTTAAGCATCCTAGCTGAAGTCACCTGCAGGGAAAAGCATTCCAAAAGCCTTCTTTTGTGCCACTGGCAGGAAAACTGTTGGAAGGATTTGGTTAGCATAGGAGACAAGTGTGGCCTCAGCTAAATCTAATTTAGGGTGGCAAGAAGTCTTAAAGCTGATTTGGCACTCAGCAGAAAGAGCCTGCTGAGAAAGAGGATAAAAAGGATCTTCACCTTAGGCTGTAATTCAGTTTGCAATTCAGAAACAGTGCCAGATTGAGCTTCCTGGCCACTCATGCTCGTTCCTATGCATGCTGGATTTGAACAAAACTGAGTCAGTATTAGACCTTACCCCCATGCCCCCATCTTTTCAGCAGATTACTCTTTGGCTGGATCAGTTCCCTGCGGCTTTTCATCATGCAGTTGCACAAGCGCTTCTGTTGGCACAACAGTGGGAGCAGTGTACGGGCAGGAAAGAGCTGCTGGGAACATGGACCCTTTGGATCAGCTTAGGGATCCACCAGCCACAGTCTGCATCTTCACTTTGTTTAAGCAGAGGAGAAGTCTCATGATGAGGCTTATGGGAAAGCTTGACTTCCAAGTCTAGAGGGCCATGTGAGTAGTCAAGGGTTTTACCTTGCACAGGCTTCTAAGATATCCATGTGTTTCAGCTGAATCTCATTTTAGGTGGAGGAGTCTGGACATCTGAAAATGCCATACTGTGTTGATGACTTTCCTGTGACTTGATAATAGTTGATATGCCCCCTGTAAGCATTGCTGCAGCCCTTGAATAAAACTGTGACATGCAAAAGGTATTTCTGATTCAGTCTTGACTGCTGCAAAATGTCCACAGATGCTCTTAATTCCTCTGTAGGTAGAAGAGCTGAAGATAGAACATTGGCTTAGTTTGGGTGCTTTCATTCTGCTTATGTAATGAAAATGGAACTGTTTAATTGTGTGGAAAGCTTAGCTTGTCTGAGGATTGAGGGGAGTAGAGACTGTGGGGTTGGAACACTGTTGAGTGGGGCAGACAGGAGGTATCTGATTTCTTCTTGCTGTAAAAGTCCTTGTAAGCCCTGCTTGTTAGGGTGAGATCCTTCTGAATAAGTTCAGCTGAACACACAATCCAGTACTCTATCAAATGATGCATTTAGATAAGATTCCTTGATAAATGATGTCTCCAATAACTTCAGCAGTGACAATTGGCTTTAATTTGTTTCTGCACTGTTGGTGTCCAAGTGTCTTCTCATTTTGTTCCTTCAACACTGGTAGGGCATGGGGGTTTTACACTTTCTCTGTTAGCATTTTCCTTTTTTTTTTCCCCAATAATTAATGAGTGGAAATACTTAAAGGATGAAGCAAACGTGAGAGGACAAGACTGAGATATGAAAAGTAACACTAGGGCATCTGACGATTCAGTATCATCAGGTCGAGGGGAAGTAATATGTTACATACAATTGGCAGGAGCATGGCTGCTCAGATACCCAGTGAAGAGGCATCTTGCAAAAAACTCTTTCCAAAAAGTCAGTTGTGATGTTCAAAACCGTGTGCTCAATTGCCTGTTGATGACTGGATTGTTGCACCTCTTTAGCTGGTGCTTAGGTGCTCCTTGAGAGCCAGTAGCTGTGACACTTCTACTTGCTCTGCTCTCAAACAGCATTGACTTTCTGGAAATAGATTTTTGAAAGAATGTTCCATGTAAATCTTAAGTGCACTCTTGAACGGTATCCCTACAGTGATGCAAGATGTATTTTAAGAGACTGACTCACTTTTGAAATTCTGCCAACATTCTGCAAAGAGGAAGATCTGAGTAATATTATTAGTTAGAAAATATGTCTACCGGGACAGGTAATAGCAGAGAAATTTTTTCCCTATACAATGTATCTCAAATAAGCTGGGTGTAGTCTGAGGCTAAAGCTCCATCTACCAATGTATTTAGCATAGTTAAAGAAGAAAACCAAGGTTTTTTTTCCAGGAAGTTGTTTTTTTTTCCCCCAAAGAGATTTCAGGTTTTTTTTGAAATTAGGTTGTTATTCAAGAAGTAAGGAAAAGTAAGAAAAAAATTTCTCTTTTACATGAGAAATCTTGCTTGTAAATACAGTCTAAGCAGACTAAAGAGTTTCAGATGAAAGCTAGTATGAAAGCTGTTCTTAGGAAGATGTGACTGGATCTACTTGCACACAAGAAGATTGGACTCCTTAGCAGTACTGAAGCTACTCAAGCCAATGCCTGAAACAAAAAAGTAAAGCGATGTCAGTTAAGCTAAATTGTGAAATTTAGCTCAAATTTTGTATTTCTGCCAGGCTGAAGTGGAAGTGGAAAATAGTTTTATTTTTTGTGTTTTGTATTAAAGCAGAAGCATAACTAATACTGCCACTGCCAGCTGCTACCAGCATAATTACCACTGTGTGCAGTTTTGGGATGTGCATCCTGTCCAAGTACTGGCCTTCTTAATTTTCCTGAGCTCTGGGCTGAAGCAGTTTGTAGCTCCCATGTTGTTGAATGCTATGGGAGAGAAATACACAGTTTTGGCTTTGTGACCTATCCAGTGTATGGTTCATAGTTCTTTTGGCTGTGAAGCCTTATTTTCCATTCAGAATTGGGAAAAAATACTTTGGTGCTGTACTTTGTGACCCAGAACTGTACCCTAGTTCTTATTAATAAAATGGAGAGCTGGGACAGCCTTATTCCCTCTGATATTTTCATGTCTTCCTCATTTAATTTTATGTGAAAACCAGTTTAAACATCACTTTAAATGACTAAGCTTTCTTAGGCTGTATATCAAAGAAAAATTGTTAATAGCTTTTTATAATAATCTCACTGAAGATGATTCCTGCTGATAATTAGATCTGTATTACTCAAGACAATGGAAACTGGGATATGGGGAGAGGTGAGGAGGGGCTAAGGAGAGGAGGGGCTAAGGAGTATTTCTTCTTTTCCCTACCATTTGTTATACCTCCAGGTCATGGTCTCTTTAAATTCCTCAAAATGAGAATAGTCTTCATTGAATTGTTGACATTTTGGCCTTGAACTTCTTGAACTTTAATGCAGTGGTATGGAAAACTGAAAAAATCATAGCCTGTATGTCAAGATTTGCTCCATGTACATAAAATGTGTGGGTAGGGAAGCAAGAAGAAAAATTTAACCAATATGTAGATTGTGGTGTTTAGCTTCTGCACCAAGATATGCTGGGTTGACAATTTCAGGGTTCTTTATCAGGTGCCATATGTGTATTAGCTGCCTAAATAAAATTTTCCAGAATTCTGGTTGTGTTTAGAAGCTTATGTCAATATTAGGTTTGAGCCTGTTACTGTGAAGGGAACACTGATTCTCTTAAGAGCAACTCAACTTTCTTCAACACAGTAAATGATCTAGGAGCACTGTGAGAATTTGGTGAAAGGCACAGGAACTCTAGAAAGATCTAGAGGAATGTACTGTGATGATAACTAATTTGCATAGAAAGTTTATCTCCAGAGTGGGGAAAACTTAACTATAAAGAGTGAAGTCTGTGCACATGTGCTCCTCAGGACCCTAGACATCCTGGCTAGACTAACACAGAAGCCAGGACTAGTGATCTAGTGATCCCTCCCTCCCTCCCTCCCTCCCTCTCTCTCATTCACCTCTCATTCACCTCTCTTCCCTTCCACCCAATCTCTTTATCCAAAACCTACTGCCACATGCTTATGTAGGAAGTCAGGGACTAATGTACCAATTTCCATGCCAAACGTGTAATTACTAATAACATCTTTAAAGCTTTTGTGGATCTTCTGACTTTTGCATTTCTTTCAACATCTGTGAATCTTGGGTGTTCCCATCCCCTAAAGGGTGGGATGTTGCAGTAGGTTAATAAGGAAGGCTTCAGCTAAAGCCATAGAAGATGCTAACAGTTCAGAATGTATTCAAGTGTGAAAGACATATAAAACCATAACAGGAGGAAAGGACTGAAGTCTCTGATTGTGCCTCACTGTGTCCAGTGGGTTTTTGTTTGCAAGATTAACCTTAAGACCTTGCTGCTGGTCTTGCTGGCTGATAGGTGTATGTGTAACAAAGCTGCTGTTGAGTCAAGCTCAGGGCTGAAGGTAACAGATGTTGTAACTCTCTGGAGTAGTCAGTAGTAACATTGTCAAGTAAATAAGTTGACAGTTCTGTAAAAATGAAGTCCTTTTCTATGCTTTTTGGTTTGTGTTATAGACAAACTTCTGAACTAAGAGAAGTATCCAAACCCCATCTCTTCCCCTGGCAGAAATCTAGGTGTTTTATATTTATTTATTTTTAATTTTACTGTTTTATATTGGAGTTCTTTGGACTATCTCACTGCTGTTTCTGGGCTCTCACACAAACAGAAAAGGTATGTACTCTCTTCCTCTGTGCTCTATATGTGTCATTACTAGTTAATAGAATTCTTAGTGGGGTTTAAATAGAATAGTTTAGAATGAAGTTTGTAGACCAATGGTGTTTATCAATTGAGTGTAAGAATGTATAAGAAGGAATGATAGATACAGGCAAGCAGTGCAAAATCTGAAGTTTATAAGTGTGCTTTCCACCTGTTCATAATCCATAAATTCAGTCTTAATGGATTTAGGTTTCAAACAGGCTTTAATGTGCCCTGTAACCAGGAGCCTCTTCATTTCTGCATACATCAGAGAATTTTGTGTGAAATCCATTGTCTTAAAAGGAATTGTTGGCTATTTATTTCAGCTGGGACTTTATGTAGGTTATCTAATGATGATCTTCACGACTTACAGCAATGTCTTGAAAGATGCGTTTTGACTATAGGTGAATAAAAATGTGGATTCGCTATTGTACTTGTTTTACAAATCTTCTAGCCTTTATAAATGAATATTTCTGCAGGTCTAGTATAGTCTAGTAGGTCTAGTGCAATTATTTTCTTTCCTCAGTGAAAGTTCGTAAGTTTTTCAGTTGCAATACAATGGTTGGTAAGTCAAGGAAAAAAAATATTGAAATAATAATTCAAATAGAAACTATTGGGGGTGGAATATATTGGGTGAAGCTCAAAGGTAGGTGTTTGGTTTCTCCTTGTGTCCTGTTTCTCATGTGAACCTTTTGAAATGGAGTTTGTTTTTACTCAGACGTATCTTTGTGTAAGAATTTTTCATGTTGAAATAGCTTTGTGGATTGCTTTTGATCAGGTCTGACCCTCTCAGTTGACTGGTGAAAGCTGGGACACGGAGTTGATCTCTCAGGAGTTAAAATACTTTTTTCAAACCTCTGTTTGCCTTAAGCGGTCTTGAATTCCACAAAGTCTGGCTGTGGGCTAAACAAAAACCAATGTATTAATTGATAAGTGGGCATTAAGAACAAAATCAACCAGTCCAACCAGTGACAATTATTTTGGAGAGCTGTGAAGTCCTTTTTTAACTGGAGAACCTTTTCCATTGATGCAGTGGCATGAGTTGCTCTATCATATCAGAAAGAAACTAAAGCATCTTTCAGCTCCTATCAGTTCGATTGCATTGCTGTTAGCCTGTCTAAGAATATTTGCACTCTGTAGGCTTGCTTACATGCATAATATAATAAAATGGTGCAAGTGGCACAGCTGAGAGCTGAGCTGGACATAGAGGCTGAACTGACCTCTTGGCTCTTATCTCTTCTGATACCACCAGAACTACATTTATGTTACAGGCTGTACTTTGTGCTTAATTGGTGAGTGTGGAATGAGTCTACAAAGTTGTCATGTCAGCCTGGTTCTGGATGACTTTAAAAGCCCATTAAAATAGATAGTTCAGAGAAGAGTCTATACCTGGTAAAATAGGGATCCCTTTGTAAAGGTTAGGAAATGATTCCAAGAGTACATTAAAAAGAGTTCAGTATTTTACTGCCATAAAAAGAGGCAAATACTGTAGATTCTGATTCTCTGCTTAAATCTCACATCCCCTCCCCCTCAATCCAAACAACTAAACAAAAACCCAAAACAAAATCAGATGTTTACTCTGTGAATATTACATCTTGAACATGAGCTTATATTTAATAAGGTAGATACCAAAGTAATTTTATCTTAGAAGTTTTTTTTTTTTAATTTAACCTAAGATATGGTTTAGTTGAAAATTTCTAGGTATGTTTACAGATAATTTTGCATGTTTGAGGTATTTTCTTAGAAGAGTTATAGAGGAATTATGTAGAATTTTCTAAGTCTGCAAAGAATTGTTAAGAATTAGTGATACATACTGATCAGGCACACAGAGCTGAATGTTAGATTGTATGTTGTGGTTGGCATTTCACTTTCCAAAATTAGACTCTCAAAGTTCATTTTAAGTGTTCTGCATGTTAGGTTTTTCAAGGCTTTAAAGAACTTCGTTAGTGTATTTTTTACCTCTAGTCATAAATTCATTTTCTCTGTGTAGGAGTTTCACACAAAAATTTTTGTTTAACTTCATCTCAGTTACAAAGCATACGTTTTGCCAAGAGGGGGTTTTTTAGGGTGCAGGTTGGGGAAGAGGAGAAGTCATAAATTGTTATTCTGCTACACCTCTGCTCTTGCCACAGGTAGCCAACTTTAAGATATTCCTGTTAGTTTATCTCCTTAACTGTTTAAAACAAACAAACAAACCTTTGCTAATTTCCCTGAAACACATCCAGAGACAATCTGTCATTGCAATTTGATCTGAAATTTACAATAAAAATAGTTCAAACATTAAACAAAAGAATCTTTAGAGGCAGAGAGATCATTGAGAGATTCAACTGCAGTGTTACAAAAAGTGCTGCCATTATCATTTGGCATTTTTTAATTCTGCATTACTTTAAAGCATATTCTGGTGGCTGATGTTAATTTTCAAAGTTAAATATATGTCACCTCAATGGGATAGAAATGAAATGGCTATTTCAGCCCAATTAAAATATGTGTGATATCTGAATAATGTGTATATTTACAGAATCATATATTATCTAAATGCAGTTAACCAAAGCTTTAGGGCGCTAGAAACATTTAATGTGATAAACAAGGTCAGCATTTATAGCATTCTTAGAGTTGATAAACTAGTTTTAGAAAATGAGTTATTATCAACACATTTTTAAGTCAGGTCTGATATTGATGTTTGAAAATATTTCAGCTGGACAGAAATTATATTCCAGTTATATAACCTCTGCAGAGAGAGATGCATTTCAATGGCAGATGAAATTGAGTTTTAGAAAAATAAATAAATGTTTGTGACTGACTTGGTGGACTGACCTTCTTAATGCTGATCATTGTCATTTTAATAGAAAGGAAATGAAAGGAGGTTAGTTGTAAGTGGATGAGCAGGAAAGCTAGATGGTGGAAACTTTTCTGCTGAAATAGGTTTCAAGTATACAGAAGTTGGAGGTGCCTATCTGAAAGTTCATCATTAAAAAAAGATACTGTATATTGCACGCAGGATTGTTATGCAGGGCTGACCCAGTAGTTAGCTGTTGGTTCTCAAGGAATGCAACTAAACTGCTTAGTCACCCATCACTGTAGCATTATAGATGAGGATAATGTCATCTGTTGGCTTGTCATTACACTTCTGTGAACTTGAAATGGATCAGTTTGTCAAATCAGGTAAGCAGAATGCAGAAACCAGTGACTATTGCTGTTTCACTGACAGTTTACAGTGTAAAAAACCCCTGCAACAGAGCCACTGGAGTAAGGGAGATGAGCTCCTTTCCTTTGCTTTGGGCCAGAGCCTAGAGTTACTGCACAGTAGGGATTGCCACATGATGAAAAATGTTAAAAAACTATACTGAGAAGTTTTATGCTAAGATGATCTCTTGAGTGCAAAAAACTGAGTAGTGAAAAGAAACATAAGATTACAATGTAATGCAAAACATTACATTTTTGTATTGTTTAGAACTGTAATCATATCACTTCACTGACTTCCAAAAAATGAGATAAGCGGTTTTTCATGGGTGATGTTTTGAAGGGTTTTACAACCTGAAGTCTGTTACCATGTGTTCTCTGTGATAATCAAACCTGCTACATATAAATTGGTTTGGGTATTTGCTTACCTGCGATGAGGAAGGATTTTTCCAACACTGAATTGCAGTATTTGGAAGTCTGAAGTTCTCCTGTGTTGGCAAGAGGAATCTGAAACCACTTGAATCAAGTGCAGCTAAACCTATCACAGTCATAATAGCTAAAAATGCTATAATAAACACAAGCATTTGTGAAATTATGTTTTCTGTGATACCTGCACTGATTAATGCCATGTCATTAATTAGGAATGGCAGTATCAGAACTGATCTCTCTTGGGCTGCTACTGCTGTTTTACATATAGGAGGAGTAGAAGTCACTGTGGTCAAAACCAAAATAAATGCTGAGTTCAGCACCTGACTTCAGTTGTCTTTATTTAGAATAAATAAGAATAAAGTAGTTTCACCTATTTGGGAAAATCCCTTTTAGAAGCTGTTTTATTTTGCTTCCAGTCAGGGAAGATAGATGTGTTCCTGGAAAGATGATTTATTGTGGGCTTGCAGTTTGCAAGTATACCATTTTTCATCTAACCATCCATTATGCTTATTGTATTTCTCAGTCTCCCAAGTACAATGCCTTATTTGTCTGAAAATTTGCTACAATTCCCCTACAGGTTATGACTGTATCTGTTGGATTTTAAGCTTGTTAAACTTAAATATGTAAAAAGGACACAAACAGCATTTCATACATGCACCTTGAGGATTGGAAAGTTTTCTTGGAAAGAATGTTTGAAATTAGAGAGCTGACATTCTCTCTGTTAACCTTTGGCAGAAAGTTACTAAAGGGAAGTGGATGCAAGTGGCTAAACTGTTGGGTATCCATTGACAGGAATAAATAATCCTACAGTAATTTATAATGTTTTACTACAGCCTTACAGTTTTGAACTAGATGACTGGTTAGCTCAAGATTTAATTGTTGAAAACATTGCTATGATTTAATAGTCAATAAAAGAATTTTTAGATCTTCTTAATATATTTACAATGCTAGTGTTTCCTCTCAGTTTTTTCAGAGATCTAACTTGTAGGCCTGTGATACTGTTGGCATTTAACTATGCCAATCTGTTGCCAATATTGCCAGTCTATCTACATCTTTTTAACAACTTGTTGCAATCACCTGGATTTTTAATAGGAAGGTTAATAGTGTGATAAATACATGGGGTTTTCTGAGATGATTCACCATTTCCTCTAACTGTTCCCTGTTTTAAGCATAAGCTTGTTTCTGGGTGAGCAAATAAAAATATAACAATGAGAAATATGTTTAGGAAATGTATTTCTAGGTGCTTAGTGGTAACTGTAGAAATCTGGTCTGTAGACTAGGACTGTTTGAACAGGTTGTGAAAACTGAACAGCAACAAGGAATGTCTCCATGCACAACGAAATTGTCATGTTGTACTTTCCTTGACAGGTCCAAAGATAAAATAGACTTTAGGAGCAATCAGTTCAAGGGGAAAGCTCTTGAGACAGTGAATTAGGGGATTTCCAAGAAAGATTGTTAACAGTTTATCTGCAGAAAAAATGCCACTTAGCAATACAAAGGAAAGCAAATGTCCAGCTAGACTTGAATTAAGAGGTGGATATTGAGGACACAAGTAGTGCTGCTGCAACTTTAACAAAAGGAGAATGAAGAAGGAAAAAGTTGCTGCTGAGTGGGGTGGGTGGTTTAGTTTCTACTGATGCAGGGGTTGAGTTCCTCAATGCTTTCTTTTCTACCATGAAGATCTAACAGATGTTTGTACCTACAAAGAGGATTCAGGGAGGAGAGGATCAACCAATAGTGGATTGATACAGTGTGAGGACTGGGTGGTTGACAGCAGCTCTGCATAGAAATTGCTGGCCATCCTGTTGGAAGGCTGAAGATGAGCCAGCAGTGCAGAAGGGTGGTAGTGTCCTGGGTTCTGTCCACAAGAAGTTAGCTAGCAGATTGAGATGATCAGTTTTTACACAATGTTCACTATCTAGAATATTGTGTTAAATCCAGCTGGTGAGCCACCAACATTGTTGGGTTGGACGCGTTACCATGTGAGGAGAGGCTGAAGTTCAATCTGGAGACAAGGCAGCTTTAGGGGTATCTAATTGTAACTTTTTGATACTGAGAAAGGGAACTGAGAAATCAGGTTATTTATACATGTGGTGGGAGGAGCAAGAAACAGGCAGATTTCCACTACAAGGGTAATTGAGCTCTGGAAGAAGTCACCCAGAGAGGCTGTGGAGTATGGCCCTGGGAGATTTCCAAGATTCAAATGCATTAAACCCTGAGCAACCTAGTCTGATCTCAGAGCTGGTCCTGCTTTGAGCAGGAGACTGAACTGTGAGCCTCTGAAGGTTCCTTCCAATCTGAGCCTTTCTGTGTTTGGAGCCAGGATCCACATTATGCAAAGCCAATGGAAGCTGCTTTGGTTTTCAGGGTCCTAAAATGTTCCAGGTACCCTTGTTACCTGAGAATCTTTGGATTACTTATTTCAAGTGAATATTCAAGTTCTTTGTATACCCTTTAAGTGAATAGGCTTCTGTTCACTTAAACGGTCTACAAAGAACTTGAATATTCACTGTCATTTAACATTTTTAAGCAAGAATGTACTGAGAATTAAATTCAAATAAGATTTAATATTAAAAAAAAGGATCTGCAGAATGAGAATTGTTTCTATAACTAGTAAAAAGTGTACCTGTTACCTCCAAATCCAAATCTCTCTTACATGCTCATGTAAACTAAAAATAATGGTTTAGAAGTTTTATTGGGAAAAATGGAGTAAATTCTAACTTGATGATTTAATACTGCAATGGTGCTTCAAGAAAAAATAGAAAACTAGCATGGGGACAAGACTCAATGAAAGGATACAGAAAATGAGGACAGTGGTCAGTTTATAGCTTCACCTTGTGTGCTGCTGCTTTTGCTAGGTGTGCAGGCTGTTGCAACAGGATGTGGAGTTGTGCCTTGGAGACTTGTCTGTGCTGGGGCTGAGTGAGCGGCTGGTGGTGGTCTCTCAGGGTTGTAGGCAGACACAGCTGAGCTCCTTCCTCCTAGTCCACATGGTGCAGGCACCCAGGCTGTGCCAGGCAGTTGTTGCTGGGTAGAAGTGAATAGTTGCAGGCCTGGCCCAAATGTGCCTGCCATTGCAAATGAAAGAGTTTGCTATGTGATCCATGTTTTGCTTGGAGTTAGGTAGCGTATATTAGACTGCCTTTTTTTCCCCCAATTCTTTGGGGAAAATAGTTTCTTTGATAGGCTTGCCCACATGATGTTGGCAAGGCCAGCTGTAGTACTACACAGATACTTACTGGCCTGTCACAGTGAGCTGCATTCATGTTCAGCAGTAAACCCTGGCACCCTGTTCTAAGTTGAATTGCTCACATAGTTGGCATAGTCTTACTGAGGTAATTGCTGATGTATGGAGCAGTGTTTCTTGGTAAAACACTCTTTCAAGTGCCTGAGTCATGTTAGAGGCATGTTGTCTGGAAACTGCTGAAAGAGATTCCTTGTTGGTTTCCTTTGTACTCTCATTTCCTGAAGAAGAATGAGGGATTTATTAATTTTCTTTTTGTGTAGACTGGCATGGAATTGTGGTGGCCCTCAGCTAGGACAGGCTATGTCCTAGGTTAGTTGGCAAAGGTATTAGTGCTGTGGATTGACACGCTGACTGTGACATAGATCAAATGCTTTCCCCTTTGTGTAGCTGACTGCCAGTGACACACTTTCTGCTATGTGGATCAGGAAGCGTTCTGCTTCATGATGAGCACAGGAAAATGGTAGAAGGAGATTTTGTCCTTCTTGATTTGCTTAAAAAAGTATTTTCTTAGTTATATCAATTTATATATATATATATTTTTTTTTTTTAAATGAGCTAATCTGCTGTTAACTGTTTTAACAAAATTATGCTACTTTGTTTGGAAGTGCTGGAAATGAAAGGCAGGGTTTGCAAAGTATTGGCAAATCTATGCAGGAATTATCTGGCTTGTTCCTAATTTTGCTGTATAAGTTGTTAAACAAGTCTATGGAAGACCAGTGCTGACAGGAGGCTGGAGTCTTCGTCTGCCAAAATACTTCTGCTGTACAGTACAGCAGTAGTATTCCACAGAACAGTGTGAGAGAAAGAACTGTCTTAATTTGAGGTCGTCATCTTAAATGTCTTTGAGTTCTTTAAGCACTCAAGTGGCAGTGCCTAATTTGAAGTAAATAAGCATATTACCTTTTTCTCTTGTGTAAACTGGGTTTAGGTAAAGCAGAAGCCAAATCAGAGTTCTGCTTTTCCTAAAGCATTAAGATATCTGCCTGTGAATAGAGCTTAGATGAGTCTGATGAGATGTGGCACTTCACAAGAGCTGTCCTGAAGTAGAGAAGTGGAGATGTTGAGTCAGTTTGCCCAGAAATGTTTCAATTACGGCCTGGATTTCTTGTGCTAGCACATGTGCCTCTCCTGGGAAATGACTGAAATTTTTATATTGTTTTTCATGTTTTGTCTTTGTCAATCTACCCAAATGAGCCATTTCTTTTGTCTGAGTGCAGTAATCCCTCATTCTCCTAGATGGCATTAAGAGGTTTAAATCCATAGGTTATATTATTCAGGTATGTTGAATTTTGATTAGAGATGTTGAAAGAATAAAACATTAAGGTAAAGTCAGACAGAATATTTTGTTCTTCACTGTAATTTATCTTAATGTTTTATCATCTGGTGCTGTAGGCACGAGTTACTCACCCTGCTAATGCTTAGTTTGTTGTTAATTAAATTGTTGATGGAAAGTGTTATCTAAATCTTAGGTATGTCTTACATTGAAATTATTAATTTATCAGTCAGTTAATTGTGCAGGTTATTGGTTTATATCTTAGAGTAGTAGCTAGACAGAATACTGGGGTGTTGGTAGGGTTTTTTTAGTTCTGCTTTGGAAAGGACTTCCTTGTGTTTGAGGGATCAGGGAAAACTTAAAATCTATCACTTCAGTTCTCATTTTCTAAGGCAAGTGTGTATGTTGACTTTGGATTCACTTCAGTTTTCATTTTCTAAGACAGCGTGTATGTTGACTTTAGATCATGGCAGTATCTTCTTGAGGAGGATAAGCATTTCAGAAACTGGGGTAAGGATGTTCAGGGATAATTGAAGGATTCTATTTCAAGTAAATATAAACAGAATGAAATGATTAGGGAAATAATTTTAATAGTTATATACTTACACAGGATCTCCTGTTCTCATGTACACTGAGGTATTTTGGGTAACAAATCTAGATCATATAATTCATAAAAAGAAAACATAAGACTAAATTTGCAGTTGATCCAAATACCAAAAAACCTGCAGATCCTTGAAGTTGTCAGCTCTAAAGGTGGCAGTAGTAACTGAGAATTGTTAGTGGACATTCGACTAGTGTACGGATTCTTCAACTGAAATAGTAGGCTTGTGTAAGATGAGTGGGTTGACTGTTGAGTTAGAGTTACATGGTGTGTTTTGCTGCTAGTGGTGGGTGGCTTAAGTCCAGACACTCAGGTGGTGAACTCTGTTATTCAGTTTTATTGGACTGTCATTGTCTAAAGAAAAAGCATTAGAAAGTTCAGTTTTTTAAACAGAAATTTTAGATAAATGTCTAAGGAAACATATAATAATGGTATTTTTCTTGTCACAGATAAATAACAAAAGCTGTTATTTATAATAGTGGTCCTTTCTATTGCTGAGTTTTGTAGTTACAAGATTTTTAGCACTTGTCTCCAGGCTTTTATGTAGCCAGGAAGGAGACTGTGTTTTTAAACTGTCCTCTGATCCGGATACAGTTGCATCTGGGTATTACATAGGATTAAATAGCAATCATTGTCAAAGCCTATTTGGTAGTAAATCCAGGCAGGGCAACTGTTAAGCAAACTGACAGTCAAGCAAACAGTACAGGCAGAAGATATGCATTGACAAAGATGACTTGGATTTGGGATATGTACTGTACCTTTTTTCATCTGACTGCTCAAACAAGATTGAAAAATGTTTTGACTTGGAAATAGAAACCTAGCATTTCTGGAAACTACATCAAATTTACTGGGGTCTTGAACTCAAATCTGAGTGTTTTGAAATAGGGATTAATTTTTCCTGATGCCTATAAGGGTTTAAATTGCTGTTGTTCCCAAGCACCATTTAGCTTATCCATTCTGTTGGCCACAGACGTGTTGAGTCTCTGGGGATATGAACAATGTGTTCTTATAAATGGGATGCAAAACAAAAAACTGGTGTACTGATACTTCTGAATGGTAAGTCACTTGACTATTTCTTGAACTTTGTGTTGTACTACCATATTATTGTATAATACTCAAAATGAAATTGAATATGTAGCGATAATGTGGTAAAATCATCTCTGCTTCTTAGTTAATGACCTTGTAAGATGGAGAAACAGAAAACATAGCTATGGTGGGTGAATCTTGACAGTGCTTGACAATGTGTCAAAGCAATTCTGTATTCTTTTACTCTCCAAATAGATGTGGGTAACACTTCATGTTTTAGCATGATGTAAGTGATAATGGCAGCTAGGGTATTAGGTGTCAATCAAAATAGTGTGCTTGTAATATTAGTCATCCACTGAAGGGAGCATAAATGCAGATACTGAACTCATTATGAAGAAGGAATGCTTGTGGTGTGTTCGGGGTGAATACCACTTCCAAGTAAAGGAAGAAGACGCTAGAGATAAAGGATGTACACAGATAAGCAAGTGTCTGCCTGTGTCAAAGTAGCATTGCTCACCTGACAACTATTTGTTTCAAGCTGATCTTTGAGCCAGTTGTTTTCTTGCTGTAAAGCAGCTATTCTAGAGAGTGAAGAATTCAAAGGATGGCATTGTAGCTGACTGGTGTTATGCAGTAATTCTAGCCTTCGTAACTTGATCTACGGCTTCTGACAAGTGCTCCTGTCTGCTATAGGTTAATATTATTGTAAAGCAGGGTTTCCATGATGCTTCCCTTAAAAAGAAGTATGCATATCTTCTTGGAAACAAAGAGAACCACTGAAGATCTTTCCCAGCTGAAGACTCTAACTAGCATATGACATACAATTACCTTTACAGGTACCATACTGGGCATGCCACAGTATGTTAAAATCCAAACTCAATTGAGCTGCTAATGTGTGGTACCCATGAATAGAAATATATAGGTGCAGATGGTTTAGATAACTAATTCCCTGTGTGTTTAATGGGCTGGAATTTCAGAACTGGGTTAGCTCAATGGTCAGTTACTAGAAACAGCTCTTCACTAATACACTGCTGTCCTACTGTAATTTATCAGTGTGCAGAGATACCAGGCATGTGTTGAGTAAGCTGGTCATATTTTCTCTTGTTTTTTAATTGTCAGTTTAAGGGACTTTTTTTTAAAGTCCACATTATACATATCTTTTGCTGTGTGATTTAGGCATGTGTGTTAATTGTAGGCAGTCACTTTGTTGATATCCCTGTGCCTTCCTGTTGGAGGTGCACATACCCATGTGGATGGAGTGCTCTGATGTTGGCCAGTAACTGTCAGTCTGTCTTCCCTTAAGGAAGACAAAGATGAGTACTTCATCCTACATTTTTAAAACAATATAATATGTAAAGTGAGATACAGATATTTGACTTAACATGGAAATAGTAGACTACTGACATGGTACTGATTAATTAATCTAAGAATACCCAGCCTGCTTTTGGTAATTACTGTAAAACTCTGGCTTAAGCTGGCACGGGCACCAAAAGGGGATGTTTGCTGAATTATGCTCATGACAGTGCAGTTGCATGGAACTTGACAGAGCCCATTCCTTGGCTTTTGGTGTGTGCCAGTGCATGTGTGCATACATTTGCCCCCACAGCCATTTCATGAGCTGTCAATAACTGTTTGCACAGATGTCTGTACCAGACAAATTAAAATATTTTAGTTTCATAGTGAACTTCTGAGTTAGCACTTTGGTTAAGTCTTAATGCTTAATAATGGATTACCTCCTTTTTTTAGAAAGCTGCAAGCAACTTTCCTCTAAATCTTTGTCCACAAGCTGCCAATATTTACTTCCTGCCTACCCTAACTGTAACATATTGCATTAATATGTTTGTTAGAAGAAGTTCCAATGCCTGGTATAATGAAGCCTTCAATTCAGTTGTCATCTATTGGCAGGTGCTGATAAACTACCAGGTAACAACACTGGGCTGAACCGGTAAAATAGAAGCAGACTGGAAAGTTTTACTTCCTATCTAGAGGCTCTGTAGCAATTCTTTCTTGCTATAGCTCCAATCTAAGAGTGATTCAGTTATTTAGATATAGCAAAGCAAATATTTGGTGGCAATAAAGGGCTATTGTTCAGAACCATAAGCCATTTCAAACAGAAAAAACAGGAAATCACAATAAACTTGACTGTCACATTTAATTGGAAACCTGTATGAGAAATCAAATTTTTAAATACCAATGCCTTTTAATGTGGAATAGTATGTTCTAAATTGGAAAGGTAAAAAACAGTCTGATAAGGTCAGGGAGCTTATATCCATAGAAAGTCATTGAGCCAAAAGCCTGACAGATGACAGTTCAAAAAAATCTGGATGTAAGAACAGACATTTGAAAAGTGATTTTAATGGCAGTCAATTACCCAAAGAGGTCAAAAGCAGACCTTCTGTAAGGATAGGATTATCTCACATCTGCCAGCAACCCTCACATTTGGTAGGCAACTAAACTTCTGATACTGGCCCTGTTTAAGAACTCTTTAGGACTCATTCAAGGTATTTTCTCATAAATCCAAATAAACTTCAGCTTTGTTGATTTTGAATCTTAAGTGAACTTCCTTTACCAAACAAAGCTATCAAGAAGGCAAGTAGAGATGCTGGATTGTGGTGCTGGAACTAAGGTTCTTAATGTTATCATGCATATTGTTATTTCAAGCATAAGTGACAGAGTAAGTCTCCTTAGTTCAAACTTTTGCTTTTTAAAGTCTCAAGTACTTCACAATTGCTTTCCACAGATGTTGAGATGATAGTACCACTTTAAGTCTACTTTGAAACCAGGACATTTTTGTTGCTGCTGACTGTATTATTGTTCTGACTAATATATCCTGTTAGCTTGCTTGCTGCTCCTTCTTTCAAGGTTTAGAAGCCATGGAGTTTGTGCTTGATGCTCAGTTACTGAACTCAGAACTCAGTTGCCACTGGAAATTTACTGATTCAAATGAACTGGGATAAATTTGTATACAACTGGATTGCGTTGTGATAATGGACTAAGTTTTGTTTCTGATTCTTGTGATAGCGGCAATATACTGAATCAGAGCATCTGCTGGAGGAGAGGACCTCCAGACATCTCGTACTGCTGTACATATACTTCAGCTTCTGTTTGGTAACTTCTGGACTAGTCCTTCTGATACATGTAAATGGATAGTAGATAAAATGCTCCATCTACTTTTATTACCCTTATAGTCAGGTCCTGCCAGTGAGCTGACCTGTCGTCAGCATGAGCAAGGTTGATGCAGTGGTAATGAGGATAAAGTATACCAGGAGAACTGCATGTAGAAAGGACTTGGGAAGAACATTTTTAAATATCAAATTTATTACGTGATGCTGGTTGTATACACTTGTGCTGAGTTCGGGAAACATAAAAAGGAGGCTGTTTTATGTATCAGCTGTGAAAACTTTTGTGAGAGTCTGTTACAGAGAAGTTGCAGTCCAGGTCTTGCAGTCTAACTGTGCTCCGGTACATAATGTTGGACTCAGTACACTTCCCCCTGTGTTGAGTCCTGAATACATTCATTATCTGTCTATACCAAAATGGCTTGTGCTGAAAAATGACGTGCTACTACTTCCTGTTGAAGCTTACAATAGCTGCCAGGCAAAAAAAAATGTTCAGTAAACCTCTGACATGAGTTAATATCACAGGATTTTTCTTTTAAATAATAGCAGATAAGAGAGTTGGCAATTTGAATTGTATGTCAGGGTATTGGAGCTCAAAAGCAAGTAAGAATGACTTGGGTACAACAAAAGTGGCTATATACCAAAAGTGCTTTAGTAAAGAATGCTTCTTATTTAATAATGTGCAAAAATAAAAATATTTGCCAAACTAAACAATAATGCAACTGTTGCTGTACTGATGCCAAAACTTGTATTTTAATGGGATGAGAAGGGTTGGGTGTCTAAATAATAAAGATGAAAACAGTTTAAGAGAAATATAATTCCCCTTTTGTTACTGTTCTCTACAGAAGTTAATATTTCTTATTAAGCTTGCTAGGTCACTTAGAAGTCCATACACCTATGGACTGCTAATTGGTTTTAGAATTTAAAATCTTCAGAGACAACTTTGTGAATCTATAATGATGTCAGGAACTGAAGACATGAAGGCAGAGGCATTGTTAAAATCTTACCTAGTGCTTTTAAAATACATTGTAGACTTCTGAAGTAATGGATTCATACACTTGCCAAAGTACTTTGCTGGTTTTTAATGCAATTAAAATGTTAGCTCCTATTGTTGTTGCAAAGAGCTTTACCAGGAAATCATATGCATTTAGATTTTTTTTTGTAGAGTGAGTCAGTGTAATAGAAGACCAACAAACCCATTTTAACTGAGCTTAAAGTAGGCCAGTTTTGTGAACTTAATTAAAATACTGTAACTTCAACTAGTGGCTGAATCATTGTCGTTACCCTGATTTGCAGATGGTATCACATGGTATCTACACGATACTGCACAATGCCTGGTAAGTCTCAGCATGTTCTTTAAAGGCATGAATCAGAGGTGCTTGAACATGCCCATGTGAGGAATGCCCTCTATTGAAATAAAATAACATGGAAAACATTTACTGTGTTGATATTTAGGAAGTAGTGTTATGCAGGTGAATGTCTGGATAGTTGGGGCATATAGCATCTTTTTATTATCCATGCTCTAGAACACTGAGGGGTAAAGCTGATGGGTGAATACTTGTCTGTGCTAACTGAAAGGTAACTATATTTGTTATTTCAACAGGAGCAACCAGATCAGCATCCATAGTTACGGTGTTAAAAATTTGAGCATGCAGTAGTGAATGCTAACAACAATTAGGCTGCATTTGTTGTGCTGGCAAGTAGTAGGAAGTAGTAAATTGCAGTCAAGTTTAAATAGCTTTTTACTAGTTTTGCCTATAAAATTAGCAATATTTCATAGATGATCTTTTTTTAAGTTGAAGGAGAATTTGACTAGTGCACTTGGGAGTACGATGCAGTGCCCCTACTTTCAAATAACTTTTTGTTCCCAGATAAAATTATTATATTATATTAATGTAATTAATCGTAAGAAACATTATTGTAGTAGATTCCAATTGTTTGATGATGCGTGTGAATATTAAAGCTATAGAAACAGCTGCCTGAATGTCTTTGGAACATTATATGTACAGATTTCTGTCCTAAATAGCACTGGGAGCTATTTGCTTTGTCTTGTCTCAGTATTATGTATGCTACATATCTTTAATAAAAATGAGGTTGAAGTTTATTTACTCGTGACTTGAGGATAGGTGAGCTGCTGAGAAATGCTGGATTTAGGTGCTGAGTTTAGGAGTGTGCTTCTGACCAGAGTCGTGAAAGTGCACATGCTGCATTTATAGTAACGTGTAGCTGTTTGCAGAAATGGAAGAAAGTGAAGGCAAGATGTTAATCTTTTCTCATTGCAGTAACGTAGGCGCTGTTCACGAAGAAAACCCATCCTTGATTTAGGTTAAATTTGTGTACTTCAGTAGCTGTTTTAAATGTAGCTCTAATGAGATTCAGGCTCCTTGCCTTTGTCATCTGAAGGAGATAATCTGCTAGAACAAATTTGATAAATGAAGAATGAAATCTCCCTTTCTTAGTCGTGACAATCTGCAAAATCCTTTCTGTTTATTCTTGTCTGAAATCCGTTCATAAAGCTAAACGTGCTAAGGGTCTTTTTCTTTCTAATGAAATTTCCCAAAGGGATCAGATGGGGGGAGTGTTTTCGGCAGTGCGGGGAGAGGAAGGCTGTCGTGACTCCAAATCGCTTCTCGCTGTGCCTCCGTGCGGTTTGGGGGATGGATGCGGGGCTGCAGCTCTGGCAGCGCTCCCCCGAGCGGCGCGGTGGCTCAGCCTGCACAAAGGCGGTGATGTAATGCGGGCTGCGCTGCGGCGGGCAGGGGAGCCGCGCTGCCCCGCGTCCCTCCCGCCGGCCATCGCTCCTCCGCCTTCTCTGCCTTCTATTGTCTTAACTCCCACCACCACAACACCCCCTACTTTTTTTTATTTTTTTCTTTTTTTTTTTTAATTAACGCGGCATGTGTGGTGTGAACACACACCTGCTCGGAGTAATTCGGGCTACAATGTCTAACGTAATCCTTGAGCAAACGAGACGTGTGTTGGACATCCCTTTCGGCGTTCCGTGCTAATCTTGCTCTCCCTTAAAGGCAGGGAGGGAGGGAGGGAGAGAGACATGTTGCTGTTAGCAACCGCTCACATACTAACAGTGAAATACTCAGGCTTTAATTCCCCTGCGGACTCTTCATTGCTACTATTTTTTTATTTTTTTATTTTTTTTTTTACGAACTGGTTCGTTCATTCTAACGAGTAGCATATGTTAATCAGTGTTTTAAGTAAAATCACCTCACAAAAAAAAGAAAAAAGGGAGATGCTCTGATGTCAAAGATTATTTGTCCCCTTCTCAGTGATTCTATCAGATACACACCTGAAGTTTAAGGGTGGTATAAAACAAGCTGTGGACAATGCTTTTTCTCTGTCGTTTGACTGATTAGGAACTGGATGGTTTTTGCAGCACAGCATGAAGAAAAGGATCTCCCTCTTCTTACTCACATAGATTTCATGTATGTGCATTGTAATGTGTTAGAGAAGATGGGATTCATCCTACATTTCCTGTAGGATGCTCTTACAGCTGCAAAATAAAAATAAAGTGGGAATTTGAAGGAATGAGAGCTGTGCACAAATCAGGTTATTTGGCATACGTCTTGTTGCAAATGGCTAGTTTTTCCACAGAAGGAATATGAAATATCCTGCAAAGAAAGGAATGGGAGGAAGGAGGAATATTCCACAACAAAAAAGGTCATTTAAGTATTAATGTTTCAAAGTGTTAGTTTAACTGAGCCTAATTTTTGCATATGTATTTCCATAAGGTGATGAAAATGTTGTAAAAATGTGTGTATATTTAAAAGAAAGAAGGGTGGAGAACAGGAAAAAAACCATAACCAATAAATGCCTAATCCTCGGATCTATGAATGATAAAAAGCCCAAAAGTAACACTTTATGCTGTAAAAAGGTATTTTTACTGAAGAGTATGCAATCTGTTTCTTGGTATTTTTGATTGATTTCAGGGCTGATGGAAATAGTTCTTCCTATTGTTGTTCAGGATAAAACAATGCAGGACGATTTTCAAGCTGTTTTAAGTTGCTTATTTTTACTGGCCTTGCTGTGGTCTTCATCAATTTCACTGTGGAAAGAGATTTCTCCAGATGGTGGTTTGGAACAAGAGCCAAAGGACATGATCTAAAATGTTATGTTCCAGCTGTTGCTGCACAGAATTTAGAAGCTACTGCCTTCCACTTGATCTGTGTTTTGAACAGAAAAATAAGTAAGATTGCTTACAGATCTTGTTGTTAAAACAACTGTGTGTTAAACCAGCCTTTTATAGGAGGCTGGGTACCCTCCTGATAGCCCTGAGAGTGTAGACCCCTAAGCCATGAGTGTCTGCAGCAACAGTGAACAGGGAAAGTGTCTGACTGCAGTGGGAGCTGTGTGCTACTGATGGATACCCTGACAAAAAGGTTTGCTACCTCAGCAGGGCAGTGAATTGAAGTATCACAGCACTTAGAGATGGATGAGCAATTCCCACCAAAACAAATGAACTTCCAACAATGTCTGCAGGACAGCAGGAACAAATTGAACATTGCTAAGGGACAGAAAAATTTTGGAACACAGCTCCTCTCGCTTAAAAGGGGAAAACTGGTCAGATTTTGATAATTTCAAGTTGCAATTGAAAAATGGATGCTTATACTTCTGTCTTGCACATTTCATAGGATCAAAGGGTAATTCAGGGTGGAAATAACCTCACTACAAAATATGGATAACTCTAAGGTTCTTGTTACACACTTAAAATGAAATTGCAGATTTTTAGCAACGATTTAGCATTTTGAATTTTCTTTAACTTATATTCTTAAGACAGCTCTTCAGGTTTTGCAGCATACACCTGAGGTGGCTAATTTTTTGGTAATTGCTCTTAACTGAGGAATAGCTGAGTATGCCAACTTCCAAAAAGAGTGAGGTTATTCGGTCTGTGAAGTTGTCTGAGTATTTAGTATCTAGTATTAGTTGTCTGAGTATTATAGGCCACTAGCAGCCTTCTCTTGTCCCACATCTCTCTGCATGACATTGTGCTTCTCCCATAATTTTCAGAGATGGGAGGTGTGTCCTGTTGTCAGGACAAAGCAGAGAGCTGTTGAAAATGGTAAGAGAGAACCTCTTAACACTTAGCAAATATGCCAAAACCTGAAAGTGACTTAGAGATAGTAACTTTCTAATGAATCTTGTTTTCTTATTTCAAAGCAATTTCTCAGCTGTCTCTGTGAGGTCCTGGTTGCCACTGCATGCGTGCTCAGTACTGATGTGGTGCTGTTCCTACAGCAGGTGTAGGGAGTGCATAGAATGCAAACCAAAATGGGAATAGAAGGGGCATTTCTGTGAGCTGCTGTGATTAAAGTGAGAGTTTGAAGGTATAAGTTATAAGGTATATGTAAGGTATAATGTTTTTTGATGAGTGGGTTTTGAGCCTGATCAGAGCTGGTGGGAGTCAAAGGTGTACTCCTGGAGTTCGTTTGAATTCAGGAGTAGGATCTTAACGTTATATGATTACACCAAATACTTTGCTGAAGCTGATGACTAAGGCTGCTGGCACATTCTGAAATCATGCCACTTTGATGGTATGCCCCTTAACTGTATTCTTGTTGAAGTTCCCCGGTGATTTTGGAATCTGGACTGAGAAAAATGAATTGATAAATGATGAATGCCAAAGTTACTGATGTTGCCCAGTGACCTATATGCCATGAAAAAAAACCTGCTGATAATTCCTTGTTAGCTCTAGGAAGAAAGATCTGCAGTCTTTAAGATGCCATAACAGCCGTACCTAAAAGTTAGTGTTCCTGAGATGACTTTGAAACTGGTCATCTGCAAGCTTATGGAGCTCGAGAAAATATAGAGAATTGCAGTATCCGCCATAATTTTCCTGAATTCTCTTGCTTTGTTGCAATGTGAAAGATGGTGTGAGATTGCTGAGCAGCACTGAATGTAGGCAATGTCTATAATGGGAAGCAGTTACAGTGCAGTTGGTGAATTGACAGCTCTGATTGCTCTATGAATCCTTTACTTGCATCCAGAAGTTAAGCCTACCATAAAACTGAAATTGGCACTTCAAATACTCGAGTTAAAATCTAGGAAAACTATCATACTAATCAAAACTATCAAACTAATCCCATACATGCAGTAACTTTAGTTACCTTTTGCTTGCCTTTGCCACACCTTTGGGGTGTATTCTTGCTTACTGACGGGTTTTTGCTGCTTATGAAAGTTTTTCTTTCTCACCTTTGCCACAGTAGTCTGATTTAATTTATAAACCCAAAGACTTACGGAGTTCAGCAATCATTTCTTCTGAATATGCTTGAAAAAGAAAGAATCTAATGGTTTTGCTGACTTAATTGTACCGGTTTTTCTGTAGCAACTTCAGAATAAGAATATAAAAGTTTTCACAATGGCTGCTTGTGAATCTCCTCATATCTTGTTTAAGATTATTTTTCATTGAATGATAACTTATTTATAAACCTACTTGCGGACTGATTTTTAAAGCCTCTCCCTATTAAAATGGAGAATAGGAACCTGCTCTGTGCTTTCTTTCTGGACACTTGAAAAATGTGGGATGTAGTGTATCAGTTAACTTGCAGCTGAGGCTTATCATATGCAGTTGTTAACTGATAAACAAAGTTGAATAAACCTCTAGGACTCTGGGATTTAATATAATCTTTAAAATCTTCCAGGATGTTATAATCTTGTGATATGGGGAATGAAAAAGGGCAAATAAAGAAACCCTAATCAGTCTATAATGCACTATTATAATTACATTTGAGCTTCTCTATGCCTACCCCCCCCCCCCCTTCTTACTTAGCAATTTGCCTTGAAATGTAGCTTGGATAGCTGTACAAATAAAGGGAGAATAGCTCAGATTTTAGTGTAGTGTCATTGATATAAGTCATACTGTGAAATAGGAAAAATGCTAAAGATATCAACATCTTGGATTCTTTTTGCTTAAATGTTGATTAGCTACAGTTTTGAGATTTTCTGTTCCAAGATGAGGCTTAACACAAAGGGACTGACCAGTAAATGCAAGGAGTTGTGGAGAATGGTTTCTGTTGTGGCTGCCTGGCCTGATGAAGGACATTGGTGCTTTGGTTGGGAAGTTCTTTCCCACCCATGGAAGTTGTTCTATCACTTGTCTTTTAGCAGATAGTTCTTTTCACTTAAGACTAACCTAGATCAGTCCAGTTCTTACCTAGTAATAAGTAATTAGTAGTTCTGAGTGCAATTTCTATGTGTTTTCTTTTTTCCTTCCTGTAGAACTTAGCATAGCATGTGGATTTTTGAGCAAAAGTCTATTGGATTAGGACCATTGAAGAAGGGAATAAAGTACTCTGTTGGAAAATAACTCACTGAAAGATGTTTCTTTGATTCAGCATGGGATTTCTGTCAAAGAGGTGGGGGTTGAAGTCTGGTTCTAGAGTGAGCAGCCTGGCAAATGAGGCACTTGCTTTCTGTTGATGGCACAACAGGGAGTCATTCTGAAGTCCACAGAGGGCCTAAAGCATCAAAGTAATCTGGGTTAAGTCTGGCTTTTTTCATTTGTGCCTGTTCAAAGGTATTGTTTTTATTTGCAAGGTGAAAGTAAGGTAACAGTTGTGTTATTAAGAGTGTGTATTTCTAGGATGTGAGCATACCCTTTTGGCATTTGTGTTTTTCTTCAGCCACATCTCAGAAAAATTTCAAGTCTGTTGTGTGTGACAGCAATGGATGAGTGCTTGGTCAACATCTTGGTTAAGAGATGCTGTTCTTAGCCTCAGTTTCTGAGTCTTTTTGTTGTCCTAATTTCTGTTCCCATATTTTATGTTTCTTGCCAGAACTGAAGGATGCACATCACTGAAGCTACCTCTGAAATAAACACTTTGATGTTCTTGGGGTAGCAATGCTTCTTGGAGAAGCTGGTTTCAACACTGGTTTGTTGAAAGTTCTGTAATCAAGTTGTTACCTTAAAATATGTGTTTAAGGTAGTTTTATCTGTTCCCGTTGTGTGGCAGTGCAAGATGATTAGCACAGTTACCTCGTTTCCTGCGTGTGAAGGAAGCCTCCGCATTAGACTAATCCAGCATTTGTCTGGGTTGTGTGCATTGCCACACTGAGTACCCATTTCCTGTTACCCCTCTAAAGGTGACTTTCTTGATGTATTTCAATTCCTCCGGGAAGTTTCAGCAAGCTGGGTATCTGGGGAGCAGCAGAGTTCCTGGAATGCTGTGATTTCTAGGCAAAAGGGCCCCATGTTACACAGGGTTACTCCCTCCTCCAGGGCAGATGGACAGGCAGCTCTGCAGCCAGGTTGTCACCATGGGATTTGGGAACGCTCGCAGTCCAAATGTGAAGGGGCTGTCCTGGCCGCTCAAGTAAAGGGCTCTGTGAAACCTCATAGGGTGATACCTCTACCCCAAAATGCTGTCTTTTCATGGGTCTTTTAATTTGAATAAAGTTATACATTGCAGCAAAATATCTTAGCTTCATACAGCATGAGAAAAAAGGTTAATATAGACAAGTCTGCTAAATTTGGCTAGTTGATGGTGTCTCTTAGGCTCTGAAGCTGTGGGGATAAAGAGAAAATGGTGTGTTTGTGGGGAAGACTTAATTTTCCAATGTATAAAATGTTTAGGTGACATTGTTTCTTGGCTCCATGTTTCAAAGATCTTCAGTTCTGTGATACAGCATTTAAATAGCTGGTTTTTGATAAGGCTCTGTTTAGTAGGAAACTGTGTATAACTCAAGGGATTGTGTAATTCTTCGTGAGGGCTAGGGGGAACCTCCTGTATTGAAATGGACTACGTAATCGTGTGTTACTTATTCTACTGAATATACTGAAGTTAAATATTAGTTAGCATAATTTGAGCTTCTTCCCTCTTTGCTGGGAGTTAGGGAAAAGCCACGTGTATGGATGGTGCATGTTACAACAGAAGGGCATATGCTTCCTATTAAAAATGCAAAACTGTAAAATGAGTATTCCTTTAATAGGTATTGAAAATATGAAGGATGCTTTTCCAGTTGAAGACTGAAATGGTCTTTAAAAGATACAGGATTTAATATTGAAAGCAAGGCTTTTAAAATCAGGGTGCCTTTTTTTAGGCGGCACAGCATAAATGTGTGCCATAGGTGCACGTTGTGCTTTCAAAGGAGCAGCGTGTGCCGTGGGAACGATGCCGCTGGGATGTCGTGCCTGCCGTGGGGATCGGGGACCGCCCGCCCGTGGCTGGCGGGGCGGGAGCTGCGGGCACTGCGGCGGCGGAGCTGCAGCCGGCCGGCCCGGCAGGGATGACATCACCCCAGGAACATGTGATGCTGCCGGCTGGCGCGGAGGATGCTGAGCTGTGGAGGGAGAGATTGGTGCAGATATTTATGGCATTTCATTTGAGTGTGGTAAATGCCTTTTTTTTTTTTTTTTAATTAAATCCTCAAATCCTCACATCCACAAATGTTTGTGGAGAAGAGGCTTTAAAAGGGGGGAGGGAGGACCCACCACAAGCCCTTAAGACCTGCTTATATTGCTGGTTTTTGTTTTATTTTTGCTTCGTTGGAGATAAAAATGATACTTTCCTGCCGTATTCACCCTCTTTGCTCCCCAGCATTCTTTCATCTGTTGTAATCCCCACAGTCTTTTCAGTTAAGCTTTAACAGTGCAGAACTGGAATAAAAATAGACTGTTTAGAGCAGCAGGAATATGATAATCCAAGGTAGTCAGCCTTAAGGATATGCAGATGCAGAACATGAGCCAAGCACTAACATATTTGCTAGGGTGTTTACCTTGAGCGGCCCCTTAATAGTCAGAGAAATGTTCGCTAAATGTTTCTCGATTCTTACATGCCACAGGCAAAGTAAAATGTGCAGCTACTGCGCATCATCATCTGAGGTGAAGTAGTTTAAGGGCTTAGAAATCTGAGCAAGCAATTGCGGTAACATCAGTGTCTTGGTTAATTTTGAGCTAAGAGAGACAGCAAAGTATGGCACTAGTTTCTGCATGCTTTTTAGGTGAGGAGAAAGTGTTTTCTACCTCTGAATTTACTGTAAAGAAAAGGAGTTGCCATGGTTGATATGAAAACTGAGCATGCTAAATTGGCATTAAGCTTATGGTGGGTAGCTCAAAGCACATTAAAAAAAAATATTTAACCCTGGAAGTGTGCCTCTATGCCTTAGCAGGCAACTGAAGTCCAAATATTTCAAGGTGGAAAAGGGTATTTGCTGTCTTTTTAGATGATTTATTTAAGCCCGAGCTTTTTATTAAGGCTGTTTAGAGTTTTAGTCCATAACAAGCAGAAATGTAGTAGAAACAAAACCATATGCAGTTTCAGTAAAAGGCTGATAACCCATAGCCAGTTCTCTGGAGGAGTAATAATGCAGGAGGTTCCTTTGGCTGTGTCTTAGACTCTTGAGAGCCTAAGCGCAAACATGAAAGTAAACCCTGCACTGCTTTGCCAGTCTGGAGTTGCTGTGTAATTGCAAAATACTGTTCACCATGTAGAAACCCTCCATGCTATGTGGTTACTCAAGGAACCAGTTTTCCTGGTCTGGACTTTCTGAGAATGTGTACTGAATTTTGGGTTTGTTTTTGGTCTGTGGTGTTCATGTTAAAACAAGGAACTAGCCAGGGAACTTCCATCTGGCTGGTGGTTGATTTGCTTTTCTTTCTTTTGTTTGCATTCTGTGAGTGCTGAGACAATGCCCTGGTCAAACACTTCAGTTATGGTGAACTTGAGGGACCCGTTGCTGACAGACATTTGTCTGAATTTCCCCTTGCTGACAGACCCATTGCTGACAGATATTTGTCTTAAAAATCCCCAGTCATGGATATGCCATAGTCTTCCGCAGGCAATCCTATGTGCTGTTCTTTCCTTTGCAAAATTTCCAGCCATCTAATAAACCTCTTGCTGTAATTCTAGCAAGCTTTTGTCACCAATAGGCTTTATGTGTTCTGAGGACTGCCACCACGTCTTCCTGCAGTTCTTCAGGTGAAACAGATGCATAGATGATGACATGCAAACACCTGACCGTCTTTGTCCCTTGGGTGTTGTGCATTGTGCATCCTGGGTCTGTTTTGAAGGGTAATGCCCATAACTAGATGCTGTAGTGACACAGAAGTTTCAGTACTGCTGTCTCAAGTAGAAAACCTGTGATGTAATTGACATATATGATTCCCTTAAGTATAGGTCTTATGTTATTTATTGACACGACTTGATACCTTCAAGTTTTAGTTTAGAAATGCTCAGCTTTTTCATTTAAGCTCAGAATCTGAAACCAAAGTATGCAAAGCATTTAGATGTTTTTGAGGAAGAAGAGTCTTAACAGCACTTTGGTGCTTCAGTAGTTACAGAGAAGCAATGTGCTTCCCACTTAGTCCAGCAGAGGTACTTTCTTGGATATGGGATTATTTTAAACAACACATGAATCCAAGCAGACCAGGAAGGGTTGTACAGATAAGTTAGGTGAAGATGTGGCACTCAGTTCTTCCTGTAAGATGAACAGGTAAGATAAACATGACCAGTTCTGTATTGCACAGGTGAAATATAAAGTAAAAGAATGCTTCCTAAATCTTCCTTGTCAAAGAAGGAAGAACTTTAGAATTTGGCCACAAAATTGGAGTAGTAGAAATAGGAAGCAGAGAGGGAGGAGCAAGCTGGTGATCTGCTGCTTAGCAGCATTGACTGTAATCACCCACCTTGGGCACTGCTTCATACTCCTTGTATGTACAGAGTTAGTACGATAAAATGTCCTCTCATTTGCAAAATGCTGCTTCTGACAGCCAGCAGAAAAAAATTCTGCTTACAGAAGTGACTTTAAGAAAAGTTATATGTAAATAGTGTTGGGGATTTTTGGTGGGTCTTTTCGTGTTTATTTGGGTGGGTCGATTTTTTTTTGGTGGGTTTTTTTTTTGGGTGGTTTTGTTTGTTTGTCTTCGTTGTTGTGGGGTTTGGGGGTGGGGCTTTGGTTTGGGATTTGTTTCTTTTTTTACTGTAATTATTCTCAGCATACCTACTCCAATAGCTTGATACTCTTCCTCCCTTCTGGGAAAAAAAGAAAAGAAAGAAAGAAAGTGGGATTTGGAATGCCTAAAATCCACAGGATCCATATGATAGTTTTTATTGAATTAGACGTTTCTATTTTACTGATGAAAAAGGCTAATTCTTGTATCTTGTTTTCTACTGAGGCTTGCTAACAGGCCATGCTATTTGTGTTAAGCTGGTCAAAGTGATGACTTGTCCATTAATATATTTTTAAAGTTTAGGGTTTTTTTTTTGCCAGACTTTATATTGTAAGATTATCTTAATCCCTGTAACCATAACATTCAGAATGTATTCCAAAGGTAAATGTTTTTCAGGGCATACATTAAATGTAGAAACTGAACTTGTCTGAATTCTTGACTAATCATCTTGTCTTTTTCTTTTTGTCAGGGTTTCGCAAAAATGATGAAATGAAGGCTATGGAAGTATTGCCAATTTTAAAGGAAAAAGTTGCATACCTTTCAGGTACAGTTATTTTCTCTTGTAGAATGCCCAAGGGTTTTGTTAGTAGCATGTAAAATGGTATTTCAAATACTTTAAATTAAAATCTAAATACTTTAAATTTTAATTAAATTTAAATACTTTGCAAAATACATGGAGTGCTCGGGCAGCACTGATTCCCGTGGTATATCCTAAACATGACATATGCATTTCAAAAGGCATAATAAAGGAGGTATTTGTTTTCTTGAACATGAACATTGCTAGTTGTTGTCTTGGTCATGTAAGTCCTGCATTCTCCCTGGCCTGCACATCATTATTTACAGCAACTTAGAACCTGCTGTATCAAAGTCATATTCCATTTCTTATTTCTGGTTCTTCTGATAGGGAATTTTACAGAGATGAAAAATTTGTTACTGGTTCATCTGCAGCATATTCTGGAGAAATATGTCTATTGCAGAAGTGAACTTCAATTGCCTGTCTTTTGAAGTACACACAGTATTTTCTTGTTGAACTGACTTAGCATGTAATTGTAGGTAGTTCAGCATAATACACATTGAATTTGGTTGTCTACTGAATGAGGAATAGCAGGAGAATTTAAAGGTGGGATTTATATGAGTTACTATCACAACATAGTCTATAATTTCATAAGTACCTTTACTTTATGGAATGATGGGCTGAGATGCTTATTTTTGTAAACTGCATTTTGGTGTGACTTTCTTTTGGAATTAAACACCCATCATTCTCTTGGCCTTAATCTTAGTGTCAAATGATTTAGACGACAGTGCACATACCTAAGCAAGGAGAGTGTTTTCTTATAAGGTACAGTTGTCTAGGTTTCATATAAGGAAATAGCCCTTGGTAACTTGTCTTGCCATAAAAACCAACTGTTTAGCTTTCTTTACAGGAGTACTTTGTAACTAGGTAAAAAGGCATTTCTCAAAAAATCTGCATTACTCAGCCTGTTGGATTTTAGTGCCATTTGGAGACCACTGAGAATACTGCCATTAGTGATGTGCATTAAACAGAAATAATGTATGTTATACAACTCATGTGATTTGATTGGGTAGATGTTTGCAGAATTTTGTTTGATTCTGTTTGGCACAAACAGAATATCTCGATAGTGGGGTGGTATATTAAAGGAAGTGGATTAAAATGGAAGTCTTACTGATGAAAGCAATAGTAGCATAATCTGTTTCTGTTAAACAAAGATTAATAAGGGGTTGAGTTGGATAAAGACTATTGCAAGACAGGAAATTCCCACTGATGCCTCATGCATTGTTGCTTTTAATTTTCCTGTTTCTGTATGAGACAAGAGCATCAGGAACAAAGGAAATGAGAGTTAGTTATTGTAAAAGGCCTAAGAAAGCTGTTTTTAGAGCTGATAAAAAAACTCCAAGTCTTATGGACTTTTTTTTTATTATTATTTGCAATTTTGCTACCTGGTTTAAGACTAGATAGCGAAGTTCTTTCAATCTAAAATCAAGGCTGTATTAATTTATTACTCATTTAGGCCTGGAGTTTGCATGACAGAGTTTGTCCCTGATGTACAGAAGTTTCAGGATATGATTTAACAGAAATTTAAGCACCATTTTCTGTAACATAAACAGAGCTGGAGCCAACTGAAGTGGCGTCCAGAATGACACAAAAATGCCATATTGAAAAACTGCATGATACAGGAGCTGCAGTGTGGGAAAGGCCTGGAGGACTGGTCTGAGGTGACTGCACGTAACAAAGCATTTGCTTAAAATGCTTAGAGAGTGTTAAAGACAATTCAGCTCATGCTTTTGCCTGCTAGCTACTGCTTTTTAAAGAATATCCACCCTAAGCAATTGAGTTACTTTTTCTGGGGGCTGGAGTCAGTGGCACTTACCTGTTGAAGCAAATTTTTAAGATCTAAAGGCCTGTGGTGTAATGAGGAGAGAGAACATTAAGGGCTGTAGCAGATTTTCAACTACGCTTGGTAGCCTTGGAGCTCAGCAGGGGCCTGGCATCTTGGACTCTGTCTTGTCATTTATCATTCCTTTCTCCTACAGGTTCTGTCTTGTTTTTCTCCTGTCATTTGCTGTGTAAAAATCCTCGAAGCTCTCTGCTTGGCAAGTGAGTCAGGATGGTCAAGACTTCCCTTTCTCCATTAGAATGAAACAATGTTGTTTTTCATCTTTTGTCTCACTTAAGAGGGTCATGGAAGATAAAGATATGAATTTCCTTTTAAGTTTTGCTTTCTGGCATTATAGCTTGACAGAGATTCAAAGATGCTTTTGCCTCTTCCGAGTTTCATTTCATGTCTCACAGGGAGCATGTCCAGTGTAGACAACCTCTAGAGACTTTGACAGCCAGGCCTAGTGTCTCTGGCAAGCACACACTGACTGTGTTGGAGGATAGTGATGAATTTTTGAGTGACTGGTTTTATTTATTGTTTCTATATTCACATGTATCTTCTCTTGGTCTTCCTTTCTAAGTGATTTTTAAAAAAACTTTGTTTAGCAACATGGAATTACAATGAGAAGCTGATTTGAAATGAAAAATTCTGGGCTGAAGGTACTGTTTTTCTGCATTTCCATGGGACAGGAGAAAACACATCTGTGGTTGAAAACATGTATGTGAAATTTAGCTTGCAAGAATCTGTGCTATTATAGATGTGTTGATAAAGGCATCTAACTGGGCTTGAATTTGGTGTTTAGCAATAGTAACATTTTATTGTCACTAGCAAGGGGTTTGATACAAAATTATATTTTACTATTCAACTACAGCAAGTCCGGGCAGTTTTGTGACTGAGATGAATGCATTTAAGTGGAACCACTTAAGTCAGATTTTTTTGCCTTATATATTAAGTGGATTCAGAGTGTCCTGTGTTGTTAAAATTAAAAACTATAAACTGACAATTGGGAATCTGCAAATCAGAACAGGATAAAGATAATGTTACTAATTGTTAGTAATGCATTAAATTGAATGCTTAAATAGTTTCCATCTTCTCAATCTATATATTGAGTGTGAACTATTATACAACTAAATTCTCATAGTAATTTGATCATTGAATTCAAAGATTGTTTAGGTTGGAAAAGACCTTTAAGATAATTGAGTTCAGCCCTTAACCTGGCACTGCCAAGTCCACCACTAACCATGTCCCCAAGTGCTTCATCTACATGTCTTTTAAATGCCACCAGGGGTGGTGACTCAATAACTTTCCGAGGCAACCAGTTGTCCAATGCTTGACAAGTCTTTTAGTGAAGAAATTTTTCCTAGTATTCAATCTAAACATTCTCTGGTGCAGCTTGAGGTCATTTCGTCTCATCTTGTCTCTTGTTACCTTGTAGAAGAGACCAACACTCAACCCCACTGCAGCCTCCTTTCAGGGAGTCGTAGGGGAGCAATAAGGTCTCCCCTGACCATCCTTTTCTCCAGGCTAAATCCCAGCTCCCAGCTGGCAATCCCAGCTCCCTCAGAGGCTTATCATAATCCTTGTTCTCCAAACCCTTCAGCAGCTTTGCTGCCCTTCCCTGGACACACTTCAGCACTTCAGTGTCCTCCTTGTAATGACTGGGCCCAGAACTGGACAGAGTATTCGAGTTGTGCCCTCACCAGTGCCAAAGACAGGGGACAATCTCTGCCCTGGTCCTGGTGGCCACACTTGCTTATACAGACCAGGATGCCCTTGGCCTTCTTGGCCACCTGGACACACTTCTGGATCCTGTTCAGGTGCTGTCAGTCTGCACCTCCAGGTCCTTTTCCACTAGGCAAATTTGCAGCCTTTCTTCCCCTAGCCTGTAGCGCTGCCTGGGATTGCTGTGACCCAAGTGCAGGTCCCAGCACTTGGCCTTGTTCAACCTCATATTACTGACCTCAGCCCATCAATCCATCATCTGCAAATTTCCTTTTTATTCATACCCATAAACAGTCAACTTTCTTGGTACCATCATTAAGCTCTAGACAGTCATAACACTCCTAACATTTAGGGCTACCTTGCCAACTCTCCTTCCTTGCTTACCTGTTCTGAAGGGTTTACAGCCATCTGTTGCAGCACCTCAGTTGTGCAAATCATCCCACCATGTTTCCATGATGGCTGTGTCACAGTTTTCCTGATGCCTAATGGCTTCCAGCTCCTCCTGTTTGTTGCCCAAGCCATGTGCATTGGTGTAGATGCACTTCATTTTGGCTATTAATTCTGTCACTTTTTTGGGGGGAAGAAGCCCTAATTCCTACATGACCATTCTCAGGTGCTTCCATGCTTTCTGACACATCAATATCTCTTACATCTTGGCTGCTGCATGGATCTCTGTTTCTACCTCCTGTGAGATGGCAGACTAAAAGACCTTGCTAGTTCACCATTCCTCAGACACTGGTGTGCTGCCCCCATGCTGATCAAAGTGAGCATGGCTTTATCAAGTCTAGTTTAAAGTTCTTTTGGTGAGCCCTGATAATTTGTGTGCAAAGGTCCTTTTCCTCCTTGGAGACATGTGTACCTTGTCTGCCACCAGCAGGCTCAGTGTCATGTGAATCAACCCATGATCAGAAACCTCAAAAATCTCCCAGAAACACCAGGCTCCGAGCCCAGTATTGATCTGATGGCTCTTCCCATTTCTTCCCTTACCATTCTCTGCAACAGGAAGCACAGAGAAAGCACTACCCATGCTCCTGACCCCCCAGTCATCTCAAGGCTTTCAGGGATAGACTTCAATCACATCTCTCTTGATTGCCCTTGGGCTTCTTGTTGCAATTTCTTGCTGTCTCCCTGAAATATGGGTTAATAATAATGGATTTTCCCAAGGGCCATAGGGTAGGAAGATTTCTCATGACATCTTTAACCCTGGGCCCAGGGAGACAGCAGGCTTCCTGAAGAAGTTGTCACAGTGGGCCTTTGTTCCCTCCAGGAGGCAGTCTCCTATGCCAGTGATCCATCTGTCTTCAACCTACTCACCTCCTCCCTGAGCTATGTCACTAAGCAGAGGAGCTCCTCTACCTGGGCACACCTCCCACAGCTGTGCTCTCTGCTGCCATATCATCTAAATTCTTGCCTACAAAGTAGCATAGTTCTGTATTTAAATTAAATCTGTACAATTGCTGAGTCAAAAATTAAATACGTAACAGAGTGCCATTGCTGGAGATGTCACACTACCAGTCAAACTTGGTGACTGTAATGTGTAAGAGCAATGCTCTGGTTATTCTTTGTTTCAATTTTTTTGGCATTTGCGTTCTCACTGTAGGAATTGTGGCAATACGCTGATCAATACTCCCAAAATTCAATCTTAAGTTGGTCTCAAAAAGACAATGTTGGCATTTAGGTTGAAACCACTTTTTTTAAAGTTGATGCTGAAGACTAGCTCTGCAGACAAGAATTTTATGTTACGCTGTGGGATCTTCTAACATTTTTAATTTTTCAGGTGGCAGAGATAAACGTGGAGGTCCCATTCTAACATTTCCAGCTCGTAGTAATCACGACAGAATACGGCAAGAAGACCTTAGAAGACTAATTTCATATCTAGCGTGTATTCCTAGGTAAGTATTCGTATGTTAATCTTTAACATATAAAAGCTGTATAACAGAATAAATGGATTATGCTTTAGTACTCCCATAAACTAGCAGACTGAATGAGTTAATAACATGAGCAAATCAATACCAAGTTTTGTCATTTGCTATTTTCAAATGGCTTTTTGGAAGAGAAATAATTACTCCGCATTGTAAAAGGAAAGCCACTGGCAGAAGGGCAGCTGCTGGCAGAAGCTTTAGCTGGAAGTAGTTTGTTTCTTGAAAGGGCACTGCCATGCCACATTGGTGTCACTGTTGAAGACTGCAAATACAACTCAAAGGCTTTCAGTACATCAATAATTAGAAACATGCTGGTCATCATTCACCATATGTGTTGTGTGGAGTGTGGTCAGCACAGGACTCCTAACTGTTATTTGTGTTAGATAAATCTCAGTGTTCTGATACAGCATGGAAATAACCAGGAGAAGGGTGTGAGAAATTGCTTGTAAAGCAAAAAAGCTTGTCTCAGATAATCCTGTGGAGTGATCTGTGAAAGTACTGATAGCATTGCATTATCAGCAATGTAACCTGTGAATTGCAGTGAGTTGTTTAAATAAATTGGCAGAAGCCAAATCCAGTGCTAGTGTGTGTGTGTGGGCATATATAAGCTCCTATATATATATATATATATATGTATGTATGTATGTATATATATATAGTATGTGTATACATGAGATACTTCTAACAGAAGTTACATATTTTGTATGTATTTAAAAAAAGTTCCTTCATATAGAACTTTGCTTTCTGTAGTAATCAAGTTGGGGACAAAAGTGATCCTAAGACTCTGATTTTAGGTCCATCTTGGAACCTGCCAGCATTTGTTTTAGGCTGGAGCAATGCTGACTGTGCTTGACTATGTTTGTCTGTGACCACAAGCAGCAGTTGCTGTTAGAGTTGAAAAAAATTCCTTGGACAACATCCCTGAGTGCAATATCTTCCATGTTTGTGTAATGTGCTAATTTACAGAGAGTCTCCACTTGACATAATCAAATGCCAGTTTCATAAAAGTAACTTCAAGGCATGTGTCTGAGAGTGTACATGGCCTCCTTTTTGAAAAGTTAACTGGGGGACTCAGGGGACTTAGAGAAAGAGCAGGAAGAAGGCTTGAAATTTTTGCTCTGATTTGAATGGTGAGATGTATTCTAGCCATTTAGATGCTTCAAGTTGCTAGAGAAGTTAATAGAAAAATATGCATCAAAATATGTCCAAGATTTTTTTTAGAGATTATCAGGGCAAGAAACAGTCCCTCTGGCAAAAGGTGTATGTTAGTTCAGCATCAATAGATCTAAAATTAAAAGAAAGTTAGTGCATGTTTTATACTCCTTAAGCATGGCATATTTTTGAGAATAAAGGGAGCTTTATCAAAAGCAAGACTTGTTTTTATACAAGTCATGTTTAAGAGACTCATTATGCAACTCTAGCTAATTAGAAGTCCCAACTGATATAAATATCCCCGAACTTTTGGGCTGTTATTTGTTGCAGTAGTGTTACTTGATGTGGCTGAAGGATCACAGGTGTCAGTTGTTTGGCAAGAGATCTAAAAGCTCAACTCAGTCTCACAATTTCACTGATTTTACAAAATATCTGATTTAAAATTACAGCTAAACTTATGTCATCACCACAGAGTGGGACTGATACTTAAGTGTAGTTTAGGCTTACCAACACATGATCGTGGCTCCGTAGAACAAATCTTGTAATCCTTGGCCAAAAGGGATTCAGCTTGTGTGAGATGGTGTGGCCCCATGTACACAGCCACACTGTATCACACAATGAGGGACCACTTCGGACACCTCAGTAGATGCCTTGTGAATCAGTGGCAAGCACTCCCTGTGCCATCCTCGGTTTGGTGGGATAGGGATGGGCTGAGCAGCACTCCTACTGTCATTTGACCTTTCAGTAATGGGTCTATCTTTAAGATAAATTGTTGTTGTCTATCTTTAAGTAGTTGTTTTTTTCTGAATCCCATGATGATTTTAGAAAACATCTTCACCATGGTGAGAATATTGTATGTTGTAGCCTACATGTATGCCAAGCTAGTTACTTTTAATATATTTTGCTTCTGCCATTGCCATTTTTGGCATTCCTGTGGCAAGTGGGAGAGCCAGCATTTATCACAATAAACTAATTTTTTAAAATGTTGTGGGATGTTTATTATCTCTTCTTTTCCCTAGCTTTAAACTTTTCAAACTTAAAAAAACCTTCCCTCTCTGAGGAACCCATATTGTACTTCTTCCAGATCTCCTATACCAGAATCTATCTTTCTGCAATGTGGCCAATAAGACTGAGTAAAACATGCCAGAGAAGCTTCCCTGCCTCTTGGATGCTCTGAAAACCTCACCACATGAACTCTAGGATGGCATTTGAATTAGTCACATCCCTGAAAGTGACTCATATTCAAACAATGGACATTTTGTCCTTTTTTGATAGTCTGTTGGCTATGATGCATTGGTTTTTGAAATATTTTCATTCCTATAGTCATACTACAAGGTCATGTAGAAAATTCTACTGGAAGAAAATCAAGAGTTTCTGATGGTGGTGGTGATTGTCACTTTTGATCAGTGGCAAGAACTAAACATACGGAAGATATTGATGAAAAGAAATTAAATCTTTCATTTTCAGAGGGAGTGCCAGGTCTGTCAACTTTTGGACAGCAAAATTGAGCTCAAATTTTGTAGAAACAGATTGATGTGGTTTTCTTCACAACCATAACAATGCAACCTGTGTTGTCCTTTAGCTATTCACAAATTGATCCTGTTACAAAAGCAATTGTCGATAAACGGGTGTTTTTCCTCTACAGACTCTAACTCTCAGATAAAATGGTTCTGAGACAGTTTGAAAAAGTTGCAAAGTGGTAGGTAAGAACAATTTGCCGTCTTTTAGAGGATCCCCTCAATCATTAGAAAGACATGAATATTATCATCAGTCAAGTAAGTGTCTCTGTGTTCTGAAGAGTCAATTGTAAATGAATTAGATATTGCTGCTTTAGGAAATGGTAGGTTTACTGTCTGTGTTAGGTGAGGGAGAAACAAGACTGGATGATGAATCATCATGAATATAAACAGTAAAAATGAAAGTGAAGATAACGGCAGAATATCAAATCAGCAACAGATATAAAGCTAGCCCCCACAAGGATTTTGGCATGGAGGTGAAAGAAGCATCTTGAGAGGTTTGTGAGATCTTCTGTATATGGTCAGCTAGTCAGCAGTGAGACCCTGAGGGAGACCACATTCATTAGGCAGTGTGGTACAGTAGAGTGCTGTGTTGGAAGTTGAAACACTTGCTTGATAACATTTCCTTCTGTTTTCTGCAGTGAGGAAGTATGTAAACGAGGATTCACCGTCATTGTAGATATGCGTGGGTCAAAATGGGACTCCATAAAGCCTCTGCTGAAGATTTTACAGGAATCCTTTCCATGTTGTATTCATGTTGCACTGATAATCAAGCCAGACAATTTCTGGCAGAAACAGAGGACTAACTTTGGCAGCTCTAAGTTCGAGTTTGAGGTAATTTTCCCCATGGTATACAAATTTATATTTATTTTGTGTTTTTAAATGTTATCACTAATGATCAGCACCTTGGAAACTATCAGAAAAGTTATATTCTGCCTGAAACAAGAGATACTTTACATCAATGGTGCTAGAAGGAATGTGGTTTTCTTCATGTGCTTAGACTAGGTGATTGTGCATATTGTTGTTTGTATTCTTTTTGCAAGCTCAAGAAAGACTGAATTAGGTTTTTCCCCCCCAATGATAAAAACTTAGGTTTTGTCTTTTTCTTATCTTAAGTCTGCATTATGGTAATTGGAATATCTCCAGAATCCAGTGGAAATCAGCTGAATGAACCTTGCTTTTATCCTCCTGCAACTTTGCAATACACAAAGTCAAAACTTAATCAAAAGTGGTTGCTTCTTTTGGTCTTAAATGTAGTGAGGTAAGAAAGAAATATGGGAAAATACCTGCAAGACCTCCTGTCTTCTGCTGATCAGAATTGATATGTCAAATGTGTAAGAAACATTGTAGTGTGGCCTTCATGAGCAAAATAATCAACTCTTACAAAGAGAAAAGTAAAAACTTGAAAGCAATTTCAAATTAATTTATTTCATTTTTTTCTTTCCATTTTTAATTTTTAGACAAATATGGTGTCTCTGGAAGGCCTTACCAAAGTAGTTGATCCTTCTCAGCTAACCCCAGAATTTGATGGCTGTTTGGAGTACAACCATGAGGAGTGGATAGAAATCAGAGTTGCCTTTGAGGACTACATTAGCAATGCAACCCATATGCTGTCCAGACTGGAGGAACTGCAAGATATATTGTCAAAAAAGGAAATGCCTCAGGACCTGGAAGGTGCTCGCAATATGATAGAGGAGCATTCACAATTAAAAAAGAAAGTCATTAAGGCTCCTATTGAGGACCTTGATGTGGAAGGACAAAAGCTGCTCCAGCGGATACAGAGCAGTGATAGCTTTCCCAAAAAGAACTCTGGGTCAGGGAATGCAGACTTACAGAACCTTTTACCCAAAGTGTCCACCATGCTGGACAGGCTGCACTCAACACGGCAGCATCTGCATCAGATGTGGCATGTGCGGAAATTGAAACTGGACCAATGCTTTCAGCTCAGGCTGTTTGAGCAGGATGCTGAAAAGGTAAGGATTGAGTGAGGAGACTATAAATGGCCAATACTTGACGGACTTGAAAGAAGTACCAAGGGTAACCGAAAATAGTAATTTTTGTCTTTGAAGTTAATCACTAGCCTTTTAATGAGAAATAAGAGACTTCCTGATTGAGAGGCACTCAGGGTCTTCTGGAGTAAAGGGCATGGGATAGTACTTCTAAGCTGTAAGGAACACAGGAAGCTCTTACCAAAGAAAATTTTAACTGCTGATGACTTCAAAGTGCTTATTTTGTTAAGCATTTGTTCCAGACAGCTTTCCCATGCATCAAGTAAAGAGGAATGCTGTATACTTTATAGATACAGGTGATTTCAGACTACACTGGTCTTCTTTTGAGTGATCTTTGGGAAGTGAGTGACAGGCAGTCAACAAAGTCTGAAGAGGCTGACATGGAAAACTGCTTCATTGATGCAGTTTTTGAAGTCCCAGGCTAAAAACTGATGTATCTCTTCTGACAGTGCATATGTCATTAACAGAGAACTGAGTGATTTTAGAATGTTTCAGGCTAATCAGTCCCTTCAAATGAGAAGGCCCTTGATTGTCATGGAATTTGAAGAGGAAGTATGGCAGGCAGATCACTTTTAGATGAGCTCAAATAAGGCCTATTTTCATGTAGAATGGTTTTGCAATCACTTATTATTGACTTGTTACCATGGAACAAATAGCTTTAAGGAAGGGTGGGGAATTCTTCTCTGGGAGTAGTAGTAACTAGACTATGCAGTCAAGTGGTAGATATGTTTTTTGTCAGAGCTTGAAGTACTCAGATTTCTTTAAGTATTTATACAAGATTGCCTGAACTGCATGTGACCAATGGTCAGTGTTAAACCAGTATTCTACTCTCCAGCAGCTGTCACTAGCAAATGCATGGGGAAGAGTGAAAACAGAACAAACATATAAAACTTAATTTCTTCCTGCTTCTTAATTTGTATTCTTCACCTGTACTTTCCTTTACCCTCATCATTTCACCTCAGGGACTTTCCTTACACTACTGTAATGTTTTCTGCTTTGTTTAAAAAATAAATATTTTTTTTAAAGTACCATTTAAAGTAAGTGTTTACTGGTTGGATATAGCTGAAAATAATAGGGACATGTATAGAGTTGGAAAAAGATAAAATTATTATCTATGTCTAAAAATGATTTAGAAAATAATGCAAGCTGTTGTTCTAGTGTTGCTCTTTCAGACCCAAATGCGTTTTATCAGCCTTGCAGCCATTTCATTACAGCATTAATTATCCTGCATTATAGCATATCTTTCAGTACCATGTAAGCACCATCAAAATATGTTTTGTTAGTTTCCTCATATTTTATCTAATTGCTTACATAACTTGGGCTTTAGGAAACTTCTTGTGAAATACTTGAGCCTGTGGGACTGACCTCTGTCCTGCCATACAGTTGCATAAACTCCTAGCAGTGTTTTCTACATTTCTGATTCCAGGAATAAATCTATACTAAATTAACACATCTTTCTTTCAAAGAGGAAATATTAGGCACCTGAAAATGAAGTTGAATGCAGTTACCATGCATGGGAGTGTTTTTTTCTCATTAGCCAGTAAAAAAATATTAAAAAGAAGGTTTGTGTAGTATCCCAACTCACTTTTGGATTAAGACCTTTGCCTTAATCTACTTGCAGCCTGTATTTTTACTGCTTGTGTCAGATTAGATTTCACAGCTCATGACTTTTTTATCAGTGTACGTCTGTATTTTACTGAAATGTGGGAAAGGATGGAATCTTTGTTGGAAAAAAAAAAGGGTATTGCATGGGGAGAAGAAAACATGTTCCTTTTGGAGGGCTTGCTCAATTCAGTGCAAGAAATTTGGACTGATTCAGGAGAAGAGAAAGCAAAAAACGGACAAGGGAGGGAATCTGATTGGAATTGCCCTTTAAGTGTCTGAAGGCAGCAAATTCTGACCTAGAGAAGGATGGTCATGAGCAGTAGCAGTGTCTGTTTTGAATAATGTTCTAACACATTTTCATTGAGTTCTAGATATAGAAGCTTAAAATTATAGGAGTGTGTGATCAGGTATCAGACAGGAGCATGTCTCAGTTATCTAAACTTCAAAAGTTTGGTTTACAGTTCTTACTGTATTGGTCTGCTTATAATTTAGTGGTCATGGACTTGGGACAAATATTGGACTTGATAATGTTGTTCTGTTAGCCAGCATGTTTTGAAAGATCTTAAAATGAATGCTTACTTCTACCATTTTTTCCTGGACAATCTGTTTCAGCTTAGAAATCCAGAGAGCAGGTGTGTCTCATTTGCTGAGATACAGCAAAGATTTCAAGACCATTGTGAGCAGGTGGGGTGTTAAACAGCTCTTTGATGTGTTGCTTGGCTTTGCCTTCCAGTGCCACTGTTAACATACCTGTGTGCCTTCATTGATGGCACTGTCATTTAAGGTCTCTCCTAAAATTTGTTTGAATATTAAAATACTCTCTTTTTTTTAAAAAAAAAACCACAAGCATATTTAAAGATTATTCCTAAATTTCTCTTAAATTTTTTTTCTGGAAGAAGGTAACTCTGTGCTCACTAATACTTTTAATAAGTCATCTAAAAATAGAATAATTGTTTTCAAATCTGCTGTAAATTTACAAACTAGAAATATTAAACTCACAGCTGAAGTACTTGATCAGCATGAAAGAATTTATATTTAATTTCCATGAGTTGCTATTTTCATTCTAAACTGCTAAGCTGCTGATGTCAATAAGTGCTGACACTAGAGAATGTATAAGCTTGGCAACTCAGGGCTGTGCTCCAAGCCTGTTTGTTTACTATGACTTCTTCATAATAATGAAGTTTGTGATTGTGATATTACTGTAGCTTGTTGTGATAAACACCTGTAGTAAAGATAACAGTAATGGCCTCAGCTCTTTGATACAAAAAGACAGGTTTCAGCAGTGATTTGGTTAAAATATACAGTAACTTAGAATGGAAAGAGCATCAGTGTTAATTATCACAGCCTTAGAGTCTGTATTCTGTGTTCATAGGTATTTTACATTACTTCTCCATGATTTCTGCCATAACAATTATTTAAAATAATTATTTATAATAAAATAAAAATTACTGAACTTCCTTCTTTCCTCAATATTTTCATGTAGATGTTTGACTGGATCACACACAACAAAGGTCTGTTTCTGAACAGCTACACAGAGATTGGAACCAGTCACCCCCACACGATGGAACTCCAGACACAGCACAATCACTTTGCCATGAACTGTATGGTAAGAACAGCCCTCCCTGCACAGGCAGTACAGAAGTGCTGTGGCTATTTGTTCTGTGTTAAGGTAGAATTTGCAAATACATAGACACAGATCATTCTCTTCTTTCTGTAGTGCAAATTTGTGTTTGAGCAATGAAATTACAAAACACATTGGAGGAAAATAAAGGGTGGTCAGGTACAGAGGTACTGTGAAAAAGCAACAAAATTGTTTTGACAAATGGCAGTGTTCAACACAACCTCAGCACCTCTCAAATGTAAGTGTCCAAGCTTCTAGAATCTGGGATGTGTCTTTCAGCACTACATTGGGTGTTGTAGAAAATTTCAGACAATCATATGTAATACAGATTTTAGCTTTCCATTCTGAAAGAAATAGCTCTCAGAATCTTCTGAATAGATTTCAGCTCAGACAAAAGGTTCTGAGAAGTAACTGAGCCTGCTGTCAAAAGGTTCTGAGAAGTAACTGAGCCTGCTGTAATAATTTTCCATGGTTTTAAGAAGATACTTCTCATTTTTGGAACTGTAAAATGGAGCTTAAACAATTTTTTTGGTCAAATATCCCCAGTAGTCTTTAAAAAAAAAATTGGATTTTAACTGGCAATGAGTGAAAGCTATTTACTTTCAGTTTAATGAATTGTGGTTTGAACATGGGGACAAAATTCTGAAGTGTATTTTAGGTCCTTAACACACTGTAGGTGTTTAAATAACCTTGGGCCTAAATCCAGTTCCTGTCTGTTAGATCAATGAAGGAAGAACACTATCAGTCTTGTTACAAATTAACATTCTTGGCAGTCCAAGGATGGGAATTGAATTCAAGTGTGGTTGAAATAATCAACTCTTTCAAGAGGGTTTTTCTGTAGAACAGGAAAGTGGCAAAATAAACTTACCTAGGTTATATGTCTTGCAGAAGTAATGGAAGGACTAGAAAGGCAGCTCCTGTGTATGGTGTAGCTGGAGGTAAGACAATGGAAGACACGATGAGAGCAGGCACATTTTCTTCTTTTGCAATTCAGCTCTGTTTCCAAAAGCTTAAAAAAATTAAAATCAACATGAACTTTCTGAAGAGAGTAAAGCAAATAATGGTGAACTTTGTAAGTAAGTTATGTAATATCATAGATGGTTTTGACCATTAGATTTGGTTCACAGGGTGGGGAGTTGATACCTTATGAAGCACCTTGTTGTTGTTCTTCACTGTTCTGCATATGAAGTAGAGCAGAAAGAAACACAGGATGACAGTAGGTGTCATTGACATGAGATGACTTTTGGAACTTAGTAATTTTGAGTGGCATTCCAGGCAATTCTTGGGGTTACAGTCTAAATGTTAAATTCTTCTGTAAGCCTGTCCTCATATTAATCACTGTTGTGCTCTTTTCTTCAAATTGGATGACTTTTTAATTTTTTTTCCTTCTTTTAGACTGTTCAGATGCTATCAACAGTAGGAAGCACTTGAGTGATGCAGCATAATCCTTCCTGCTCTGTGTTTGCTATTAGTCTTTTCCTGTTAATCTCTCTTTTGCCTTTAGTTGTCAAATGCATTAATTACAGGGGATTTTTTTCTCAGCCTGCAAAATGTTTTCTTAAAGCTTACAAGGAGCAGCGTAAATGTGGGGCAGATTAAGCTATCTGAACATTCAAAAGAGTAAAAACAAGCTGCATTTTTTTCTGTAGAATAGCCCCCCCAGAAGAGGTTCTCTGCCATGGAAGAGGAAAATATAAATTCAGTATGATTGGTCCCTGGTTTTGATTTAAGCAGCATTCAGATTATCTGGGTTTTATTTGGTTAAATGGCAAAAGCCTTTCATATAGATTAGGGGCAAAGATTAAACTGAACGTGACATAAGGAATGATGTGAACTGATTGAATTTTGTCAGGCACTATTTTTCATTAGCTTTCAACTGGAAAAATGTCGGGCAGTCTTCACTCCTACAAGTATGTTCAGCTTCTCCCTGACTACTCTCCACATATGCTCTTTGCTTAACAAGCTGCTGTTTGTTCATTCTTCCTGTCAGTGCAACTCTAAAGTAATCAAAGTGGATTTAAGGTCTCTTGTGTGAATACTCTAACACCAGAAGTTAAATTTAACTTTTAACCTATCAACAACCATGTGAAGTGATTCATTTGGATGGAATAGAGGAAGGGAGAAAGACAACAATGTATAAGGTTTATTTATTGCAGGAGATTTAGAAGGCATTTCATTGTGGCCCTAATTGGACCTTAATAGATGTTGCTTTCTAGTCAATTTTCTTATGCTCACTTCAGGTAGGGAAGAATTGTTCAAAGGATGAATGCTCCCCAAGCAGCTAAATGCAACCTCTTGCACTTGCTCACAGCTTAACTCTCGATAATTGATGTTGCAGCTGCTTTTCCCAGCACTTTGTGGTTATTGCAGGGCACATGCTCCCCTCCACAGCAGGTGCTACTCTCTCTGTCAATAGCTGGGTCTCTCATGTCCCTTTCCTTCCCAAGCAGCAGTTTGTTTCCAAGAAGTGGAGGGCAACTTCTGCAGCTGCTTATGCCAAACTTGGCCGGGAAAGAGTGACAGCCTTTGGGTGAGATGCCAAAATTTTGATCTGGTATTCCAGTCTGAAGCAAGCCACCTGGATGTAAACCATTGTGAAAGCTGCTCATTTCCTGTCATGAACAAGAGTTAGTTACACCAAGGACAAAGAGGATTTGCTGAAGTTTTTTTAAAAATTTTCTTGTAATGGCTTTATGCCATTTTTTAGAATGTTGGTTTTCAGTAAGAACACAAAATAGTTGGACGTGTGAACCAAATGTGAAAAGGTAAAGAATGCATCTAGGGAGGAGATTTAACCTCACTTTCACAAGTTTCATTAGAAAATATTATATCTAGGAATCTTGTGTATTCATGTGGTTGCACTTCAAGGTAACAGGAGTAAGTTCATGCAAGTCTTAAGGTTAATACACAGACTGGTTCTCACTGCAGTAAATCTGTCCCAGAGAAAAGCTGGATGGGTGTAGTTCTGTGCATTAAAGAGGGACATATGTTTGGTTGCCATGGATTAACACACAGGTTGATGTGGTTACTGAAAGAGCTACTGACTGTTCACAGGTGCAGCTATAGGTGTGTGACTTTCTGTTACTGAATTTGAGGAGCTGTGTAGTGATAAAAGTCAAGGCTGTCTATTTATAGGGCAAGTAGATCCCATGTTCCATAACTGTAGGGAAAAGCAAAATCTCAATGATTCTGCTCTCTGAAGATGAGGATGGATTTTCAGTACAATTTTCAAGGCCTGCTTTCGTCAACAGTAAATTGCTGTTGTCAAGTCCTGAGATTTATTTGAGTTAAGCAATACTCAGTTTCAGCTTAACGTTCCTATTTAGGTGACTAAACCAGTGCTTCGCTTCTCAAGTCAAGCTTTTAGTACCTTTTAAGGGAGAAACTTTCAAATAAAGCATCATAGGAGTTACAACTACAAAAAATATGTATTGAGTTTTTAAACTGCAAGAGTAAAGTACCCATGATTATACAATTAGTCTGTCTTGTATGCAGGAGTAGAAAAGACTGGTTATGTGTCTGTCCACTCTTTTTCCTGCCATTTTCTATACATCTGCTGAGACACAAGGAAGACAAGAAGTCATGTGAAATATGGGTGAGGAGGAAGATGTTGTCTGTTTGAACATTTTCTGCTCTTTTGCTAGATTAGATGGCCTTGCTTTCATTACAGTTTTACTGTGCCTCTCCCTGCACTGGGGAGGGTTAAAATGCTTGAAGAGTGATGCAGGCAAAATGAAACTCTGTTTGGAGAAAGCTGACACATGCTACTATTAAAGGATGTGCTATGACTGCTCCTTGTCTCAGTGTTGATAGGACCATGAGTAGAAGTTACATTTATTAACTATAATCCGAAAACTCCTATCTCAGTTGTAGGCGTATTGCTAAGTTGATTAATGTTCTCAGAACAGACTGTTTGCATACACTAAACCATTTTATCAAGGTAGTTATCAAATCCTGAATGCTATCCAAAAAGTGTGTCAGAGATGAGCACTGGTGAGAGCTTTGGGATGTTAAAATAAAAGTATGAGCACAACAACTGAATATCCCTACGTTTGCAGAGTTAAAAGCTAAAAGGATCAAATCCAGCCACAGGGGCTGGTACAAATGAAAACATGAAGAAAGTCAGGTAAGGTAAGAGCTTAGAGCTAGTGTAATTTTTTCCTCCTCCTTTTAACTGCTGACATATTTTACCCCTCTGATTCTTATTACTTTAAATATGTGTTTTTATAACCATTTGTTACAAAATCTCAAGATTTGTCTCTTGAGATAGACTTAAGCACCATGAGAATTCTAGACTGCCCTTGGTTCTCAGGATTTGGGCAAATGAGAGCAAGACCACAGGTGTACATCCCTTAGAGAATCTTTATGGTGCCAGGGCAGTTAATGCTTAGATACAATATCTGGATGCCACCAGCCTGAGAATAGACTGAAAAGGTAAAATGAGTTCAGGCTATTTTCAGCTTCTGAGGAGCACTCCAAAGTCAGCAAGGCTAAATAGAACAGGCTAAATGTGCAATCCTTAAGAGGGAAGAAGCAAATAAACAGTTTTTTAAAAGCAGTCAGTTACTGAGGGGTTAATACAACAAGTACGTTCATGTCAATGAATCACAAACTAAAGAAATAGACAGTGGTGTTACTGAAAAGAAACAAATCTTATTTCACTCTTGGTACTTACTGGGGTGGCTGAACTTCAGATTTGTAAAGAAAATGATCTGATTCAGTTGGTCCTGCTAGAGAACTAGATCCAGTTTAGAGCCCCATACTTAGTGTTGTAATGGGAAACATACACATGAAAGTGATGTGGCTGTAGGGAGAGTTTGAAGGCATGGGCATTTACTATGATTACATAAATGTGAGTGAAAAGTAAAGGAGGAAAGAAGGTAATGTTGGTGTTGGACTATATAATATTTCCGTAATATTCTTCAGGTCCACTGTGGAAAATGTAGGGAAGAGATCACCATATTTGAAGAAAGTTGGAGTGAAATTATATTAAACATGTTCCAGTGCTGATAGCAGTGGTTAAATGGTACCTGAGAATTTTAAAGGATCCTTGTAGTTGAAGTTGTAGTTAAACACTTTCATTAACTACAGCTTGAATGTTGCCAAGTTTATATTTTTCCACGGGAATAGATCAGGTTTTACTTTAGTTGTCCTGCAGCCCTCATCGTTGAAGTTTGTATTCCCAAAGTGACAGTTTTACTGTTGCTTCACAAATGAGGCTAGAAGAAATGTTAGAGAACATGTAAATCATTAAAGCAGGTATTAATTCATACATTAATAGCATATCATGTTTTGGTAGTCATTTGTGTGTGAGGTGGCAGATGATTTGAAAATTCCATTGCTAAATTAATTCTATTACAGTAAAATAGTTAAAGCTCACTACAGTCTATATAGTGGTGCCACTTGTGATGCTTATGGATCATGTCACTGAGTTTGATGGCATTTAAAACTGAATGCGTAATAGTCTCTGTGTCAGAAAACTGCTGTTGGAAATCTTGGAGCTAAGCAAACATTTTCTAAATGGCTCTGGGAAAATCAGGAAATAAAATGGAATCTTCAGGTCACCTGCGATCTTTATTTTGTGTGAGTGTGCTAGAAGTTCAGTTAAGCTGTTAGGCTGTCACCTGTATTTTTCCCGAGTATTTGCCTTTCAGGCACGTGCTAAAGAATGACACAGCGCTGTTAGGCTACTAATCTATATTGCTTTGATGAACAATACCTTTTTTTATTTGTATACTCTCTTTAGAGGAAAAATCTGAAATGAGGAGCTTTCCAGATATCATAAGGTGTCCTTTCAGCTTCTGGCTAAAGAGCATTTTGAGAGAAAACAATCATGCTAAGTACATTTGTATCATTACTTACACTGTCACTGCAGTGACTTGAGTTGTTACCTTTTAAGTCTTGTTAAAATAGTCATGTGTGTAACACAATGAAAGAAATGCAATTTCACATTACCCTTTTACCTTTGAGACAGCTGATACACATTTAGAAGCCGCAGGTGCTTTGTACAGATTCACATGGTGTAAATGAGGTCACTAAATAAGACTTTATCAGTTACTATCTCCTAGATGTTGCTTCCTTAACTAAAACCAGGTTATAATTGCATACAAGGAATAAGATATCAGTCTCTGGTAAATGAGTGACAGCTCACTTGTAATAGTGTTTCTCATCTCTCAAACAGTGCAAAATATGAAGTTGTCTTATACTAATGATACTGGAATTGCCTGTCCTTGTAGGAAATTCAACAAAATTTGTTGACCTTCAAGGGTCAATTAAAGACAGTCTAATTGTAATGAGTTGCTATTAGAGATTCTTTTCCTCCTTAATTAAATTTATCTCATTTGGGTCATTGCATTATAAAATACTGATACTTAAAACTTTGGTAGATGTATCATGTAGTGAGGTAGAAGGTTTAGATTATTGTAAAGTATTTTTGTTTTTTTTTTTCTTTTTATTTTTTAGGAAAGGAATGTGGTGTACATAGCTTGGAAAGCATTCAACTGTCAGCTTTTTAATTCATATTCACACTGCTACAGGCTGTATTCTTCCAGACGTGTGAAGCCTGATTGCCATGGGAAAATGAATACATGTTAACCACAGCTCAGTTTTAATTTGTTTTACTTCATGTTTATAGTGGCATGTCCTTTATTTTTTACTTAATTTTTTATTGTTCCAGAATTTCCAAAATTACTTTATTATGTTACAGAAAGAGTTCAAATGGAAGTCCTACTATAGCCTTTATTCTTTTCTCTTTGGGCACTTGTTTCTTCTCACAACTGCAGAGACCATCTTTCTGTATTCATTTAGCAGTCTTGCATTTATGCTACATATACTTTCAACAGGCCTAAATGCTCTCCAGTGTTTTAAAATTTGTTGGAAATACCAGATTTGTACTCTACCAGTTGTTTGGCTGTGCTTAAAAAGCAGAGCACACATGTGTGGGATAACCTAAAAACGTAAAAGGTACTATTGTGCAGAAGGGAAAAACAGCCAACATGACACTGCTATGCTTAGTTTATTGGGTGGACCAGCTGAGCTGTAGGCTGTGTCAGGTATGCTCCTGCTTGCGTATGTGCATACAGTTTGCAGTCAATAGGCGCCTGTCCTAATTGCTGCTCAGATGAGTCTGGACAGTGAAGCCTGGAGGAGCTGCAACACTTGCTGCAGCCAGTCAGTGTCAAGCTCTGGGCAATGGCTGGATGTCAGCAGGTCATGGTTCCACCTGATTGGCTCAATGTCTTGTGGTTGGACTAGGTAATCTCCAACCTCAGCAATCCTGTGATTCTAAGAACTTCATTCTAGATGTATAGGAATCTGCCCAATTGAAGGAAATGTCAACTGTATTAAACACATGTAACTCTGAGATACTCAGAAAGTTTTTGGTGGTAAAGTTGTTCTTGTTTTATTTCACAGGAATCAGAAAGTCTTGATTGAAAACTAGATTGACTAAGAATCATCAGTGACTAACATAACACCAGTATACTCGAGATCTTCTGATCTTGGACTTTGTCTGATTTTCAGTGCTGCTCTGAGGCAGTATAGCAGCAAGAAAATAAAATGTAAAACTGTTAAACTTCTCGTAGCTCAGAGTTATTTTGTTTCTTTAAAAGTTACTTTCAGAAGTTGATGTGAAGGTTCACAGATGTTGCACACATGCATACTGTATAGATTAAGATAGGTTGAGATCTTAGATAGATACTTCAATTTTCCTATATTGTGTGTGCCTGAATGTCTTGTTGGCTTGGATGTCTGTAAACATTTTTATTGAGGTTGTTGTAAAATGTGGTTATTTCTTCCTCTTTATTGTAATAATGTGTCTTCATGTAACATAAATTGGCTTAAGCTGATTGTTAACATGAGTTTTAGACTGATTATTTCAAGTCTTCATTCTCACTTGTCAATTATGGACAGACTGCTTCATTGTAACCTAGATTCCAAAGTTTGGCATGCATAAACTTGCCAAATTAAACCAGACTATTGATCACTACTGTAATAAAATAGAATTTTTTAGGAATATACTTCTGTATTTAATTGGCCTGCTAACTTGCACTAACTTTTCCCTCCTTCTCCACAGAATGTGTATGTAAACATAAGCCGCATCATGTCAGTAGCAAACCGCCTGATCGAGTCTGGCCATTACGCCTCACAGCAAATCAAACAGATTGCCAGTCAGCTGGAACAGGAATGGAAGGCATTTGCTGCAGCCTTGGATGAACGTAGCACATTACTGGACATGTCCTCCATCTTCCATCAAAAAGCCGAACAGGTTAGTGAATTGGGGAGGGCATCAACAAAGGTTATGTGCTGGAACAGGGAGTTGCGCAGTTTGCTTTTGCTTTGGACAAAAGTGCAAGAAAGTGATTGAAAAGGTTAACAAGAAAGCCAGAATATTTATTTCTGCCAATTTTGATACTCAAACAAAATTTTATTCTCCTCAGTTTAGCCCACTGGCCTTAAATTTTATACAAAATGCTTTGCCCACATCAGTGCAAGGTAAAACAACCAAATTAGCTATATGAATGAAAATGAAGTGGACTGAAATGCTTAACTATAGTAGGCTTTTAAGGATCGATATAATGCCTTTCCTGTCACTTCTGTTGTCCTCACCACTCAACTCCCATCACTGCTCGAGTGTCAAGATCTAACTCAAAATAATTGCTTCTAGAAAACACAAGTTGAACTGGCTTAAAAGTTGAGAAGTTAATTAACTGCCTTCTGAATCTGAAATTGTGGTGGGAGATGTTTACTTAGTATTCCATAGGAGATTCCTCCTATGCAAAAAAAACATTTTAGCTTTAGGCCTATACCAATTATTTTAATTAAGTCATTAACCATGTGTAACTGCTGGAGAAGAGGTAGATGTCGGGGAAATAGGAATAAATATCCCCAAGTTAATAATCTTAATGGCGAAAGCATGTTTTGCCCTCAAGGGAGTTCAGTTCTGAAGGAGTTGCTTTGTGTGCGCAGTTGAGTCACCTGCTGATCTTGTATACTGCCTGCTCTGTACATCCCTGGTGTGTTTGGAGAGCAGAGGTTCTTGGATGGGTATGGATGATGTGCTGCATGTAAATACTTTTCCTTCATTTTGCCTTGCTACATTATATCCAAGGAAAGGTCTCATGTCTGATGCAACTTTCATTTGGAATGAATAAAGGAAGCATTTGGGAGCTGAAAACTTCAGAAACAGAGAGAGGTGGTGCAGTTGATTTTAAGACACTTTTTCCTTGATTTCTACTACATGGATGTTTAACTTGATAAATATCGAGACATTAGAAATGAGAATTTATTAAGATGCAAAAACATTGCTTTTCATTATTTTAGTGATGACATTGGTTTAATGTCCTTAGACAGACTAAGGTAAATTATATAAAATGATGCCACTATAACAAAGGAGTGATGCCACTCCTTTTAGCAGGTTTAGCAGTAAAGCTACATAAAAATGAGATGCAGGAATTTTTTTCTGATAGAAAAGTCGGCAGTCAGCTTGAAGCTTTTCATAGACACAGATTGGTATCTTGTCAATATTGATGCTTTTCTAATTACTTGGGTCATTTGGGTTTGCATTTAAGCACTTTGAGCTATACATGTAGGAGAAAGATGAATGAAATGTGAACAGGTGGGTATACCTTGACTCAAATGCTGTCATTTTTCATAACAAATATAAGAAATTATGCTCATCTGAAATCAAGGGACTAAATTTTGTGTATAGTTGTGTGCTGGGCAAGTACAGCAAGGGTCAGTGTACCTTCTTTACGACTAAATGTAAGTGTAAACTAAATGTAGAATGTAAACAGGAGGAAAAATAAAAATGAGAGAAAATAATGCAGCATCTGCTGGGATGAATTTACTTTTAACTGCTCTTTCTGCAGTTTTCATTTTATGATTAGCTGCAATGGATTTCCCTAGTTTATTTGTAAGATACCTGCCTGTGATATATTAGCTGTTTCATTAACAGTGGATAGCGAGTTCAAGGAAAGAAGGTTTGGAATGTGCGGAATGACCCCTTTAATGACTGCTGATGCTTGACCTACATAAAAAGATTAAAAAGTAAGCAGCCCAAGAAAAAATCACACCCTTCTTGAATGCATGTGTTCTCTTGCAAGTGACAGGTAAGTATTGCTGCCTACTGTCAGGCACACTGAAGACTGCACCAGCTATCAGTGCCTGCTCCCTGGTGCACATTAAGCTTCTGTTAATGTTCAGTGCTTAACATTAGAGCTATTTTTAAAGTGGCCCTTAATGAGAATTAAATAAGTATTTTAGAGTTAAGTACTCCACCACCCTTCTGCCCAACTATCAAACAATAGAAGAGTACTGGAAATGATCTATGAATTCCTTTTTCCTCAAAAGACTACACCTGCTCCAAGAATTAAGATACGTATGCTGCAATGAATGGCTTGGTCTCATGACTTTTGAGTCTTGAACTTGACATGAATAGAGAAAATTTACTTTACAGAGCTCACATATGCTTGGCTGTACTTGGTTTAACAACTATGAAAACTCCTAGAAGAACAGATAGTTTTTTCCTATTTCCCTTCTAATGTAACAAGGGTATAAAATCAATGCCCCCTAGCCGTGGAAAAGGAAGTCAGCCGAAGTTCTGCTGTGCATATAGCTGTGATGGCAGTTTCTTGTCTGTCAAGACAGCTTAAATTTCAGAGATAACTTGAATTGTCTGCAGAAGAGATTTCTGTTGCGGTATCCTCAATTTCCCCAAAGACTTGACTCAAGCAGCTATGCTGACATAGCTGTGTGCTCAAAGTTCAATCCTAGTCCTAAGAGACCTCCACTTAAGTTGTAAATCCCTTACATGCTTGCTGCTGTAGTAGCTTGCCAGATGGATTTAGTACTTCTTTGCAAGTAGAAGTTAGTTCTTTGGGGACTGAGGTGTGAATTCACTGTGCCCTGACACTGCTTTGCTTCCTTGATAACCTCTTTCCAGCAAAAGACAACTGTGTTTCAGTGAATGCTTCACCAGTAATTCTTTGTGTGCACGTGCAAAGTAACATGGTTTTCTCTGAAGATTGAAAAGAGGTGAGGTCATAAACCTCATGATACCATGAGTATCTGCACAGGGAGCTGACAGGTAAAAACCAAGGGTCTGGACTTGAAAGCTGTAGCATGTTTTACTTCCTTGTGTAAACAAGACCTTAACTGGCTTTCGTGTTTCTGAAATGGTAGGTGCAGGATGAAAGAAACTACTTCTTAACTGCAAATCAAGAAAAGGAGCAAAAGTAAACTTGAAGCATCAATATTGCCAAGAGTTAAATTGGTTCTGAAGACTGCCAACATACAGCTAAGCCTGCCTGTCTCCAAACAACTCAAGGAGTTTCAGATATCTAAAAGCACTATTCAGACTTTGATATTTCTTTCTATTCTGATATAAACTTCTGGTTCTTTCAGAGAGAAGTACTGTAAAGACTTTTTGCTTAAAAGAAGACTTCTCAGTGTCTGTCACACAGATGCTTTTGTGCTTCTGTATATACTGTTGTGTGTACTTAATGGTAGAACCCAAAATCAAAGCCGAATGTTTCTTCTCTGTTGCAGTACATGAGCAATGTGGACTCATGGTGTAAAGCCTGTGGTGAGGTGGAGCTTCCCTCAGAACTGCAGGATTTAGAAGAGGCTATCCATCATCATCAAGGGATATATGAGCACATTACCTTGGCTTACTCTGAGGTCAGTGTCTTGTTTGTTTCCTTAGATTAAATTGTGTCATGTTAAGTTTGGATCATGAATCAGTATCAGTTGTTGCATTGGGAGTTAGTTGGAAACTCAAGTGCTGAGCTTCTTTTTAAATCTGATATATCGGATTTTGCTACTGTTATTCAAAAGTGAAGTGTTAAAGTCTTCCCTGTAACCTTTGGAAATAAATTAAAATGTGAGATTTAACCATGTGAGGTACAAACAACATTTGGAGCACTAAAGTACTAAGTATGTTTTAATTTGCATTCGCATCTTACTACCTTTTAATGGCAGTGGGATATTACAGTTTAAACATTTACTTGAAGGGAAGTTAGCTGGGCATTCTTTGGGAAGGTATTCTGTTGGCATGGATTTCTCTAAGTGTGTTTTGAGAATGGGTCTCTAAAATTGTCTCACAAGAAAGACTTAACTATCAAAGGATGTCACTTGAGAAGCCAGAAGGTTCTTAGTTTCATCAACCTCAAGATACTTAAATGAGCTAGGATGCCTATGTAGTCAGCATTTGTAAGATTAGCACATCCTATGCTGGTGCTCTAATCCTGGACTCAGCACACACTGGAATCATTATGTTTGTCACTATTTCTAGTAGTTGTATTTGCAACTTAAGATAAAATGCTTATTCTGAAGGTGGTCTAGAAAGTGATGACTTAACTATCTTTTTTTGTTTCTTGTTTTTTTTTTTAATTTTGAGTTTTCTGTTGTGCTTTACTTACCTGAAATCAAATTGGTATTCACTATTATTAGCTAACAGGTATTTTCTGTATTTCCTGTTTTACTTGCCTTTCTTCTGTCAGGATTGTTCTCATTGTTGGGTAAAACTGTTTTTACTGTTCAATTGGACTGATGTTGTTCTGGATTAAATACAGTTGTTTTTGTACTCAAAATTTTTGTGTTTGGTTAAATTATGGTAAAAATGATCAGTGGACACAGGATAGCTTGGCCCACAAGCACCTGTCTTTAGAAGGAGGTCATGTGGGTTTGAATTAATGATTGTGATTTTTTACATTACATTAAAATTAAAACTACTTTCTGATGAACCAGCTTTATTATAGGAAGTGGAATCCTAAGTCTAGTCACATTTCATTTAGCAGTAAAGGAGGGTAAGATTAGTTCTCATGATCCATCCTATTGTTCATATATCAAAACCATGTTTTTTGAATACCTGCCACCTTAGGGCCTGCATAAACTTTGTGACCATGAATCAGATGCCACGGTTCACAAATTCTTGTTCTTCTGTGTAAAATACACATTGATATCCCTATTCTTGCTCTGTGCCACCCTGCTATGTCAACTGTTCTAATGCCATAGTATGACACCTGATAATACTTGCGATTTTACTAACACTTAACTCTTTTAACTCACTCTTGAAAGCATATTTTTGTAGTAAGGTTTCTTGTCTTCATTAAAAACTTTCATCATTGGGAGGGACAAAGACATAGCATGTTTGTATAAGATTTATGTGAAGAGGCAGCCTGGAGTGCAACAAGGAGGAATAATGATTATAAAGCCCTGAGGTTGAAATAGTGGCATTTTTTCTACTTGGTTGTGTTTGGTTTGAGTAAATTTTGTGGGGGTTCTTTTTTTTTTTGTCAGGGATGTGACTGGATGAGCCTGCTGGTAAGTGGAAATAAGTACTATGGATTAGCATGTTAAATAATGTTTGCTTGCTGGTGATGCATAAAGAAAATAAATAAGACCAGTGGATTATAGGATTGCTTTGGGACATACCTTAGAAATTTATTTAGAATTTCAAAGCTGTAGCTTTTGACTTTGGGATAGCTAGACAGATATTTTAGCAAAATGTTCACTGGTATTGCTTGAAGGAAAAAAAGAGCACTAAGTGCCTTTCTTCTGATTTCTAGTCATTACTTTTACCCATCTGGTAAAAAAGCAGTTTTTTTCTTCAGTAACCAGAATTGGTGCAGAAATACTAACTGTATGCTTACGTACAAGTTGTGTTCCTCCTCTGGGCAGAAAGTTTTATTTTGCATTTTTCAAACGTGCATTCCTTTCTGAAATTTGATGGAGGCGTCTTTCTGTGTCAGGATATTACAGCACTATTGCTTATCATTATTAGATGTATGACTTCATTTCTATTACAGTACGGAGCTCCTTTCATTTTGTGATGAATGAAAAGTGGGGGAAGAGAGAGAGCAACACTGTGAGAATCACAACAGTGTCATTCATTTTAGATTGCAATGTCTTGACAACATGACTTGGTTGCAAAGTAGAAGACAGTAATTTTAAGAAAGTAAATGCTTTTAAGACTAGACAGTCTGATTTTACTGAGGGTAATTATTGAATATTACTAGTAAAGCAACTTACTAGCTTACATGATGAGACAACTGGTATGCCTGAAAATGTGACAGATGTGCCTTAAATGAAGTTATATATATAAATAAAGTTATACATCTCACTGAAATCTTAAGGCAGTCATGCACTAGGAAGGAAGAAAATTTTAGTGTATTAATGCAAAAGGAAAATCTGTGCGCAGTCAGTTGTTTATAAAGCTAATAAACTAATTGGATCAAGGGGCTGTCACAATTACTATTTTTCACCTAGATTTCATGGACTCTGAATGGATAATTGAAGTCCATTATCTTGGAACATTTGAAGGACTTACTAGATAATTCTTTTGGATATAGAAAAGAAAAAATGTATCTTTGTAACTATGCTATGGACAATGCATTTTTTCTGCTGACTTGATTTTCTGGAACTACTTTCAGAAGTATCATTCTCTGTGTTGATACTCATTGCTAAAATTAAAGAGCTTGAACTGAACTGAGAAATAAACTCCCTTGTAACCCAATTAGTAGAAAAGAATTTTCATTTAGATCTGTTTGACTACTGAATAACAAATTTAAAATGTGCCTAGACTTAGTAAAAAGTTGTTGAAAATAGCCACTGGGGGAAGGTCTTGGCAAATTTGCTCTTTCTGACATAATGTTGATTTGATGAATTCAGGCTTTTTTTTATACTTGAGTCTTACAGATGATTTTTGTTCCTGTCAGCAAGATGAGCTGTTAGAAAAGTTCTTTACAGGTAGCTGAATGATACTGAATTGTAACAGGTCTCTGAGCTTTGTGCCAAAAGAGTAAATGCCAGTGAAAAGTGCTTTTAACACTAAATGTTGATAGTGACCAGATAAGAGAGGATTATTGCTTTTTAATAGCATGCAAGGTAAATCTGAATATTTCTGCTGTGGTTTAAATCAGAGAAGACAACAGCTAGAAATGACAAAGGTTTCCTGTCAGTATCTGTAGTTAAACACATTTTAGAAAACAGTATCTTTCTGTGCTAGATGGAAAGGGTTTAAGAGATTTAATCAGAATTAAGTTTGCCATAACAGCAGTTTTCCCTTGGCTTACCAGTAACACTGATAATTTAGAAGTTATAAATCATGTCAGATTGAATCATGTACTAAATTTTATATCTGTTGGTTTAAATGTATTTGTCAAATTAACCTACAGAAAGTAAACCTCCCTGTTCACCTTTACAGCAAATGAAGAGAGAGATTGTTTTGGAAGGATAATTCTGGACAAATGCTTAATTTTAGGTGTCTTGTTGACTAGGGAAAGAGTTGAAGAATATTTATTCAAAGTTACATTTGACAAGTTCTTTAAAAAAAAAAACCACAACAAAACCAACAAAAAACACAAACTAAACAAAATATCCCAACACTTTGAAGGAAAGTAATTCTTAAAGTAATGGAAAAAATGGAAAGACAGGCTGTTACTTAGAAGAGTGCTACTTGTCAAAATTATTTTAAATAGAAAGAGAATATACATTTTTTTTTTCTTTCCTATAACAGCTGCAGGTAGGTAATCATTCCTGTAATAAAATGAGTCTTCATCATTGCTCCCTGAGTTCTTGAAGACATTTAAAACTGGGAGAAGGGGTGGGGTACAAAGTAGTAGCCCAACAAGCTTTTGGCAAGACATGTAAGTCTTCATCCTTTCTGGTGGTCAGGTGAGCCAAGATGGGAAGTCACTCCTTGACAAACTTCAGAGACCTTTGACTCCGGGGAGTTCTGATTCCCTCACCGCATCTGCCAACTACTCAAAAGCAGTTCATCATGTCCTGGATGTCATCCATGAAGTATTGCATCACCAGCGCCAACTGGAAAATATCTGGCAGCATCGGAAGGTCCGGTTGCACCAGCGGCTTCAGCTCTGCGTATTTCAACAGGATGTTCAACAGGTAGGTTTTATTTCACTTTGTCTAAATGCCTTTGTATTCTATCAGCCTGATTGCACTGACAGGTGAGTTTTGACTGCTATAATCCATGTTCTTTTGTACAACAGCAATTGAACAGTTGCATGGGATTGGCTGAATGGTACCAAGTTCTGTGTACTATCAGAACTTGGGTATTGTCTATTATGGATAACAATTATATTTGAAAGTTAGTTCTACTTATTTTTTTTTCTGATTTTAAATTAATTTATTTACTTTAAGTCATATATGATGAAAAAGATTTTTAATATAGACAGCTATTCTGAGTTTGTGCTGGAAGCTGACATTCACATTCTAGATAAAATTCTGGACTTGAAGTGTCAAAAAGACATCTTGTTGTAACATGCAAAAAATTAATAGTGTTATTCTGTAAAATTTTTGGTTTTAAATCCCTGATGATACTTAATTGACTTAATAGTGTTTCTTTAAATCTTGAGAGTCATATAATAAGGAATTATAAAAATTACAGATGAGATTACTTTCTGATAACACTGTTCTTGAATTAGTTGTTATTAGTTGCTATTTTTTTATTATTATGACAACATCCATAAAAGTTAGTAGTTACATACAGGCATTAGTATCTCTGATATAGCTTTGCCTTTTTAAAGTAAAACAACATAAAATTTTTTGGTTGATGGATTTTTTAATAAGCATAAAATGTTGGCTTTGAACTTCAATTAACAGAGACAATAGTAATTTATTCTTTAACAGCTCATCTTCATAAAAAAGTAAAGATGGCCAGTATTTGCTGATCATGTTCTCTCATTTCAGTGCAAAAGTGTTCACAAGTCACAGCTTCTGAATGGGGTTTTTACATAGATAGCCACAGTTCTGGTCAAACTAATCTTTTTTCTTCAGAATTAGTTGTAGTTTAAGCTAAATTTCTTGTACTTTTCTGTTTCAAGAAGATACTGGCTGTGAGCAGTTGGGAGTGAAATAACTGATTTTCATCATTTACAGTAGTTGAAAAAGGTAGTTTAGGCAGATGGTGGGGAGACTGAGCAATCTTGATAACTGAACTTTCTTCTACATCTAGTGACTATCTCTTCATGTAATTAAAGAAAATAATTTAAATACTTAAGCAGTGAATTATGTAAAATCTTCAAAACTTTAGTACTTAATTTTTTATCTGAAAAGAAGCATACATTGAAAGACAGGCTGTTATCCAGATTGTCAGTGCTGAGATGTGACAAAGGATGTGGAAAGGCGTGAAAAATATTAGCTGACAAAAAAGTAAAAGCAGAGGGAATGTTATGAATGGTCAGCAGGGCACAGAGAACCAAAGACTCCATTCATTATGCCATTTTAAAAATCCTTTAGGGCCTCCATGAAGATTACAGCAAAAAACTAGTGGCTAGTAAAGAGGGTCCAGTGCTGGTACTTGCATGAGTAGTCAGTAAAGGGCCAACTCAGAATGTGCTCTGATTCTGTGATGAGGCACAGCCAACAAATGAATCACCTCTTAAATTGAAAAGGCTTTGTAAGGAATCTTCAGAAACTGAAATAAACACAGTAGTTTGATTCCCAGGGGAAAATGTAGATCCTCTCAGTAGTCTGGTGCCAACAAGTATGGATTGGATGTTGGAACTTTCTCCTCTTGTTTGAGTTCAGTTCAAGTAGGACCTACTTAGGCAATCTAGTCCAAGGGGTCTCCTGAGGTAATTTGCCAGGTGCATAATTCAAGTTTCAGGCTGGTAGGCCAGGCTTTAGGCAGTTTATTTCCTGGGGGAAGGTGTTCATTAAATGCTGCAGAGAGTTACTGTACTGCTCCTACTCTTTGCCTTTAATATCTTGGGAGTCATAAAATGCTTGTAGGAAATTTTCATTTTCTGCTCTGTCCTAAATCATAGTTTTCAGTATAGAGGAGGTAGCTCTCAGACTGATTTGTTCTTTGAAGTTGGCAAATAACCCATCATTAGACTCAAGACATTGTGCAGTCACCACCAGGTTCTAAAGCAAGATGCTGGATTTTCCTTCTCTATATTGGACTCATCAGCCTTTGGAGCTGCTGCATTTAAGATAAGTACTCACAGATTTGAAAACAACAAAGTGGACAGCTTTACGTATTTTTATAGCTTCCCGTATCAGGAATGTGCAATCCAAATCATGAAAGTGGATTGTGAGTGCACCAGAAGTTTTCAGTATGAGCCAGTTACCTCGAGAATGTTGATCCATATTGACTTATTATTCAGTACATGCCTTATCTACAGGTTGGAGAAATTTCTTTCATCCTGTTTATGCCTGTAGTTTCTTTATATGCTTTGCAAGACATACATTGAAGTAAGGTAGCAAGAAATTCTCTTGAGCAGTTTCAAGGTGTAGCCTTTTGTGCTAATGCACATCTTTATCGACTTTATCATCTTTAATCATGAAATTTCAAGCTTGATCTGTAGAGAGGTGCAGCCCTTGCTTGCTATCTTCCTAAGCCCTTCCCTTAGTATCCAGTAATTGCCACTGTCAGAGATGGAGTTGTCCTTTGATTTATCTCTGTAATGACTGTTAATTACTGAAATGTTTCATGTGGAAGTATAGCTCCTTATGTTGCTTTAACTTTACAGATAATGGGTATTTTTGGCAATGCATTATAAATCACACTGTGAATTTTGGTCACTGTTACCTTTCACAATAAAACTTTACATAATAGGATTTCAGTGCAGGTCAATCTGTAGGACAATGACCATTCAACATGTATTCCAGACAGATTAATCTAATAGCCACACCAGATGTCTTGGAGATTGTAGCTCCTTCAGCTTTGAAAATTTATCTGGGGAAGAAAGTGTTCTCAAATAAAAAGATTCTTTTTTCTTGCAAAACAAAAGCAAGACAGCTTTATTAGATCATCCTAATTTATCTGAGAAATATTAGATTTTCATTTGAATAATCATTAATAGCATTCAGTGCATGAAATGACTCTGGTTTGTGGTATTAGTTAAACTTCTATCTGAGACAGTTCTGGAGTGGTTTATGTAGAGCTCCAAAGCAACTTCCTTTCTACAATACTTTAGTTTTTGTTTGCACATTCTCTCTTTGTTCAAATGTTAAAAAATTCAATTAAGATTGATTGAGAATATAACCTGAAAACATCTTTCAATTATTGTCGATAAAGTTAAATGTGGTGGTTTGTTTTGTTGTTTTGTTTTTTTTTTTTTATTTCAGAATAAGCTAAGTGTGGCTCTCTTCCACTGTTTATAGTTAGTTTGCACATAGTAGTGAGCAACCCAAGTGCATTATAAGTGAATTTGTAACTGTCCTTTAGCATGAATCTGTGATTTCCTCCTCCTCCCTCTGCTGGATTAATGAAATAACTCAGTTCATGGAAGTGTTAAGTGAGAACTGAGTTGGAGGAGGGAATTGTCAGTGTTGAGCTGGTGCCTCACTTTGTGTTACTTCCACCTTAGAAAGCTTATTGGGTTTTTTCTTCTGTCTTTCATGTTCTTGAAGCTGTTTCTAGTGGAGCTTTCCAAATCAACAAAAACATTGTGGTGATATCTGAGTACACCAAGAATTATCTGCTGATCTTTTGAAGCAAGTAGTAAGGAAAGTAGTACATGAAATAATGAAAATAATAGAAAAGAAGTGAATTACAGAAAATCTGAAATTTGAAATACGAAAATGTATGACAGTCCTAAACTGAATGAAATTCTGAGTTTGACTTTAGGCAGCAGAAACATGCTGGGAGATCTAGTTCCTGGTTAGTTTATTAACATTTTAAAAAAGGGTTTTTATTTTAATTTTTTTTTTTTTTAAAAGTGTTCACTGGCACTCAATTGTCTATGTAGCCCTTCTAATATAAACCATGCTAGTAAAAGTATGATTTTATGTTTAAGTGTTAATAAGCTTACTAAGTAGGTAATAGCCTTTCACTTAAGGAAAGGAGCTGACTGATTCTGAAATGAAGCAATAAAGCAGACTTGGAACAGCACCGCGGACTTCTTCTCTTCTAGGCCAGGAAAAATCAAAATTGGGCATAAAGATAATGTTTCTGGTAGAGTAATACTGCTGACACTCGTATGATCAGAGTTTTAGTGCCTGAAAAACTCTCCTGATAGCTTGCAAACCAGAAATTAGTAAAACATGCTGGCAGGAGGTACTTTGAGGGTGTTTTTGAGGGGTGGGAGGAGGATTAGTTGTTTTTGTTGTTGTTGTCATTGTTGTTTGGGGGAGGGGTGTTTTGGTTTGGTTTGGCTTGGGTTTTTTTTCCCCAAAAATACATTTATTTGATCATAGTGGGTGTTTTCTCTGTCCATTTTGAATAAATTTGCTGCTTCTTGCTTGATCTGCTTGCCTTAAGACAGGTTACAGTCACTGGTTTCAACCTTGACTAATGTAGGGCGGGCCATGAATGCTTGCTACTTGCTAGCATCAACATGATTTCACTGTGTGATTCCCATGTGACTTTTGAAGGCGGTTCCAGTGTAAAATGGTTATTTTTTCAAGAGAGTTTTTCCACATTTTAACTATCTAAAAATCAGAAATGCAGGTATTTCCATCTTCCCCTTCTGAATGCTGTGTCACCAGCACGTAAGTGGAGATCAGAAAACTGAATGTACGCAAAGTAGGTAAAGGGGTGGGGGGTGTGGAATGGATAATAATGTGTGAAAGATTGGTGAAAATGAGCATGTTGAATCTGCAAAAGGTCAGATTTACTTCTATGCGCAGCATATGCCACATATTTTATAGCCATGAGCAATGATTTTGTTAAAAGGAATCTAACTTTCCACAGATACTCTTTTGGGAGCAAGAAAAGTAAGCATTTTTCTAGATCCTGTGTTGGGCATAAGGATGGTTTTGCTGAGACTGCAGTAGAACTTATTTGCATCATTACAGAAACTCACTGCAGTGGAGGATGATACTACTCACCGTTTCAATGGAAGGTGTTGAGCCTCTTGGACTCCTATGTATTACTTGAGTACCAGACTGAATTCCATTTGCTTTCAGTATTGTTAGAAGAGTCCTTAGTGACTCAGTATGATGATTTCTGTAACTCTTACTTTTCCCAGGAAGAGGCAGAGAATGTGTAAGTTGCTAAAAGGCTAATATTAGTGCCAACTAATGGTGCTGTCCTTTGACTGAAGTGGTATGCAAATCACTTACTGATGGGAAGAGCCTAACTTAACTCTGCCTCTACACGCTGTAAAATTCCTAAGAGTGCTTCCTCAGTTTTGTTAGGAATCAAGGTATGAAGGCTGAACACTAATGAGACTTGTATTCACATTGATTTCACTGAGAGGCAGGAATGTTTCTCTAGTTGAGTGTTTTATGTCATGATCTGTGTACTGGATTTCTATGACAATTTCTTCCCTTGAGAAGTTATTCAGCATTGTTTGGAGCAAAAATCATTCTCCCTGGGCAGCTTTCTGCTTTTCATCCCATGCTTTCTGGGACTGATTTTGCTGTTGATTTCATTTGTTAGCTTGTAACTGTTAGTAGTCTCCAGAGTCCTGTCTAATTATTTCATCCAAACACATCTCTTTTCAGCTCTTTTCAGCTCTTTTCATAATGGGAAAAGCAGTCTCCTGAAACTAGTCAAAAATATTGGTAATAATAACTGATGTCATGTTTAGCTACTCACTCTCCTTTCTCTGATCAATACTTTACCTTGAAAGAAAAAAATGAAAACTCGCATTGACCTAAAACACAACATCTTTGGGCAATACTTACTAGGAAAACAAATATTGCGTAAATATGGAGATTTAATGATGTGTCAGTGATTTAAAGTGTCTGTATTTTGTGGCATTAGGGAATTGTTTGTTGTTTTGAAGATATCCAGTAGGAAGAGAGGTTGCAAATGGAAAAATATTTGCATGGTCAAGATAAATGAGAAAACCATGTTTTCATTCTTCTGCTGAAGAAAGCATGGATGAGTTTCATGGGAATAGTGTGTGGGATTACATGTGTATTGAGTATGGTCAAGAGTGGTGTGCAGGAATGGTTCTCAAATCTGTGTGGAAGAAAAAAAGCGTCTTTCTCTTTAGTTATACTCAGTTATACTTTCAGTACAAGAAAACTGGGAAGAAAACCTCACCCAACTTTAGGGCTCAGAGTAAAGGACACTAGTAGAGAAGAAGAGGCACAGTGCAGGCTTTTGAAAGTTATTTTCAAAACCAACTAAAATATTCATGTTTTAAAGAAAAAAGAACGCTGAAGGTGAATGTTAGGTAAGGTATTCTGCACCACTACATAAGTGCTGTATAGATATGGTTAGCTGACTTAAGAAAATTGCTTATGTGCTGTTGTTTTTAATTCTGAATGTCATTCTTGAACCTTTTGAGTATCTTAAAAAAATTGAATTTATTCACCATATGCATAATTAACGAATGGATTAAGTTATGGCTAGGAAGTATTAGTTTAAAGAGAGGTTGGATGTTTTTGTTCATTCACTCATAAGAAATTTGGTATGTGTGCAGGAATCTTTTGTGTTAACTGACAGGAATTAATTACATGTAAAGTTTTTACTATTTATAAAGCTGTCAGCCCAGTCATTGTGGTAGAAGCATTAAGGTCTCTAAAATGTCTTTTGTTCACCACCTTTTCAGCTATAAAATTTACAATAAACAATTATGTCTGATGTTTTGAAGGGACAGATGCTTTTCGAGAACTGGAGGATATTCCTTCATGCTCTCTGAATACAAACATTTATCTCATAATGATTTCAACTAATTTTTCTTGTGTTAATTGAAGTTAGTTACTACTGAATCTTACTTTATGTAGAAGGCAAAGTGAGTTCTCATCTAAATTAGAACTTCACTGTGTTACTCACCAGCAATATGCAAGCTTCATTAGTGTTACCTTGCAGAAAAATGTCAGCTGAAGGCGTAAACAGATTAGAGAGACCCTCACAAGGGGTCTTGCTACTTGGATCAGATTACTGTCAAATTGATGAATGTGGAGAAATGGGGTTGTCCTTGGTAGACTTCAAAATACAGTTATAATCTTGAATCATACTATTTGCTAGTTTGAGCTAATTACTGCCTTGAGAAAAGTTAAATGAGATGTAATTAATGTCCTTCAATGGCAACACTGTGTTTTAATCCAGCAGCTCAGCTCTTTTTAAGCAGCGCCTTTACAGCTTCTCAATTGCTTGAATAATTGTCTTTTTGTTGTAACATTCAATACAGCCACTCAGGGTTTCTGTGTGTCTCTCTTCTGTACCACAGGTGTTGGATTGGATTGAAAACCATGGAGAAGCTTTTCTTAGCAAACACACTGGAGTGGGAAAATCCCTGCATCGGGCCAGAGCTTTGCAGAAACGCCATGAAGACTTTGAGGAGGTTGCGCAGGTAAAAGCAATCATATGAAGGACTGTACACGTGTCATGGAAATAAATGAAAAATTTCTGATTTTGTACTTAAGGGCTGTGCATATGGAGCTCCACTACAAAACATTCTGTTCCTGGAAGGAACTATTTTGTTTCTGTTGAAAGTTTTTGTTTCCTTTCTCCTTTATGCTCCAGTTTTGAGGAGAAAAAGACAAACTTTGACAGTCCTAGATGATGTGAACCTTGAAGTCCAACAGAACTGCTCTGGCAATATTATTATTATTATTATTATTATTATTATTATTATTACTTCAAAAGCGTGCTTTCAGATACTGCTTTACAGAAGAATGAAAGCTCTCCTTTCAAGGTAGATTAGTTCCATGGGACTGTAGGATTTAAACTTTCATGCAGTCTGTAAGAGAGGATGGAGATGAATTGAAAGTCCTGCTTTCTGACTTTAAGCTTGGGGAGCTCCGAGATTCTTACTGCAGTCTCATGCAGAGGAAGGGGGGCTCCTAAGAAACCAGGTGAGCCAGCAAACTGGCAAACCTGGCTTGAATTTTTTTCTTTAAATACAATTGAGTTTGTATATGCCCTCCTCTTCTGAATCACCCTTAGTTTAGTCTTAAGTGATGATACAACTTCAGAACACATTTTTCTGTGAAAAAAATCTAAACAAATAGAGTACAAAGGAATCAGGGAAGTTAACAAGGAGCTAGTGCAGCTGTTAGCCTCTAAAAGGCGATGTGAGGTGAAGAAAAACCCTGTGAAGGAAGCTGAAGGCTAGAATCCTCCCCATTAGTAACCTGCACTGTCTGTCCATTCATAATTGGTAAGAGAAAGCATCTCCAATCAAGAAAATCTCCAAAGGTGAAGTTGATATAAGGGTGCTTCAATCAAACAGAAGACATTATTAGATGATTGTGACATTATATGCAGGAGCTCAGCAGTGACACCTGCTACAGGGGATGCGTCAGAAGTGTTGTCTAGAGTTTGCTTGTTTAGTGGAAGATTAAGCACTTGATAAAATGTTATTGTAAATACAGTCTTAGAGCACTTCAGTGGCTGAGGACTTGAAATAGCATCAGAAAATTTCCTCAATATTGATTTCCTGTACAATTTTCAAAAATAATAGGTGTTGTTACTTTTGTATATATGCATGCTGGATTTTCTATATGCATGTCTATTACTTAATTTTCAGTAAAATGTAATATTTTCCATGTGGAAATACTTATTTTTCTGGGTCAGACAAGCAGGAGTCTATTTCTGTAAGATACTTAACAAAACCTGAATGATCTCATACTTAATAGTGTATTTTTTGGGCAAAGAAGAAGAAAATATTTGAGTAGCCAAAAGGGGATGAAGTGCATAGAAATGTTACTGGGATGTTTAAAAATCCATCTTGTTAATTTGCATAATACTTTTAAGCAGAAAATTGTAAAGTAAATGCTTACTAAAAACTTCCTTAAACTGAATGTTACTGGAGTTTGAAATTATCTCATCAGGGAATGGGTGGAAGTTCTATTTTTGGAGGTACCAAAAACTTGGGTTGGTCAAAGAACTTAAATATACTACAGGGGACTATCTTCCACTGACAGAAGGATGGACAAAATGATCTAATACGTTCTTGGTTTTTTTCATTTCTAACTTTGAATGTGTAGTGAGTTACTGCCAAGAGAGGCACACCCTCTTAGTTGTTCCTCTTACTCCTTATTTTACTGTAAAACTGAGTATAAGCAGCCCAAAAGGCATTCCTGTTGTTGCTGTTAGAAGGAAGATTATGTTCAAATATAAAACAGTGATCTGTTACTATGTTAAAGCAAAGGAACTCTTGGCTGCCTACATTTCTGGTTGGTCCAGGTCTTTGTTGTGGTTTTGATTTTGGGAATTTGTTGTTGTTGTTGTTGCTCTTTTTGTTGTGATTTTGGTTTTGTTTGTTTTTAATAGGACTCTAGGCATTATTAGGGGTTTTCAGTCAGTTCCAGTCAGAAGCTGAGAGAAAGCAATGTTAAATGAAGTGTTACTGGCATGGCAGCGTTCTGGCAAACCCAGGGAGCCAACAGGAATGTTGACATGTTCCTGGTTAAAGGCTAACTCCTGATTTTGAAGGGAGTGAAAATTATTTTTTCCTTTTTCTTCCTTTCTGTTTCTTCCCACATTCTTTTTTTAACATGAAATGAGGCGTCATTTCCTCAACAGTATTCAGAGAGATGTTAAAATAAGCTGTGTGTCAAATAGAATAGACATTCCAGTCAGTGTGGCTGTGGTCTCACAAATTAGTCACTTTTAAATTCATGTGAAATGAAGGTTTGTTTCTCTTTATTTAACAATTTTTTATTACCATTACAAAAGCTAGATAGTCAAAACTCAGCTAATAATCCTCCCTAAATTCTGATTACAAATTCATGTTACACATTACACAGTTTATTGTAAAATTGTGTTGCTCTTTTCATGTAAAGCCTGTCCAGTTCAATTTCTACTTACCCATCTTTTTCTTTCTTTTTTGACCTTCTCTCCATGTTCATCTTTGTGTCCATGAGACCATTTAGTTAAAGCGTCAAGTGTCCAAATTTTGACATAATTGATTTACTTACGGGCATGAAATTTCAGCTTACAAGCACTGGATACAGGTCAATATTGGAGTTGAACTTTTCCATGCATTTTTGTCTGAAATTCTAAGTCAGCTTTTTGTGTTTCAAATGTGATCTGTGTCTGCTTTTTGACAGTAGTCTGTGCTCACAAAAGGTGTATGGCGACAATTAATTAATGGGGTTTTTTTCCACACGGAAGTCTTCTTGATGCAAGAGATGCACAGGAAAGATTATTGCAAACCTTGTCTGAATACACCTTTCATTTCCCTACCAACACCTGTTCCTGTCTCCTTTAAGATTATAAAAATGGGTTATGAATTTGGATTGGTTCTGAACTTTACTCATGAAATGGTTTCAATACACCAAATTAAAGGTCCATGTCTTACACTATCTTGCAGCTGTCACCAGATGCATAAGGAAAAGGGACTGTATGCTTAAAAAGTTACCTTCACCCTCCCAGTTATCTGAGCCTGTTCGATGTTGGAACTGAAGGATGCACCTGAACCAGTATTTAATAGTCACTGATGGATTTTTCTTTCTTTAATTAGGCAACTTTTTGAACCCCCTTATGATCTTGGAATATATGCCAGACCCTGTAGCAATGAGTTATGCAATTTAATTGCTCCTTAGATTAAAAGTACTTTGCCTTTTCATTTTAAGTGTATTGTCTGATGCTTAAATATGATAGTGTCCACTGTACTTAATGAGAAATCTATCTTATTTTCTATACCATTAATTATTTGTATACCTCTGCTGGTCTCCAGCAGAGTCTCTCTTCCCTTTACAGACCACAATAAACTACAGATTTGAAGTGCAATCCATACCTCCATTCAGTTCTGTTTCTGTTTTTATTGTCAGTATTAGTCATTTCTGCACTAGTGTCTGAAATTTAATTTCTGGGTTTTCTGTGATGTGTCACTTCATATGCTTTCTAAATATATGGTGCTTGTTCTTTGTGAAGAATATTTAGAAAATATTTAACAGAAACATGGGGAAAACTTTGGAATTTGTTGTTGGGGAAGGTGGTAAATTCCGTTATGGAGAATTTTTCATAATTTTGGAGAAGAATGCCTATTAAAGACTTGCACCTTGGGGCACAGAAGGACAGACTACAAGTAGTCTTGAAGTTCTTAAAGGGCTCCTTCTTTTCCCCTGGGACCTGGGGAGAGTATGCTAGTGAAGATATCCTGAGGAAGTTTAACACCATGAAGGCTCCTTTCCTTCAATTTAGGAAATTGGCATAAGCACCATTTAGGAAGAACTCTTGCTCTTTTTGTCTGACTTTCAACTGGAGGCTTGCCCTTGGGACGAGCATTTTCAAAATCTTCACGTTACTGCTTTTTTCCCTCCGAGCATTGTTTAGAAGTGAGCAGAGTGTTGGGAAAGGCAGTAGTTAGTACTGAGCACCTAATTGGTGTGATTTCTATCCAAAGGGCAGTTTATATTATATTCCAGCTGTACTTGGAAGTGAAATTTGAGGAATAAGGCGTGTGCCTGCTGCTAGGTTTGAGAATTGCAGCCCCTTTTGAAGCAGCATCCAGGCTGTGATCTTTTCTAAATACAGGCAGTTCAACATCCCCCTTACAGAAAGAGAAGTCAGATGTGCCTGGGCCTGTGTAACAAGGAAGATACTTCTGGAATTTGTAAACAATGCTTCACATGTGAGATAAAGTTTTCATTAAAATGGGAAACTTCTGTTTCAGCCATCTGCAGATGGGTGTGGTGCTCTGGACTGATGATGAAGTAGTTGTTGTTTTAGGAGTGTCTTGTGGCTCTTCGGCCTTTCCCCATGAGCACATGTGAGCTGCAGCCATAGAAGGCAGAACACCCAAGCACGGCTCAGAGTGTGTTCAGGGCCAGCATGGCCTGAGACAGTGGTCTGGGGTGTAGCCTGATCCCCACTGAATAGGATAAGCTTGTGTTTGTCTCTTTCAGGCTTTGTGTTTTTCTCTTTGCAGGCTTTCCCAGGGAAACCAGGGAGGAGTTCTCTTATCTCTCCGTGCATAGACAGCTGAAAGTTAAGGAAGGACTGAGAGTTACATAGTCAAAGTCAAGGAACAGCATGGATTTAATTCCTTGCCTAAACAGATCATAATAAATTAAGGGGGAACTCCCCCCCAAATATGTGAAAGCTTCACTGAGTCATGTAATCTGTCCTGGGCTTGTCTGGTAATTTACTTGATACCCTGGGGGAGAGCTCTTATTTCCTGCCCTTCAGTTTTAGGGCTGGACTTGGATTTCATTTTTGTGAATATTGTAACATTTATTAGAGGTCTGATACTATATTTATGGCAAAGAAAAGCACATTTGCATAGGCTTAATTTATCTTTGCAAGGATTATTTTTGCCTGATGTAATTGAGGTTGGGAGAACATGGGAAGGGAAGAAAGGAGAAGAAAAAGGTGTAGTTTATATTGTCAAGAGTGCTTTCTTCTTTTTGTAGTCTGTGGCGCAAACCTATCGGAAGACCTAGTAGTATGACACAAGCAAAGCTTCTTTTCTCTAGACTTGGCTTCAGTTTTTTTCCTTCTGTGATTAACATCCTTCTAACCTTCCTTGATGAGAGTTTTGAGAACCATTCTAAAACATGAACACCCAAGGTTAGGCTCAAAGAGATCACCCAAAGTATACCAAAAGTTTGGACTCAGTCCTGTTTCGAATTAACAAGAAAGATACTGAGGCAGGCTGCAAATGCAGAGCTTTAAGAGTTTCTAAACACCCATCTCTTCTTTGCACTATAGCAGTCCTAGCACATCAGAGACCAGAGTTTCCTGCTTAGACTCAAGTCTCTTATAGGACTTCTAAACTGCATTTGTTAATCCTAGGATGTATTGGGACTATTCCACTAGGACACTCGGCCATAACTCACTTGTAAATCTTACTATTTATGCTGCTTTTTCACAAATGATGATACACTTGATGCATGACTTTTGGATGCCTGACTTCTGTAAGGATGGAAACAAATGTGCTCCTTCTGTGTTTGGTCACTTTCCACCTTCCTGCTGGATATGTGGACTTGATGATAAGTGTCTCTACCAGCGGTTAGAATTTCTTCAGCTCTAGTAGTACACATTTGAAAAGTCTTCTGTGCCTGACTGTAGTGATTTTCCCAGTGTTGAAGTAGGCCAGTTTGCAAGTAGTGGATTGGCCATTTAGGCTGATCTTTATTCTAGATGTGTATATAAAATACTAATTCCAAGTTTTGTGTGGAGGAGACATTTGAATAGGTATAAATAAGGAGCTAAGGAATTAATTTATTCACAGTTAAGTGAAAAATTATATAGAAATATAACAAAATCTTCAGTAAGATTATATTGTGCTACCTTTAAGAAAAGAAGAAAGACAAGTACATTCCAAGGGCCTTTTTGTAATTTTGTTTCTGTTAATGGAGTGGCTTTAAAATGTACTGACTGACTTTCATTTAATCCTGTGAAACTAACTTGTTTCTCTCCAGAACACATATACGAATGCAGATAAGCTTCTAGAAGCAGCAGAGCAGCTTGCTCAGACTGGAGAGTGTGACCCGGAGGAAATTTATCAGGCTGCCCATCAGCTTGAAGACCGGATACAGGATTTTGTCAGGCGTGTGGAGCAGCGCAAGATCCTGCTGGACATGTCTGTGTCCTTTCACACTCACGTTAAAGAGGTAAAACTTCTGCTAATTCTGGCGATAACTTCAAGCCCAAACCTGGTATTATCCACTGTTGCTTTCACTGTTAGAACCTTGTCATAGGACACCATGAAAACCTCTGTTACGTGATGAGTTTTGGTTTGTAATGCACTGTGGATTGTGGGCTGGGGTAGCATGGTGGTTCTGTTTAAGGATTTTTAAAATTTTATTTGATTTTGATTTTTTATTTTCAGATGCATCTTTTACCTCCTTCATTGCGCAAGTACACATGCTTGTGTAGTTACAGGGGAGGGAGAATGGTCAGATCAGGGAACTGGTACAGCTAAAAGTCACCATTGTGGAGTGAGATACTGTGCACTTTTGGTTTTTTCTCCATCCAGCTCCCTTGTTGTCTGACTTAGCAGACCCATTGTTAGACTGACATGATTCTGGAGACCAAAATGAATGGCAGAAGCACAAAGCTACCTAAGGCAACCTTGTTGCCCAGAGAGACTTCATTTATTTCTGTGTTTTGCACATTGAATTTTTATCTCATATATTGACAATTCTAATTGCAACCTAAAGACCTTACCTGATAATGACATGGGTTTGCCTCATGTTTGCAATTTTTAGTCTTCTTCCAAGGTCACCAGGAAAAAAAATTCAGTCACATTTAATTTTCAGTAAGATTAGCTTTTTCCTCCAATTCAAAACACAGAACATTAATTTATGAGCTCATGGGAGAAGGTGGAACAGGCTACAGCAAGAATAAAGACTTCAGTAAGGTGTTTTGGTTTTTGCCAGTCTTAGGTTACTTGGTTTCTGTTTTGAGCTCATGTTAAATCTCCCCACTGTTCAAACTCAGTGAAAATATGAAAAGTTTCTAGATCACAACATGTCCCAGTGTGTCTTCCTTCACTGTACATTGTGAAATGGTCTGTTCAGTGGCAAAGTATAGTACTCAAAGTAGCTTCTTCAGCAAAACCTCCTAGAGGATAAGAGTGGGAGTTTTTGTAAGTAAAACATCTGCTTTGCACTAGAAACAAAAGCTCAAGGCAGTTGGTTTTTGAAGGAGGTCAGGATTGAATTACTTTTTAGACTTACACATGAGTACATAGCTCCCCCATCAGTTTTCTGTCAGATGGTTCCTTGCCAGTACTCTCACAGGACTCTGCTTGTTCAAACAAAATATAAATGCTGTTTCATAAACTGTTCTTAGGGGGCAGCTTTTTTGTTTCACTTTCTCAAGCAAACAGTACTGGCCCTTATCTGTTATAAAGCACAGGAGCAGTCAGCTGCTGAAATGTGTTCCTTTTTTAATATATATTTCTTCATTATCTGTTTTTCTTAGCATCAAAAGCAACAGCTGGAATGGTATTTAAATAGAATACAGTTGGTTGTAGTGACGAAAGACCAAGAGTGTAAAAGGATTTGCTTTCAAAAATGAAAGACCAACTGATATGTGAGTCACTGTTGAATAATTCTGGGTGGCTGATCCAGATGTGCTGGCACATTGCCACTGCTCCCCTAGATAATAATGTTCTATTGAAAAAAAAAGAAAAAAAAGAAAAAAGATATTTTGTATTTTGATTTATTTCTTTGGGAAAATGGCTATTATTTTGAGTCTGTAAGCACACACAGCTGTTACTATTGGAGCCTCTTTGCAGTCCAGACTTTGAGGGAAAAGTACAATGGTGGCTAATGTTGATTTTTTTTTTTTTTTTGGTTTTGTGATGTGAATGACCTTTATACCTAGCAATGCAAGGAAACATTTTAAAACTATCTATTTGTGTAAGGAAGGATATATTTTTATATATTTGCAGTCTACTTAAAAAATTTGAGATGGATGAGAGTGTGAGGCAGATGTTTCTTATTTAGTAGACTAGTCCTTGGTTCAGGCGCAAAGAAACAGCAAGCTCAAAGCTCTCCTGTGCTTTCTGTATTCTGATCTATTTTCAAGAGCATGTTCTTTGTTATCAAACGTGCGTACAGAGTGCTGAGAAGGCATCACAAAGCAGATGGAAGATAAAAATGCCCTAACCTGAAAGCCATCCGTGCTTATTGGCAGGAAAACTGTGTTTCTCCTGCAGGATGTGGAAGGTTGCTGAATAAATCAGTGCATATACCTGTAAGCAACATAACCTTTCTGCTGTGCTGTGAAGAAATTAACATGCCTGCTTAGCTACTGAAGAGTTCAAGCAGTATGATAATAGGTTAGTTGTTCAACCAGAAAGAGGTGCCTTAGATGTTAAATAAAAAGAAAAATACATAAAAAACCCCACCAAAACACACAAAAGCCAACCCCCAAAACATGAACCCATACAAAGCAAAACACCACCAATGCATTTTGCCCTTGAAGTGTTCAGGGCAAATTCTGTCTCTAGTATCTTCTTTTTGTGTTTTCCTGGTTAAAAAAAAATAAAAATAAAAATAGTAGACATGAAGAGTTAAACTCCTGTTTTGTGATAGTTTGGAGGGAGCTGCAGAGCTTAGAAAAGCTGTTTGTCTCAGTTGTTTGAAACCTGGCTCCAGTATCCTTCCAATCCCTTGATTTCTTTGAAGTAGGATGTTTCAGTATATGTTATTCTTTTCCCCCAGAATGTTGAATGAATGCTTCTTATTTGGATGAGAGTATTCCAATACCACTTCTCCCGTGTACATTTACATAACCTTTATACCTGATGCAGAATTTGCCTGCAACTTTTCTCAGCTTCCCTAGGAAGCAGCAGCCCTTCAGTGACTGCGCAGTACTCTCACTCTGTTCATGCTGAGTAAATCAGCACAGTTTCTGCTTTCAACAGTGTGTTTGCCACAAAAAGCTCTTCCTGAAAGTAACAGCCTTTGCTATCTATATGCACAGACCAGCTGTGTGCTATGAGTGCAGCAGCCTGTTACGATGCACATGGAGTATACTGTCTTTAGCATTTCCAGAAGTTTTGCAGTGAGGTAGTTACAAGCTGGTAGAGCTTCCTGTGGCTTACAAATACCAAAAAAAACAACATAAAAGTTCTCAGACTCCTCATAGACTAACCTCAGTAGACAACATTTTTCACTGGGGAAAAAAAGGATCTATTCAGAAATGACAAAAGTACAGTGTTATGTAATGGTACCACTCATTTTGTTTAGTGGTGATCTGAGAAAATCAGTTGCTTACTATTTGTGAATTGTGATTACACACTGCTATCTTATTACTGGTTTTAAAATTGTTAGGTTGTGAATATTGATTTTTAGCTCCCATGCATATAGTGAGAAATTTCAGTTTATAAGCCAGTCTCTTCAATGAAGTGATGTACTATAGTTAAGCTGTGCACTGGCAAGCTTTAAGTTAGGGATCATAAATATCCCTGTTAGGATCTTTGCATTGGAACTACTATGTCTTGACAGATTCCGAGCCTGGGGATGGGTAAGATAAAACTGAACATCTGAAACAGACCATTGCAAGACAGGGGAACCCTTGTGGCTTTTATGCCTTTGGACATTTAATAGTATGGCAAGGGATGAGGTGAGAAAAAATTGCATAGGTAAAAGATAACACTTAAAGATAAGAGTAACAAATAAGCAGTTATTATGAAAGGTTGTGTGCAGAACACAGGAGTAGGAGTCTCAATAATCTCTCTGTGAAATGTGTCTCAGACTAGAGATGAACAGCATTTTGGTGTGAGTTCAAATTCTTACATTCACATACATACACATGTGCACACACACTGTCTCCAAAATGGCTCCCTCAGCATCTGGGAATGAGAAGACTGAAATCCTGTCCAAACCAGGTGTTTGTTGTAGTGCCAAAGCAGAGCAACAGGTATTTTCCTAACTGGAGTCAAGTGTGGGAATGCAGATCAGGCTGACTGTATGTGGAAGAAAATTATCTCTTAAGAGCCTGTTGGTTTTTTGCATATAACCTTTTGTGTGTATTCTGACAAGTTGATTATAAAATAGCTCAGAGCACTTTTTATGTATACACAGTATGCTTAATGGTGTTGCTAGAAGACATGACTCTTCTTTTTTCATCTTACTCAAACTAAACTTCGCTCCAAAACAGACTGAGGTAGAAACAAAAAGAAGGGAAGTGGAATTGGCTAGGTTTTCAGATACAAAGCCATCACTGCCAAAGTAATGAAACAGTTGTCTGTGCAAGCTTTAGAAGGAAGGTAGCATAATTTTGAGGGTACCAGTGCATGGGAGGGCAGAGAAGACCTTGCTCTGGCCACAGTGCTGCCCATTCATTCACATCTACCTATGTAGCATGTGCATTTGATTCAAAAAGGTTGTTGATAATAGTCTCACTTTTTATCACAACTCACTTCTGGAAATGCACTTTCCTCTGCATTGCCTAGTATGGGAGGGTGTCCATAGCAGAGCCTCGCACTCATTGTGTCTCGAGCCATTTTGTCCCTGCTCCTTTGGTCCCATGTCCCTCCTGGGAGGGACATTTGATCTTTCTGTGCTGGTGGTCTGCAGGTTAAATGTGCATGTCACTAAAAGGCTGCTTTCTCCTCTGCATGCTGTTTCCAGCAGCAGAGCATCTTTTAGATGCCCTCATCTATGTGTAAAGGCTTTATCCATTTGACTTGTGCATCTCTAATATTTTTATTGTGTCATTATAGCAAAGCAGCGGTCAATGTAACAGGTCTGGTAAAATATATGAAGTGCGCTCTGGTCAGTATTTTGATACACCGCTCATCTTGTGAGAGTTGGGGAGGACACTTTTAAATCTGAAATGAGAAACACTCTCACTGGCTGCACACTCAAGTGTGTAGTGGCTTATTGCTGGTAGGACTGGAATTCAGTTTCCCAGCACAGCTTTTCTTCTCTTTTGAGTTTTTCAATACTGGTAACTTCTTTGCTTGGAAAAAAGGATGAAATTTAAGTCCAAGTGTTACTGAAATAGCACTGAGTGCTTGACAAAAGTGAGGCAGAAGTAGGCCTTTATGCTCTATTAAGCTATGTATAGACATTTTTCTCTTGTTCAGTTAAAAAATAGGGCAAATGTTAACAGGGTAGTAGTAGTAGATGTAATTTTATGAACATGTGGGAAACTTGGTTTTGCTGCAAGGATGAATTTATTCTGAATTGGAAATTAATTCCTTTAAAACCATAGGATAGATAGGGGTATTTGAAGCTTTTAAAGATAATTATATCTAATAAAAAAAAAAAAATGCAGGCATTTAATGTCTTAAATGCCACTGAAAAGGCCCTGGAAGACAAACCCCAGAGTGATTAGCATTTTAAGGTTTTTGTTTTTAAAAAGATGCAATATTTTGTGCACTGAATATCCTCAAAGCCAAAGCTTACAGACAAACATACACACACTAGCTCCTTTCTATGCCTAGACATACTTGTTAGGGAACACCGTTGCAGCATTTGGCCCTGTACAGATAATAGGTCCTTCAACAGCTGTGTCTGTGGTAATGCATATACTTCAACACTCTGCTGGAGGATGGGGGCAGAAAGAGGAATTTGCAGTTTTTACATGAGGAAACCATGTGGCTTTCTTTGCCTGAGCCTACTGGAAAGGCAGACTGAATATCCAAAAGCCATTATTATAAAAATTAAAAAATAACTTGTGAAAGAGTGTGATGGATATTTTACCCCTAATAAAATAATTTTGTGCTCTTGGGTGAAGAATTTGCTCAAAAACAATTGTTCTCTGTTTATATTCAGCAAAATACAGGGGGGTCTTATGTAACTGCAGTCTTTCAGGAGATTGCAGAGATGGGATTTAAATGGATAGAGGCCCATGATGGAAACACTGAAACTTCCAGGATGTTGCAGACAATTGAAATAATACCATCTCAGTGACTAATGGCATGCTCCCAAGAACTTAGGAAAGAGGTAGTACAGGATGCAGGCTCATTCAAGCAGATGTTTCTTAGTCTGTGCTATATTTAGAACAAGAAAAAAAATCTGCTGAGTGAAACATTTGTCTGTTAGGGATTCAGAATTTTATTTCCCTCTCTAATTTTAATTCTGATAAGATGCAAAGAGCAGATGAAAAGAGAAGAAGAACCTCTTTCTGTGACTGTATTGAGTTTTGTATGCAATTTTTCTCACCATATGTTGGAGCTGTCTTGCTGCTGGATAAATTTCTCACTGAGATCAGAGGACCTGATGGCTTGAGTAGGGATCTTCATGCTACTTCTCTTACAAAGAATAGAAAAAAAGCGTGGCTGGAATTTGCTCAAAAGTTCACATGAGAGAAAGTTAATAGTTTTTTAATTATGAGTTTGTGATTTTTTTCCCCCACTGGATTTTTGTTGCCAAGCTCTCTTATGGAATTATGTGTTACTTCAGAAAGTCATTGCACTGTAAAATCTGTAATTCTGCACTGCTGATCATGTATGGGTAAGCTCTTTTCACCCCCTGCTGTAAACTGTTTGCTTTCTTTTGGCTTTGCTGTGCAACCTCGTACAATCTTCAACCTTAATTTTGTATCTGAAAACAAGGTAATTTATGTAATTTCCAGTATATCCATTCTAGTTTGAAAGCTGCAGAGAAGCCAGATGGCTACTGCCACCCATTAAGAATTAAGCTTCTCTCAGTACATTGCATGAATTTCTATCCAGCTTTAATAACCTGACAGTTTTATTCATCTCTGGTGGCTTTATCATAACTTTTGTTTATAAACACCTAGATTATTTTGAGGGGAATATTTCTGTCAGAAACTTACTTGGTGGAAAAATGTAAAAAGTTTATTTAGTAATGTATTAGAGTAACTTCTGCTGTGGAAGTGTCACAGAGCTGTTTAGTCACTTCAGAAATTGCTTAAATTGTTCCACTTTCAACAGTGTATGAATCACAGCTAGGCAAGTAATGCATACTAATTATGCTCCTTTTTCTGCACTTTTCATAAAATGTTTTTGCTTCCCCAGCAGTGGACAATTCAGCTCATGGGCTAGGCAAACACAACGTATTTTTGAGCCCTTCGGTATCTTGGGGGCCGGATACCAGCTTTATAGTGATGGCTGTGCTGACCAGGCACCGAGCCAGTCAGCGTCACGCTCGGTTGTGCTGGTGCCCATGTCCTTCTGCTCGAGGCAGGTGGTGGTGCCTCGAACTGGTTGTGCAGAGGGAAAGGTCTGCGTGTCCTGTGTTGGCTTGGTCTCCAGCATCCAGGGTGAGCTCTGAGGGCATTATTCACATGCACACTACCTCACCAGTCCAGCACTTTTAGGTTTTGTTGCTTCTGCCAGATCTCCATCCAGTTATAGAAGTGTCTGAAGTGTATGTGAAGAATAAGAAATGAAGAGGTGAGGTGGATATTTCTTGTAGAGGTCTGACACAATTCAGCTGCAGAAGGCATTGTTAAAAGTTGAAGTGGCTCTCAGACCTGTTTTGAGCTGCAGTACAGGTACTTCTAAGGGGTCCAGAGGACAAACTTCATACAGTCTGAGAGACTCAAAATTACTTAATCGCAGTTCCTCTGTAGTAAATATCTGTGTAACTTTGGCCTTTTGTAGGCAGCACAGTAAGCATGGAGTGTATGTCAGCATGTAGAGCCAGCCATTGTCTTCCAGGCAGCACCAAGCACATTGCAGAAAACAACAAAGTGTTGCTCTCAAATGCCTGTATCTGCACATTTGTAAGCTGTACTGGTTATGGGTACACACCATCTTGTTTGGAAGGTCTCTGACTCAATGCCCTGTTTTTATGGCTCAGGCATAATATCCTCTGGGCACTGAGTAAAATTTTCAGGTTGTCTTTTCAGGCTTCTTGCTCTTAAGTTTAATTTGTTTCCCAGGTAAAGTTGCGTTCCAAAGTGCGCATTTGGAAAAAAAAAATTTGGATGCTGCATTGGGTTATACTGGAATGAATGTTGACAAGTGCTTCTAACCCACTTGCTAAGTTCTATTGATTTGTGGTCCTTTTAATAAGACAGACTGCTGTGCTGTGGTGTTTACAACTGTGGAGTTGCATTCAGGTTTGTGACAAACATTGTCGTTGAAGCATATGAGAAGTCAGAATAACAGTGTGTATAAACAGATAGTTCTGGTTTGGGGAGGAGGAGGTAGTGGATTTGTAGAAAAGAGTCTGGTTAAATCTCATCAGTTCATCCCAGTTGTGAAAACTTAGCCCATAGCTTGGTTTACTCAAAACCTACAGGAGGCATGTACAGCTATGAGATACCAAAACTGGCATTTGATTTTAAAACAGCTTAAAAGGAATTAATTAATCAAGATCTGGAATCATTCCCTGAGTTTTCTATTTTATGCAGTAGTTAGGAAACCTTTATGATCAGAACATACATATACAAACAGCAGCAGGAAATTACTATTTCTGTAGAAAACGTTTAGCAAAGGAATAAAGAAAACATTTGAGTTTTCTCTTTTTTGAATTTAGCCCAGTTTTGATTTCTTAGTTATGTATTTTAACAATGTTAACCTTTTAATTAGGTTCAAAAGGTCTCTAAAATTTTCAAAGGCCAAAATTAAAATGTCAAAAGACCTTAATACTTTTGATCAAGTCAGAGTTGCTCTTTTGGGATAAAAAACAAACTCTTCTCCTTGGAATAGCAGCAATTTGGGATGGGATGGTAAAATAGAGAGGAGGGACCAGTTTTGAATGCTTCCTGTGATAGCAGCTGTTCAGTGTGATGTTGGTGCTGCTTGTGGGAGTGTTGCAGGACACAGCCTTGCTCCTGCTGGTTTTTTTCAGTTCTGCAATAGATAGCTAATGGTTTGCTGATGAGTGACTTTCATATAGAGCTTAGGATGCAACAGCTTCCATCATGAAATTGTGGAAAAGAACACTGTAGGGTTCTTTATGTGACCAGCAGTGATACCTGTCCAGCATATAGCTAGGGATTTTTGTGTAAGCCGTGGTGCATGGGAATTTTTGAGAAGGGATATGTGCACTTGTGAAGCAGGAAGGAAGAATGTCAAATTAACTGGTAGAATTGCTTATGATGATTTTTGTTGTAATAGCGTGAAACTGAAATCAGGAGGGCAAACACCAACATGATAGAACAATAAGTTTTCACATCTGATTTATCTTTGTATCTTGTTTTCTGAAATGCCTTGTCTTTTTTCCTTTTTTTGAAGGCCACTGAAAAGTGTTATGTTGGCTGTGTGCAGTGTCAGCCTGGCAGTGCAGATTTGATGGTGGCTACAATACATCTCCCTTCCTTCCTTCCTTCCTTTCTCCCTTCTCTCGGACAGTGTTACCATAGCATTTCTCTCCCAGTGACTCTTGCGCAGAGCTGCAGATGGGATTCTCACTATGAACTCTGTGCTGCTCAATCAGATACGCTCAGTTCTGTAGAAGGAAAATGGGGAAGAAAGGGTGACTTAGCAACACGGATAAAGCTTTCCTGGTATTTCCAAGAAGCGAAAACCTTTTTTGAAACAAAGGCTTGTTTTCATTAATATGAGGATGGGATATTTCTACGAAGAAAAACAAATCCTCTTTCTTCCTGCCACCTCAGTCTGTTTTCTCTTGTCCAGGGGGATGGATTCAGAATAGTTGACTGCCTGATCCTCGGGCTTATGTTTCTTGGTTGTTCCACTTTCCTTTAGCTGTGGACGTGGCTTGAAGAGCTACAGAAGGAACTGCTTGATGATGTCTATGCTGAGTCTGTGGAGGCTGTCCAAGACCTGATTAAACGTTTTGGTCAACAACAACAGACCACTCTGCAGGTTACAGTCAATGTCATAAAAGAAGGTGAAGATCTCATACAGCAACTAAGGTAAAACAGATTTTTATTTAAATCTCTCCTTATGTTCATCTGATGTTCTCTGAGGTTCTTTCTATTTTGAGGGTAGAGATGATGAGTACAAGAAATGACCTATAAATAAAACTTGTAAATATTAGGACTACAGCGATCTTTCATGCTGTACTGATGGCCTCTAAACCTCTGTTTACAGGAAGCTCAGCTTATAAACACTGCTGCCACAAGGAGATTTTGTTGACATAACCTACCTTTTTGATAGAAGCAATTATGTGTTTTTGTAGTCTGACGTGCAGGGCTCCCCACAGCATTTTGAGTTCTGAGCAGCAGCTCTTCTATAAAGAGATACTTGAATTTGTTTTGCAGTCTGACAAGTAACTTCATTGTAGTAAGAGCCAAGTTTGTGGTCCATTTTATTCAAAAATGATCTGAATAAAAAAATTTGATTCCCAGCTGCTCTGGTACATGTCTCCTTTGCTGCAGGACATTAAAAAAATCTGAATTTGCAGGTTTTATACTTGAGTAAAAGATTAGGTAATTTTTTTAAATTAACTCATTTTGATTTCCTTTCCTTGCCAGGAAGATTGAGCAAATAGTTATCATATGCTGCTTCCTTTTCATAGCGGAAGTGTTTGTCTCTGGTTTTAAATTTTATCCTTTGTGTAAATAGAATTTACATGTTGAATTGGGCAAAAAATGAAAGTAATTATTATTTCCTAATTTTTTTTTTTCAAGTACTAGAACATAGTTTGGCTTTTTATTTACAAAGATGTACAGCCTTAGCTTTCATGCAATATGGTTTGCACCTACTTTATCTGAAGCAGGATTGTATCTTGTGGTCATGTACAGCATCCAAATTGTATAGGTTTTGTTTTGTTTTTTTTTCAATAATGCTCTTTTTTCTTTCCTCTCCCCTCTCTCTGCTTTGAATAGGGATTCTGCCATTTCTAGTAACAAGACCCCCCATAACAGCTCGATCAACCACATAGAGACAGTCCTGCAGCAGCTGGATGAGGCCCAGTCTCAGATGGAGGAGCTTTTTCAAGAACGCAAGATCAAACTCGAGCTGTTTCTGCAGCTCCGCATATTTGAAAGAGATGCAATAGATGTGAGTGTTTGCTTTCAGACTTGCACTGCATGCACTTCTCCTCTTGTGTAGGAATGTTTATGCTGAGATTGTGTAGCTGCATTGGCACGTGGCTCAAATGGCCGGTAGACTTCATTCTTACCTGAACTAAGGCTTTTGTCGTGTATGTGAAAGTGTCAGAAGAGCTCAGTGCACAGCAGAGCTGAGCTTTTTGATTGGCTCTCAGTGCATCTTTAAGCAAATGTTGGTTAAAATCTTAATGCACCAGTTACTTCATCCACTAAGTTTAGTCTGAATATCAAGCTACCTTGATATAACTAGTATGTCTGCAGTTAATATGAATAGGATTTGCAAGATGGTTTTGTACAAACTGATGTTTTGTGGTAATAACCCTCTTCCCTTCATTTTCCATATCAGCATTCTTTTTTCCAGTTGGCAGCTACGAGTGCTATTTGGAATTCTATCTTAATCACTGGGAATGTTCTGTGGGCTGTCATTTTTTAAAAATAAAATTCTCTTCCACCTCCGAAAATAATTCAATAGCAGCTGTAGTGCTGCACCCTTGCAAAACTTCAAGAAGTTTTGAGCCTGTCTAAACTTCGAAGGGGAGTTGCAGCTTATCTGTTAAAAAGTTTCTGTTTATATGCAGGAGGAACATGTATACAAACAGACATGAAACTTCACAGGCAGCTTAGGTTAGCAGAGTTGCATTAAAAAACTTCAGCTAAGTTCATGTGACTTCTGCTAGTCATATGAAAACTACTCGTGCTGTACACAGTGACTGAAACAGGTTGGTGCCATATAAGGTTCAGGGTTATTCATTGGTAAATGATCCTGTTTGATGTATAACAACTTAGCTTGAGATTCTGAAAACCAGGAGTTAGAGTGATAATTTTACCCCTTTGCTTGCATGTAGTAAAAGCTGCAGCTCTTGGTTATGAATGTAAAGGTAAATGAGGCAGTCAGCAAAAAGCTCCTCAGATTTTCAGTGATAGTGTCTTGGGTTTTTAGTATTTTGGTTTGGGTGTTTTTTCCCCCTTCTGAAAATCACGATTTGATGTCATGGCTGAAGTCTGGCTTAGCTAAGCACAGTGTTAGGGGCAGTGCAGAAATAGGAAGACACAGTTCCTTGATCCTTACCCACAGAGGAAGTGAGAGTGTGTGCTCTACAGTAATAACAGCTCTGGTGTACAGGAAGACTAAGAAAGTTTTTTTTTTTTTTCAATTTTGCAATTCATACTGGTCTGTGGAGAGTTTTTCTGACTATGTGAGAGTAGCTTTTGTACTTTGATCCTGTGAGAGGAGCTGTCTCACATATGCTTAAAATCCTTGCAGGAGTGATCAGCAGTGCTTGATGTCTGTGAAATGTTCTCAGAACACTTTTTTTTGAAGGAATGGCATCTGTGTGGGACAGTGCATACAAAGAAAATTAATGGAAGAATTAGGATAAAGGTTTGAATGAAGTTCACTATTAATTTGATTGCTGTCTGTTGTAGGTTACATAATCCAGGATTCTACAGTAGCAAATGGCTGGTTGCAGGAGCTCTGCTTTGTGGATATGTTTTAGTCCTTCAGTTCAGGACAGCATCTCTATAGGTAGGAGTACTTCTGGTACTGCTAATTGGTGATGCCCATAGGCATCAGAAAGTTGCAAACCCTAACTTCATACAGTCATAGAATAGAATGTACTGAGTTGGAAGGGACCTACAAGGATCATCAAGTCCAACTCTTGACCCTGCACAAAGCATCCCAAGAGTCAAACCATGTGCCTAGGAGTGTTGTCCAAACAGTTCTTGAATTCTGCCAGGCTTTGTGCTGTGACCACTTCCCTGGGGAGCCTGTTCCAGTGCCCATCTCTGGGTGAGAACCTTTTCCTGACTTCCAACATAAACCTCCTCTAGAGCTCTGCTTCATCTTGTTTCCTCAAGTCTGGTCACGAGTGAAGATGTTGGTACCTGCCCTTCTACTTCCCCTCATGAGGAAGTTGTAATTGCAATGAGGTCTTCCCTCAGCCTCCTCTTCTCCAGGCTGAACAGATCAAGTGACCTCAGCTGCTCCTCATAAGGCTTCCCCTCCAGCTCTTCAGCCTTTTTTTGGCCCTCCTTAGGATTCTTTCTAAGAGATTACTGTCTTTTTTATATTGTAGTACCCAAAACTGCACATGCTTGACAGGTCTTGCTTTATCTAAATCTGACACTTGGCATGCCTTTCGTTTTGCCACATAAAACATAAAGTAAAGCATCAGTTACCTTGTTGAAAGATTTGGTATCGTTTCTCTATATGGCTTGGAAATAGAAAACATGCTTATTTTAAATTGACGGAGAGTCCTTCAGGGAAGAAAATGGCTCTGGCTACAGAGTGACTTCAGCAAAATGTTGATTGTTTTGCTGTTTCTGTACCATATCTTCTCTGCTTCCTTAGCAAAACATGCTTCTCTTTCCCCTCTCCCTGAAGGCAGACACCTGTTCCAAAACTTACAGGAAGAAAATGTGGGGACTAGTTCCAGGTCAGTTGTTTGAAAGCAGAAGCTCAGCTGAAGTAACTTCATAATGAGGAGGAGTCACATGCCAGCCAGGAATTTGCAGACCTTGTTTTGACCTTCTCCTCCCTTCAGGATTTTGTGTGACTGGTCCAGTCATTTAAGACTTGGCTGTAGGGGCAGTTCATTCAGGGGAGCATCCCGTGAGGACAGCTTTTCTCAAAAGCAGGTAGTGTTTCTAGCTTCTCTTGCTGCTTGCAAAATTACACAGGCTAAAATGGGACAAAGAGCTCCTCTAACACTGCAGGGTTATAACCATTAGCATAACCATGCAGCTGTTCTTCTGGAGACAGTGGTGAGATTTGGCAGGGTTAATGCCCTTCTCCTTACTCTTCACGTATAATTTGCTGATAAAATACTTCATTTCTCTGATGATAAAAAACTTCATTTCTTTTATGCTTCAACTTTCCAGATACTCGTGCTCTTCTGAAGTTGGTATAACTGCAGTACTGTCTCTATTTTGTCCCTTGCCCTTATAAACTTGACCTCTATCCTCAGCATGATTTTTAGTGCCATTGTTGGTGAGCTTCTGGTTGCTTGTTGAAGGACTCCTTTGTATAAAGGCAAGAATGAGCAAAATAATGTAGGTGAAGATTCCCTTGCTAGTGTTATTAGGAGCACGAGGAAGGTGTGTGTGAACACAGCCAGTGGGATGGTAACAGTGATGGCAAAGTACACAGTCTGAAATGTGCTTGTCTCATCTGTGTCTGTAACATTTTTGCCTGTCTGTAACTTACATGCCTTGAGGCCTATGTCAGGGCTTTACACAGAGCATACCACACACTTTTCAGCTCACAGCTTTATCTCAACTCTATTTTTGGATCATACTTACAAGATTCCTGTGGAATCACAGTGCTGAAAAGATGAGGATGCAAAATGTTGGGGTATCACAGAGACCTATCTCTTCTCCCTTTTTTGCTTTCCTTTTTTTTTTTTTAATTTTTTTTATTTCTCTTCTCAGCACATAATATTTGCTGGGTCTTGGTGAGCACTCAGTTGGCACCATGCATGGTAGACACTTCTGAGAAGAGACCTGTGGTTCTTTGTTTTTCTCCCATTCAGTGTGAGCATATTCTGTATTATACCCTGCCTTGTTTCCTCTCAGTATTACCTTTACATTTAATAGAATGCAGCAATATCAGGCGGCTCAGAATCTGCACTGGGAACTTTTAGAACACATGCTACGGTAAATTGTTAGCCTGTGTTTATGCTGGGTTGTCCATTTCCTGAGAGCAGTATGAATTTGTGATTCAGTTACTTTAGATTTCTATTAGTCATTTGTTCTGTTTGTTTAATACTTACTGTCTTGACAAAACTTTACAATCAAACTGGGAGCCTGCTTGCTTTGAAAGTGCTGTCTGTAAAGCAGAACTTTAGGGAAAGCACTGAAGAGTGTGGGCAGAGAGGGCTTAGTGAATGCTATTTCTGGATTAACTCTGCCTTCAGATTTGCACAGTGGGTGCAGTGGCTGATGTAGACTTGCACCATCTAATTACTGCTGATAAAATATGACAATTACTGCCCTTGTTAGGAAAGTTCTTTATGAACCCACCACATGGTCATTGACTTTCGAATCAGTGTGGAAACATGCTGGCATTATTTATTTGAATTGTGGGGATCCTGATCTTTTAAAGGGGAAAGAAAATGTATTAGCCTTGTTCAGAGTGTTTCAAACTGCTTTAAACAGTATGTGTGGCACAATCCTAAGCATAGGGTTGGTTGTATGAAATAGCATGGGAAAAACTATAATTCTTGCTGGCTGTTTATGGCTGTTCTTTGGAGGCACGATCAATGAAACCTCTTGGCTGATGCGACACAGTTTTGACCCCTTGAAAACAGTTGTTTTCCTATCATATAAAGGGAATCTTAGGAGCTAGTGACTACAATCTGTTTCATTGTTACAAAAATACTGACACAGCCACAGCAGTGTCATATTGTGAGCTTACTGTGTTTTTTACTTTATTCTCACTTGAATTCTAGTAAATGAGATAAGGTTTGGCATCTGTTCTGAAGGGAGATGGACTGGCTTTCCTTTTAAAACAGTGTCATAAATGTGCTGTGTTGAATCTTAATCCTTTGTACAGTGGTGTTTAGAAAGATGGTGTTTTGATGGTGGAGTTTGGCAAACTTTTTTTAATGCTCAGATTTTTGTTTGACGAAATCCAACTACAGATACTTTTTCTGAGTAACTTATGAATGTTGTTAACTGACCTGGATGAAAATAAGATGGTAAATGTGTTTTCCTGGAACTTCCCTAATGTGGTGGATGAAAAAACAAACATTAGATGACCTCCACTGCTTTTAAGAATAAATGAACACAGAGTTTCAGAGAGAAGCTGGGAAAAGCAGAGCTGAGATGCATAAGAGTAGAAAAGGGGGGTAATTGAAAGTAAGCAATTTCTCTGTCTGGACTGTCAGGAAGACCTGAAGTTTCTTTTAAAAGTTCAGGTCACTTAAAAGAATGTGAAGAGCAGAAGAAGGTGATGAGACATGTTGGGCATGGACCAAGTAAAAAGGAAATGAAGGGAACTTGTTAAGGATTTTGTGGGAGGTGAAGCCTGTTGGTGTGTTTAGAGGGAAAACCACATATGCCTGAATACACTGTGTGATGTTTAGAGCATATGGAAGATGAAAGGAGCTTCAAGCAGCGGCTGAAAGCCTTGTCCTGTCTGTCTTCCTGAATACTTTGGTCATCAGCTTTTCTATTTTCAGTGTCACCCCTGACACTTGATTTTCTGCCTGTTTTTACTTCAGCAGAGGTAGCTGGGCAGGTTTAGGTGTTGCAAATAGCTGCCTTAATTGTTTGGTATCTCCCATTATGACATGGTGTAAAACTGAATACTTGGTGAATTGAGTACTGTTTTTTGCTGAACACCTCTAAAACAGGAAGTAACTCACTGGTGCCACAATTTTAATATTAATTGCTTGATATGTCCATTTTTTTATGGCATCATGTGAGCAGAATGGAAAAAAGCCTTCATGAGAGATTGTAGAAAACTATAGAAGCTTTATACAAAAAAATTAATTTTTATACCTCTCTAATTCTGCTTTTTTCCTAGAAGGCCTATTTTCCTAGTATTTCTCGTGTCATTTAAATGTCTCACTAACTTTGGAGCTATTACAGCCACTTGAAAAGGGGTAGTGCCATCTTTCTTTTGCTGACAACAAATTACTTTGGTTAAGTATTTATGCATGTAAATACTTGATTGCTAATGCCTGTTAAGTCAGGTCCTCTTTTTGTTGTGTCTTGCTGCATAAATAGGTACTTTCCTCTCATTTAGCACCATTCACATAATTTTGTCCTAATATTGAAATTGTAGAACCCTGGAACTAAGCCATACTTATTTTTTGACATCTATAATTTTACTTTCCCAATGAACTTCAATAGTTTGTGCCAAAACTGTGCCAAAAATTCTGGAAAAAAATTTGATTATTGGCTTGAAGGATAAATGTGTTACACATTTTGAAGTAACTGATGCATCAAATCTATGCCATTATGAACTCAACTCACAAAGTTATCTCATTGATAATGAGGATTGTATGCAGTATGTAAAACTAGTTTTGTATCCTAATTAAAAGGAATATTTTACCTTTCAGATAGGCTTTGCAATATAATTTGGAAAATACACTTGTGTGGACAGACAAGGAGAACTTACTGTTGTGACACATGTTAAAAAAATCCAAAACTTTTTTAGTTACTTTTCTTTGGACATCCTACCATGAAGAATAAAATCCAGAATTAAAATGTGAAAACTGAAGTGTAGCTGAAAAATATAAGCAGGCAAATTTAGTTCTGACATTGCAGTAATATTGTAATAAAGTATGCTTTTTGGTTTTGCTGATTCACTGAGTACCCAGCCTTTTCTGGTAAGTGCTTCTCAGTTGTCTGGCAGAAATCAAAGGTACACGTGGCCTGATGCTTCCTGCCCACAAAGGAGTGGAGCCCTTTCTTGTAAAAGGGCTCAAGATTGGCATATTTGTAAGATAAGCTGGCTATGGATATATGAATTATTACTTGGTGCAGTCTGAAGAATTAAAAAGTTGTTCCAGATCCACGTTTTCCTTTAAAAGTGGAGATGAAAATGTGTTAACTTCATCTGTTTCACAAGTAAAATGCTGATGGAGTACCTTCCATAAGGCAGGGATACCCACGGTGTTGCAAGCACTGATTGAAGAACTGTAGCATTTCTCAAAGAGTTTCTTTTGGATTATTTGCCAAAATTTAAAGTCCATACTAAGACAGCCTGTGTCTGAACCATATCAGATTTGATCAGTGATGTCAATCAACAATGAGCAATTTGAGTTTCCTACCTCAACCATAAGTGCAACACTGGAAATAAACTGTTTTCTGTTGTATAATGGGTAATTGAACATGGTCTCCTTCCTTTTTCCCCCAGATAATTTCAGACCTTGAGTCTTGGAATGATGAGCTCTCTCAGCAGATGAATGACTTTGACACTGAAGATCTTACAATAGCAGAACAGAGGCTCCAGCATCATGCAGACAAAGCCCTGACCATGAATAACTTGACCTTTGATGTCATCCACCAAGGGCAGGATCTGCTGCAGTATGTCAATGAAGTGCAGGCATCTGGTAAGATGGCTCCTTCATGCTATTCTGGGCAGTGGCTTTCTAAGAATCGTCTAGTTGTCTCTCCATGGGATGTGTGAAAATAACAAGGATGCTGGTTAACTGTAAACTGGAGACACATGGACTCCTTTATACACAAATGTCTCTGTGATGTTCACACAGAAAGAAAATACTGGTACTACAGCACATAATGCCATCAGAGTTGGCAACACCTGAAGGTGTTTAATTTTTAAAGAAAGGGATTTCACTCAGGAAGACAGTAAAATTAGAGTAGGTAAGGGAACATTAGTTTTATAGGTAGTCAGATCAATGCAGTCAAGCAAAGGTTTTCAGCTTTCAAGTAATGTCTTTCTTTTTTGTTCTTTATGCTCCTTCATTTTATATTTGTCACTGTATATGGTTGCATAGGGTAAGTATTAGATGTTTAGAAAAACCCCATTTTGCACTTCTTAGGAGTGCAAACACTTATACTCGTGTAAGCAAATGCTCCAAGGATTAGGTTGGAGAAGGAACTAGGAAGTTGAGTGTAAAATAGTGGAAACGGGCTGTTTGTCTTTGGAAGCTTTGTGAGTCATTCCTAACCAGCCATCCCGACTGCAGGTGTGGAGCTGCTTTGCGACAGAGACGTGGACATGGCCACCCGTGTGCAGGACCTGCTGGAGTTCCTGCACGAGAAGCAGCAGGAGCTGGACGTGGCGGCGGAGCAGCACCGCAAGCACCTGGAGCAGTGCGTGCAGCTGCGGCACCTGCAGGCGGAGGTCAAGCAGGTATGGCCCCACAAAAGAGAGCTCTGCTCCCAAAAACACTCGCAGGAAACAACCCCCTGCTGCATAAAGTCTTTCGCTGGGAGAAGGGGAGGACTTTGATCACCTGAGAAACTTCATCCTCTGTTAACATTAAGTGCATTTTTTTAACTTGCATCACCAGTCTCTTGTAGTCCGCAACCTCACGATCACGTCCAGAGAAAGCTGCAGGGTTCTGGGGACCAGCATGGAACACCAACAAGACGGGCTCCCGTTCATGAAACCATTTATTCAGCATGGGAACAAACTCAGGTCCAGAACAAAGAGCCCCAAACAGAGGCAGAGCAGGGGTTTTTGAGGGACAGAACTCTTGAGGGTCTCCACCTTTGAGGGTGGAGTTCAGGGTCAGGCACCACTAGAAACACAACAAGGGAGAAACCCCCAGGGACTCAAACCCAATCAGAGCTCCTGGGCTGCCCTTCACAAGGGGTTTGGGGTGGGGTAACTTCACCCAGGGCTCATGTGCCCATCCCCCAACACAGGGGGTCAAAATTCACGCACATGGCTTACCGCCGTGCCTCTCCTTTAACAATGCTGGTCTGAAACTAACTCTTGGCCTCCCTGAGGCACTTCACAACACCAGTCGATACTGCTGCATGGATCTAGAGCACAAGTCCCATGGCAGCAGCTGAGAGAGCTTGGGATGTTTAGTCTGGAATAAAGGAGTTTCAGGGGGGACTATATCACACTCTGCAACTACCTGATAGGAGGGTGTATGAAAGTAGGGCTTGGATTCTTTACCCAGGTAACAAGTGATAGGACAAGAGGGAAAGTCTTGAAGTCGTGCCAGAGGAGGTTTAGATTAGATATTAGGAAAAATTTCTTTACCATTCATTAGGAATGGGTTTTTAAGCGCTGTAACAGGATTGATGGAGGCACCATCCCTGAAAATGTCTAGAAGACATGTAGATGAGACACTAAGACACATGCTTTAGTGGTGGGCTTGTCAGTGCTGGGTTAACAGTTGGACTAGATGGTTGTAGAGGTTTTTTCCAACCAAAATGTTTCTGATATTCTGTAGATGCAAGTCAAGTATTTGAAGTGTAGAGTGATTTGAACTAATGTTAAACTCATGCTTTTACCATCTGTATGGTGATGGACAGCAATGCTCAGTCATAGTCCCTTCACACTGACCTAATACTTCTGGGTCTATTGTTTGAAACATCTACAAATAGTGATAACATAATATCAATGTAGTTTATTTTCCTCCAGAAAAAAAACAAAGTTTTACTTCTTCTGGCAGTAAAGGAGCTGGTTTTGAGGTCTTTATCTGGTAAACACCTAAACCTTTGGTGAATTTGAGATGTGGGAAAATGCACTGAAGTAGGTAAAAGTTTACAAAACATGACACTAGAAAAGGTAAGAGTTTTTTGATCTTGCTCACAGTTGGCAGCCCATGGAAGTCTGCTATAGTCTGTTGTATTATTGTGAGCAGTAATGAGACTGAGTGACAACTCCCAAATGAAAGGGTTCCAGCTAGGACTAGGAGATGTGAATATAAAGTTCCCAAAGTATTTTCAGGCAGTGCTTGGTTGCTCTACAGTAATAGATGCAAAGTTTCTGTGTGGTCTTTGAATTAAAGGAATGCAAAAACCTGATAGGTGTCTGCTGTCAGTGCAATGTAGGTATCAATCAAATACCTGACGTGCTATTTCAAGGCTTTGCATACTCTTCTGAACTGTGCTCTGTCTGCCTCATCTTGGTAAGTGCAAGTTGCAAATTCCTCCTTTCACGTGAGATAAAGTTGTTGCAGATCAGGATAGTTTCTGTACTCAGTTGCATTGAAAAAGAATGAAGGAAAAGAGTGCACATCTGCATAGGAAGGAAAAAATTAAAAGAAATAATGCCAGCTGAGGCACTCTCATCCCTTTATGGTACGTCAGTAGGTTTGGGTGGGATGGGTTAGTAAGAAAAAAAAATGTTAGCTTCCATGATGCTGAAATAGTATTCAGTAAAAGAATAGAATATAGCACTTTGGTAATATTTCAAAGAGACACTAAATAGTTATTCTACTGCGTGGTCCCACAATAAAGTGAGTGCTTTGGTCAACTAGCTTTGTTTGTATGCAAGTTAAATGTTACAAGAAAGACACAAAACCTGTGTCTGAAACAAATGTTCTGTATTTTGGCAGAAACAGGCAGATGATTAACATAATGGATTTTAGGGGAATACCACTATTGCTCTTCGTATGTGATTTGTAGATAATTTTATTAGAAATTTCTGACTTGTTTCAAACCAGTGCTAGCCCTGACTAAAACTGAAGCTAAAATTTATATTCTTAAGAAAGTACTGGAAAAGTTTATCTTATATTAAAGGTGTAGGTAGTACACTAACACAGCCAACTGTCTTTTCTTGGTAGACTGGGATTTGGAAGAAAAAAGCATATTCTATTTTGTATTTCTAGAACACAAGTGGGATTTTATGTTGAATTAAATGCCATAATATGTGTGAACCTTCAGACAATCATACATGAACATGTAGCTGACAGAAATGTATTACTTTTCCAGATTTTATTGTACAGATTCGCCTGCAATATTTGCCCAGCCTGAGGCCCGAAAATCAAATGTAACTCAATCTGAATGTTAATACATTGTCTCATAGGATTTCTTTTGAGCCCTTTGGAATGCTTTGTGGCTAGTAACTCTTAGTTTTGTGATTTCAGTTGCCTTTTCAGAAAACCAAATCTGATTTATTTTGATTTTTTTTAAGCTTGATTTAGGAAGCCTGATCTTCTCCTGTCTTTTCTGCACTGAGAAAAACTTCATAGGTCAGCAGGTTACAGCAGGTGCTTTACCTGAGAGTAAAATGAAGTGGAAAACCTCCTCTTCAGTCTGTTTTGTTTGTGTTTTGTTGCCTGAAGCAGTGAACATATGGTTTTCCTGTTCAGTTATTGAGATTTTTGGTTAGATTTATTGTTGATGAACTGGGTGTAAGCATATTTATTATGAAGATGGGCTACCGTCTCCATAGCAAGAATTCTAACGGTATTTCCATTTAAATTCTTTCTGCCAAAGCAACATTACTGCTCTTGTATTTTCACAGACACTCATGCACACACACACACACACACACACACACACACATGTATTTATATAAAATACATAAAAATATCTAGCTTGTATTCATGTGACGAGGTTAGACTGGAACATTGTAGGAATTTAGGCAAACACTTGCAAAGATTCTCTTCCATCTCTTCCATACTAGGTAGTGAAACTTAGTGCTTTTAGTGATTTTTTATCAAATAAGCACAGAGAGTAGACAAAAACATTCAGTATTGCTTCTTCCTTAACTATTGTGCCAGTTGTGCTTTGTGGCATTGAAGTTTTGTATATCAAGCCTCAGGACTAGGAGGAAGCAGAAGAGCCAGAAGACAAACAGAGGTGTTTAAAGAAAACATGCAAAGAATTTGCTTGTCAGCTTGATGTGTAATAGGTGTAGAAAGGGCAAAACCAAATAGAAAATTACAGTGTAGAAAACCCATGGAAGACAGGGGGAAGAAAATGCTGACTGAAATAAAGGGGACAGCTGTATGTGGGGAAAACAACATGGAAAGGAAACTTTTTTACAGGGCAGGGACATATGAGTAGGTGGAGGCAGAGCAATTATGAGAATTGTCTGTCTCATCCAGAACTCCAGCTGTATATTTGCCAGACAAACCTTCTTTATTAATCACCTAACATACAGCTGTTGGATTACTTATTGCTACAATTGCTCCCACATGCTCACTTTTGTAGAATGAATGCTTTACTGTGTTTAAGCTCCAAACCCAATCCAGTTGGTTTCAGTATGCTCATTATACCTTTTCAGGGCAATATTTTCTGCTGTTCTGATCATGGTATATGTTCTTGGATATATAACTATACAATGAATAGTATATACAATAGTGTACAGATACTTCAGCCCTCAAGAGTACCTTGAGCTGCTTTGTGTTTCCACTGGCAGATCTTTTTAGCTTGGTGCTTGAGCTCTGTCTATTCCAAAATACTACTCAGGAAGAGTATCCTGGCACTCCATGTAGTGCCATATGGATGTGAAAGCATAGCTAAGGCAGCAAACTGAAGCAGGTTGTCTTGTGATCATGTTTAGCTACAGTCAAAAATCTGTCCAAGAAACTAATCCTAAATCAAGCATTTATCTACAGATCTACCTATCTGACTTTTTCAAGTGTCCCAAGTGATCCAAACTCTGTCTCTTTTCCACACCTTTGCTGATGCTCTCCTGATTCTTTTCTAGCCTGTTCAAGGCTTTGAGGGGAAAGAATCCACTCAGACAGGAAGGTGGTGGGAACATAAACATGCCAACAAACCCTGAAGGCAGCACCCCAGGAAGGAGAACAGGCTCCCTATTTCCTAATGCTTATATTTTTCCCTTGAGTCAGAGGAGAGGGAAGGGGAGAGTACTGCTGGCAAATTTCCTCCTGTGAATTTCACCAGCTTGTGCACTTGCACCCTGAACCTGCACCAAGCAAGAGGGCAAGTCTTTGTGTTTGAAATTGCATGTTCTGTTCTAGCTGTCACTGCTGTAAATGATGGGATGCCAAGTCAAGAGGAGCTTTCAGTTGGGGCTGCTTAAGCATTCTCTTTCATTAATTTCTATGAAGAAGGCTAGATGTATAAGAACCCTAAAAAGGTGTGTTTTGTTACACTGTACCTGGAAGAATTACTTTTTAAGGTAGAGAAGGAACCTAAAATAAGTTTCATAAGACAAAATGAAAATAAAGAAGGAATTAAAAAAAAAAATAAATACCACTTGCCTCTGTGTTCTTGCAGACAATTTATTTGTCCATGTATAGTTTCTATCTACAGTCTGCTGGACCCATCTGCTTCCCTCAGAAGCTGCCCTTTTTTTTTGCTCCTGAGGCTTACCCAGGCTTTCTCCATTGAGTGTTAAAAATCCCCAGGTGCCTTGGTAATTTAGGAACACCCAGCTTCTTTCATGATCCCTTTTGTGTGCCCCCAGGCTGTGATCTGCAGGTGTCACCTTAGCAATAGGAGAGGTTGTTCCAAAGCTAGATCCACCTTCCCCTTGCTTGCAGGGCTGCACCTGACCCAGTGCTTTCTCCCCAGAGGGCCAGAATGTGCACCCAGTTACATGTCTGGCATGCCCTCCCTTCTACTTTGTAGACTTATCCTTTTCTACAGACCTCCAGAATTTATATAGGAGAATTCAAATACATGCTATCACAGTGGAAAAAACTTGTTAGTTATTCATTGTGCAGACAGACATGGCAAAAACTGCATTAATAGTGCAATAATGTCACAATCTGGATAAGTCAGAGGGTGAGGTTGTAGTGCAGATTTGAGGGAATGGATTTTGTGTCAGGATGGCTAGACCTCAGTTGCTTCAAGTTGCTAGACATGTTAGAGTGTACTTTGGATGAAGATCCACACGTGCCTTTCAGTTTTTGAGGAATTGTGCTTAAATAGGTTATTTTCTTGGATTCTTCCCATGTTTCCAGTCTGCAAGTACAGTCATATGATCCTGATTACTTAGTGCACTAATGTTTTAATTGGTAGTGTCATGTGTGGATCACTAGATGAGAATATTTAGTGTTAAGAGCTAACTGATTTGATATTTATTAGCAGTGGTTAAAGGTCTAAAATCAATTAGTAGGAAAAAGTTAGAAAACCTGGTGAAGTTCAAATCAGCTGGGCCTAAAGAAATTTGCTCTGGAATACCTAGAAAACTGCCTGAAATAATGTCATAGACATTAGTGCTTATTGTTTTCAAACATCAGGAGACTGGATGAGATTGTGGAGGCCTGAAACTCAACATCTATTTCACAAAAGTGGAATAGGACTAGCTAAAGGAGGATTATAGGTCAGATAGTTTAACATAGTTCCCAGGAAATACATTGAAATAAATAGATCATTAAACTTAAACAGTGACAAAAGGAGAAAAGGCTAACATGGGTTAATTAATCATAGCTTTCCATTGATTAAACCCTCTTTTTTTCTTTTTCTTTTACTTTTTTTTTTTTTGTTTGTTTTGTTTGTTTGTTTGTTTTGTTTCCTGACAAGGTAACACCTCTTCTGGGAGGGGTGGAAAAGCAGTATCAAAGCTTTTTTAAAAGAGTGTAGCTCAGTCTGTCTGGTCTTAACTTAGTATGAGAATGTCATTTGAGACTACATTACCAGGAATGATAACTTGCTGAAAAAACATACTCAGTAACAAAAGTTATTAAGAGACTCAATGGGTTGGAAGACAGTTTTAAAAATGAAAAAAAAAATTGTCTGTATTTGGATACTACTAGTCCATGTTCTCAGTAAGTAAATCTACATATTAGAAATGATAGTATTAAATTTGAAGTTAAAAGCAGAAGAAACTGGAAAAAAGGGGTTTGAGTTCATCAGAAGATGCTGGATTACAGTTCAGAATTATCTTGATGTATGGGAGAATTGTGCTTTAAGAAGGATATGGATTTTAATAGTGAAAAAATACAGAGCATGATGTACTGGAAAGAATAATCAGCTGAATAAATACAGGGGTAATTACTGGCTGGGCAACAGTTCCATAGAAGAGTTGTACAGATGACAGTGAATAACCTGAATTATGTCCCATTTTACTTAGTATTTGAAAAATTATGACTGAGTCATGGTTATCAACTGGAGTAAGCTCATAAAAGAGCAGCGTTCTAGAAAAATAAGGTGACTGACTTCATGTGGAAGAGGTTGAAGAGACTGTGGTCAACCAGCTAAGAGGTGTCTAAGGGAGGGAGTCAGATAATGTTCCTGATGGAGAGAGGAGAGGGAAAAACAAAGCTGATGTGAAGTGGGAGAAAGTGTCCCTTTTTAATTCTTTTTTTTGGGAGGGGCCTAAAAAGTTGCATGTTTCTTGCTGTTGATAAGGAATGTTTAAGTGGCCTCCTGAGGTTTCTGCCCAGCCATGGATTCTTCCAGTTTCACTGGACAAAATCAAAGAAGGCGCATTCTGAAAAATGAAAATCTTTAAGCAGTTAGAAGGTTACTCAATGATCACATTTTTTTCAACATTACTGTTCAAAATTATATGCATACTTTTTGCTAAGATATATATTCTCAATTTGCATTACTGACACTGGCTTTTAGGCAACTATTGCTTGCAACTTTTCCCAGCTTTTCAGGTGACAGAAACAGTATTCAGAAGCATAACCTTTTTCAGAGTATGAACTGAAGCCACAAGCATGTAGTTGACTGCAAGTTGTGAATTGTTAGCTCAGTAAAATTGTAGTGAATGTCATTTACTGTGCTTACTCAATATAGAATTCACTGTAGTATGTAATTAACAAAATATTTAGTTATTGATTCTGGTGCTGATGTTGACCCTAAATGTTTTTGCCCTTACAGGGGTGCTTTTTTGTGGGTTGGCAGTGGAATTCTGTATTTCATGGTTTTCTCTTCTGTTACAGGTTTTGGGCTGGATCAGAAACGGGGAGTCAATGTTAAATGCTGGGCTTATCACTGCTAGCTCTTTGCAGGAGGCAGAACAGTTACAGAGGGAGCATGAGCAGTTTCAACATGCAATAGAGGTAAACGCACCATTTTAGTGACCATAGCCTTGTATTTATAGTTCTCTGTAAGTAGCACTCTTTTATCCATGCTACAGTATTTTCAGTTTAGGAAAGGATGTTGAACACAGGGCAAAGAGATGACAAACACTTACTGAGAAGGTGATTTTTGTTGTTATTTATTTTGAAGATGCAGTTCCAGGTGAACATCTTCTCAAGGCCTTTTTGCATTTTTGCGAAGTGATAGTTGTTCACAGCAATTTTCTTGAAAATAGTGTTTTCATTTGTTATTCCTTTCCTAGAATATAATCTGTAATGCCAAATGTAGAAAAAATTAAGAATTGATGGGCCAGAAGGCAGAAGATTTACATATTCTGAAGTCATCTTTTAATGTTTCCATTTTTGTTTGAGAGTAGATTTCACTGGAACTTGTATATGGTGGTGTGTCAGTCCCCATGCTATGGCTTCAAACTACACTTATCAGATTGGTCATAGTGCTGCAAAAAAATAGGCAGGAATCTTAAGATTGATTGAAATGCATTTACATGCTGTAGTGGTTTAGGTTTAGGTACAGATGCACTACTGAGTAACTTAGTGATAGTATTAGCAATATTATTATTGTTTGGGTAGACTATTTTCAGAAGCACTCTGCCTTGCAGTAACTCTTTAATGTTCATTTCCTGTTTGGAAGAGTTTTATGCTTCCCTACTCCCTTGATTTTTTTATTTTATTTTTTTTAATATACAGTTTGCACTATATGCACCCTCATTTTGAAGCTTTGGTAACTCTGAAGTATGAAAATCATGAGACCTCTAGATGTTTCTCAATTTAAGAATAAATTATGAGGAACCTTAAAAATCTGTGTTTCCTAGGCCATTCTTTACTTCAATATAATAATACTTACTAGTATTTAACTACATATTAATTTTTATGCTACATGGTTTTAGGCAATTTCTCTTCACAGAGAAATACAGTTAAAATTGCTTACAGTCAATACAGTTGTCTTTTTTATTGGTCTGCATGCCTGCACCTTTCTTTGCTCACTACTGATGTGCAAAAGACTGAAGTTAAAGCTGTAAAGATTGCCGAAATAATATACATTTTTGTCATCTTTTTTCTCACTGTGAAGAAAATCAAACTGAAATTCATAATTACAACAACATGAAATGCAGCATAGATACATCACACGTGGCTTAAGGCTAGACAGTTACTATTTGTTAAGTATTGCTATTTAGTGTTGATTTGATGATAAATCTCCACAGGATTTATTTCCTTTGTATTTGCATAGAGAAGTCATACAGTAACTAGTATCAGACAGTCATTTTTAGTTAACGGGTGTTTGTGCATGTATAGAACTGTCGTTGACATAGTGGAAATGTGAGCCTCTGAGTTCTCCAAATAAATGAACTGAAGTGCTTCACTGACCTCCTGACTTTTCATCTCTTGTCAGAAAACACATCAAAGTGCCCTGCAGGTTCAGCAGAAGGCAGAGGCAATGCTGCAGGCTAATCACTACGATATGGATATGATCCGGGAGTGTGCAGAGAAGGTCGCTTCCCACTGGCAGCAGCTGATGCTGAAGATGGAGGACCGTCTCAAGCTTGTGAATGCCTCTGTTGCCTTCTATAAAACTTCTGAACAGGTACAGAAATGATGCATGATCTGTGGTCTGCCTTGGTTAATTCCACAGTGTGACATAGGACAGCATTACTTGAAAAAATGGTTGATGAGGTTTGGTTTTATTTACTCATTTGATAGCTAGTTCTGTTTTTCGTGTGGGAGTGAGAGAAAAATCAGCTTAATCTGCTTGTCCACAGAAAAGTTTGGGGGGAAGTTGGCGAGGTTGCTTCCTCTGCAGTCATCAATTAAACCCATCCAGAACTATCAAGTCACAGAGACAAAGAAAGATTTTAGGGACAGCATCTGAGCAATTACATGTAAGCAGGCCAGTGCTTGCAAACCTACAGCCAAAGTTTGTTGCCTGAAGTCCTAGTCAAAGCGTGTCAGAAGCTAGAGGATATATGTAAGGGGTAGATTGGTTTTCTTTTTTGAGGCCTGAATTTTGATTTTTTTGCCTTACTAAGTTGGTCTCCTTTTTCCTGAAAGGTGTGCAGTGTGCTGGAAAGCCTGGAGCAAGAATATAAGCGAGAAGAAGATTGGTGTGGGGGAGCAGACAAACTGGGTCCCAACTCTGAAACAGATCATGTTACTCCCATGATAAGCAAACACCTGGAGCAGAAGGAAGCGTTTCTAAAGGTAAGGTTGGGGATTTTTTGCGGCCTCCTTGGGAAGCATGCAAGCAAACAGCTCTTACAGTGTTGACATGGCTGTGGAGAGCAACAGTGCCCGTTCCAAGCTACAGCTATGTCCCCAACTGCAAAGACGTGGGAAGTGGCGTGTTAACTGCTTCTGACAGTGATTAAGAGAATACTGCCGAGTGCATAAAATTGTAGCCAGTTTTATAAATACATTTCCTGTTCAACTTCAGTAGATGTCAGATCTCCCAGTGTGACTGAAGAGGAATTGGAAGTCACTGCTTTGAGCGACTGTCATGCTAAAGAATGCTTAAAGGCTGCTGCTTTGGAAGAGAAGTGAAAGTCATACAGTGCCATTGCTGCCTGTGCATCAGAGCAGCTCTCCGATGTACTGGGACTACAGAGGAGTACAGAATGAGGAATTGCTAGACAAGCATTTGGGAGTAGTTGGGTTTTGTGCAATAGTCTTCAGATAAATGAGATCTTTGTTCCAACTAATGTCCTAGTGAAGAAGGTTATTGATCATACTGAATTAAATGTGTAGCATATGCTTGCAAAGCAGTGTAACTAACTCTCTTATCAAAGGCATTTTCCAGCATCACCATGAAAGACTACTAAAAGAATAAAGCTTTTTTGTTAAAAACCTTTTTATTCTCATTAACAGATTACAACACTCAAGAACACGTTAACAGAACTCAAAATATAGATCCTTCTGCAGCTGGCATGAATTACTAATCTTTGATTTAAAATGGTGTGAGAAATGACTTAGTGTCTTTGTTACTGTATCAAACCATTCCACCTTTATCTAACCTTTTAAAGTAGCATTCCATAATTTGCATGTTAAAAATGAAGCAGCCAGCCTGTGTGTATATTTGATGTATGTTAAGATGAAGACAAACAGCTGAGCTGAGTTCTTGTAATATAGTGGCAAGGACTGAAAGCTCTTAAGGCTTTGCCTTAACATTTTAAGAGCAGGTGTTACTATTTTAGTGCTTTTGGTTTCAGCAGAGCATTCACTTTTTCTTTAAAATACTAATGGATGTTTTGGAATATGCAGGTGGGTGCATAAGCATGTGCGCTGTTTACGCAGTAAGCAACTTCAGCACATACACTAAACAAACTTCTCTGTGAGCTCTGAGACATGCTGAAGGTCCTAGAGCTGGTAATTGCTTTTCAGGCTCTTCAGAAAAGAGGAATAGCATTTTATTTGGGGTTGTTTATCTGTTTGTATTTTCTCTGCTGGGTAAGGTGTAACTGCTGTTTGGCAGAATATCTATTTTAATAGTTGGGTTGGCTTGGCATACTTTGTAGGAAGATTTACCATGCAATGCTTTCCAAAACTGAAGAGGGTGACAAATGTACAAAAAGGGGGTTAGGAAGATCTTTAAACTCTTTTGCATGTGTATTTGTGCATCTTCAAATAAAGTTGTACCTCTTATTCTCTAGGCCTGCACACTGGCTCGGAGGAATGCTGATGTCTTCCTGAAATACCTGCACAGGAACAGTGTCAACATGCCAGGGATGGTGACACACATCAAAGCACCTGAACAACAAGTGAAAAGTAAGGGGCTTCTTGTTCTCTTTCTTCTCACAAGAATGTGGTCATCATGTGCTGTGGTATGTGTGGTGATGGGGTAGTGAAGCCTGCCCAAGTGGAAAGAGTTCTGTCAGGCTTAACAGGAAACAAATTACTTACGCACTTTGAAGGAGCTGACAATCTTCAAAGTCTCCTCTACCCAAATGAAGTTGCTTGGAACTCTTTTATCTGCTACTTATACCTAATCTTTTTTTTATTTGAGACTCAAATGTGCTGCTTTTTATTGGGATAATGAGGTAGTAAACTTTCACATGATAATGTTTGGTCTGAAGCCAAATGGGAGCTGATCAGTGTAAGCTTGTTCAGTGTCTTGGTGTCATACATTCCGCAAGTTCCCTGGGAGTGCCAGAGTGATAGGAGATTATTGCTTGTGTGATGCCCTTGAGCTCTTCGGATAGTTTGAATCAGTGTTGAGGAACTTCATGAAGTATGGGGTAACTTACATCATATTTAAACTGGATGTGTAGACAGGTGGTAGCTGAGGTGAAGCTGGAAAGAGCTACTACATGAGGCTTGGCTTTTGCTAAGATTCATAATACGTAATACAGCTTAAAGGTGTAATAAGCGCTCTAGAAAATAGAGACAGAGAGACCTGTAGGGCTTTGAGGGACAAAAGTGCAAAAATTAATAGGGTATGCATAACTGATAGGTGTGGTAGCAGAACAGAGATCAGAGAGACTCAGAAGTAAATATTGCATTTTAATAATTTAATTGTCAGTCATATTCCGTTCTGTGCATTTTGAAGCTGTGAGTGAACACTCTGGCCATGCCAGTTTCAGAACCAGAGAAGTCTTATTTCCTATTAAATGCTGTTTGCACCTAACCAAAGGGGAGTTATGCATATGATGTAGCCAGACTCAAGAGGAACATGGCAGTAAGTCCAGAGAAAAAGTTGCAGCAAGGAAAATTCTGAATGAGACAAAGTGTTACAGCAAGATGGATTAGAGCAGATAGCCCAGAGAGGTAGTAGGATCTGTACCCCTAAGAATTTTTAAAACTTAGTTGAACAATCCCCTGAAAAATTTTGAAGTTAGTCCTGTTTTAAAAGAGGAGATTGAGACAGATGGCCTCCAGAGGTCACTTCTGCTCTAATTTACTTGATGACTCTATTAGAAAAGGACATGTTCACTGCTTCACTTTAACTACAAGGGGAAAACAGTTCATATTAAATTTACCCAGTAAATTTACTGACAGTACTCAAGTCAAAGTCTGACGGTACTCAAGTTGAATATATTCCTGTATTGAACTTTCTATGCTGAAAAGAGAATAGGATATTTGCCATATTTCCACTCTTAAAGAAATAATTGGATTGTGGCGGCTGAAACTTTGAGTGTTTAGAGCTACGATAAAAGGTTGTTTTTCCTTTGTCCCCAACATTTATAGAACTATAAAAAACAAATTCTCAACACAAATGCCAGCACTATCAGTAACTGAAGCTGACATTTGTCACTTAGCTCTTCTTTCAGTAAGAGACAAAGAAAACAGAAGCGAGCAGGAAGTTGTAGCTACCACACTTACTGAGTATTAGACAAAATTTTTTAAAATTCAGCTTTGAAATCTGTATAGGAACTGTCATTCTCAGAAGGGTAAATGTGCTTGTATGAGGAAAGAATAGAAAGATCACTACTAATGTCCTTAAGAATAATCATTCCATGTCAAAACCATAGTGTTACACATGTTCTGTGTACATCTAAAATTCTGGATGAGTGATACATGTTTAAAAAGCAATAAAAAACCAGCAAAAATCAAGTAGAAAAAAATAAGCTGTTGCTATAATATTTTTCCCCCCCATAAACCATGTAATATATGCTTCTGAGAATTAAACATGAGTTAAGATAGAACTAGTGGGGACTCCTTCCTGTTAGGTCTTAGTGGTATGGTGGTAGCTGACCTAATGATGAAAAAGTTCACTCTGTTCTTCCGGTTCAAATATGCATGTCAAGAAAAAAAAAAGATTTCCTTTCACCTCTTTTCTAAATTGAAAAAAAAATTGAGTGTTTATTTTAGTGAAAGAGAGATTACATATGTTCTAATAGAGCATTACAACTCAGATGTATGCTTGAGACTGCCAGATTGCAATCAGTATATAGTTTATAAATTAATGCCTTAAAAACTGGAGTATCCCTTGAGTTTCTGCAGAGCTGCTGAACATTTTTCAAAAACCTCATTCAATGGCATACTTGATCCTTATTCCTAGATGCAGATTAAGTTATATGGAAAAGTGATGTCTTAGTCTGGGCAAAGTTTAGCTAAGCACATGCTTCATGGGGAACAAGAATTACAGTGGTACTGAATTCAGAGAGGTGTCCTTATGTCCCTGCATACCAGTGTAAATAAGTTCTTTTATATGCAGTTAAGGGAACTCAAATACTGTGTCATTTAGGAAGGACTTGTGGCCTAAAACTGTGAGTGGATTGAGTTGGTGACAGATCCTGTAAGCTCAGAAATGAGAGCATCTTCATCTTGGTTTTGGCTGCTTAGTCTGTGTGCATCTGTGTTACCTGTCTCTGCTGTGCAGGCTGCAACTGAGCATGGCTCAAGAACTCGTCTAATGGTGCTTTGATTTTTAGATAGGTTGATAGAAGGGACCAGGATGCATAGAGAAAGCTGAGAACTCTTTGAGCCTGGAGCAGAAGTTTGAAAGTTTAGGAAACAATCCTAACAAATGTTGGAATCAAAGTAAATGACAACAACAGGGACTGTAGTTCAGGTGGCTTGAGACACAGAGATGCTTTTCAAAACCTATCATTAACTATTGATGTTCTGTAACTTCCTGAGAGTAGTATATAAAATATTTTTTCTCCTCTTTGTCTGTCCAAGAAATTAATGGCAATAACAGTTAACAGTGCCCAGCCAAATATCTCTCACTGCCTTGCCATCTGTATCATGTCCTGATAGAACAAATGCTGTTCCAATATGCTAAATTCACCTCGATTGCTCTTTGTCAGAACTACTTTGCTTGCATCACTATCAAGATGTCTCTTTTTATATGGTGTGTCCAGTTGGGTGTGTTGCATTGTGCAATGATAATTGTGTCCCACCCACTCCACTTCCCTGCCTCCCAAAATCTGGCATATACACGGAGCAAGGGTTTTGGAGGTGACATAAGGCAGAAATAAAACTGAGGAAACAGGAGAGGCTCACAGCAGATCAGCTCATAGCTTGGCTAAATGACAGATCAGCTGAGGCGTATTTGAGGGGAGCCTGACCAGCAAAAAATAAAACCTTGGCCACAGTGACCACATTCCAACCAAAAAAGAAAATTCTGGGTGATCTCAACACCCTGTGGCAAGTGGGAACACGGTGCTTCTAAACAGGAGGATGTTGGCAGTGATGCAGACAGGTTTTATAATCCTCAGGGAGGCTGTGACAAGTGGTTGTGTTTGGTCCCAGATCTGTGATGAGGTAGACAAAGATGCATTTCCCCTCAGGCTTGCTGTTATTTGAACTTCGCTGTTCAAAACTGTTTCTTGGAGTTGTTAGCTTTTGGAATGTAAAGCATGGTGGACCTGCACAGTGGGAGAGCAGAATGCAGAGACCTTAAGACACCTAGCACCTGATAGCCTCCACTCATTGTTCTGGATTATGGAAAATAGCCAGCTCTGGGTATAAGTAGAAAAGCAAGTAAGCAAGACCTCCCTCTTGGCTCTTCGCAATTCCATCAGAATCACCTGGTGGAGACACTGAGTGTCCCCATTCCCCATGCTCAGCTTACCCTCTAGGTTTGCAGTAGCTACAAAGTCAAGTAGGGCTGCTGCTCTGGAGGCAGCAGTGGGTAAAGTAAGCTTCACAGGAAACTGCTGGAATGTCTTTGATGGAAAAAACATAAGTATTAAAGAAGCAGAGTTCAGATAAGGTCTTCTGCATATTGTAAGCACAAGGTCTTTGCTAGGAGGAATTTAAAAGGTTGGACATATGGGATTTGGATGTGAGTTTTCTGATACTCAGGAATAACAAACTCTGGAGTTAATTATTTGATTACCTGGAAGTTCTGCCAAGGTTCAGTGGACATTCATATTTAACAAGTCTGCTTACTCAATTATATGTTGTTTGGTTTGATTTTTTTTTTTAAATAGAGAATTACAAACTTAGTAATTGCCTATTTTTATTACTTGGGTTTCTGTACATTCGTTCATCTGTATTAAATCATTGAAATACTTTATAGGAGACTGATATATTAAAAATTATGGGTTTTAACTCCAGATAATATAATATATATAATATATTATAATATATTAATTATAATATAATTAATTTAATATGTTAAGCATGTTTACATTGTGCATACTCATTCTTTCTGAGGAAACACCATCAAGTGACATGTTTATCAGCCTAAATTTTCAGTCCTGCTAAAAGCAGTGTCAGTCCCATTGTGAAAAATATTTGAGAGGAAAAAAGGTGTCAGTAATAAGTTTTAATTGCACCTCTAGTTTCTTTAACCAGCACTTCTGTAAATAATGAAAAAGGAACACTGTGTTTCATTAATATCAGGTAAAAAGCGAAGCAAAGACTAACAGAAAAAATTCTACAATGTAAAGTACTTTATTTCCCTGATTTTTGTGTGATATTTTAAACTTGGTTGTCATAAGCTCTGTTTTCATTTCTTCAGATATCTTGAATGAACTCTTCCAGAGGGAGAACCGTGTGCTGCACTACTGGACCATGCGTAAAAGACGTCTCGATCAATGCCAACAGTATGTGGTGTTTGAAAGAAGTGCCAAACAGGTGAGGGTTTCAAAGGATGAAAATCCTCTTGGGTCTGATTGAGGGTTGACATACATTGTCTTCTCACAGTAACAAATTTGTCATTGACTTCAATATTTCAAATGGCAAAAACACTAGACGGATAAAATTTAATTCTTTGCCTTCCCTTTAATACAGAACAACTAAATTTGGTGAGACAGTGTGTCTGTAACTGTTGTAACTTAAAGGTAATGTTTTGCTTCTGCCAGCTTCATCTGGTACCGGCAAATCTAATTTCTGCAAGCTTGTGTTTGACAAATTGTTATGCTTGTTAACTTTTACACACACGCACACCTAATTTGTCTGGGGAAATTACAGGCAGCAGCATTTTTCTCAGATGTTGGAGGAAAAAGATCTAATTAAGTTGATTGGCAGTTCTAGAAATCTAACAAGTTGGATAACTCATTAAACAATAATAACTGAATTACTTCGGTTTTTCAATTCTTTGTGTATTTGGCTTCATGGTTTCCTGTGTGATAGATCCACCTCTTGATATTTTGTTGAGTTTATTAGTCTGGAAAGAGCAATTAAGTAACTACCACTACCAAAAAAAAAAATCTCCTTCACTAATCAAAACACATGCCTTAAAAATAAGTAAGGGGGGCTCAAAGCAGAAGTGGTAAGTAGATTGATCTGTGATGGTTTCTTACCTTTTTTTTTTTTTTTTAACTGGTTATAAGACAAAGAGAGGAAGCTATCTGTTCCTGTTCTGTGGAAATTCATTCTGTGGAATGCCCATAGTGTAAAATACAGTCAGATCCTCTTTTAAAGGCTCAAAAACCTAATTTTTTATTTCTTTCTGACAGTTAATTTAGACAAAAGTTTAAGTACTATTGGTCTGGTTTGCTCTCTTGAAAGATTTCACAAGTCTGCCTTTCATGCTTTCACAAAGAAATTAAGACAAGATATCTATTGGAGTGAATTTGAAGTCTGTTACTTCTTTAAAACACCACCACCACCACCCCTTCCCTGCTCCCTCCCTGCTCCCCCACCTCCAGCCCCACTTTTGAATGCCCTTAATTTAAACCTCTGACAAGCGCATGATCTACTTGTTTTTGTATAGAGATTACTAACTAACAGTCAAACACTGGAGATAAAGATTTGTCAGCATTTTCATTGTAAATCCCATTTTTCAGCAATCACCAGTTCAGTCATCAAAAAGCAAAGCGAACCAAACCGTATATGGGACTCCACAGTGATTAGCCAAAAAAATGGAAATGTTTCTCTCTTCATTTAGATGTCGTTTTGGAATTTGGAAGAACATGTTCTTTGTGTTTTCAGAACTTGATGCCCTTGTGATGGAAAAGATACCATAGTAATTTGCAAGGACAGTGCTTGATTCTCAGATCCTTTCAGGATTTGGGCTGAAAAGGGACTTTTCCTGATTTAAGGACTTACCTGTTCCCTAAACTGTTTTCTCCAGCTCTTGTAATGATACCTCAGGTGAAATGAAAGCTGATCTAAACTGTAGGAGTTAATATCAAGTCAAATTTCCTGTCAAACTGTGCCTCTAGAGAGCTGCCAGCAAGTTATGAAAAGACAACATTTCATTCTCATGGCAGGGGGGTTGGAACTACATGATCCTTAAGTTCTCTTCCAGCCCAAACCATTCTATGACTTGGGGAGAGGCAGCTTTTCATGTTTATCATTCATTCCAGCATTGTGTAATAAACCCACTATAAAAAGGCAGAGGTTAAAAAGTTAAAAGCAAGAAGTATTAAATATTGTTGGTAGTATCAGTGGTAGCCATGCTGTGCCTGTCCATATCAGTCTTCACTTGCAAAGATTGACATTAGAATGACAACACATGTCAGAGGTGGTTGGTTGAAATATTGCTTTTTTGACAGAGGTCCAAGAGTTGTTGATTTGTTTCCATCAGCAACTTTTTAAAGTATAGGCCCATGTCATCAGGCTTGCACCTGCACTATTAAGTGACCAAGAAAATGGCATCTTGACATTCACATTTGGTGTTGAATTTTGAAGGCTTTCTACTCACTCCAGGTTTTTTACCAAGGAGGAAAAGCATTTGAAGTGGAAGTAAGAGTATCAGTGTTGTTTCATCACAGTTTTGATGAGCTTAAATCCTTGATAGAATTATAATAGAGACAGTGCCATTTCTGATTCAGTGTAAGGTTATGCTTATCTTGTCCACCAAGATAAATTTTTTCCTGTTCTTACTAGTGTGGATAGATAACACTTATAGTTCCATGTTTATTGTTTTAAGGGAAGAGTGAGGACCCACCAGCAATCTGCTACTTTTTCTCTTAGGGTGTTAGATTTTGTCTAGTATTCTGTATTTACTGAAGATACAGAAAATACACATGCATTTAGTAATAAGGTGGTTCTGAGCAAGCTGTATAAAACTCTTTGAACATCTGCTATTGACTTTATCAGAAATGAGAAGTTCCTAAGCTCCTGTCCCTCTGCCTGCTGCTGTTAGAAGCCTGTATAGAGAGCTGTAGAACAGTTGACATGTAGATTTTTACTGTTATGCAGCGGTTGGACATAACTCTTTCTTTTTCCGAGAGCCAGAGATTCCTCACGACCACTAATTTATGCTTAAAAGGGCAGCAGGTAACATGGGTAAGGCATAGATAATTTGATGGATCAGCATTTTTCATTATAGTGAGCAAATAAAGTGTCAGGATGTGGAAAAGAAACGATAGTTTGCAGTTCTTTGTTTTTGTTTTTGTTTTTTTTATATACATACATAAATTGGTTTAACTGAGACATCTCACTGTTCCTTCTCTGCTGCAGGTTTAATTTCTAGGAGCACAGACCACACTTGTGAGGCTGGAATACATATCAACAAAAGACTGAAGTGGTGGTTAAATCTTACATGCTTGGAAAGTTTAGCCTACACGTTTGGTGGTCTTATGTACATTTTTACAAGTTGGAACCTGTATATTTCTGAGTATAGCTATCCCATGTGGCACCAAAAAAATGGATTTTGTTTTCATTTTCTTTTTCCTCATCTGGGGAGTGTATAACCAAAACTGAACACAATTAGTTAGAATCTTTCAGTAGTAGACTGCTGTAGCCCTGAAGCAGTGGACTTCGCTGAAGTGCTCAGATTCATATATCATTTTTAATTCTCTAAGCATTACTTCATAGACTAAGTGAATTATTTCAGAGTTATGAACTATTTGATATTGTAGAGGTATGAGATGATTGTTGCAAGTGGCATAGAGTAAAATTCACCTGTGGCTAAACCATGTGTGTGAAATACTGATTATAGATGTTTTATATTGGCAAAAATATATTCTTTTTTCTTATTTTTCTTCCTTAATGCTTTATTTAGGCTCTGGAATGGATTCATGACAATGGAGAGTTTTATTTATCTACACATACTTCTACTGGTTCCAGTATCCAGCACACTCAAGAGTTGTTAAAAGAACATGAAGAATTTCAGATTACAGCAAAGGTAAAATAAATTTTAAAAATTACCACTAAATACTTAAGAGGTTTAAATACTTAAACCTCTGGAGATCAGTTAGTCCAATCGCCCTGCCAAGGCAGGGTCTCCAAGAGCAGGTTTCACAAGAATGTGTCCAGGTGGGTTTTGAATGTCATCACAGAGGGAGCCTCCATGATATCCCTGGGCAGCCTGTTCTGTGCTCTGCCACCCTCAATGCAAAGAGGTTCTTCCTCATGTTGAGATGGAGCTTCTTGTGTTGTAGTTTATGGCTGTTAGTCCTTGTCCTGTCACTGGGCATCACTGAAGAGGCTGGCACCATCCTCCTAACAGCTGCCCTTGAGATATTTTATATTTTGGTGAGATTCCCTCTCAGTCTTCTCCAGACTAGACAGGCCCAGCTCCCACAGTCTCTCCTTATTAGAGATGCTCTCCTCATTAGAGAGATGCTCCAGACCCCAAACCATCTTTGTGTTGCTCTGCTGGACCCTCTCCATTAACTCCTTGTCTTTCCTGAGCTGTGGAAACCAGAACTGAACACAATACTCCAGATGTGGCCTCATTAGGGTCAAGTAGAGGGTCAGAATCACCTCCCCCAACATTCTGGTCGTACTTTTCCTCATGTACCCCAGGATACATTGGCCCTCCTGACCACGTGGGCACTGCAGGCTCATGCTCATCCACCAAGACTCCCGGCTCCTTCTCCACAGAGCTCTTACCTAGTAGATCAGCCAACAGCCTGTGCTGGTACTTGGGGTTATTCCCCCTGGGATGCAGAACCTTGCTTTTGCCCTTGTTGAAGTTCATTAGATTCCTCTGCCCAGCTCCCCAGCCTGTCAAGGTCCCACTGAGGCAGCAGAGCTGATTCCCCCCCCGCATTTTGTATCATTAACAAACTTGCTCAGGTTGCATTCTATCCCTTTGTTCAGGTTGTTGATAAACAAGTTGAATACAAGTTGTATTATGTAAGATTTGAAACAAAATACAGCAACTGAATTCCACCTGCCCATCAAAAAATCCCCCAAGGATGTGTCCATCAATATCTGTTTATTTGCAATGGGTTTCTGTCTGTATTTCTGCTGGGAACAGAATAAATCAGAAGATAACCAGCAGATACTCATTGTTACTGGAGCTCCATGACCCCTATGTGATGTTGATTTCTCATGACAAAATCATAGTGAAGTAGCTTAAAAATGTTTTCAATAACTACAGACCTTTCAGGGCCTTTGATTTCCATATCTTCGTGATTGTGGATTGCTGAATGTTCATTTAGGGTATAAAATACAACAAACTGTATTATTATTCAGCTTATTATTATTAATTAGAAGATAGTAAAAAAAAAATAAAGTTTTATTTGTTAGGTAACTTACTTTATTAAAGCATTCTGTTATTCTGCTGTAAACCTTTTCAAGTCAGGCAGTACAATGTAATTCTGCATCTCTGGAGGCCTTTAGAGAGCAGATGTCACTCCTGAGGCTTACCAGTTTTCACATGTGAAAGGCTGACAACCAGTGCATGATTGAAGTACCTGAGTTTGTAGCCTTGTCCGTCTCTCTGTTTTGTTTTGCCACCCATTCAAGCTGTCACCTGTTTCTCCCTCTGGCTCTCCAACCTTCATAGAGAAATAATAATAGAAATAATCATAGAGCCCAGGAAAGTAAGCAAGTGTTCATTTGTCTGAAGGATCAGCCCAGAACAGACTTGGAGATGGAGTTGGTTGGGACATGTGGGAGGGGAGAAAAGAAAATCCAGAAAGAACAGAGATCACTTTTGATATTCAAACTTGGATTTTATTCTGTCTGAGCTTTGCTCCAGACTGTGATTTGCTGGATCCCTTCCAGTGTGTAGAGCACCACTGTTCCTTGTTTCCTCTGTAAGCCTGCAGATGACGTTGGTGCCCCTTTTGAAAGGAAGTTGTTTTTATCACTCCCTTGGCATTTTGCTACCTGTTGGGAGGATATGTTAGCCTCCCAACAGGTAGCAAAATGGAATTTCTAATTCCATACTGAAAATAAATACTTGAGTGAGGGACCATTAGGGAACAAAAAGAATTAAAAGAGGACAAAGCTGATTTTTTCAATAATGTAATAGTCAAGTTTTTATTCACTATTTCGCTTAACTCCCTGCTAGCAAGGGCCCTGACAATACATTTCACTCATGACAGAGAGAGGGGTGGACGTATAAACTCATCCATTGTGGATGATTTATGATTTACATGAAAGAAAGTGCACAGTCTTACGCAGCTCGTCATTTGGGAAAAACACAAATTTGGTGGTTACTACTTGTTCTCTTAGCTTCTCTCAAACAACTCTGTGCCTACAAAGCATAATTTAGAAAAAAGTTGAAATAATTTAGTCTTAAGCCATTAAAGAGTAAAGTATATAACAAGACTTCCATCTCAGCATTTCAGTAGTGTCTAAAGGAGGTAGATTCTTGAGACTGTGGGCCAGGTCCAATACAGTGGTAATGAACAAAGTACCTACCCTCTTTGACATCAAAATGCCTTTGTATTGATGCAGGAGGACCCATGTTGAAAGGCTTGCCTAGCAGAATTTAATCTCTGGGTTAGATATGAAGCAGATTTTTCAAAGAAAAATAAACAATCTGCTTCTAGTCATGTAATAATAAAGCCCAAATAAACCTACATTAATCTTGTGCTATTTTTATTGAGTAAAACTTATCTGTTGAAAGGAGTTCTGAGAAGAGAGGGGAGGAAGGTAGCTCCTTCAATTCCTTCTCTAACTGGACTTATTAGCAGTTAAGCAAAATTACCCCCTGCACGACAGGTAGAGCTTGTAACTGTTCGATATTTTCCTGTTTTCATAGCAAACCAAAGAGAGGGTGAAGTTGTTGATACAGCTGGCTGATGGCTTTTGTGAAAAAGGGCATGCTCATGCAACAGAGATTAAAAAATGTGTCACAGCAGTGGATAAGAGGTACAGAGACTTTTCCCTGCGCATGGAGAAATACAGGACCTCTTTAGAGAAAGCTCTGGGTATTTCATCCGATTCCAATAAATCGGTAAGAAAAATTTGAGTGTGATGACAGATAAACAAGTTTTACTTGCATTTGATTTAGCTACCTTTTTCTCCTGTCTCCTTCCTTAATCAAGTCTTCCTTTCTTTAATAAAGAGCAAAAGCTTGCAGCTGGATATAATCCCAGCCAGTGTCCCTGGGTCAGAGGTGAAATTGCGTGATGCTGCTCATGAGCTTAACGAAGAAAAACGGAAGTCTGCCCGCAGGAAAGAGTAATACATTTATTTAATTTTTAATCAATGAGAATGCATAAGTCAATCCTGATAATGAAACAACTGTCATGACTTGCCTGGCAGCTTAGAAATCATATAATTGGTAAAAAGAGAGTGATAGTACTCAGTATCTCCTATTGCCATTTATTCATATGCTTGTTCTCACAGATAATTCTAGCAAGACAGAATTTTAAACTTTCAAAACTGTTAGACTTCTTTTAACATGTTTTTTTCCTTCATAGAAATAATGTGAAATAAATGTGTAAGGAAAGAAAGCAAGACAAGTTAAATGACTGTAGCAGTGAAAAGTGTTAGAGAAAAGATTCTATCTCCTTCTCCATTTGTTTTTGTTCTGGTTAGTAACGGAGGGCTGTTACCTCTTAGGTTTCCTTCCTCTGTTGTCTCTCTTCACATTTCAGTTCTCAGATTTTTCTTGCTGCAGTGGAAAAGCAAAAGCTGATGAGGAGAAAGATTTCTCAAGTTATTATGCATTCATAGTGATCTAACAGACAGAGATCTGATTTTTCTTTCTGTTGTCACCTAAGGTTCATTATGGCTGAGCTAATTCAGACAGAAAAGGCTTACGTAAGAGACCTCCGGGAATGCATGGATGTGAGTTTTGGTTTTTTCACTAATCTTTGAAGGCAGGATTCAATCCATTGCTTTCTGTTTTCTTTCTGGTTTCAACAGCTGAGCATGATTCGTTTGGAATCATAGGACCAAATTAAGTAATTTTACTGCTGTTAAGAAGAAACTTAGCGTCTCATAACAGCCACTTCAGAATTTACCCTATATGTTTTGCTTTTGTCAGTAGTGAGTTTCTTTCCCAATTCATAATTGTGTGTGGGGTTTTTGTTTTAGAGAGGGGAGGGAAAAAGGAGGGGTTTACATTATTTGCTTTGTTAGCAATAGGGGAGAGCTTGTGCTAATTCTCTTACTATCTGTATCACATGTCAGCTAGTAAGCTGACTTTTTGAATAGAAATTCAGTGAGATTCCATGGAAAAGTGCCCAGTAATTGTTATGCTGAAACAACTAATGTTCAGTTGTTCATAGCTGTTGCACAAAGCATGAACTTCTAGACTGCAGACATGACCTTGATAAGGAATATCCTGAAGCATTAGAGGTTGTCAAGAACACTATGCATTTTAAATGATGAAGTCTCAGGGACTATGTTAAACTGTCAGTTTTGGAACTTGTATTTCACTGTCAAAATCACAAGGTATATTTGACACAACAGGCACTGTCACAATTGGATATGATGCTGCTGTGTGATCTTTGCCTAGTTTCTCTGCAGGAATGCATACTTACAGATACCTGGCTGCGACTGTTGGGAGTTTATCATCATTTTTAACTCATCTTTTTTTTCTGGGCAGACATATCTATGGGAAATGACAAGTGGAGTTGAGGAGATCCCACCTGGTATTGTAAACAAAGAACACATTATCTTTGGAAACATGCAGGAAATTTATGAGTTCCACAATAAGTGAGTGACTTATCTTCCATTTCCATACTACTGCTAAATCCAAATGATGACCTGAGGGATTTCCTAATGAAAATACTGTGTATATCAATAATAAGTACTTTCCCATTAAAAAAATCTAGATATTTTTCTCTTGTATTGCTAAATTATTTCAGCTGTTGCTTTTTGCAGAGAGGTAGGTACACCATTAGAAATTGTATTTTTCAGTCTTGAGCCTTTCAGCATTTATGAAATTTTTTGGATACGCCAAGATTTTGTTGTAGGTTTATCAGTTGTTCTAAAGAGGTGAAAACCACTGAACTCAATAAAATACAAACATAGCACAAACATTAGTGCTCTGTCATTCTCTCAGAACACTCATTCCTGATATCCAAGTACAGCTCTTAGTGGAAAAGAGTAAGGCTCCCAGCCCTTCTTAGCTTCTGTAGAGATGCTCCAGCATCATTAAATTTACTTGAGTACAGAGCATAAAAGTGATGTGTCCACTCCATTTCTTCTGAATGAAGTGGTTCCTAGGGGGATCTGTGTACAGAAGTCTTGCTCTGAATCTTCCTTCTTTGTTATTTCCTGGTTGTGTACACATTTGTATTGGGTTATGGTTCTTTGAAGTAATAAAATATGCCTAGCGTATTCCAGATCCCAGTTTTATTTGTATGCTTTGTGTTAACTTGAGAACTTGAGTATCCAAAAAGCAAGATTTAGGTTTTTTTTAAACTGAGATGAGGTCTTTTATTGAAACTAAAACCAGTGGGAAACCTTAATAGAGAACAACAGCAGTTACTAAATTTTTGTGTATTCTTATGTGTTAACTGCATGTCCACTGGTTCAATTTCTGATCTTCTCATCAGATTTTTTATTTAATTATATTTTATATTAGTACTTTTATTACATATTTTTTTCTATTCCAGTTACCTTTATTTCCTTCACTCATACATTAAGTGTTACAGAAAGTTTTCTAATGGCCTTAGTTCACAGACAATAGATCCAAACAAGTTGCTGTAATGAACATGTTTTATATGCCTTGTGCTATTTGTTTCTTTTCTACCCACAGTATATTTCTCAAGGAGCTGGAAAAATATGAACAGTTACCAGAAGATGTTGGACATTGCTTTGTTACTTGGGTAATGAAGTCAGACTTATGTTTAGAAGTAGAAAGGGGCGTAGGAGGCATGATGGGATGAATTCTTGCTCTCAGATCCCTTTTTGATTTGTAAAAGTACCTCTTTCTTCAAATTTAAGTAAAATGCATATCTTTACCTGAGAAAACAAAAATTAGGCACTCCTGTCAGATGCCAGTCCATAGCTGCTCTTGAAGTGTGTTCAACTTGGCTAAACCTGTGTGCAGATTTGGTTTGTCTGAGCTTTAAATAAACTATTTTTATATACATTGCTGTTGTTTTCAGTCTTACTTGCCTGATATATATTTTTACACTGCCACTTTGAGTGGAAGTATAATTATGTACAGCTCAGTTTCTTGATAGGGAAGATAAGCTGTCTGATAATGGTGTAAAAGCTTTGAGACAGGAATGATGCTCTCTGATAACCTTTGTAAATTTGCATTTTGTTCTGCAGGCAGACAAATTCCAGATGTACGTTACCTACTGCAAAAATAAGCCAGATTCTACTCAGCTGATATTAGAACATGCGGGAGCATACTTTGATGTAAGTACATTGTGTCCATCTTCAAAGTACACCTTGGCTGTTTGACTCATATATTTGTGGTTCTGCTGAATGCCTTATTTGTTAAGAAAATGTAAGTTTCCTTTTAATAACACTGCAGTTTATTAAGCTGTCAGCTTAAGGAAATGAATCCTGTACTCACGTGGTTACCTTCCATTGCTCAGTTGGTTGTTACAGAGCTGTCAAATCGGATGTGAAAAGTCGCTGTCACAGAGCGGTTCAGAACTGGAAGCAGGTTCTGGCAACAGCAACCAAGACATGAATCTTCACCTCACACAAGCACATCCTGCAAATCTTAGCATTCTGATGTGTTTAGTTTGCATTGTATGTAATAGAATTAGAAATCTTAGTTCAATTTTTGGAGCACTTTTAAACATGTAGTAGTAATTCAGGTCACTGCTGTTATTCAGAAGGGCTGAAACCTCCTTATTCAGTCCCATGGTTCCATTGTCTACACATGTAGACATAAAAAAGCAACAAATACGTAGATGTGTTAGAGGTTTTAGGGAGGAATTTTGGCCACAGTGAATGAGTTTTGGTTGGACATGTATTAACAGATGATTCAACTAGAGTGCTCTCTTTTTCCATTTTTTTTTTCCCAGCTGAGCCACTAGCTGTGTAATGACACCACAATTTTTTTTAGAATTGTTTGTACAAGTAGATAGAAGTAGAGGAAATCTCTGAAGCCCTTGGGGTTAACCTCAAAAGTATAATCACTGAGGAAATGGGGTTTCTAAACATTGTAAGGCAAAGCCTTTCTGTGAAGCCTCCCTTAAGTTCTCAGTGTTTGAAGAAGGACAGGTAAGTTACAGAAAACCAGACAGATATGACCAAAAAAAATGCCAAGAAAATTTAGTAAATATCATTTTAAAAAATAACACGGGGCTCTGATAAAACTATCAGAAATAAATTCTTGCCACCACCGCTTTTTATCCATCTGTTTTACCTCTGTATCCAGAGCTCTTCAGTCCCTAATCCACCTAAAGTATATTAGAGGTGTGAGGACTTAATTCTGTGCACAGAGAACTCGAGCATTTCCAGTGATGACACCACTGGTCCATATGAAAATATCATCTGTATCCCATTTTGGGAATTTCTGATACTGTAACCATGGTTAGATGGCACATAGCTGTGGGGCATAACTTGCTGTTTGAAATTGCTTGGTTAAATAGATTCAGTGCTATGATAAATGGCAGACCCTATCAGTGGAGTTCAGCCCCCATCAGTACCTGGAAATCTGTAATCATCCCATTTAGCTGTCACATAATTCTGTTTTACACCTTCAGCTTCGTGGAGGTCATTTTTTTTTTCTATTTGTAAGTGGCTGTTTTCTTTTCAAGTGCTTGGTAACCTCTTTCCTTCAGTCAGAAACTGTTGTTTGGTGCTCCCTCTGGTGGGGCATGAGGCCACCTGTGGCTGTTGGCACTGAAATAGCGGAGGATGCTGAGAAACCTCCACCTCAACCTTCCAGGTACTCCTGCCTCTTCCCAGGAACACTGGAATGTGAGGGTTTTTTCTCTCTTGCAACTAGCAAAAGATGTGCAGATCTTAATGTTAAAAAAAGTGGTGCCACACATTCTATATCCGTAATTGTTGCCCTTTGTATTTAGGTTTGTTGAAACGTTTCACAGGTACTCTCTGAGGTAATCATCTAATATTTGTACCAAGTAAGAAGGCAGATGCACAGCATAATGATTCATTGTGCTTGGAATATCTGGGTGTCCTGTTTTCTGTTTGTTTTTTTTTCCTGCTAAAATAGAATTTGTAGTTAATGTATATTATTTCATATCCCTCAAAACAGTTTATATCTGAGTGTTGGTGCTCACAGTCATCAAATGTTTGCTTTTTCCATGCAGGAGATACAACAACGACATGGACTGGCCAACTCTATCTCCTCTTACCTTATCAAACCTGTCCAAAGGATAACAAAATACCAGCTTCTTTTAAAGGTCAGTATTATTTCAGGGTTCTTCATCTGATTCTGCTGCTCATAAGAATGCAAAGCTCTTGCTGAAATCAGGAGGCTTGTTCTACTCTGCTCTCTGAGATTCCATCATCCTGGGCAGCCGCAAATACTGCTTCAAAATTTAGACTGAAAATGAAAGAAAGCATAAACAAGCAACTTCTTGTCCAGATTTCTGTAAACCAAAAAAAGATACCTGTCTACTGATGTTTACTTAGAAAATATAATTTGCATTTCCAGGGAAAAAAAAATGTCATTCATGGCTACACGGCAATAAAACCATTTTTGTAATAGTTTCTACACCAAATTTTGGCAAGCCATTAGCTATGCTTATGGTACTAAATACTGTAAAATAGATAATAATATATTTATTCATATATAAAACTGTAATATAAAATAGCTATAAGACATGTAAATATGTGTGTGTATCAGTAGATTTACGCATAGTGACTGTACCTGTAGAGCTGTTGCCCAAAGAGTTGTTATTTGTAATGTTGCCTGGAAACAAGTGAAGTAATAATGTCAAGTAAATAATAGCTGTTCAAATAAGCACAACTTTTGGAACCCTGTAGTTAGAGCTTTCACCCAGTGGACATATGTCTTCTTAAGTGAGCAGCAGTGTTCTTGGACTGTGCTGATCTGTCTCCCCTTTTGGCTTGAGAATAGCCACATGTGATTGCTTTTGAAATTTCTTAAAAACATTAGAGGCTATTTCAGGTCATGTTGGGTGGAAACAAATATGTCATTTTTGCCTGAAGTTTATTGTCTGTTTTCCACTTGCAAGGAGTTGGAACTTAGTCAAGTTATAATTACAGACATACCCTGGGCTGTGCTGTTTCAGAAATTTTGAGGTATTAATTCCAACAATTATTATTTTTAATATTAGTATGCTTTAGCCTGCTACTTTATGGAAGTGGTGGGATAGGTTGGTTTCATCAGTGTTTGCAGAACCAAATATAGCTGTGTAGAAAAATGGATTTGTCTGGTGGTTGCTGGATTTCTGGGTTGTCTGTCCTTCTTTTTAATTTTTTTTTTTCTGTAATAGGAGGGAGATGTATAGCATGGTAGGATTAAGAGCCTAAAACTTGAATGATAGATGAAACATTTTACCATTCTGGAAGTTTTGCTTGTTTTTCCAAATAGTATTGAAGATGCTCCTCTTCTGTGCTTCTGAGAGATACTTAGTTACTCTCACTGTTCTGTGGAGTTGTCATGCAAAATTTAGGTGTGATCATGTAGTGTTTTGTTGTGATGGTGGTATTGGCAGTTGAATAAAAATAAGGTAATGATCGTAATAGTAGAAGTCACATGGCTTTCCCTGTAAAAAGGGGAAAAGAAATTTAACCTGAGGTAATGAATTAAGTGGGCCTTTCAAGTAACAGAAGGAACATAATATGCCCTTTTAGTGACATAACCTACATTTTATCTTGATACTGTTCAAATGCTTAAAAGCTGTGAGGAAGTTTGAATATCAGCTCAGGCACTGTAATGTTAAATCTGTGGGATGATGAATGGGCAGAAAACTGTATGCCCAAAATTCTACCACAACACTTCAGTGTGTTCAATTCTCTAACTTCTGTCCGTTAGCTAATGCTTGTTTGTACTGAAAAGTTTTGTCTGTAGGTTACTTTTAACTGTGTGAACACACAATAGTTATTCATAGAGTACTTAGAACAAAACAATGTAAATGCTCTTTATCAGCAGTTTATAGAGCAGGTGTTTGGTGCAGTGGAGCAATGACTGATGTGGGAGGCAGAAGGGGTACTTTTGTGCTGCCCTGCATTCCCCCATCTTCGTGACTTGGCAGCTGCATTTTTCTGGGCCTCGATGTAGCACAGCATCTGATAACTGTGTCTGTGCCTATAAAAAACAAGTTCTGTTCTTAACATAACTTTTAAAGATTTCTTATTAAGCAGATAAACCTGTTTAAATTAGAAGTGGTTAACTGATAGTTTGGGCTGCTTCTTGAAGAACTGAGTGTGATAGAAACAAAGTATTGTCATGTCATTGGCAGAGTAGGAAGTTCAGAAAGATTTTATGTGTCAAAAATGATTTTTGGTTTGTTAGAACTACTCTTCAATTGTCTGTCATATTAGTGTAAAAATAAGTGGTAGAGAGTTGTTTTGTCTTCTTGTCTTTTGCAGGAGCTGCTTACGTGCTGTGAAGAAGGTAAAGGAGAGATTAAGGATGGCCTGGAGGTGATGCTTAGTGTGCCAAAGCGAGCCAATGATGCCATGCACCTCAGTATGCTGGAAGGTAGGATTCAAACTTCCCAGTTCTTTGTGTGCTGCAGATGAACTTCGTTTTGTGAACATCTTCTTTTCTCTGGGTTTGTATTTTTTGTGTCATTCTGGCAGGGCTATATAAGATGCAAATTTATTTAGGAAAATTAATTATTTCAAACAGGTGGTACAGTTTTATTAATTTTTTAAGTGTTTTTAAGCACCTTGATCTATAGTTGTGCCACTGTAGATTAGAAAAACATGTAGGCTAATGAAGTATTCCACTACTCACCCAAAATGCAATAGGTGACTGATCAGATATGCTGGTTTTGGCTGCATTCTCCAACCAGTATCCTTAGCTTCTTTGTATGAGGCATGTAAGTTTATTATTGGTGATCTTGCTGATTTATGTATCAAATAATTGTCTCCAAAAATTTTGCCTTTTTCACATCTGTTTGCTGCCTGTTCCATAACAGACTTCTGGTTGACATGAAATCTGTCTTCTGGCAGTAAAATGTCAGCATAAGCCAATTTAGCCCAAGCCCAAGCCAGCATAATCATGTTCATGGCAGACAGTGGAGGTTGGATGTAATGCATCTATGTGCTTAGAACAACTTGCTGCCAAAATCTGTTTTGCACTTGGCACATAAACATGTTATAATGGTGCAATCACACATTTAGTAATAAAAGTGTTTTTCTTGGGGGTTTAAATTTTTTCAGAAAAAGCAGGGCCCTCTTACCCTACAGTTGCTGAATAAATACTTTTAAGTGCTTGTAGTCAATATGCCTTTTCTTCCCCTCTGCCTTCTGGCAGTAGCATGCAGCTTGTTGTGGAATTTCCAGTATTGTGCTAGTTACTGTAAAACTTGGTTTGACATGTGATCCTTGATCATACGAATTTTCCGAATCACCTCTGTTCCTTGATTTTAAGCAGTAAGGATGTTGGTCAGTTTACAGGATCAGTTCCAAATGCTTGTACAGGAGGTGTATAAAGTATAAAGGCTGACCAGCATCGGTAATAATCTTGTAACACTGGGGATGTGACTCTGGAGAATATCCTAATCTTTTACATAAGTTGGTTTTACAACAAAACATGCATGCATTGTTGAGTCATCCCATGTTGGACAAATATAGTGAGTGAGCACATTTCCTCTTTATGTCTCTGGAGAATTTTGAATGAACATCCTGGCAGAACTTTCCTCTGATCCTCTCCATACTGTTACCCTGTTCAGAACATGAGAACTGTCAAGCAGTATCTAAAATACATTTTGATACCACTCAGAAGGGTATGGTAGACAGTTTTTGTTATCCTCCAGCTCTAAAACTGTGTATTAAACTGAGAGAATATGGTACCGTTAAAATGGAAGTAAATTGTTGGTATTCTCAATCTTAGTCTTTTTTTTCCATTATGTCTCAATACAAGTGATCCAGCTGGTAATTACTGTGGATCAGTTCTGATATGACAAATGGCAGGCTGATTGTATGCTAACATCCCCAAGCTGCCATGTTTTTCCATCCCCAGCTGGAACACATTTCTGTGCTCATTGCCCACATGGTAAAGAAGGTGTACCTCCAGAAAAGGTAGCATTTGGGAACTTGCCACTCCCAGAAGAACCTGATGTGCTCTGTGTCTTTGTGAGTTGCTTACTTTCTACAGTGGCACAAAGCTCATAAGAGAAATCATTTTCATCACAGAAGAGGTTACCAGAAGCTGACAAGGACAGATTTGTCATTTGTGGGTAAAATACTGCCAGAAGAGTTGATTAAGTTCTTAACAGTTGGATGTCTAAATTTAGAAGTACATTTGAGCTGCAGTTACATTTAGTATATTGCAGTGTTAAAATCAAGTCTTGTTTTTAGTACTGTTTTCTTGGAATCTCATCTTTTGGAAGTTGTGTCAGGGAGAAAAAAAATCGTATAGTTTAATGAGCAGAAGCTGTGCTTTCTATGTTACTTGTATTACCAGCTTTTCATGGTGGATCTTTCACTGTTTTTAGGCTTTGATGAAAATATAGAATCTCAGGGAGAGCTCATCCTTCAAGAATCCTTCCAAGTGTGGGACCCAAAAACTCTGATTCGAAAGGGAAGAGAGAGGCACCTTTTCCTTTTTGAGATGTCCTTGGTTTTCAGTAAAGAAGTAAAGGACTCGAGCGGAAGGAGCAAGTACATTTACAAGAGCAAGCTGTTTGTAAGTATGGGAGAACAACTGATCATATTTACAAAACTATCTCGATTAGGCTTCAGCTAAGCTCAGGTGATTGAAGTGTGCCTGAAAAACTGGAACAACTTTTACAGACCACTGAAAGAACAGCCTTGGAATGTATAGACTGAATCTGGCAACTTTAGTGCTTTGTCTTGCTTTTGAGGCAAAAGGATAGGCTCAAAGCAACTACTGAAGGGTACATGTCAGTCTTGGTGTGTCAGGTCAAATGAAAATCAATATTGGGCTGAACTGGTTTTGTCTTAATTGTGTGTTGATTGCAGATTCTTTAACGCTTATTTGTATAAAGCAGAAGGATGGAAGGAGTTTATGAGCTGCCTTCATCTTTCTTGTTTACTACTGTTAAGGATTCATTTTTGTAGATATTCTACACCTACTTATTGGGGAAGGCAAGAATTTTGTTTTGGAAAAGTTAATTCCAGAATGTTTGCTGAGACCAGTAGTCTTACAGTAAAGTTCTTCAAACAGAATTATAGTACTTATGGTCTACTGAAAGGATATAAAGGTGGAAATGTTTTTCTTCCTATATTTCTTTCCCAAGGGAAAAAAAAAAAGGGGGGGGGGATCCCCAAAACCTCCACTCTTGCTTTACTTATCTCTAGCATGTATGCTTTACAAAATTCACATTCTTACCTTCCAATCTTGTTGGATGACTTGGATGAGAGCAGTATTCACACTATATAAATTTAGGTAGCCAAGTGGCAAGACAGTCTCCTATGACTTGCTTTGCATCTATTGAAGGCAAGATTAGCTTTTATACCAAATAGTTCAGAGCAAGTACTTGAAATTACTTCCCTTATCAGAATCACATTCTAGAAAACGTTAATCTTGTATTGATCCTATTGGGATATATAATAAGTCTAGATGTTATAAATACTGAGTCTTTGTGCTTCTGTTTATTTTCCTTCATTCATTCCCTTTTCCCACTTCTGTGTCCAAACTGGTAAAATGGGTTGGTGGAAAAAACCCTCTCTTTTTTTCCATCTCTTTCTTTGCATATTCTGTCACTTCATTTCCAACACTTGCTTTCCTCCCTGATACTGAATAGCTAGCAGGTAACACAGCTGCAGCTGTTTGCTGATCACACCTTCCTTTGGTGCTCTTAAGAACCCAAAATAAAAAAAGATGCTGGTGTATTGGAGAATATTAATAGCTGTCAAGGGATTATGTGGGAGAGGCGACAGAACTTAAAAATCAGTCCTGTAAAATTGTCATGTCAGTTCCTCTGGCAGGAATTTAGTAATAGCCTTAGGTCTTGGAGAAGCTGATGGAAGTCTTGAAGACTCTCATTGTACCTCAGTTTTAAAATACAAGGATTCTTTTCGTTGTCATATTCTGTCTGGCAAAATATCCTGTAGTGCAGCTTCCTATTATAGCAGCTCTTATAGTTTGATCTTTAAAAAAGGCATGTGTTGAAAGCATGCATGTTGATGTAATGTAAAGATCTTTTTTGTATGCTATCCTGTGACTTCTGGAAGGTGGCTTTACAAAAATGAGGTCTTTCACTTTTCTTCAGGCATGATGACCATCAGGGTTTCCCCAGCATAGGATACTCAATGGCATGAAATAGATATGGATATAGATAGATATAGACATATAAGTGGCAGCATAGTTAAGGAATTCCTTTTGCAAGAGATTAAGTGTCCCAGAGAAAATGCCTAAGGAGAACTGTGGGATAAAAGGCAAGCAGGTGTTATTTTGACAGAACACTCTCCTAGTCACCAGTAACTGGCTGTTTGGGAGCTTCCTTACCTCAGTGCAGCTTCCATGCAGCCAGTACTCCACAATGATTTCTGTTCTGGGAGCTCGCCCTGGAGAGCCACAGGCAGGCTTTTAGCCTTGCCAGTGTCCTTTGCAGAGAGCCTTGTTGCTCAACTGCCTATTGGGCAAAGACCAAGTGTGGAAGGGTAGATGTTGGGATGGGATTATCTTAGAAGAAAATAAACCAAAAAAGCTTTCACTCACCAAAACAGCAAAAAACCAAAAACCAACAAGTTGGCATCCAAGTGAGACAAGAAAAAAAGTACCTTGACTCTGGTATTGGGTATCCAGCATCTGTGTGTTGACATGTGTATGTACTAATGATGATGTGTATGAGGGGAAAAATACAGCTTTTAATCATTTGAGAATACTTAGCAGCTGTTGGGGAGTAAAGTTCTTTTTAGTTTGAGCTGTATTTGTTAGTTTGTAAATTTTTTTGGAACAGATCCTGTATGAATTGTTTAAAGTGGAAGCCAGTTCACGTGAGTGAGATTGTTCCAGTCAGAAAGTGAAAACATTTTGGATCATCATTAGCTATTAAGGTCTGACATTAGAACATTCCCAAAGACTCATTGTTCATGTAGTCATCTCACAAAGTTCTCCAGGGAAACTGTGTTTCTGAATTATTTCATCTGTTTCAGGGGGAAGGAAACACACTAGGAAAGGGTCATTTAACAGAAAAGAAACCAGAGTTTTAGAAGATATCAAGAGAATTCTTAAGCATATCTTATCTGAGAGAAAGCATAAAAAATCAGTAAACAGTGAGTGTTCTCCAATGGAAATGAACAGGGAGAGAAGCCAAAACTTACTTTTTGCCAAGCATCTTCTTTGGAGTGATAAGGCTTTTACTGTCAAGTCCAAAAACCAAAATAAGCAATTTGGTATTCAGATTGTAAGTGTTGTTGTTTATTGTCACTTTATAGAAAAGACTGTTAAGCTTGCAGTTCTTCCTGTTTTGAAGAGACCTCACCACTGTCACCAGAGTAAAGGATTCTCTCTAGCATATGAGTTAGCCTTAAGCTTCTGAAAATCTCTTTAAATAGTGGTGCTCAATTTTGTAGATTATTAGCATGCCTTTGTGGCGTCTGAGAAAATATGCTGTGTGGTCCTAACGATTTTTTCTTAATTTCAGACTTCTGAACTGGGTGTCACAGAACACGTAGAAGGAGACCCCTGCAAGTTTGCTCTATGGGTTGGAAGGACACCAACTTCAGATAACAAAATTGTTCTCAAGGTAATTTTAGCAGATGTGCTTTTTGTCTATAGCAAGTCTTGTAGCTACTGATATTTGTTGGGAAAGCAAGGAGTGATTTCCTGCTTTGAGAGGGACAGCTGCTGACAGGTAATTTTCTTTGTGTTTGGAGAGGTGGTGGTGAATATATATCTAACTCATGTGGCCTGACAGCAGACGGGAATCTTTGCAGCCTACCGAAGGATTAGACAAACCTGCTTTCACAAATCATAGTAGGGAGAAGTTTGATCTCATGGACTTCCATAAGCTTGAAGACTTCAGGAGTTAGCTGACAGGGAGCTGGTGCCACAAAGAAATGATGGCATCAGTGTTACCTTTTACGCTGCTTGATGGTGATGCTGTTTTCAATGACCCATATTTTTATGCAGAAAACAAACACTTCAAAAGATTTTCATCTTTTTCTGTGGGCTACTAGTTTTTCTGAAGCTACTTGCCTTTGGGTTAAAGTGCATGTAATGCCTATAAATTTTGTATCTGGGCTGGTTACAGGTGTCTGTAGTGCTCTTTGCTAGAAGAATGTCTAAATCAATGTTTTCTCTGATTATGGTATGTAACCTGGGACTCCTCAACTGAAGAAGCTGTTTTGTAATACCATAAGCAGCTAATGGGTAATTTGGCATATTTTGAGGAGCTCTGTTGAGCTGAAACAAAGTTCATCTTCCCATTTATAGGTTAATATACCTACTATTAAACTTATTTGTGATTTCACATATATTCGTAGTGAATACTCAATAATGTTACTTAAAAATAGCCTCTCCAATTTACACGTCAATACTCAAATTAGTATCTTTTCCTTGTGAATTACAGGCTAACAAAAGCTTACGTTAGCTTCCTAGCAGCAGTCAAAGAATGCAAGAAAATTAAATGTAACGTTAACACATACCGCATTTTCTTTTGGCATTAGTGTTCCCATAATTTCACAGACAGTGCTTTGCAGCCTGAAATGATCTTCCCAGGTCAGAGCAGAATAAGAGGTTTTAATAAAGGACTCTCTACATAAGATCACTTTAAGGTGTTTCTGTTCTGTGTTTTACTTAGTGCATAGGATATTTAGAAAACTTCTGTGGTACATTGAGCTCTTCAACAGTTTTATGGACTTTGTTTGATTTTGAAAGCTAGAAACAAGCACTTCCTTACCTCATTAATATTAGAGGTAAATTCCATGCAAAACTAAATAAAAGATTTTTTAAAAGGTCATGTTTAGCTTCTTTTCCTAAATGTTTTTGTTTGTAAAAGAAAACAAAATTCTTTTTCCTACCTGTCCATCTGTTCCTACAATTTTCTTCATCCCTTTAGAATTCTTTGTTATTATATATTTATAATATATTATATTTATAATGTATTTGGAGCCAGTTATTTCAGGAGACAGCAATTAAGAGAAATAGTATATAATTAAGGAAATTATCCATAATAATTTCTTTAGGTCTGCAATAATATTTATATTTAGTAGCATTTCAGGTGCAGCGTTAAATTGGACTAAGCAATCAGATTACAAATTGGACAGGTGGACATCAAGTAATTTCTGGAGCATTTAAAAAATAGATATGTTGCAGGCAATAATTAAAATACAATCCCTAAATTAGCTTTTTTCCTCGAGATACGTATCAAAAAGTGGAAAGAGTAATACATGAAATGTGTTGACAAAGTGTATGTGTAACAGGAAAAGTTAACTTTTTTGCCAGTATTAGTAGATTATTATTAATTCAAGTTATAATTGACCTAAAATGTAGGGTGAGTTTAAAATACCAGTATTCAAGGTGTTATTACTGGAATTCTCCACCTTGCCTCACATGAGATGCATACAGGGCTTTAGTCATCAAGTTACATAAGTAAACTCTGAATTAAGGTTAAAATATTTTTTTAATTACTAATATTAATAATGTTGAGAGGTGTAAAGTAGTGTTGGTGATTCAAAATTAAGACAGCCAGCTAGAATTTTCTTTTCTCTGTTCAGGTTTTCAGAAATTTTTCACAAAGTCATTCTTTATGCATTCCTCTTTGTGTTTATTAGCTGACTGTATGTGTGGATCTACTCAGCCATAATGGTCCATTGTGGGGGTTTTGTTTCTTTTGCATATCAAAGGCATCCAGTATAGAGAATAAACAGGACTGGATCAAACACATCCGGGAAGTGATACAAGAAAGAACTATTCATCTGAAAGGAGCACTGAAAGAACCCATCCACATTCCCAAAACTGCACCAACAACAAAACAGAAAGGAAGAAGGTAAGTATTATTTCAAATAATCAGAGGTCTCTAAGTACACAACAGTGCTCTTTCCTCTGTAGTGTTGAATTTTGATGACTTTCAGTGAATTGGACAAAAGCAAGAGTCATTTTGTCCAGCTTTATCTTATCATTAATTTACAGTTTCCTGAAGTGCTGAATTTGTTGAGATTTCCGCTCTGAACAGTCCCTGACACAAGTCTCTGACTTGTGTAAATGAGCCATTACAGAAGGGATTTGGAACTGCAGTACAGGATAGCTGTACATTTTAGATTTTTGCAATTCTGCATGTGTTACTCAGGTCCTTGGTTTTGCTTTTATGAAGCTTGAAATGTGTGTCCAAGTGTGCTCCTTGCTAGCTTTGGTTAAGTGACTGTGCAAGGTTGTTGCCATATTTCTGGCTCACTGGTTGTTGCCTTAATTCTACGTGATGTATATCTTGCTGATGAACTTCTCTCTCCTCAGCAGAGAGCAGAGTACTGAGTATTTTATTCTTGCATCAGTTAATTTGGTGTCTTGCCACACTAGGAGTGTCTCACTTCTTTAACTAACATGTTAGAAACACAGTACTACTCTTGTAATGAAAACTGATTTCTTTGCAGAGATGGTGAGGACCTGGACAGTCAGGGAGATGGCAGCAGCCAGCCTGATACTATTTCAATTGCCTCACGAACCTCCCAGAACACGCTAGACAGTGATAAGGTAAGTTTCCTGGGCATTGCTCTGTGCTGAGAGCAAATGACTTGGCCCTTAGTGTAAATTAGCACCAAGCTTACTCCTTAGTATCTTCAGAAAAGAGGTGTGGAAATACTCAGTCTCTTAAAAATAGCGGTCTGCAATAGAGAAAATACCTTGATACCATGGGAGAGCAGGAGTGATTGTTTAAATCTAATAGGTCATGCAGAGATTATTTATGTGCCAATTTGAAACCATTTCAGTCCCCTCTGTTCTGCAGTTTGCTCAAAGATTTGACCCAGTTTAAAATGAAAGTTTTATTTTCCATAAAATTTGATAGTGATGCACAGAATTTTTCTTGATCTTAATCTCAGCCCTCCTTAAAGCATACCATCTGCTTTTCATCTTGGCTTGAGACTGGTGATTTCCACAGAGTTACTGTTGTAAAGGAAAAGAACTCTCCAATGTTTATGGGTTAGAGAGTAGGTGTTCACTTCCTGCATGAAAGCTGATGGAATCATCCAGAAGTAACCCAAAAACTCTCATTTCGTACTAGTGCTGGTGTTTCCTTTCCTCCATCTCTGTCTATAGATTCTGGCTGAGTTAAACCATAAGGATACACAGCCAGGGTTTCCCCTGGGTGGAAGAAAGATAAGTGTCAAAAGAACAAAAATTTTTTGGAAATGTGTGTTACTTGGAATTGAAGCAAGATTTTTGGCAAGTGAGAAGTGTTAGGATCCTGGAGAGATGGATAGTAAAAGTTTATCAAACAGAAGAATGAATTAAAACACTGAAGATTCCTAGCAAATTACTTTAAAGTTTGGTTAGAGATTTCTGGTCTATTACCTCATTGCATAAAATTGTTCTGATGATTCATTCAAACTATGCAGATAAATAACCAGTATTCTTCGGTGTAGCTAAGTGAATAGGTTCTCAGAATAATATTTTGACTATTCCCATCATCACCTAAACTCAGTGAATTTCCTCTATTTTCACATGTCACTCAAACTCTATAGTTTGATTTTTCCATGTAGAGAAGCAGAAACAGGAGGGAAATACTAGGTGCTTAGGTTGCTCTTGTATTTTTCAAAATACCTATATATACATATTTGGTATATGTTTTATACCAAAATAGCCCATGTTTTGACTTTGTGCATTTGGTCTGAGGTTGGTCTGTAGTTTTGGTAGTGACTTTTTCTAAGGATACCTGTGAGAAAAACAGAGGAAGAAGAAATCTTCTGATGACTTTTGTTTTGCTGTCTTATTCTTACCATTATTACTTAACTGTTTAGGGATTTAAAAACATTGAGTTTTGTATGCTAGCAAATGGTTCTTAAAGGAAGAGTTTAGGTAACCTGTGCCACTCAGAAGCAAGACATGCTGTCTGTGATTTCCCTGGTTGTTGGCTGAGACATAAAGCTGTGTGCATTCAGGTTGGGGGGTGATGCAGTCCATCCCTGCCATGCAGAGCCATTGCCCTTCTGCACTTGTTTGTGATGCACTGTTTGCCAGGGTGACTACCAGGGTGTCTCCTGATGCCATTCACAGTAACATTTCATGCATCATGTGAGAATTGCTGAGAAAGGTGGCCAAGTAGAATGCCCTCAGGATTGTTTTCCAGTCTGACATGAGGAGTCTTACCAACAACCTGTTCAACAGGAGTTATTAGTTAAAAGAAGGAAGAATGGAAAAGGAAGGAGAAATGGAGAATACTTTTCAGTATTTTCCTGACAAATGTTAAGTGTGATTAGTGACTTTAGTGTTGTTTTTAAAGTATTCTTGAGATCTTGCATTTGTGCATAAAATTTTTGTTAGACTTTTCTTTGCCAAGAAAAACAAGCATGACTTCCTGGAAGTTACTTGCGCTGTGTGTTGTACGTCCAAGGAAGAAACTTATTATTGTGCACTTCTAAAAAGTGCGTGAATTAGCAGTGTCACTTTGTTTAATGTTTCTGTCGTATGTTTTGGTTTGCTAAATACATTGAGAAAATCTTTAATCTGTTTAAAAATACAAAATAAAAATTATTAAGGAACAGTAACAGGAAGGTGGCCAGTGTAATCTGCAGGGTGTCTTAACACCATTGCCAAGTCTGAAATAATCTCTCACTTTGGATGTCAAAATTCATTCATTAGCTGCAGTCGACTTCAGGTTTAAAATCAACTCTTTTTGCTTAGCCTAGAAGCTTGAAGTGTGTGTGTCTGTCTTACAGAAATGGAGTAAAACAGTTGTACTGATTTAAAGTGCTATTGATGTGGTTAGCCAGAGGAAGCAGTGGAACTCCTTGGTCTAATTTGGAGCATGTAGCTGAGATGGGATTCCAAATCAAGAAACATTAAAAATATCAAGCAATTAAAAACAGTAATAATTAAGTAGTAGAAGTGTTTAGTGCTATTCTACTTATTAAGCTCTTGCTGAACATTTTTCTATTCACGTGTATCTATTATTGAGGTTGAGAAAAGACAGAACATATCAAACGTCATATTAATCAACAGCTAAGTAAAACCATTCTTTTACTTCCTCCAATTATATATTCAGACTGTTCATTATTTTAAAATAAATGTTTTGGTTAGAAGTGCTAAACTGTTATACAGGAAGTATATCAAGAATAAAGTCCTTTATCCAAATGTCAATATTCTTTCTCACCTCCTCAGAGATACACTTTGAAAGAGCTGAAAATCTTTAACCTTGATACTAAGTGGTTGAATATTGTCCAGACAAACTTCTTTCCTTGCATCCTGTTTTCTGACGTAATTGGAATTGCCATAACAACAGAGAATAACTTCATGATTAGTGTTTTTCTTCTCCACCCTTGCTTTTCAGGCTAAAATTTTAACTTTTGATTGTTGGCTCCACTGTTGCAATGCTGCTTTTCAGTAATGATTGGGATGATGCAATAGACCATATGTTTATAAAGCTGATATTGACATCCTTCCCAGCTTCATGTCATCTGAAAACAGTGTTGGAAGGCAGAATTAGAATTCAGAATAATTTTGGCAATGAGAAAAATTAACTGGCAAAGTACTGTGCAATTTAATAGGAACACATTTGAGCTTATGTGAATAGGTGGAAATAGTTAAATACTAGTGAAAACAGTGAGAATCTTGAAGAGTTTTTGAGAGGATGATTGAGAAGCTACAGAGGCTCACAAGTTGTTTATTATTTAGCTGTGTGATGCATCTGGGAGGGCGAGGAAAGCAGCAATATATTGCCTTGTAGAAATGGGATGTTGAGGACACAAAGGCCTCATTCTTTACTCAGAACTCATAAGGCCTGCATTAGATACTGTATCCAGTTTTGAGTACAGAATTTTGGCAAATCAGTGGTCCATTGGAAGAATTCTGAGGGAAATAAGAGAAAGATTGGTTAGAAGTCTACTAAACCTAGTTTACAGGGCAAGGGAAAGAATTTGAGCTAACGAGTCTAAAAGGAAAAAAAAAAGGAGGAAGAAGTTTAGGTCTTCAAGTGGGGAAAAAGGCTACCACAGAGAGCTACTAAACAGTCTTTTACCTGTATTTTAAGTGGGTGTGATGAAATCAAAGGACTTACTTTAAAAAAAGATTGCAATAATACTTTTTATGGATATGAAAATGTGAAATCCTAGAGCAGAGTAATTGTGAAGGGTGGGGAATCTTGATAATTGGTGTTCTTTGGGAACAGTGTGGATAAATGTTAAGGATTCACACAGATGTGGTTAATCATGCTCTAGAGGAAGGGAATGAAAGGGGCTACGTAGTTTAAGATCCCTTTCTGGCCTTTTTTTATTTTCAAGGAGTGTATCTTCATATTGCAAGATGTGCTTATAAATACTTCCATCAATAGCACTGGCCCATCCTGAAGCATTGGAAGGGATAATGGAATCCAGAGTGAAATACAGAATTTTTGAGAGAGAGATTTCTAGTCCATCAAAGCATCTCAGTTTTCTGATGGGTGCTCTTACTGTACCCTTCTCAGTAAACATTTTGCCCTTCACTTTTCACAGCATTCCTTCATTCACATTGTGTAGATGTGTAGCCAGCATTTTAGGTGGCTAATGGATAAAAGATATTCTTGGACCATTCATTTGGCCTTTAATCAGCCTCATCTGATGTTTAACATTGTCTTTTGAACTTGATCCAGTGCATAGGAAATTAAATAGGGAGGCAGAAGGAAACAATGTAGGTCTGATAGGTTTTTTTTCATGCTTCTATTCAGTGATCATGTGGAAACATGAAATAATTCAAACTAGTATATTGGTATCTGAGAACTTGAGAGGCTTTTAGAAGAAGAGCTGTCATAGATTGCTATCCTAAGTAGTAGGAATCATGCTAGCTGCTGTGGGTGGTCAGTAAAACAATATTTTATTTTTAAGAAATTGTCTTTTGTGCCCAGCTGGTAACACTTTGTATTACTGTCTCTGGGAAGCTGTATTTCATTTTCATGCTTCTTTAAGCTTGTGTGTAGTTCTTTGAAAAACAGAAAAAGGACTGAAGCAGCAGGAGACAACCAAGTATTTAGTTCTGCCAACTGCGTCTCCGGAAGAGAAAAGGCTCCAATCAGTAGAAAAGAATGTTAGTAAAAAAGCAGACATGGCTCTGAGTAGGCACCTCTTTTCAGAGTCGGAAACCAAGTCTGGACAGCTACCTGGTCAAAGCAAAGCTCTTTATTTGAGGCAGAACTTTTGTGCTGTCCCATTTCTTTTCTCCCAGTGTCATTGTTTCCATTTTAAAAGAGGATTAAAGATTTTCATGCTTGAAATAATTGAGAAATCTTGTTAGTTTATCTTTGCTTTCCTTTCTTCTTAATGTAAAATTACCATGGAAAATTAAATTTCTTTTGCAGTCCTGAGAGGATGTTACATGGCCTGATGTAAAGGCTCTTGAATATCTGGTCAGTCATGATGTTTGCAGGTAGTGGTGGCAGATGGATTTACTGTGGTGTCTCTGACTTCAGCAAACCTATGCTAAGAATGTACTCAGCCAGTGAGTGTTCATGTGTTTGTGTTATTTGGTTTGTTCTTCCTCTCTACAAGCAACAGTGACTAAAAGGCATCAGAGAGATGAACATGGATGGTTAACACTCATTTCAGCAACCGTGAGGCACTGTGTCCCATGATAAGCTGTTTAATTAAACCTTGCGCATTTTTTAATCTGCAGTTTTGTTTCTGTCTGGCTTTTGTTTCTCATCTTGTCTGTGTCTCTCCAGTTTCAATGTTTCAGACACAGTATCATTTATTTTTATCATGCATGATTAATTCAGTTTACATAAAAGGTTTCTTGAGACGGATGGATAAAGTATATAAAGCCTTTGTTCAGCCTAAATTTGGATTTTGGTGGTTTGTAACTCTTTTCCCTTCAGTGCAAGTCAGTCTTCCAGTTTCTGCTGCTGTGCCTCCCGCTCTTCCCTCCAGCTAGCTTGGAGAGCCTTGCCAAAGCTGTCCAACAACAGCTGTTGAGCAACACGCTTAATCACAGACACTCCCTGCTGTCCAACTGCATTTAATTAGTGTGAAAGATGAAACTGCTTTCAGAAAGTGTGTTAGGGAGAGAAATCAAGCAACGAAACAAAGAGGAAATAAGTGTTTCCTAACCACTACTGCAGTAGGCAGAAAGAAGGAAGTCAACCCAAAGGAAGGGAAAATTGGTAAATGGTTTTTTTGCTCAGTTCTCCAAAGTGCCATATGTGAATGCTGGGTACAGAAATAATTTTCTTTGTCTTAGCAGTAGTGGAAAAGTTCTGCACTAAGTTCTATGTAACAGCATAGGTACATGTTTGAGGATGGTGTGGATCTAACAACCCTGAGCAAGAAGTGTCTTACATACTATGCTGAGTGTGAATGAGTATTGAATTTCAGTGGAATACTGGCCAGCTAGGATATCTAATTACCACATTGTCTGAAAAACTAGGAATTTTGTGTACTTTGGCCATCTGACAGCATTCATTTATTTTTTCCTTTAGCTTAATATTATATAAAATACTTAGAAAACATAAAATCCGAGATCCTACTTTTTTTGTTTTATTAGGGGAAGGAGAAGAAAGAGCAACAATATTACCAAAATATGGGGCCATTGCACCAGTCCCAAAAAATACACCTTAATCTCTATTTGTAGGAAGTGAAGAATCAGGAAAACAGAGCACCAAAGATATGCTTCTGTAGGTATTTAGGAGGAAATATAAGGACAAGGTGCAGTTTCTGGAAAGTATCAGCTTGTTACTGTGCTTGCTCTGGATGGAATATGGACTCCTGAGAAAAATTTGGTCTGCCCTGGACACCTTGTGCAGTCATACTTCATCAGCTTTTTTTTTCAGCTCCCATCAGGCATACAGATGGTTTCAATTGTTTCTGAGTTGGTCTGACAAAGGCTGTAACATAAATCAATACCAGAAAACAAGGGAAAACTCTTTACTTCTTCCCCTTTGCATAGCTTTGCATGGACTAAAAAAGGGAGTGTAAGGGAACAGGAAACATTTTAATGAGGGAGGAGGTAACATGTTTTGAAGATGTACCCCCCCCCTGTAATTTGTGTATTGGGGCTGTCCAAAGAGACAGGGTAGAAGCAATGTGATTTAATTTTTAGCCTGTATCTAAGCAGGTACAACCTGATTTATCATCCTTAAACACTAGATGTATGAGGGTTTTCTGCCCTTCTTGGCCCCAGCATTCCCTCAAGAAAACTTCTGCTCCTTTGTAAGCACACACAAGCAATGCTAGCCAGTGAGATTAGCAGGCAGATAGCATGTGAAAGCTCTGAAGCCCATCTGCTAGGAGTTATGTTCTGTCATTTGTTGCAGACTTGAGGAAGAGAAGGTTGGAATTGTCCTTTGATTCTTACTGGGATTTTGCCGGTTTTGTCATTTGCTCTGAAATTCTTGCTTGAAAACAAATAGCATTTTCCTAGAAAAGTTTCTGTCCAGTGCTTCCATTCCAGGCTTGTAACAAAAACTAATAAATAAGAAACAATGCAGTCTCTTATCTCCTATTTCTGAAGCTCATGGGATGTAGCTGGCAGCCATGAAACAGTCAAAAGCAACGTGGCAGGATCTGTGCAGTGCGTTGGTGTAGCACTTGCTTCTAGACATGATGCAGCTGGAACTCTCACAGGGTGTTGGTCCTCCTTTGTCAGTGCAGAGATTGCAAGAATTGCAAGATGACCTCACTGAGCTGAAGGAGTTTACTGGCTTGGTTCAAAATTACTGGATTCACAGAGGTTGAATGCTAGCTGAGATCTGGTATGAATGCTGCGTTGAAGCAGCCAGAACTACAGAAATGCTTACGCGTGAAAAACTGAAGTAGCCTGGAATGCTCTTGCCATAAGGAAGAAGGAATTCTAGGACTCCTTTCTTATGTTGGATGGGTGCTTTGGCACTAAGCAATCTTGGGAATTTGCAAAGTTCTGATAATAATTTTCATTTCACATCAAAGCAGATGAAACAATCAAAGAGAGGAAACTAAAGCTTAGGCAAAGTTATTCTAATGAAGTGTTTTGAAGAGGGGGAGGAAAACCCTAAGCTTGCATGCTTTTAATTCAAGTTTGTGCAGTTTTATTTGGGGCAACCAACAAAAATGTGAAAGTTGTGAGGCCGTGCGAATTTTCTATTAAACATTTAAGTATCTGGGAATGTTTTGTGAAGAATTTTATGCTTTCACAATTGTGTACAGTGTGTCCTGGGTGATTTTATGACCTGTGTGTGTAAACTGTGAGTAGGGTGGGAATAAGGCAGTAAGTTAGTTTGAAAAAACTGCCTCTTTCTGGAATTTGAAAGATAGCAAAGCTCATGAGTGACTGTATTTAGTAATATGTAACCTTTTTTTTTTTGCTAATTATCACACATAAAATATATTCAGAAGCGACTGCTACTTCAGCTTTTGGGATAAGGAGCAGTCTAGCAAGAAAAGCTGCTTAAATCCTCCGCCCAGCACTGTCACAACCAGTGTGCTTTGAACAATAGGCAGAGACAAGCAGAGTTAGAAATCTGTTCTAAAACACCAGAACTGCCTGATTTTGAAATGCTCTCTTCTTGATGTGGAAAGTCCCAGAAGCCTGCTATCTCATCCAAATTACAAATCCTGCCAGGAGTCCTAAATAGGTAACGGTGCGTGACGGATGGTTTGATAACGAGCGTTCATCTGGCTTCTCCTTGTTTTCTCCCCCCACAGTTGTCTGGTGGGTGCGAGCTGACGGTGGTGATCCACGACTTCACCGCCTGCAATAGTAACGAGCTGACAATCCGCCGTGGGCAGACGGTGGAGGTCCTGGAGAGGCCCCATGACAAACCCGACTGGTGTCTGGTGCGAACCACAGATCGGTCCCCAGCTGCGGAAGGCCTGGTCCCCTGCGGGTCCCTCTGCATCGCCCACTCCCGCAGCAGCATGGAGATGGAGGGCATTTTTAACCACAAAGGTAAGGAATGATGGGCACAAAGTCTAGACATCAGCAGCATCCAGGTAATGGAGTATACTGTGCATATGGCAGCTTTGGCATTCCTGCACTGCCTTGTTTTCAGCAACCATGCTGTCTTTTCAAAGAATAAGCAGTTTGCGGTTCTCAGCATTAAGGAAAGATGTGGCTGAAGATAGGGAAGAGGTTTAAGCAAATTATATCATGATCAAGAGTTATATATCATATTAGATCAAGCTACAGTGATAGGAAAACCTGTACCTCTGAGAAGTGCTGAAAGTCAGGAGGGAAGAAAATCTCTGGTGTAGATTATCAGTGTTTTCTGAGAAACCCTGCAGTAAGAAGTCAGGAAGGTTTAGCGATGGAAAATGTAAATACACTCATCCATATGCCCTGGCATGGAAATTGTTCATTTGGACTTCTGTATTTTGCTTATCTGAGCTTTTCAGAGTAGCACTGGCACACTTTTCCCCAGAGCATCTCAGAAATCTTACTTTGTTTTTTTTTGCAGATGAATGCAAGAATATTCCTCTGAAGGGTGCAAAAAATATCTAGGATTTTAGTGTGCTGTAATCTTTTGACTCTGTAAACTATCTAAGCTCAAAGAGTAGATTGTTATTAGAGAAAATGCTTGTTTGCCTCATTGAGGCTTGAGTGAGCATTTACCTGCTTGAGTTAGCAGGCTGTGAACAGAAAGAAATGTGAACTTAATAAAAAAAAAAAAAAAGGAGGGAAAACCCCAGAAAAATAGTTCATTAGAAGGCATTTCATCCCATGCAGTGGGAAAAGATGCATTTCAAAGAGTTTGTTATTGCAGGTAATAAGATTAGCAGACAAGTGATGTTGGGGAAAATTTGTCTTCCAAAACACAAAATTCTGTTTTTGGAAAGTTTTTCATAAATGTAACCGCAATTTTTTTAAATTATTCAGTCCATTTCAGCTATTACAATTTTTCCCTTTTTTTTTAAGACACTCTAAATATGCTTGACTGAAGCAGGGGTGAGACTGTGTTTCTTGCATCAGGGGCAGGCACAGCAGGAACTTCCTGAATGCATTAGGTGATTAGGGGCTGGGGGAGAGTTTGAAGACTTGAGCTGTATAGTTGTAGTACTCTTTTTTCATTTTGTGTCCTACAATAATTTGGATAGGGAAAGCTTGCAGGTGTTCTGCAAGGTGATGATAAAATTGGAAAACGTAGTTGGGTAACACTAAAACTTTTATTCTTGGACTAAGGGGTGAAAAAGCTGGGGTTTTTTTAACAACACTCACAGAACTGATAAATTCAATTTCCTTTGGAGATTAGGGACTTCACCTTTGAATGCAAAGAATTTTATTAGGAGAGGCAGAGAGTACTGGACTATATATACATATGTACATAATATGAAATACCTTGAGCCTGTCAGAATCCCGAGGGACAGACAGAGCTGGTTTTGTGGTTGAGAAGTTGCTTTCATTAATCAAACCAGTGGACATGACCAGTATTACTTTTTTCTTCTTTAGAATTTGTTTAGGGAAAATGGGGCACAGCCTTTCAAGGATACTTTGCTTTGTTTAACATGGTGTTTTGAAGTAAAGAGCATTAATTAATTATATTAATCATGGACGCTGAAGAAGAGGAGAAAGCCATTGCTAGAATGAGCATAATTTGCAGGGTTGAATGCAGCCTCAGAAGTGCCTTCTGTGTCCCTGCCACAGGCTTCCTCCGGGATGTTATGGTATGCCATCCTAATCCTAACTGATAAGAAGCAGCTGCAAATTGTTTATTCCCACATTGGTGGGTGTCAGGCTTCAGGAGATAGATGTTAATTTGTAAGGTTTCCCCTATGTCTGACTGAAGTGAGTGTGAGCTGTCTTGAACATGCAAGTTGTTACATAATGTTAAGTAGTCTGGAGAGGGAAAAAAAAGAGTACACAAGGCACTTGAAACTACTGGATTTGTTTCACTTTGGTCCCTACCTCATCTTTCTATTGCTTGAAAGAGGTTGATAGAGTTCATGTTGTTGAAAGATTATAAAAATTAAGCAAAACCAGTGGTGTGCTTTGATTTTATTTTCCCCCCGTAGTGAAAAGTACCTCTGACAATCCCACAAACCAATTATTCATTCTCAAGTGCTGCATTTGATTAAATAAAGCATTGGGGAATATGCTAATCAGAAGAACGGAAAAACAATTAGATGATCTTCTCAGAATTGTTCATTGTGGATATTGATTGAGGTATGAAGTCCTAAAAAGCAAAAAAATCCTCTAACAAAGAATGACTGACTTACCATGTTCTTGGGTGGATAATTTTTCATGTACTTCCTAGATTTCTAGTAGTTAAATATGTACCTTCAGTCTTTACAATACAATACTTTTCCATTTTTGACAATAATTCAGTGAAATTTTCATAGTTTTTGAGAGATTCAACAAATTAGGATTTGAGGTCTGAAAATACACGTCATATATGAGGCTCACAGTGTGAGCATCAAGTCTGGGTAATTCTGTACTGTTCATGGACTAAGACATGAGTCTCAAATTTTTGCATGTCTGACATGACAAGCTCTTGGGAGAGGCTGAGGGAAAGAGAGGGTTTATGTATTGCAGGGGAATGAGGGAAGTGATCACCATCACAAGTGGTGGGGTGATTGGCTACTTGGATGTAGAGTGCTTAGCCTATGCAGACAGCTTGCTGAGGAGTTTTGCATTCCATTCAGTATCTATAGAGCCCACAGTTCTGATCTTTTCAACAGTGTTTATCAGTAGCATCACTTGCCAACAAAACAGCAAAAACAAAAAACACAAAAGGAAAAAAAAGAAAGCCACAGCATAGCAGAGGTGAAATGAGCTTCGAAGTTTTGAAATGGCAAACCCCTCATAATTGACAGCTGGTTCTTATGGTGTGTCAAACCACATGTACAGAAATGTTGGGTGATACTTAATGCCTTAAAATATCTCAAATTATTATCCAAAGTAGGGAAACATGCATGATTATTAAAGCAGAAAATATGTTCAGTGAAGCCTGGTTCTAACAGTTGATCTTGGTCATTCCTTGTCTTTCCACACATTATCTGTCAAACATGAAAGGTAATATTGTTTTATTCTCATGTTAAAAGGCAGCCTCAAAAATGACCCTCATAAATTGCCTAAAAGTGTAGGTATTACTTCTCATCTAAGGATGTTTATCATCTAAAGCATCTGATCAGTATGAATGGTTTAAAAATAAAAACATTTACAATATCTTCAATCTCTAAAATGTTATGGTAGTTAAGGTAATAAATACTTTGTTAAGACTACGAGGAAAGCATTGCGCAGAAAAGACATTCACTAGATGAATAGTAACTTAGGGGGACAGTTGATTGTGGGTTCCTGACCTCTTGCTTGCTCTGCTGGATATCGAATCTATTTTTTGCAAGTTATTTGAGTCATTTAATCAATTTGATGTGCAGTTCACAGATGAATACATTTAAAAAAAAAATCTAAATCCCTTTTATGATAGGGAGGAAAGAGAAACAAGTGAGTAGTGAAGAGGCTGAATAACAGTTGGTGCACTGTACAAAAAATAAATCAGTAGCTCTGGAAGAACATGTTTTTCACAAGTAATGCAAAAGGCAACATTTTTTTCCAATGATATCCCACATGTTTTGGGGTGTGGGGGAGAAAGATTGTTCCTGTTGTTTTATTTGGTGCTTCTCTCTTTTTTAACAGGGGTTTCTTTTCATTCTTGGGTACATCCTATTTTATAAGTGCAGTCCTCTTTCTTTTCTTTGAAGGGCACTTACACTGCCACAGAGCTTTGGGTAAAAGGCAGGGGGCAGGATTCAGTGTAATGAAAATGCAAGCTCAGAAAAAATTGCAGCAATTTAAAACGGTTTGTGAATGTCTTGCCTGTTTAGATCACAAGTTTACTGTCTTTTCTGAATCTGTGAGTACTTCTGAAGAATTTGTAGTAGTCTGTCATATCTGTTCTGTAGGAGCTACTGTTTGGAGAGATAAAAAGACTGCAACAATCCTTTGCTTGAGAGGCTTACATTTATGTCTCCTTTGAGTTACAAGATTTTGGGGGGGGGCTGTCTAATTGCCAATTAATGTTACTATCTGTGTGTTTCAAAACTTGGCCACAGAAGTCTTTTGTTTACCTGAAGGTTCAGTGCTTGCCTGTTGTATACCATTGCATAATCCAGGGATCTGTATAGGTTTGTTCAAATATGAGAGGTAGGTGATGTTTTAGTAGCATGGTGCCGAACCACACACTACTCACATACTGAATACTGGCTTTTGATTTCAGTCTGAGGATGCAGTCCTGACTGCAGCCATAAACACAGAAATGTAGCCTCTCTAAAAGAATCTTTACATAATAAGGCAGATCAAATGGCTTTGCAAGACAAATGTTGACAAATTTGTTCAAATAGCTGCATAGTAAGCCATTTTCTACACCTGGAAGATGGGAAGGACTGACGTAGGGCAGGTGTCAGAGCTCTTCTTGAATTGCAGTAGGGACCCTCTCTTCAAGAACTAAGGAAGACAAAAATCGTGTGGGTGATCTAGAGATATTTCCCAAGAGGAGAGAGAGATTTTATAGCTGAGGCCACAGAATGGCTAAAACAGTCTTGAATTTGTTACATTAACTAAGCTTGCTGCCACACAACTGGATCCTGTTCAGAATACCAGTTTTCAATGAAAGGAGAACGGGAGAGAGTAAGGTGAAAGTCTCATGTGTGATTGAGAGCTTTGGAAGTTATGTTGACAAAGGGAGTGTTTCATGTTGAGTCTAAATACCGTTCAATACAGGAAGAGCGAGCTCTGTGTATCAACAGGAGAATTGGACCAGCAAAATGGGCATCCAGTTTGAATAACTGAAGAAGGATTCCCTGTTCATAGTGGAAGAAAAGAAGGATGACTTGCGCAGCAGCAACTGTTTGCTTAGGAGCAGAGGGAGGCTGTGGAAAGGGAGGATTTGCTGTTTTGAGACTGCAAGCAAGTGAAGCATAGGCCATGTGTAAGGAAAAAGGATCCCCACCCGTGGCTCCAAGCCAAAGTGCTGCCTGTGAGACTGCCTGACAGCGTTTGCAGCTGCAGGAAATGAGTTACAGCCCAGGCCAGAGGGGAAAGTAACTCCTGACAATGAGCTGGTGGGGTACGTGCTTTGCTGTGCTGCCTTGGGGCCAGGTGGCAGAAGGTGGGGACTGTAGTTTCCAGGGCACCAAACCAAGAGGGGTCTACTGCTGCTGCTACACAGACGGATATGATTGCACGCAGAAAGTGATATAGAGGAATATGTTGGAGTTGTATAAGACACCAAACCTTAATGTAAAAATTCTGTTTCTTGATGAATCAATTACCCTCTCATAAAACTTCTAAATAACAGGCTGCCCATCCATCTAGCCAGCTGATAGAAAGCCTTTTGAGGAGCCCGTGAGAGGCAAAGCTGAGCAATCAGTCAAATTTGACACTCCACATGCTTTAGTTAAGAAAACATTGTAAAGGCTGTGCTGCAGTGTCAGTTCAGCTTATTTATCAGCCAGACTCGAGCTTGAACAGGGGTGCATGTATTTTAATAGCTGAAGTTCAACTTCACAATTACCATTTGTTTTGAAAGTATAATAAATCATGAATTTTTATTTAGTCACAAATACTTTTTCCCAAAAGTGGTGCTAGTCTAATAGTGGCAAGTATGGTTTGAATTTACGTTGTATGTGTGTGAATTTTCAAACATGTTCTCATGCCTTAGTCCAGGTAAATAAAGTAGCTGCAGTATAAAGTAAAACAAGAATTCTCTGTCCTGACTTTCCCATCTTGTGGTTTTAGTTGAGTTTGCAGTTAAAAACATCATCTGAGCATAAGTAAACTTAAATAAAATGTCAGCAATTTACTATGGTCCATTAGATAATAATCTTTACATTGAGATTTATAGCCAAACTGTGTCAGATAGTTAAGAGCTGAATTCTAACTGAGCTTTGATAAATAGTGAAGTCTCTATAAATTGCTTCCTTGGAGTTGTGCAATATTAAACTAGACAAGGAGGTTCAGTGAATCTCACAATTTGAATTTCTAGATGAGTTCTCTCTAAGTCGAGTTCACATGTGCTCTGAAACATCATAGGATTGATTTCTGCATAAACCTGCTTTTAACTCCTGCATTATTCTTTTATCATAATGCAGCCCAGGAAGACTTGTGAGATATATCAGTGTTTCCCATGCTGACTCTATTTGTGAGCATAAGTATGTGGTTAGTTTATGTCTGGAGCTCTCGTACATAGCTAATGAAAGGATTTTGCCCTGTTTGGGAGCTCAGTATTACAGCTGAGAGAAAGAAATTTTTATTGAATCTACTTTCGGCCCCAGACAGCTGCCAAATATATTTCTCTTATATATTGTAGTTGGAAAGGAAATCGGTGCATAAAAAGTATCTGCTTAGAACAGATGTGTTTGCACAGCTGATCTTTGGGAGGTAGAGGGTGGATATAAACCAGCAATCTTGATGGCTTTAGGTTTCCCAGGAGAGTTGTTACTTTGCTTGCAATTAGCCTTTCTTTGACAGCAGTTTCTTTTTCTAACCAAGGTTAGAACAGAGTACAAACTCAAATCATATCCTACAAATGTTTTTTCTATCTTACAATTGAAGAAAAGCATCCTGAAGTGTTGTTTGCTTTCCTTAATTTGTCTGTCTTCGGTTATAACAAACTTTTAAAAATTGGTGAAATGTTGAGAATTTGTGAGGGTGCCTTTGTTACCCATATTTTGCTTGCTTCTTTTTTTAAGGAGGAGGCTAGAGCTGATGAGCTTGTGCACCTTTTGGGACATCTTCACATTACATTACATCACATCATCTGTCATCATCACTGCCTGCAGATGGAACCAGCAGGATTTAGGGTTCCACTGACTTCCTCCAATTCTTTTTTTGTGAGGAGGCTGCTGAATGTATTCCTTTGACTTCATTTCACTTTTTCTGCAAGTAGTAAAATAGCATGCTAAACTAGAAATGTTGCATCACTTTTAACATAACTATCAGAAGCCTTTTTACAGATGCCCTTGAGATCTCTCATATCAATGGCATTATTATGCAATGTTTCGCTTCTATTTTATGTATTTTTTTTCGCTTCTATTGAGTGCATATCCACTGGCATAGGTATAATTACAATTCAGGACATGCTCGTGTTTTCTCCTAGTTTTGAGTTGAGTACAAATGGTAAGCTGTTTTCCTCTATCTGAAACAACTATTGAACCTAAACATATTATTGTCCAACATGGAAGCAAAAAAGCGATGGAATTCTTAGAGCAAACTGTGTAAAAGAAGCTGTTGTGATAAGTTAATAAAAACATTTAATGATCCAGGAAAACGTACTGATAATGCTTTTCAGAAATTTGCAGTCTGCATTTTCTAGGATGGGTATATAATGTTTAAACCCTATAGCAACAAAAGACATTTACATAATTGACATGCAGGCATAAATAGTAAAGGTCATCTCAGGTAAACTTGATATCAAACTGTCCTTGATTACCAAAATATTTTAATTTTTCCCTGTGGACAGCTGTGGCCAACCTCTACTGCTGGTTAACCATTTACAGTGCAACAGAAATAGTTCCAGTTACAAGAAGAGCTTAAAAGTATGTTGGGTTTTCAAGGGCAGACTGGACAACACCCCAGGTATGCAGGTCTGATCTCATAACTGACCCATCCTGTTGAGCAGAAGATTGGACTACATGGGGTTTTGAGGCCACTTGGAACTTAAGTTGTCCTGTGATCCTATGCTAAAAGTTAGAATTGCTAGCAGGGACTTGGTATGTTCTAAGTATTTCCTGGAGTCTTGGACTCCTCTTAGTGCCTTTGGGGCTATTAGAAATGCTAAAGGTTTTTGCCCCCAGATACATTTATTCCACTTAAGAAATGGGAAGGAATCAAAAAAAATATTTCTCCTTGTGACAAACTCCAGTTGTATTTGTTGCACCATGCTGGGTGTGGTCATGAACTAATTAGGTGTGTGTTCATTTTTTAATATAATCTTCAAAGTATCAGTGATACGGAGAAGCTTTAAACATGGAGTCCAGGGAACTCTAGCTGCATGTAAGAACCTACAGATATTCTGATGGAGGGAAAGCTGCTAGGGTTTAAGATCATCAAGCCTACCTGTTGACCCAACACTGCTGAGTGCGGCACTAACCACGTCCCTTGAAGGAAGAATCACCTCCCTGCTGGTGAATTGAACCCTGGTCTCCAGCATGATAGGTGGGGACCGGTTGACTGTACTGAAGTATTCTTTAGGCAGTATCAAACAGGAAAAGCTTGACTAGTGAAAACCACCCAGTTGTTAACCACATATCTTAAAATTTTTATATTGGTAGCCAGTCTATTTTAGAGAGTTTATTTGTCATGGCCAGACTTAGTTGTTGGCCGGTTCTAGTGCATTTTATGCTGACTTCTGTCATTATATCAAGAGTAACAAAATACTTGTACTTTAAATGCTGGTTGATACAGTAGAACAGGGTTAGGTGTGTTTATCCTTTCATCCCAAAGATGTGGCAGGACTACATACAGTCATGCCAGAATCAGTTTGGAAAGCACTGTCTCAGAGCTCCATTTACAGTCTCAGAAGTAACATCTAAAGAGCTGGTGTCTGCAGCAGGTGGTACCCTGAAGCTGTGTGGTATGTTCTCTTTGTGTCCTGGTTGTTTGCTTAAGTAAGAGCTCAGGCAGTGGGATCCAGTGCCCATTCACATCACCTTCTTAAGACTATGTGAAGTTACAGTCCTCAGAACTGGAGTAAATTAAAAGTAGCAGCATTTGACTGCCTTTTGCTGTTTGTGGAATAACAAAGCTTTACTCTGTTATTGTTAACATTATTAACAATCTAAAACTTCTGCCATGATGGCATGTTTTGTTCAGGAGGAACTAAATGGGAAAAGAGAATGTGGAGGAATTTTTTGTCAGTTAAAAGAATTTTCTGACACCTGAATTTTAGTTGCTGTCCTAAAAGAGCATTGTTGTCTTAACTGAGTGGAGTAACTTACTGAAATATCTGAAGCATAGATTTAGAGTGGCTATTTCATAACTGCATTTTCACAATTTTCCTAAAGGGTGAGGATGTAATTTTTAGGAATCTTAACCTTTTCAATTTTGTCAACAGTGTGATCACTATAATTTCTTCAGTTCAGAGCTAATTTTCTTTCAAATGGTTGTAAAACATGTTCTGTGTAACGCAAACAGAAATACCGTAGCTTTTTAAGGACTGGACTATGCTGCATTTATAATTCAGAGCAGATTAAAAAAAAAAACCTGTTAACTACAATGCAGGAACTCTCGTATTTGTGGAATTATTTGACAGTATACAATTTCAAGTTTTTCTGTGTTTTATCATGTGATAGGCAAAGTATAATAATAAGCCCCATTCCTGTGAATTTTTTTTTTCTTCCTTTCTGTTGTGCCTATGGTAAAGCTAGCCTCCAAATGTACTTAAACATACTTAGTAACAAATCTGTGCTAATAATTTATAAAAATAGGGTGTCTGAAAACCAGGCTTAGAGCGAGAGAAAAAATGCCCATTTTTGGTTTTGCTCTCCTGTTAGATGCAGTGCTGAGGAATTGAGGAGGTTGCTTCATTTTGCTCAAGTATTCTTTAATATAATGAAGCGGTGAAAGTATGTAAGGATTTTTGGAGTTAAATGCTTCTGTTTGAAATCCACTTGGGTGCTTTCAGAGCCCGTGTGCCTTTCCTGCTTTCTGAAGCAGCAGGTGTTGGATTGTGGCTGGGCTCCGTCTGCCACACGTAGGAGGGCCATGCAACTTAACCTGATCTGTGAGAGGGACCTGCTGTAAGCAGTACTGAGCAGAGGCAAAAGGAGGAGAAATAGCAGTGAAGCAAACTTTTGTAACTAACCAAATAGCATTTTTTCAATTTGAACTTAGCAGAAGTAGAATTTAAAAAGTGTTTTGGTCAATAATACCAAGCAGAAGGAAGAAGTAATTAGTCCAGATGCATTTGTATGGAACTTCAGCATCAGAATTTCTTAAAGTGAATATGTGTCCCATTTTAAAAGCTTTGCTTTTGTTGTTTGGGGTTTTTAGTGACCTGGTTTGACCTGGTAGAACTGTTCATTCTCCTTTTAAGCGAGTTAAAAGAAATTAATTTTAAGTCAAGAACAGTTCAGTATTCTGAGCACTTCTGATGAATATATTCTTTTGTCTTTGACTGCATGCATTTTTAGTTAAGATAATTACCTAAGAAATTGATGCTAAAAAGAATCCAAACCTCCTGTATGGTCAGCTAAAACTGGTTTGGAAAATTAAACCTTGTTTTGACCAAATTTTTTTTTCACACCAAAAGGCTGTTTCCCCTTTTTGAAATAAAGAAAAAAAAATGAATGATGAAGGGTGACTTGTATAGTAAAATTAATATAAAAAACTGAGAGATTCTTCAATATGTCTCATTAGGACAGCAAATATTTCTTGCTTGGAACATGTTTTGTGTTTACTCTAAAGTACAGATGATGCATGGCCTATTCCTTTTCCCCTCCCACCCTTTGTTTATTGCTGAATGTATGTGAAACAAAATTCCTTACACTCATCCAAAAGATTTTGTTTGAATTACCTAAAGCTGGTTTGTTGTGGTTTTGCTGACAGTGGCTGGGATCCTTCAAGCTGGTTTGGCATGCTGCAGTGGTGACTGCATTGAGGAGTCAGAATTTTCCCAAAGCTTTTCCAGATAAACAGACCAGGGACACTGAACATCTCACCATTTCTTTGAAAGGCTTCTTCGTTCTTGGGAGTGGTATATAGGCTTCAATCCCTTGGCTGCAGCATAGAACAGAGTTAAAAATTCAAGTAAATAATAGCCAAATGATTAAGATGGGAGAGAATTTACTGTGTCATGCACTTTTTGCTATTCTTTCTTACTGTAGGCATGAGCTAGGGCATGTTCTGCAAAGCTGGAGACAGGAAGGACTTGTTTAGATCCTAGCCTGAGTGACTGAATAGTTGGATACATGATTAATTTCCCAATATTTTTAATTAAAGCCTGAGTACTTCAGTGTCTTGATATCAGTTGCCCTTGATAAATGTTTTACCCAGGATTTAGAGTGGAAGGCTGTAAATCACCCAAATGAAAATATTTCTTTACCCTCAATCAGAAAATACTTTTCCCAGGTTTGCCAGCTTGTGAGATAGCCAGTGTGTTTTGTTGGAGGTGGCTATTGGTTGCAGGTCTTTTGTTTTTTTGTTTGTTTGGGGTTTTGTTGTTGTTGAAAAATACCAGTATTTTGAAGGGAGCTCTTGGAAATCTCAAATTAAGGATGTTCACACAATTCATTGCAGAGTACAATTTCTGACTGATTGAGTTTAAAGTGTCTCTGGCAGCTGGCAGCAGGGGTAGTAAAGAACAGGAAACAACACTCTGAATGTGAAGTCCAAAGAGCCGCTGTTGTAATAATTCTGCTCATTGCAGACTGGCAGTGTTATTTATCTGAGAGACTGCAGAGCAGCGAGGCCGGTTTTTGGAAACAGGATGATCTTTGTGTGTGTGGCTAAAGAAACCAGATCTTAGTGGCACAGCTGTACCCCAAGCAGTTAAACTGTGCATACATTGTACACAGAGGAAAAGGCAAAGTTAGGTTCCTTTCAGAATTTTCATGGTAGTGTGGGAGCTCACCATTGAAGATTCAACCTCAGATTTATTTATTGATGTGGGTTTTCTGTCTACAATTTTTTGATCATGTTAGAGTATTCTGGTGTGGGGCAGAGTGCCTAAGCTGCCAAAGATAGGATTTGTATGGAAAGTCTGCCTGATTTTTTTATTTTTTTTTTAATGCAAAATTCATATTGTAAATAAAAAATTCCATTTAGTTCAAGAATTTTAACAGTAATGTCTAACCTTGGCTCCTAGGTCTGGGTGGTCTTTGGTCTTGCACAGTTTTAGAAGTCTGAATCTTTTCTCTCTCATATGCAGAAACATGACTCAAAATTTTAAGAACTGCAATACTAAATCATGGAAGCATTTGTTCTCATAGATCACTTCAAAAACTGTTTTGAAATTATGACATTTAGATGCTGGCAGAGCTGAATAAAGAATTCACTTCTTCTGATAATTTCAGTTGTCTTGTATAAGTTTCTCTCCTCTTAAGATGAGCAAGAATTTTTTAAATAACTCTGTAGTACTGATTCCAAAATCTGTTAATTAGTTTTTAAAATGGAATGTCAAGAATATAAGGAGCAAGATTCCAGAGAGGACAGATTTAGTTTAGTTAGGGAACAATACTGAAGCTGTGTTTTCTCATGCTATAATCTTTCAAACACAGACCCCACCCTGCCAAGACAGATAGTAAGGAAGAAAGGTTGGCTTCTTAGCTTCTTGCTCTCAGCCAACTCAGAATAGGTATTTAAATTTGAAATTTCTGCATTTTATCAGCTTCCCTCTCTTGTTCTGCTTGATTTCACCAAGATGATGCAAAATGTAATGGGGCCTTAAAAAGATTAAGTTGGAATGCTGTTTATCTTTGTTTTAAGATAATTCTATTATATATTTATATTACCATGCCAATATATTCGGAGTATGAGAAATGCAGTCAGCTTAACTCCTGTTGTCCTATTAAATGAAAGAAAGGATGAATGTTTCAATTCTTACATGCAAGACTGTTACTAGAAGCCTCACATGAGGTAGCACTTCCATAAGGAAGTTAATACAATGGCAAATGGTGGGTGCAGATGCTGCAGCTCTTAGGAGCTGTTACCTGTGAGAAGCTGAAGCTGTAATGAACTAATTTTTGATTGTCAATAGTAGAGACTGATGAGCTGTTACATCTGTGCTGGGGTGAGCTGGCAAAATTGGAAAAATGTTAATACCTTAAAATGGTTTGCGGGGGGCTGACATTGTCCATTAGTGATCCCTGATACTAACTGCAAGAGGTTGATCCATTTCCTTCACTGTAGTAATAGATATAGGCATCTGATGCTTCATTTGTATCTATCATACAGAGTTTGTGCTACCTGATCTGCTTGGGATGTGCAGCGAGTGCTTTTCTAGCTGGCTTTTTTTCCTTATTAGTTCCTTTGTTTAATCACTGGAATGTAGTCTTTCCTTACAAAATGCCATCTTAAAAATGAATGAGCTCTTTTCCCAGGAATTTGAAATCTTCATGAAATAGACAAAATTTTCACCTGGACATTTATTTTGTCCCTGTTCTAAGTAACTGAGAAATATCTTAAGTTGTTAAGGGCCTACTTTTCTTTCAGAAAGGAAGACAACTATTGACTTATTTTAAAATATATAAAGTGTATAACCAAGAAAATTCATTTCAGCTTTACGTAGGTAAGGCAAAAAAATGAAACAGTTAATTTTACTGAAAAAAAAAAGCCACAACTATTTCAACTTTCGTCAACTGGCGCACATCAATATATAAGCTTTTTTCGTTAGTGATGTCGTCAGAGTTAGTTTTCCTGATGGACTGTGGTCTTAAATACTGAGCACAGGGGCTGTGCAACACCCTGTGCAGTCCAACCTCTTCTGTGCTGAGCTTGTGCTCTGTACCCAGCTGGGATTTTTTCCCTAAAGATGTTTTCCACGTAGACGTATTCCTGCCTGTGGAATTAAGATTACCTGGCTGGCTTGTTATTGCCAAAGATGGATTCCTACAAAAAACTGCTGATGCAAGGAGTTGCAGGAAGAGCTGTCTAGCAGACAGTGGTAGCTAATGCAGGATATGGCACTGGAATACAGAAAACCGGATGGAGCTAAAGGACAAAGAGAGCTTTGTGGTAGAGCCTGAAGTAAACCATGGAAAGATATTAATAGGTTGTCTGTTTGGGCGTAGAATTTCTTGTATTGATACAGGTCCCTGTCTTGGAAACTGAGACTTGTGATGCATCTTGAGAAACATCTTAAGTGTGATCTGAGGTGACAGTGGTACTGTATAATGGTCCCTGCCTGTTAAATTAAGAAATGTTGGGTTTGTGGTATAAAGTCGTCTGCCTTTTATTTACTCTCAGGAGAATTTACAAATCTGAGCTCTCTGCCTTGGACCATAAGGAAGTTGTAGCTATTGTTTCAGTATATGTATTGAGATGTTTTTTCAACCAAGTTCTTACCTAATGCACCCAGTGGCTCTGCACCACATTTGTGTGGGGTCTGTTGTCTTCACACCAGGGTTGCTGTGAAGCAATTGCATTTTAAAAAAACTGGGTCATCCAAGACAACTGTGTATCCAGGATACTTTCTTCTTAACTGTGTAACCTGTGAAATGCGACTCCAAGGAAGTCCATGCGGTCATTCTCTCTCCTTCACCACCTTGATTTACTTGTCAGATTTTTCTCTGGGAAGAGAAGGGGTCAAAGCAAAACCTAAAAATAACAGTGTTTGCTTTCAGTAGGAACAGAAGAACTTTTTGCAATAGCAAGCTGGAAATGATGTGGTTCCCAGAGCATTTATATTATCTTCCTGCATTTATTACTGGTTTTATAAGGGCAGTATTCATGCAGTTAAAAAGCAAAACAAAACCAATCTAAAAACAGTTTTATGTATAAATTTTGCTCTCTTTTGGTCAGAGGTTTTCTTACATATGGAAGTCACTACTTCAAAGCTGTATTGATAACCTATCTAACTAGATGTTAAAGGTGTGAGACTTCTACCACAACAAGAATGGCTGGGTATTCTGGAGTGTGCTCAATGTACATGGGAACAGTTGCAGAGTAAAAGAAAGGGGTTGTTGAATTTCATTTTTTTTTCTTACTCAAGTAGAAACTAGAATGATTTTCAGATGTTCTACAATTTCACAATGAGTAAACTGGCCTTAGTGGAAGTCTCACTGTAGGTGGTAAATTAAAAAGATCACTTATCATGCAGAAAGAGAGGTTTTTTTTGCCCTCTGTTTTGCCTCCCCCCCTCGCAACACCCCAACCCTTAGGAATTCAGTGTAATTTGAAAGTTGTTTTGGGTCAAAAGAAAATTGATCAAGAATGAAAATTAATGGTTTCAGTGCAGGAGGCTAAGAAGGAAAAACTGATTCAGAATTTAGATTAGCTGTTCTTGGAAAGCAAAAGGTTATTTTCAGTTGGAGGGTGACCATGACTCTTCAACACTGCAGACAGGATAAGGTTTGTGTACCCAACTTGTGTTACACGTTAGTGATAAGCTTGCTTTGACTCTGGGACCCTGTAGATTCTCAGTTCCACATAAAATTCTTGTTTATCCTTGCATTACATGCTTTTGTTTGTGCTAGTGTCATTGGCAACCCCTTCACTGCTTTATTGTCTTCTTACCCTCTCTGTATGTTCATGTACTATATAATATTGTTTATTCAATCTCATTTTTGGGCTTTTTTTTCCAATGATCATATAATATTAGAAAGAATTTCCTCTCTGTTTTTACAAAAACTAAATTGTTGCTTTGTCTGTTTATTTATCTAGTGAATGTAGCTTTATGTAGCTCCTTTAAAATTAGCTGATAATGTGTTCAGGGGAAGACACCAAATACCTTCTCTAGGTTTGCATAGCAAAAAAAAAAAAATTAAAAACATAATTGAATATTTATAGATAAATGCTTCTGTGGCATGCTAGATGAAGAATGCATGTACAAAACCTAAAATACATGCAGTCTCAGTTTACTGAACAGGAAGACAGCTTAATGAACTAGAAATATATCTTGCAGAGTATGAGATCAGAGGTGAATCTGCAATGTAGTTAAAACCAGGGCAAGCTCTTAAATTAATTTATCAAATGGTGTGGATTTTCTAGTTTTGTGAAAATTGATTGATTGATTAATTATCACAAGGCTCAAGAGAAGGTGAACAGACAGAATCTGTTTTTTGTCAAAGAAAATTGGAAGTTCCAGGGAAAGCACTGTATGGTTTAGCTGACCGGAAAATGTCCATCTTTTTTTCTATTTATGCCTTTAGCTAAAGCATTAAAAACTAACTATGCAGCATAAAATAAAAAGACGTTAAAGGTTCATTTTGTGCATTTTAGTTACTATGGAGCTTTGTAGGGGTACTAGAGTGCATCTTTTCTGAAGGCTGAGAGGAAAAATTGCTGGTTTGCCGTATTTTCTAAGATCGCCCTGAGCCTCAATTAGGGTAGTTACGGTAGAGTGTAATCTGCTGCATCTGGCTATTCCCACATGTGAATTTAAAGACTGGAACTGTGTTCAGTGAGTCAGAGGAGAGCATCCCTAGGAGAGAGGAGCTGCTCTGACTGCAGGCAGGGGTCTAAACCAGCCTGAGAAGATAACAGCGCCTTCCTCATTCTGATGGCAGTGCCTGTAATGTTATCTGGGTGAACACCTTCAGGAGAAGCTGTAACGCATCCCGGGGTGCAGGCGAGTAGGTTATTTGGAAGTGTCGGAACAGCTGACTCCTCACCATGCCGAACAGGATTAAACAGATTGACACTCTGGGATCTCTTCACTCAGTAAATCCTACCTGCTGCGGCAACGGGCAGCCGAGTGGCTGTAAATACTGGATCCTGGATTTAGGTACAAATATGCACAGTACAGTTACAATGGGAAGGGGGAGGCAGGTTGGTTGGTTGTTTAGGGGATGTTTTCAAATCATGGGAGTTTAGTAGGATGCTTTTTTTGTTTTTTTCTTTCTCTTTCTTTCTCTGCTCTCCCCTCCTTCCAATCTGACCCCAGCCAGAAAACGCAGAGTATTTCAGAAAGGACCTATATGGCACAGGGAGCAGTTATGGAATTAATCTTCTCTGTAAACTGCTGGGATGCTGTACAGTAAGCTCTTTCATAAAAAGCTTGTAAGAGGCATGTGCTACTTTATGGGGGCTTTTTAGTTGAACTAGGGAAATGAGAAATGGTAACTCTTGCTCTATGAAACATTATTAATGGCAGTATTTTAAGAGATTAGCAGAAATTTTCTTAGAATGTGCTAAACCAAAGAAATCATAGATTATTCAGTATGTGTCACTTCTGTTAAATTGTTGTTGAGAAGCAATGCTTTGGGAGAAATAGAGTTTGAAAAGAAAGGGCAGTTGGCAAAGAAATCAGTCTGTGAAATTTATTTAGAGGTAGCATTGATTCTGATATGTAATATGGAGATAAGCCGTGCTCTTAAAATCTCAGCTGGAAGAGCACAGAGGTAAGGATAAGGATGTTCATGTTAAACTCATTCTTGTTGGATCTTCTCCCATCCTCCTTTGTAATTTTTAACAATATTTGTGCTCGGCATTTGCTCTATTGCTGCTGAACAAGTTTGTATGATAACCATTAAAACACTGGAAATATCTCCAGGACAAAACTGTGCTAACCTTTAGTGTCTGGAGCTGATGCACCTGTTGGGATGCCTTCGTAGGTACCTGACGCTGTGTGCATATATTCAAAAAAAGAAGCTAAAGGGAGGTGTTATTTCATAATATCCAAAACTGCTGTTACAGATGGATGAGAGGAGAAGGAGAACGGTAGAAGGCTTGCAAAATTGAAATCAAAGATGTAATGGGAATTAATCTTTTCAGAGACCTCTGAAAATAGGGTCACTTGTCAGTGGATGGTTGTACCTCTCAGTAGTTCCTCAAAAGGTAACGGGGTGTTGGAGTTCCAGCCAGTGGGAGTTAATGTTAGCAGGCTGTCATCTCTGATCCAGCAATAGAGCTGTGTTCTCAGAAGGCTGCTCTGTAGCCCCAAGTGCTGCACAATCACTTCCTTAAACAGCAGTTATTCCAGTTTTTAGAAGTAAACAAGTACAGGTTTACAGTACTTCTTGCAGGAAGGTGGGAGTGAAAGGAATCAATTATAAATAGTAGTTGATAGGCAGAATGTTCTGCAGCAAAATATTTTAGAGCAACTGCTCACCCAGAGCTGTGACTACCTAGACTGCTGGAGGTCTGTTCAAGGCACGACAGCAGTCTTCTCCCCTTCATGTTGATTTGCATTCTCCTGTCTTTGCTGTAGCTCCTTTACTCCGCTTTTAAACTCTTAGTGTTGCAGTGGTTAGTTTACTTCCAAATAATTTTTACAAAATACATTTTATAAAGTTCCTATCAGCGAGATGCTTTCCATTCTGACCATATATTAAGATCGTAGACACATCTGAAGTCTTGTTTGGCGAACACATGGTTTCACAAACATTCTTCATTGTTCCTTTTCTGTGTCTTAAAAACAGATGTCCATGCACACAGACCATGCCATAAGGAGGCTCAATAGCCTTTCATAATAGGGCAACGAAATGGTTCATATTATTTCATAGTATGCGGTACTTGCATACCACAGCATAACTGTAGCTATGCCATCTCTTGAAATGGAAGAAGTAAAAATTGTATCTGTAGTATCACTGGCCACTGAAAGCTTAAAACTGATAATGTGGGACTTAGGCTTAATATTCAGAATGTACTCCAGTGCATGACTTTATTTGTAGAAGACTTTGACGTTGCTTAAAGGTTTTTTTAAGGAATTACAAAGATTGGTACATTTTTCATTAAAACATTAGAATACATGTACAATTAATAATTTTGTATTCCTGCTTAATTAAATGATCTGAGTTTTTTCCCCACTTACGCATCAAACCTGAAGGAACAAAAACTCATTCAGATATAGGGAAAAAGAAAATAGGGCTTTGAAGAATGAATTGGCAAGAAACTACTAAAACTAATATGTGTATTGTATTTTTGCCTTTGTCTGACATCAGTTGGAGAAAGCAGTGGTCTTGGTAGGAGGAAACCAATTCTCATAGTAATTCCACACGTTTCTGTAATTTAAAAATGGTTTGCATATGAGACAAGAGAGACAAGATAAATACTAAAGTTGTTTATGGTTATCTGGCTGGAGAGAGTGTTTCAATCTGGAACTGAATATTGAAAATAACATGTTTTTTCAGTTACCTTATGAGCTGGAAGAAACAATAGCATGTATGTGTTTTAGTCCCTAAGTGGATCATATGAGTCTGTATTTCACTTGGGAAATTTTAGAGGCAAATCTCATGGATAAAATCCAGGGAGTAAATGTACAACTCCCAGATTTATCCTGAAGTTATTAACCATCTGGGAGCTGGGTTTTGAAGGAGGAAAGGTGGTTGTAGGAGTAGGGAAAGAAAAGAGTTAGCTTTGAAGAAATACATTTATTATATGTACAGTAGATAGCTTAAAATAATGTATGTGAGTCAAGCTATCTTTTTCCCTCTTTCATAACAATTTATGATATATCAAGCCAGAGAAATAATTCATCCATAAAACAGGATGCTTTTACTCTAAAGTAATTGTTAGCAAATGGTGTCCAAGAGAGGATAAGAATCTCTGAGGATTGAACTCAGAGGATGCAGTGGGAGAGTCCAGTTATTACTAATGGGTTGGTGTAATTCTTGGCATAGATTCACATATACACTCTGAAAGTCTATTCTTTCAGAATACAGATGGAAGCTGTTAAGTATGTGCTGTGTGTGCCTTTCTATCTCCACAAAGAGCATGCAACAAAAATCCTCCTTGAACTGAGCTCATGTAGCAGCTATAAAGTTACACATGCAAAGGTGCTGCTTTCCTAACCTCTGTGTCCTTACTCACTTGTTCTTGGCTTTTCTGAATCATTAGGCTGCAGGACTTGCCAGAGAGTTAGCTGGAGGTGCTGTTTTTTGGTTAGTAACAAATGAGCTATATGTCAGGTACAGCTAGTTTATTTACCCTATGCTTGCATATATGGTCCAGCTGCTTCTTGTGCATCAGCACCAGCAGTCACACAGACAGCCAGACCTGGGAGCAGATCCTGTAGAAAATGCTACACCATTCCCTCCTGCCACACCCCAAGGTCCCCCTTACCAAACCACAAACAGCAAAAACAATAAGCAAACAATAAACATCAGAAAATTGTTATGAGCGATAGGAGTTTATGCAAGAAAAATACTGATGTCCTTTCTTAATTGCCATCCCTGCTTATGAACGTAAAGATTTGAGACTCAGGTTTTTTGCTCTGAGTGAGCAGATAAGATCCACAGCTACCCACATTTTTGTCTGAACTACTCCTGACTTTTTTCTCTTTTAATACGGGTGTATTTGACTGGGCTTTTCAACTGGACTGGATTTCCAGTCTGTTGAAATGGCCATTTCTGTAGCTCTCAGGTGGCTAACCTGCTCTGTGAAATAAGCCAAGACTGAGCAGCAGTGTGGATCAGCAGTGTGTGTAAGGAGTTAACCCCAGGGAGCCTTCTGCCTCTAATCCTTAGAAGTCTGCTCCCTCCAGTGCAGCACTTTACACTCAGACTTTGTATAAGTAGTGCATGAAAACAGAGTAATTTTAAATGGTTCTTTTAGCCCCAACTCATTCTCAAACCAACTACTCAGTACTGAGTTTTATCTTTTTTATAAAGATACAAAAGGAAAATGTATGCTTTCCTGAAGGAACTGTAGTTAGGTTTATAATACAATCTTCATGTAATAAGGACTTGTAACTCAGTTTTTGTATTAAGAAGGAAGTATTTATATATAAGCATTTTTGATTTTGCCAAAATGTCTGTATTCCTGTGTATTGTTACTGAAGCATATTCAAAGGACTTAGTGAAGAATTTCTAGATTTTTCTTCAAAAGTAAAATGGAGCAATGAGCAGTCAATACCAAGAGATTTCAAATTTCCCAGAGAGAGACCAGAAGGAGTGTTAATAAAACTTTGGAAAGAAGGGTGGAGTTGGATTTCATACCAGAAATGTATTTACGTCTTTACCTTCTTGTCAGCTGTCTCCAAGAATACCTATTCTAAGCATCTGATGCATATGGTTTTGTATCACAGTCAAAAGTCTGTATTGAATTGATGGGCTTAAACTGAGCAAAGCAGAAATGCTCCAAATTATATTTCAACTTTATTTTCCTTTTGCTGTGTTACAGCTCTCTTTCAAACAAATTACTTCAGTGAAGCAGCAGCGTAAGAATGGGGTATCACCTTACATAATGAAAGTTTCCTCTAGGTGCTCATTGCAAGACTAGTAATGAACAATCTGCTTTTGAGCAGCACTACAAGCAGCTGTAACAATCCACTGAATTTCCTCATCTAGGCTTGTTCTGACTCTCCTTTAGGGGAGGTAATGAGAGGATCAGAATTTAAGTGATGAAAGTATATTCTGTCCTGCTTTGAAAGGACAACATCAGTAACATTAACAATCCTCCCTGTGAAGGTTGGTCTCTCTCACAGAGAATAGTTAAGTATGCTTTCTAAACCACTTAACCTATTTTTTTTGTTTCCTTGCATTTGAACATGGGACTGGACACCTCTAGTCAATCTTCTTGAGCAAATGGTTACAAAAAAGACACCACACAACCTATAGATTATGTGTAGTAGTTTGCCCTAAGAAGACTTTCATAGAGATCAGCTGTCTGGAGGTAGTGTAGGAAATGCTGGGGACTTGATGAAAAGAAGAAATGTTCTTTTCAATGGAAAAAAGAATAGAAGCTAATGAAATTTCTTAGTTTCCACCAGATACTTGCCCTTAAATTTAGGCTTACAGTTGAGTCTATAACTTTAAAAAGCAGTAATTTTTGTTTTGTAGAAATTATTACAGATTTCCTTCACTTCCTCTGCTTTGTGTCTAATTAAACCAAGTAATAAGAATTCTGATTTATTGCCTTTTAATTAATTGCCTTTCAAAAGAAATGTAATTTTTTTAAAAAATCTTTTTTTCCCCTTTTGTTTCCTACATCCAAACCAGTTTTGGACAGCTCTCCAATGATCTTATCACATCATTTTCCTGTAGCCACTTAGGTAATATTAGATGGATGGGAACTGGGGAATGGTGCAAGGAATTGGAATTTAGATGACTTGGTGAACAAGGCAATTCACCTTCCTTCTGAGGCTTTATTGGGAAAATTCAGGGAAATAAAAACAATGGAAAAGTTGCATGACAAAATGTAGCTTTTTGTGTGTGCATATTATAGGCTTGATCATGCCAAAGAAAATTCAGCAGTACATATGTTATTCTTGAAGATACTGTAATCAAGTTAATGAACATGGCAATGATTCTGTTTTCAGTATTCAGTGTATTTGAATTGCACAGTAAGATAAAACGTCACATCTTCCATTAATTTATAGTTTTAAAATACTTGTTTTAAAATACTCTATACCAAGGAGTTATCTTTCCTCTTTTAACTCAGTCCATATTCAAAATGGATGAATTTGTGGAGCAGTATCTTCCCCTTTTCTAATCCCTTAAAATACTTCATACTGAAAAGGCATCTCTGCAGCAGATAGACATTATGACTTTCAATAGCTCTCTACTAGTCAACCTTGACAATGAGCCTGTTTAAAAAAAAGCCCTTGTATTTCCAGTGTGACTGACCTTTATTAAAATCTGGTGTATTCTTCATTGTATTGCTCAGGTTACATTCCCATCTGAAGACAAAAAATATAAAACCAGTTCAGTTTCTAACTACTGTCATCTAAGTCTGCTCTTGGTAATGTAGGTATTGAGGTGGGATTGCAGTGGGAGGAAGTTGTCTGTCATCACTTGCAGTCATCTCATTACACAGTGGGGAGGCTGAAAGCAATGGCATGTCCACAAGGGCCCCAACAGCATGTGCACCAAAGAGGTCGGCGTTTTACAATGCAAAGTAATGTTTGTACAATACATTTTTATCACTAATATCAATTAATTGGGAAGGAGCAGACATAATTGTATAATTAATCTCTATCACTAATATAATTAATTGGATAAAGAGGAAACATAATTTTTTGTCTATAGGAATTTTAGACAACCCATTTTTATCACTATTTTAGCCATTCCATCTTCACTCCCAATTCCCTAAATTACTTTCTTAATGTATTTTTTGAGGGCTACAAGAGTATAACATTTGGAAAGAGAAAATGACCAAAGTTACTGTAATAGCCCCAAAGCTAAACAGTATGGGTATATTATTATTATTGAGCATATGGCAGAGTTCCTAGCTTGAGATTGAAGTGTTTGTACAGCTGTTGCTAAAGCTGTGGCTCCAAACAATTGCTAGTTGTTCTAATGAGCTCTTCTGCTTTAAATCAAAAGGATGGGGGGAACAGAAAAAAAGACTGTTAAAATTGCTGTTGGATTATTATGTGTATTTAGGTTAATGTGTAACTGCAGTAGGTGAACAGGAAAAAAGTATTTTTAGTACAAGCAGTCCAATAACTTAGGGGTTTAAAACAAATGAAATTTGATGAAGACATTATTTCTTTACGTTCATTTGTTTTTGTAACTTAATATACTAACATTATGTACTGTCTCTTTATAAACCCTACAAGTACACTTGAAGGTGTGCTTAGCAATTCTTAATAGTATTTACACTTTTTGTTTTAAAGTGTTTATTGACTCGTCATATATTCTGTCAGTTTTACTAGAGAATTTTTGGAGGTTTTCTCATGTGTGGGAATTTTTTAAGGCATTTTGAGAGAGAATAAAATGAATCTACTTTCATTTTCTAAAGGTGACACATTTGTAAATGTGTGGTAGAGGTTATGCTTGCTCCAATTTTTTCAAGCTTCTGGACAGAAGGAAAAATACTTTTGGCTCAGCATTTATGCAGATTTTGTGTTGAATTAGTTTTTGCCTTCGTAATTGTAGGACTTGTTCATATCAATTAAGTAAAGTGGTGGAAGCTATCCCTATCTGTGTGTTCATTCTCAATTTCAGTAGTACAGAAGAATTGTGTCTCGCTATTTCCTTTGGAGATCAGACATGCTGAAACTCGCTTTTACAATATCTTAGCAGTATACAACCTTTTCCTTGATGTAGTGGAGGCTGTTTTAAAATCTGCATAGGATAAATTCCTTCCATTGGGATGCCTTGCATTGTTGAGCTTTTGCACAGGGAAGCACAGCATGTGTTGCTTTAAATGACATCTGAGACCATGATTCTTCCTCATGCAGTTTCTGCAGAATTGCTTCTCTCCCTCCCTTCCTCCACAGCTTTCTCTGCTTTCAGCAGAGCTGAGGGCTTGCTGAATGCATCCTTTTCCACCCTCTTTTGGCTGGCTGTTCTGTTATCTGTATTGATATGGACATTTTTGTTTCATGTCTGTTCATAATCTTCCTCTTCTGGACTGATGCACAAAGCACATCAGATGAGCTGCTGTGCTGCTTCAGAGCTGTATTTCTAGGACTGGAGTTTATTTTTATCCATTTCTGAGTGAAAATTTACTTTACGGCAAAAATTAGAGTAGCAGATGATAAAATCCCTACAGCTCAGTAACAGATGAGCAGAATTAATTGTGCAGTTGCCCCAATTAAAATCTGAAGCTGCTCATCATGAATCTTGTCAGGAGCGGTTCCCATGCGTAGTGTGTGACATACAGCTCTCTGCCATGAGCAGAGCTGCATCTTTGCTGCTGGCATCCCTTAGCATGGCTCTTGGGAGGTGGGTTGCACCTGGCAAGCACGAGGCCGATGGATTGTGAGCAGCCAGCTAAACTCTATCTTGTGTCTTAAGCACCAGTGCTGCCTGTGAGGCCCAGCTTCCTCGCTTGCTTCCTTCTTTTCCATTATTTGCCTCATTATTTCTCTGCGCTGGGCGGGCTGCTTGTTTTTGTCAGAGGCAGGGAGTGCTGTGCCATGGAGCAGTTGGAAGGGAGCGAGTGCTGCCAGCTCCCAGTAGAGCTGACAGCTTCAGTAGCTGTCCTGTGCCCTCCACAGCTTCCCATGCTGCCATCTTCAACTCTCCAGCAGCAACAGTGCCGGGGAGCAGGCAAGAGCAGCTGTACACAGCTCCTCTCCACTCAGGGTACAGCAGCAGCCCTGGGCCTGGAACAGTCATTCCTGCTGCATCCCTTCTTCGGGAGGGAGGAGTGGTTGGGCCTTGCCTTTGCCAGATCGTCTACTTTGGCCATCCTGTTGGATATATCTATGTGGATATAGGCATCCAGCTCAAATAGCATATACAGGCAGTTTAAAATATTTGTGTCTCTGTAGTGAAGCTCAAAAATGCCTGTGCTTTGAAAAGTAGTAGAGTCTTTGTGAAACTTTGATAAATTTGATCTTACAAGCTACCAATGTATTCAAAGCAAAATAGGGAAAATGCATTGGTACTGTGGGAAAGCCTGCTTGCTAATATAGAAAAGCAATACTTCTGTAATTTTTTTTCATTATTTACTCTAAGGAACTTTCTCAGCTATTTAATGAAAGAAGGGTGTCACCTTAATTTTCTTAGATTACATGGTATGTGTCAGCCCCTATGAGGGATTGGTTAGTATGTAACATAAATCTATCACTGAAAATCTCACCTGTTGTGGGTCTGCAGAGCAAATAATCTTCTGTGCTCCTTCACACTGGTGTAAAATGATGTCCTATAAGGGGAGACACAGGTGAAGTACAAGAGATGAATAACTGGATGATGGCCCCAGTTGGCCTGAGAAAACTTGCTGGAGGTTGTGCACAAAAAGGAGAAACCTTTGCCTGAAAATTAAAACCTGTTTCTGTTCTTTAGCTCTTATATAAAAGCATGCAAGTGCCTGTGCAGTTAGTGGTTAGGGGAAAGCACCTTCCCTTCCACTGGGAGAAAGTCTTATTAAAATAATCAGGCCAGTTGCTTTGATCTGTAAAGAGGATGGCTTAGTACACCAACATAGAGTAAGACTTGACTGAGAAACAATGCTAAATTACATAAATTTGTCCTTAGCATGTCCTGCCAGGCACATGGATGTAGCTGTCTTTAAACCTGAACAGGTTGCCAGAATAATAGAGTTGAAATCCAGACACTGCCTATTAAAATCTAAGCTGCATAGAGGGAAGCTGAGATTTAATCTAGTAAAAGCTTTTGGTGTTCACAAACTGCGAAACTAAACTTCAGCAATCTAAGTCTTAATACTTCCTACTTGAGACACAAAATGTATTTCTCTCCAGAAACAGGAGAGAAGAACAACTTACTGCAATGAAAGACATGCTCCACAAAGTCCACTTCTCCTTTCTGTAGTGCTGCCTTGTGCTTGTAGCAGTATACAAGGTTTAGATTTGAGGTTTTATTTCCCTGTAGTCTGAATTCCAGGGAGTACAAACAGAACTACTTTTGTTAACCTGGGAAAGTTTTTTTCTGGCACACTATCATGCCTTCTTCCTGCTTAAAAGCTCCAAAAACCAACAACACAAGTGTGGATGCAAAGTTGTCCAGCAGTTCTAAGAGGAGGTTTTTTTCCCATCTGAATGTTTAGCTTACAGATAGCAGTTGTATTTGCAACTCTCTCTGTGTACACTCTGTAAAGCATGTGAAACTAGTTAAAAGCTTGAGTGGAAAACTTGGAAAACCTCGGTTTACAAAAACCTGGTTTTAAACTTATGGGGTAGGAAGGCAGGAGAAGATATTAAGAAAAAATAAAGATAACATAACAATAATATAAGTGTATTAAACCTTTCGGGCATATGCTACTCATTTTTTAATTCAAATGAACAGTATATTCTTTTTGCTCTTCTGAAAGGTTTTTTCATACCTTTCTCTAGTGCAGTTGCAAATATGTCTGTTGAATGACTTTTCTCAATATTAGAAAGACCATTGGAAGTCATTAAGATGACAATCTTAGGGGCAGGGTTGGGTTGTTTTTTTAAATTGCTTGTTGGGCAGTTTAGTATCTCATTAAGAGAAGCTGAAGACTATCTAGCCTCAAGCTTAGAATTCCAGTCTATCTGATGTTAAGATAATCAGGTTTTGATGACATAGAAGACTTAATTATTGCATACATGTAAATCTAAGTGCTCTTGACTAGTGCCTGTATTAGTCAAAATTAATATGTATAATTTATTAATCAGGGGAGATGTGCTAAGGAGTTGAACTCTTTGTCTATTCAGATACTTAAAAGATTACGAACTGGTATTTTGGCATAGTGTGTAACTTGAAATAAATGAAAAGAAAGGTTTGCTAACTGGAGATGAAGGCTCTCTGTTACACACTCCCTACACAAATATGATTGAGGGATTTTCTTCTATGTATTGAGTACTAACTTTTTGCATTTTGTGATGTTTTAAATTTTTTTCTAAGAAACTAGTTTTATGCAAGTTATATCGCTCTGCCTCACAAGTGAAATTTGTGCTTCCCAAAGCATGGGAATATGGTGGAAATACATGGTGAAAATGCCCCCTTTGCAAGCCTGATAATGCTTAAGCTTCATTGTCTTTAAATGGTAACTGCTGTTACGAGGCTTTTTAAAAGTTGAAACATATCTAATGCCTTTACATCAGTACATTCTAGTAGTGATTTGCAAAAAAATATGCAGCAAGGGTATTTTTAAGAGGATACCTAGCAGGAGAGAAATAAAATTCCTGACATACAAAATTATGTGAATGGTCTTGTACATGGCAGATTGGTAACCTCGTACCTCAGAAGCAGTTCCCAGGCAGAAACTGCACATGCGTCCATGACTAAAACAATCCTTGCATTCTCTTTTTTTTTCACACCTTCCTCGTCTCATCTAATAATAAATGATCATTGTATATGCAGGCAGTCTTTTATGAACTTCTCATTAGATGCATGTCAACTCCACCTTGCATATTAAACCTTAAAGTGCGTTACTGTAGATTTGTGTTCTCTGTGTTTCATACCAAAAAACAGCCCTTTTCCCCAAACACTCATAATGTACCTGCAGCAGAACTTATTGATCAGGTGGTTGATTTCTCCTGATGAGCTTTCTGGGCTTTGGTTGGTTGGTTGGTTGAGTTTTTCTTCCCTTAAGTCCATGGTGGATGGCAGTGGCAGAATGACGTGTCAGTCAGGGTTACTGAGTTTGCTCCATTTTTCAGTCTTTGCCCCATCACTGTTTTACAGTCCAGAGACTGTGAAATGTTCTTATTTTTGAGCATTTTGTGTTTTGAGGTGCAGAGCATCAAGCAGATTTAGTTTGATTCCCTAGGTGAAGGAGTTAGGGGTTCCGTAGTCGCTTGCAGTAAAACTCAAAAATCAGCAATATGGAAATAGTTAATATGAAGCAGAGTCTTTCAAGTCATCAACTAGCTTAACATGGCTGATTTATTTTTTAGAGAAAAAAGCAGTTTATTAGTCACAGATGTGCATGTTTCTAGTCTTAAGAAAGCTGGGACTAGAATGAGAATTCCCATTTCCCTTCCAATTTCAAAAATTTGCCTGTTTGTTGGAGGTAACTTTATCTTCTAGTTTGAGGGGGTCAGAACCCATGCTGCTTGCCCTTTAGCTTCAAAAATATATTTATGGACTCTGAGTGAACCCTCTGACCTCACTACCAGAGCAACATATGTGGTTTTTGCTTTCAGGGAAATGGCAGTTAAATGCGTTCTTTTCTTATTGTGGCTATGAATTATAAAACAAAGCCCATCCGTTAGGCTTTTTAAAGTAGTTTTTTTGAATTGCAAAACTTTCTCTACTTGAACAAGTAGTGATTTTATTAAATTCGATGGTTTCTTGTTGGATTGGTGTTGCTGTGTATGACTGCTATATATGTGCTAGGCTTTTCTTCTCTCCAAGATGTCCATCTGTTGCATTTATCTTTTTCTAAAAGGGAGTCTAATTCTCACTAGAAAGTTTACTGTACTTGAAACACATTTGGGGTTAGCATACCCCAAATTTATTCCATCTGTTTTAGATTTAAAATTCTATGTTGTTCTCACTTGAATTTTGAATACTCCTTTTTTCCTCTTAGCATGTCGTAGTGATAAAGTATTCTTGAGCAATGCTAGAAAAACAATTTTCTATGTAGTCATAAAGGAAACAAAGCCGATTTAGTGTAAACAATCCCAAGCATGGTAATGCATCAAACCAAGTCTGTATCCCTAATTACATAGATAGAAGTCATATATAGTGATGGGACGGGGAGAAATGAGACACTCCCATGGGGCTCTTCTCACAGTGAAGGCGAAAGGTCTTTCTGTGCTCTTAAAAATGCCTGTATTGGATATTGATATTCCCTAATGGTTCGATCTGGCAATGCCTCTACATAAATACATGAACGCGGGCACCCAGGTTCTGTACATGACTGTGCTTTAGTATTGTTGCTGGGGTCGTGAGGATACAGATGGGAGTAAGTAAGTGGAAAATCTGGATGCCTGTTGGCTGGAATAGGGTGGGAAAATAGATGGTAAAGGGTCTCTCTGGGAAAATACTGACATAGAATATTTCTAGTGAGTGTTAACTCAGCTATGAGGTTTTAGAGATGTTTTCTGCAAATTTAAGGAGGGGCAAAAGGTCAGATCTGATCTCTGAAGAGGCCTAGTGGGCTGGTATTCTTTTCAGGTTAACAGTGGTTATTTTAAATCTCTATTTTTTAATGCCCTATTTAATAAAATTAGATCTTTAGGCTGATGCTTATATAGCAATGAAGTATTTTTATTGATTTAAAAAGGTGTTGTCAATGCATCCAAGTATCTTAAGGGCGGGTTTCAGGAAGATGGGGCCAGGCTCTTTTTGGTGTCCAGTGACAGAACAGGGGGCAATGGGCGCAAACTGAGACGTAGAAATGTCTGTCTGAATATGAGGAAGAGCTGCTTTACTGTGAGGTTGGCAGAGCACCGAAACAGTCTGTCTTCAAAGGTTGTGGAGTCTCCTTCACAGGAGATACTTAAAACCTGCCTGGATGAAACCCTCTACACCCTGCAGTGGGCATGTTCTAGCTGATCTCCAAAGGTCCCCAACCTTTGTGATTTTCCTTCTCTCTGAGTGATTTCAAGATTTAAAGAGCAAAGTGGAACAGTGCTATCATTTCAGTGTGCTGCTTACATGATGTCCACTTTTGTGATTCCCTGAAGCCCCAATAATACTTCAGTAAGGATTTCATATTAAGTCATGCAGAAGGGAAGATAAGAAGCAGTTACATGCCGCATGCCAAATGAAAACTAATGTTGTGTGGGAGGATATGGGTGAAGTATGTGCTGTGGAACATGTCTGACTTACATTGTTTTGTCTCTTAGATCCTCTCTGCTTGAGCAGAGCGTACTTATTTCTCCATGCTCTTTTCCCTCCCCCTGCCCACAAACTCTTGGCTGAATTGGGTTAAGAGTTAGGAGTGGTACAGCAGAAGTACAGTCAGACAAAAATACTTGCCTTCCACAGTTTCAGGGCCTCTGTCCTGTACTGCTTGGTTTTACAAGAAATTCTGTAGTTGCTAAGTGTAGTTTGTCAAAAGGATGTGTGAAAATCTGAGGAGGTGGAACACACTTTATAAAAAGAAGGAGTTTATTAACTGGATGCATGTTATATGCTTAGAAATAGGCATGTTTATGTAAAAGTCAATCGTATGCAATCAGTTACTGCACCACCATGCTGCCTTTTTGTTAGAAAGGAGTAATTGCAAAGGAAAGAAATGCAACAGATATAAAAATACAAAAGAGTGCAGGGTGAACTTCAGGCTTAATTTTTTCTTCTTATGTAAACAAGTGAATGTTCTCTATTTTATTTGCATGGAAGAACCTTGTATGAACTGTTATTGAGAAGGAAACTATATACAAATGAAAGAAAAATTTGTCTGAGTAGTTACAACTTCTTCAATCTTAGGAGTTTTGGAAACAAGGCATTTAGTTTGTGCTTTTAGAAACTTGTTTACAATAACACCACTATTTTCTCATCTTCAACAGTCCACTAGCAGAGTAGCAGAAGGTTATTTACTGAAATACCCATCAGCTGATGTTTGCTGTGATTTCTAGAACAAGACATCTGATAATAATTAAAATGCATGATACAGTAAATGTAAAGATAAGTTTGGTGAAAGAGCAGTCAAACCAAATTCTTACAGATGTTTAACAGGAGATTGTTTGGATTCCTGTGGAGAGCTTGCAGATGGTTGCAAGTTTTGCTTGGAATTTTTTTAATAAGCAGATCAGGGTTTTTTAAAGAGTCAAAAATCTGTCATGATGTGGATGCTGGTGGCTAGTAGGCTTGCTTTTCTTGCATATGTGCTGAGAACCCCTAAGCAGTAATTCTGGTGCCTTGAGGGATACTCAGTTTGCAACTTGAAAACCATTGTTATAGATAATTAATTTCTTCCTTATGCTTTCCACTTCAGCAAGAAAGTAATGTAGCAGTTCTTAGCACTGCTCTCCCATGATTTAGAGACAAAGACAGCTAGTGTTGCTTTGCATTTGCTTTTTTGCTAATACCCTTACTTAAAACCTTGAAGCCATGTTAATGACACCATGTGAACCCTCCTTACCTATGCTCACAACAGCTACAGCTGTTGCTGGAAAATAATTCTGCCATTCAAGATGTGACTTGATATAAAGCATTAGCAGCTAGCTTGTTAGACTGAAAGTATGATTTTTAAAATTTGTTTATCTTCAGCTTTGTGGAAACATGATGAAAGTGGTGGTTAACAGCAATTATTATGTATGTGTTCATAGTGTGTAAGTTACAAATGTTCTTGGCATCAGAGCTGATGTACCTTAATGGTGCCATGGGTTTTATGAGAACAGAGAAACATTTTCATAAACAGCATGATAGATCACATTTTGGATTCCAAAGAAAGGGTGCCCTTTGTGAAACAGCTTGAACATGAAGGAAAAGTAAAAAGTCCTAACTTTTTATATCCACATTTTATGTCTCTTTCCCCATCTCCATTCAAAACCATCATTTACATTTAAGCGCTCTGTGGAAATGGAACAACCTCACATATTTGCATGTGGATCCAAGGATTTGGATGTTTCTGATGAAATGTTTTGCTACATCAATGTAGCAATATTATGTAGCAGTGCAGAATATTATTCCACAAAGTTCAAACTATCTCTGGTCAGATTGGCAATACACCTCTTAGGGCAAACCTGCCAGAAGAAGTGATCTGAACATCTGTGTCAAGCTTTAAGAAGGAGTACAAGCACTACAAATAACTCCCAGCAGGAGAAACATTCAACAAAACATTATTTATGTCATCCTTATGTAAACTATCTGTCTGCAAAAGTGCATACACAGGGGGAAAAAAAACCCCATATTTAACAACCTAGGATAGTCCACACTAGTGGTGGACAAGATTTAGAAGAGTAGTGTTACAAGAATGTTTCCAGGTCCCCACTTCACACACACCTCCTTTCAACGCCCCCTCCTCCCCTACCCAAAAAAAAAAAAAAAAGAGGAAAAAGAAAAGATAATTTTTAGGAAAAATGCTGGGGGGAAACAGCATTCTGCTGCATGGGAAAGAAAGAAATCTGGTCTCACAATAGCTAACCAGTGGGTGTTCATTATAAGCATATAGTCCTGGTCAAGTGACAGGAACCTTAGCGGGAAAGTGTTTTTGACCTCATGCACATTAAACTATGTCTTGAGAAAAGTGTATCCTTTGTTTCATTACAGAACTTCAAGTATGTCATGCTGAGAACTACTGCTGATCCTGAGATTCCAGCAAGTGGGCTTTTAAACACTGCTTGTGCCTTTTTAAGAAACAAACAAAGCAAAACCAACACTCACAGAAAATTTAAGCAGAAGACAGACATTTAACTGTCTTCTGGTTTCTTCTTCCCTCTGTCCCAAGGGTAGGAGAAATATATAAATAACAAAAGTAATTGGAGCATTTGTAATTAAATTTGGTGTTTGAAAAATGATTTTCTTATCTCACTAAGGCAATTATTGTTACCCTTCATGTCTTTGCTCAAAGCAGTAAACATTGAAAGATAAAACACGCATATCCTTCCATAAAGTTACATGAGTTACATGACATATAGAAAGTATAATTCACTATCAAATAAGCATCAGCAGTGGGAAGTAGGAATTATATTTGAGGCAGGAAGGACTTAATGAAGCTTGCCTGTTCTAAACACATCAGTGGTGCTTATGCGTGGACAGCCATGTGCAGCATGAACACTGATAGTTGCAGTATCATTAAAGGCCAGGTTACATCAAAAAAATCTCATTGATTGGTCCATAAATTAAGTACCATATCCATTATTACATACATCCATTTGTATCTCACTTGACAGTGCTTTAGCTTTAAAGTGATTGCCTTGTTCTTTTTTCCAGACTCTCTTTCGGTCTCCAGCAACGATGCTAGTCCTCCCGCTTCCGTGACATCGCTTCAGCCCCACATGATCGGTGCTCAAAGCTCCCCGGGCCCCAAGCGCCCTGGCAACACCTTGAGGAAATGGCTCACCAGTCCTGTGAGGCGCCTTAGCAGTGGGAAGGCAGATGGGCATGTCAAAAAACTGGCCCACAAGCATAAGAAAAGCAGAGAGGTCCGTAAAAGTGCTGATGCAGGCTCTCAGAAGGACTCCGATGACAGTGCAGCGACCCCACAAGATGAAACTGTTGAAGAGGTAAGTGCTCAAGGCAGTTTCCCAAGACTTTTGTGTATGTTTTTCAAGGAACTAAATGTTTTCAGGTGAAGGTTGTCTCGTCTACTGACTATCCAGCAATGGAGCAAAGTGTTACATGCCCTGTGCTCATCCTTCAATGCTGTACTCTGTGTGAGTTCTGTGCCAGGCACAGTTTTGTGCCCTCTGAGAGCGTTAGTGAAGCTCTGTGAAGTGCCTGTGATTTAAAAAGAGAAACAGGAGAATAAAAAGTTGTCCTTTGGCTTTACTGCCTTATGCTAATTAGGAAGGTGGCTTTGTGAGTAAAGGTGCTTCAAGATCTGGGAATAATCAGGTAATTTTGTACTTCCCTTGCTTTTCTTGTTGATGGATCAGGGAGTGTAGGGAGAGCTGCTTAACTGCTTAAAGCTCTAATTGCACCTTGCATAAGAGTCAGAGCACAGGAAAATTACTGGCTCTTCAATGCAGGCTAGTTACCACTAGTCAAATAATAATAATCGCATAATTTTCATTGGAGAGAAGGAAATTGCGAACTGTTCCAAATTTTACCACCAAGGACATCTACTGAGGGCTTCCCTTCTTCCCACATACATGTGCCTCTCCTTCAAAGTCTGGAATTCATGTATGAACAAAGCTGGTTTCCAGTTAGGTGCAGAGAAGAGCCAAATTCTCTGTAACCTATAGTTCAGGCTGAAATAAATGTCATGTTACTGCTTCCAAGAGCACAGCTGGGTGCATGTTACTCCCTTTTATTAGATTGACTCTGACTGTTGATTTTGGTACTTACCATACAGAAAAGTGGTCTCAGTTGCCCAAGTTTTTATTTATTGCTGCTTTTTGTTTTTTATCTTCCTCCCAACATATTTTTCTACCTGGAACACTACTGAAGTTCCACAGTATGTGTAGGGAAAGGAAAGACTGAAGACTTGGCAGCATGATGAATTGAGAGATGTTGGTTAGGAATGAATACTGACCTCTGACTTTGAATGTCAGGCTGTAGAAAGAGACCCTTTGTGCTGCAGTTGTTACATCGTTTTGGCAGTATCTGTTATTCTGCAGTTCTGTGAGTCAAGGGAAAAATTTAAGGCCAGTGCCTTGAAGTCAGGAAAAAACAATAACCATCTATGCTGTCTTTCTGTAAAGGTAGATAAATTATCGTGTGAGATCAGTACATAAAACTTTGGGTACTTGAAATCAGACTCTTCGTGGGGGACAGAAAGGATCATTGATGAAATCCTTCATATTTTAATAGGGGTTTTTTATGTACTCTAGAAGTCTTGCTATGATACAGAGCAAGATATATATTTCAGAGAGATACAGATTTCTCTTTACAGAACTGAACTTGGAAAGCAAGCATGGCTTTGATAACACTTCCCTGTGGTAAATTTCATCTGAATGTCTTTTTCTTAATATTTGAATTCTTTTGCTTTTACCACACATTGAAAAGTGTCTTTGGCATCTGCATTTTCCCCCTCCTTTAAGGAGTGTTTGTAGGAGCATCTTGACTTGTTGGGAGAGGGCTGAAACTACAGAATAGACTTAAAACGAGCATGTGATAACAAGTTTCATGCTGTTGAGATAACAGAGCTTGAACATCTTGATGTTATTTACAGAGGGGTCGGAACGAGGGGCTGAGCAGTGGCACACTTTCCAAGTCATCCTCTTCAGGCATGCAGAGCTGCGGAGAGGAGGAAGGTGAAGAGGGAGCAGATGCTGTGCCGCTTCCTCCTCCCATGGCAATTCAGCAACACAGTCTCCTGCAGCCTGACTCACAAGATGACAAGGTAGGACCAGGACATGGGGGAGGCTTCACATGATGCGATAACCTCTGCACAAATCTTTCTTCTGCTTCCAAAGGTCTTGAAAATGTACATAATACAGCTTCATGGTAGACAGAAGTAATGACTTTTGCCCTATAGGCAACTTTAAAAGGGTGTTCTATGAAAAGAACATGAATTAAATCCTTCTCCATTTTAAGCGCACAAATGTAGAAATTTTTTCTGCTAGTACTTTAAATGTGGAAATGTGCTGCTTTCTGTGCCCACAGGATAATTTACGTCACTTTGCCTGATGCCATATTTAGTTATTAGAGTCCAATTGTTTTATAATCATACCTTCCGTTATTCTTGATTTTTGTTTGGGCTTTTTTTTTGTTGGTGCAGGGGACGGGGGGAGGAAGAGGGGGATGCCTAAGAGAAAGGAATTACCAAATAAGAGTAATAATTGTCATGGTTTAACCCCATCCAGCAGCTAAGCCCCACACAGTCACTGTTCCATTGTCCCTGTGAGAATCAGAAGGGAAAGAGTGAAAAAACTCTTGGGTTGAAACAAAGACAGATTAATAGGAAAATCAAAAGCCATGCACACAAACAAGGCAAAGCAAGGAGTTAATTCTCCACTTCCCATAGATAGGCAGGTGCTCAGCCATCCCGAGGAGAGCAGGGTTCTGTCATGGGTAGCGGTGACTTGGGAAGGTAAAAGCCATTGTTCCAAATGTCCCCTCTTTCCTTTTTCTTCCCCCAGCTTTATGTGCTGAGGATAATACAATATGGACTGGAATATCCCTGTGGTCAGTTGGAGTCAGCTTTCTGACTGTGTCTCCTCTCAACTCTGTGTGCCCCCCCTCCCATTCTTGTCACCAGTGGGGTGGAGTGAGAAACAAAAAAGACCTTGGTGCTGTGTGAGCTGTGCTCAGCAATAGCTGAAACACCCCTGAGTTACCAACACTGCTTCCAGCACAAATCCAAAACATGGCCCCATACCAGCTACTGTGAAATTTAACTCTGTCCCAGCCAAAACCAGCACATAATCCATCTGTTTTTCACTAAAAAAAATGCATTAAAATTGAAGGTAAAAATTTTGAACCGGTAATAAAACTTCAGATGTAGGTAGTAACTGCATGAAGAAAATCTTACTTGTGAATGATCTGTTTTTCTTTAATGTTATGATATTCATACATTAAGAGAGTTTATTTCAGTTTTGAACCTGGATCAGACATTTAATGGACAAGTATCAGGTCTGGAAATAGAGGGGTTTAAAAAAATGGAAGTGATCTGGACTTGTACAGCAAATATGCACATTATTGTTTTCTTGCCATTTTGCTCCTTAAAATTTTTAACCTTTGTAATCTACAGCACTGAATATTGCTAGTGAATTTTGTGATTGCTTGCTCTCTGTTCTCAATGGTGCAGATGTTATTCATAACTTTAGTAGATCTTATTTATTTTTTCTTATTTTTTTTTCTTCTAAAAACACTGCCTTTCAGTAGGAATCTCACTCATCCCTGAAGCTATCATTTGTAGGATCAAAATGGGTGGTTCTTACACTGTGTGTATTCAATTCCTACACATTTGCTGAATTGACAAAGTGTAACATATGAGTTGAAGAGTTAATATATTGGAAAATATTCCTGAAACAAAAGAAGCAAAACTAAGCCAGCCTTCAGAGCTGATGTTTTCTCACTAGAATAATCTCAATTTCAGATTTAGAAATAAGATGAAAATAATATTGGTGAAAATATATTTAAGCTCTTGCACATGAGCTGCCATATTTGCATGTTCCTTTAGTGAAAGAAAACAATTAATATACAAATATTATAAGAACTTCTCCACAGAAAAATTAATTTTGTTATAGACCCCTTTACATAGCAAGAACACTTACATGAAGGGATATGTTTGTAAGCTTACTTTTGTATTTCTGGTGCAAAGTTAGACATGTACCACAGTAAAGAAAGACTCTTTAAGTAGTTTTCCATCTTCAACAAGTTTTATTTTCACTGCTGTTGTGGTTTAAACCCAGCAGCCACCAAGTATCACCCAGCTGCTTGCTTACTCCCCTGCCAGTGTGATCAGGGAGAGAATGGGTCAAGTAAAAGATAGAAAACATATGGATTGAGATTAAGCAAAAACCATTCACGCAAGCAAAGCAAAACAAGGAGTTAATTCACTGCTTCCTATGGATGGACAGGTGTTCGGCTATCTCCAGGAGAGCAGGACCCCATCAGGTGTAATGGTGACTTGGGAAGAAAAATGCGATCACTCCAAATGTCCTCCCCTTCCTCCTCCTTCCCTCCACATGGTCTGGAATATCCCTTTAGTCAGTTTGGGTCACCTATTCTGGCTGTGTCACCTCCCAGCCTCCCAAGCATTCCTCACCAGCAGGGCAGTACATAAAAAGGGAAAAGGCCATGGCTCTGTGTAAGCCCTGCTCAGCAATAACAAAATCATCCCTACATTATCAACACATTTTTTAGCACAAATCAAAAATGCTGCCCCGTACCAGCCACTGTGAAGAAAATTAACTATACCCCAGCCAAAATCAGCACAACTTCTTAAAAATTTACTAGGCACCCACTTCAGTAAAAACATGTTGGGACAGTTTTTAAAGTAGCTGAAACTACCTTTAGAGAAGAGTTCGGAGAAGTTAAAACTTAGTAAAGTTAGCATTATACCATAATTTTCAAAGCATGTAAATAATGATTCCTCTGCAATGTGTCATTACTATGCAATATTTGTCTTTCATGGTGGGAGGCAAAAGGTCCCCTCATGGGGCATCCTGGGAGGTTGTGTGTGCCCCCCTGAAGTCCACACACCACCAACTTCCAGCATCTAAAGTAAATGCTTTATTGGAACACAGAAGTGAGAGGCCAGAGCAAAATTTTACCCAGGAGAAGGTAGTTGGCTCTATTGATAGAGTTACTGATTAATAAAAGGCTTGCAAACAAGTTCCCAGTTGTCTGTCTTCTGGGCGGAGTCCTTCTTCACATTCCTGCCATGCTGGGTGGTTTCTTGGGCTGCTCAGCTACTCCACATCCCAAGGAATGTCTCCTCCTTTCTGTGACCTCAGAGACTTGGCATTTGTCTATGCCTCCCTGAAGCATTTCTTCCTCTCCAGAGCTCCTGCTCAGTGCTGGAAACACGCTGTTTGCTGGGTTTCTCCTTCCCCTCTTAGCCTGCTGTGGGCCCCTAGCAGCCTCTCATACCTGTGTGAGCTCAGTTGCTCCCTCCAGCTTTTCTTTCTTTTCTGGACAAATGACAAATGATGTATTCTGCTCCCAGAGTACATCATCAGGAAAATCAGCAAGGAGTTTTATCTGTGCAGCTCCTTCTTTTTCAGATAATATGTAATATAACCACAAGCACTGGAAATCACAGTTCTGAAGCTTTACCTCACATACCCCAACAGAGTAATAAAAGAGACCAGAACCAGAACCTGATTTCAACACTTAGCAGTGTTTTTAAAGACAAAGCTGAGCTCTGCATCCAAAGTGAAAACTCACACACAGGCACGGCTGTGGAAAACCTGGTCAACAGTCAGATGTCAGGAGCATGTAAATTGCCTAAAAGACAGGCCAGCTTGTGGGATTGCACAGTTTTTGGTGTGCATGCAAACATCATGTGCTAGGCCATGCTGATTTGTCTAATAGCACTGAATGACACAACCGTTTTCTCCCCTAAGAGCTCATCTGCACACTATATGCCTTCTTTCATTCAGCAGAATCATTGCACACATCATGGATTTGCATTTGGTGGCAGTTTACAAGTTGTTTGCATTTAATTTTTGGATAAGCAGTATTAAAAGTTTCAAGACCAGTTGTGTTAATATGAAACTAATTATTTTCACTTTTTGTTTTCTCTTTTTGTAAACTCTGATGCAGCATTATGTTGACTTGTGTTCTGTCTCTGCTTTGGCTCAGTTCCCATATCTTTCCGTTTAAAGTTATCTGTATTTCCTTTGCTTACCCAGCCCGTTTTCCTTTCCAAAAAAGGCAAATACAAGGAAAGCTACCTAAAGTCTGCTTTGGTTTTTTGGGGTTTTTTTTTTCTGTTGTTGTTGTTTTTTAGTTTTGTTTTATAATTTTTTTGTTTGGGTTTTTTTTGTGTTTTGGTTTTTTTATGTGTTTACTTATGGGGAGTCTTGTTACACCCATGCTTGATTTGAGCAGAACCTTCTGTGTTGAGTCATTATTTGTGCTGTTTGTTTGTCCGGTTTGTTGGAAATGTTTGCAGGACAGCTTGCCCTGTCCTGCATGATGTTCACTGTGCTGTTCGTAATATGAAATACAGTTCGTGTTACACCCTGTTTCCACTTTCCAGTTTCTAAATGATAAATGTAATATGCAAACAACTCTGTTTGCAAATTACTGAGGCTGAATTTAATGGCCTTCTCCCAGAATCCTTTACTGTGAACACCTTTTACCTTCAGTTGTATCTATAAACTGGCATTTTATAGCTTATGAGGCCAGAGATCTTCTGTGCTCTACACATACCATTGGGAAAAATGGATGGCACAAGGAATGGTGAGCTCAATTTCCCATCTGAATCTGGGCAATATACTCCAGCTCTTTTAGAAAAGTAAATGCCCCTGAGTTATTGGTGTATTTTTTCGTAACATAATAATGCTTCCTCCTTTATTTCAAGTCTTCTTGATTTCTCTTAGTGTTCTGCAGTTGTTGCTTTGTTTAAGCAGCAATAAAATAGGTTAACAAACTGCTGTCCATTGGGTCAACTCAGGCAGTCTTCATAGGTATTTGCCAGGAATTATCAGCAATTGTATTTCCTCGACTACTATTGCATGTAGGAGCAGGAATTTTTATCCCAGCATTTAACTTCTATGGGGTTTACTTGAAACTTCCAACTCCAGCTGCTCAAGTTGGAAGGGATGATCTTAGTGTTACATGACACTGACAGTGCCCATTGGGTATCTTTGTCTGACATAGAAGTGAAGGAATCTCTTGATCCTTGAGCAAGTACCGGGCTAACTCTGTGATTCTCCTTCCTTTGTGTCATTGCACAGACATCTTCTCGATTGTTGGTGCGGCCCACCAGCTCTGAGACACCCAGTGCTGCAGAACTCGTCAGTGCAATTGAAGAGCTCGTCAAAAGTAAAATGGTGAGACTGACCAGAAGGTGCATGTGACTAAAGAAGTTGTGTCTTCAAGTCCCAGCCTGCTATTCAAAGAAAACCTGCAAAATTCGCTGTCTTATTTCAAAAGTCACTTTCTGGGTTGATGAACAGAATAATTTTGTGCACACTCTTTTGTAAAAGCATTTATTGAATAGGTAGATGGCTATGTAAAGGAGGAAAAAGCAATAAATAAGAGAGAGAGAGAGACATGATGGTAGAAAATTTACTAAGTATGTCCTGTTAGTAGAAAGAAAATGTCCTGTTCGTAGGATGAATGCAAAGACCCAGGGTCTTGGACTAGTAGACCTTTGTGAGAAGAATCCCTGAAATTAAGTTTATTGCGAATCTTACAGGGCTCAGCAGTAAAGCAGGAAACTCTAACAGCAGAAACATTTTTGTTATCTAGTTGCTCTTTAGGCAACGATAATGAAGAAATAAGTAAAAGACTAAAGGGATCATTTTGCATGTTAGTGCCTTCATCCTTGTTAACAAATTAAGTAGGAGGAATCTGTGTCAGCTTTTTTAAGGTTTCTGTGTTTTAAATTTTCCATGTTTCTGAAGATCGTCACTGACATATTTTAAAGTTTTCATGTTTCTGAAGATTCACATTATGTGCATAATTCCAGGAAGGCCCTTTGTAATCAAAATCCAGTTTGACCCAGTCTGGGAAAAACTTCTCCAGCTGACCCTGTTTGAGATTGGACTATATGGTCTCAAGAGCTTTTTACAGCTTTTGCAGCATAGCCTCTCTTAGGCTCAATAGGAAGTACCTTTGTGAAAACTACAAAGAATTGCAGCATGGCAGCCCCATGTTATCAGAGGCTGATATTTCCCAGGTTCATTCTAAATTGAAGCAGCTTTGACTTTCAGAGCTAGAAATTTTATGGTTCTCTCATTCAGAGAAAATTACATTATTGCACAAAATAATTACTATTCTCTCTTGGGTATTAACTTTTCTTTCTACTTCTCTTATACCAGAAGGGTGAATACAAAGTAATCTATGGGAAAATTCAACAGTCTTTTGTAAACAGAAAGTTTGGTAGTCCACACGTCTTTCAGGCTGCCTAGCAGTGAATATAACTTAATGATCCATGCATATGGGAGATGTTCTCATTTCATAGCTTGAGCTTCCCCTGGGTTTTGGGCAAGTCATACCATTATTGGTTTTTACTTTTTGCAGGGAAAGAAAAAAGATTATAGCTGAACCTCACCCCAGTGGAAGTAGATGTGTCTTGCAATAAGGCTGTATCACATGCAAGGAAAATGTGATATATATCTGTAGCTTGATCCAAGATTATGGGCTTGAATTAAAGAAATACAATGATTATTTCTTAGATTATATCCTGTTGCTTCTTCAACTTTTATACAAACAGAAGCCTGTGGAGTCCATGTAAAGAAGACAGTGTATGTGGGTGAGGATACAGGGACTCTTTCTAGGATCTGAACAGGCTGAAAAACAACATTGGCAGTGTAGAAGTCATTATTTTCTTAACTGAGACACTATTTTGGCTAGTTATTAAGATAGGCAAAACGTCTGACAGAGAACACCACTTCTCTTGAGTTAAAAATGTGACATCATAAAAATCTCCTTTAAAGATGTCCTATTTATTGTTGAAAGTAACTTGTATATGCCAGAAGTTGAATATGACAAATATAATTTAATCCCCAGCAATGAGGACACATTTGTGTCGCTCCCACCATAGAAGTACTTGCATCATGAGAAGGAGACTCTGACTTTTATCCATTGCTGCTCAAAGCAGTTCAACTCCTTTATTTTCCTGTGGAGAGAAGACTGTCATCTCAAATGTGCTTCTTAAATGTGCTTCAAAGGCTCAGTTATCATGGAAAGCCATGTTGTTGCCTGATTTCCTGGAGGCTTATGACTTGCTTTGCCAAGATACATTAAAGTAATTGATCTCCCATAGATTGCTATATAAAGTGGCTTGCAACGTGTCTTCTGAATAAAGGAGAAATAAATCATTGTTGCTGACTGTCTTGAATACCTCCTCAGGCTCTGGAGGACCGTCCAAGTTCCTTGTTGGTAGATCAAGGTGACAGCAGCAGTCCATCCTTCAACCCTTCAGATAACTCCCTTCTATCCTCCTCATCACCCATAGATGAGATGGAGGAAAGGAAATCCAGCTCCTTAAAAAGACGACAGTAAGACCTATTTATTTATTTATTCATTCATTCATTCATTCATTCATTTATAAAAATGCTTAATTTGAACTGGCAGCAGAAGCTGTTAGTTTGAAAGTGGGAGGACTTGTATTAAATGTCAAGGATGTGGTCACATTTCTCTGTGACATTCAATCTGTGATTTTTAATTCTAGTCATACCTGTGTTTGCATGTCACTCTCATTTATTTGGGAAGATGCTGATCTTTAAATGTCCAAAAGTCTATTAAGCTTTAAAAAAATGGTCATTCCCCTCTTTGTATTCCAACCCATGTTTAATTTCTCTACGTGGTAGTAAGCTGTTACTATGGTAGAATAAAAACATGCCTGGTTTCAGATTTTTTAAACTTGTGTATAGAAATAACCATCTGTATAGCTAAGAGTCTCCAGACCAGAGACATAATAGCATTTTATTTTAAACAATAGTTAAATGTTTCATTTTAATGTCACATTTAAGAAAACATCTGACTTTAGATAAACAGAAGCAAGTCTTGTCCAGTTTTAACGTCAAAGCAGTATCTTTCTAAGAACCAATGTACATTAATTCTTCCATTTCAGTTCTGTCTGTCAAAGATATGTGACTGCATATGTTGAAAAAGTTGTATGTATGCCATTAATCATCTTGAAAAATCTGTTTCATTCTTTAATATTTGTTCACCTGTTTCCTTCCACTGTAGCTATGTCTTACAGGAATTAGTGGAAACAGAGCGAGATTATGTGCGAGATCTGGGCTATGTAGTTGAGGTATGATGGTTTTAATTCTCTTGATCTCTTATTTTAAAATGTGTTACTAACCAGCTATGCAGCTTGAACCTCACTTTTGTTTTTCAAACAAAGGAAGAGACTAAAAATGTGGAAGTTTACATGCTGAGTTTTCCCTCCTGTAGGTTTTAATGTATTAAAATACAAAATCAGGTTTCATTCCTTTTTTCCTGTTACTGTGTTCACCTTATTGTTTTTTTGAAGAGAGTAGTTCTTTTGCCTTTTTTTTTAAATCGCTACCTCTGGCCTAATGTTATCCTAGTAGATAGTGGGTTTATTTAGCACATCTCAATTAAAAAAAATACCATAAAAAAGAAAGCATTGTACCTCAGCATACAGAGCAGCTACCCAAGATTTGAAAGTCCTCCTTCCTCTCCTACCACTAGGCTTCTCTTAGACTTCCTAGCTTTCCCTGCTGTAAAATGAGATAACATCACATATCTCCCCTCAGTCTTCAGCTACCAACAAAATGCATTTAGAAAAGTAGAAAGGGATGAGCATGACAGTGAATTTTAGCCTAATAAAGTTTAATTCTTAAACTCTATTTTGAAGGTGGGGGGGAAAGAAAGATCAGCATTATGATAGTGTTTTTACGATATTTAAAGTGTGCATTAGGAGTCTGTGAATAGATGTATTTTTGTAAATAACAACATAATTTCTGGTGAAAATGCTGGACATCAAAATATATACTTGGAAAACCAAAAGCAGATCTGGCTATTTAGGAATAGAACTATTGGCTGGAAAAAAGGAGTAGAGTTGCATAAATATTAGAAAATATAAAAACACTCCCAGTCTAACTATATGGTAGAATTGCTTAGTGAGACAGCTGTGTAGAAACCAAAAATAAGATGGGATTATGGGAAAATGTCAGAGGAGCTTTATTGCAGCGAGAATGCTTGCTAACAGAATTGTTTTCTATCTTTTTTGTGTTTGGTTTGCTCATACTGCACAGTCCCATGGGCAGTTTCCTCCTCTGTGCACCTTGGTGTGGTGTTACTGTGAATGAAGTAAGAGACACAGAGCAGAGCAGCACAGAAGCCACTTCAGTGGCTCTGACATTTTCTCAGCCCCACTTGGCCAGGCCTTGCAGCTCCAGGCAGTAAGGAGTGGGGCTGAGGAAGTTTCCATCATGCTTTGAGCCCATGCACACAAGCTGAATTAGACAGAGTGAATTAATTTTTCTAGTGCTGTTGTGTAGACAGCCTCACCTCAATCTCTGATACTTTGTGTCTGTGCTTTATGTTATGCTGTGTTATAGAACAGTTTTCAGGTTTGGCTTTGTGTCCCAAGCAAGTTGTTGCCATTGGACCACTTCAGGGACAAGGGGGCTTAAAAGACAACTTGCTTTTTCTTAAGTAAGAATATTCACAGTGAATTCACTTGGACTGTTGCAGGGTTATATGGCACTTATGAAGGAAGATGGTGTACCTGATGATATGAAAGGCAAAGACAAGATTGTATTTGGAAACATTCACCAGATTTATGACTGGCACAGAGAGTACGTATTGTACTTAAAAAAATATTAGACTGACTTTAGGAATTATTTCCTCTGATATTCAGACACAAGGTAAATGCAGTTGGTTTTGTGGTTTTGTGCTTTGACTTGTAGAAAATGTAACTTCAGCCTACAAAAGATGGTGTGAAGATTTGCTTTAAAGAAGAATGCGTGTGTGTATATATATATATATATATATAGCAAGTACTTCAGCTGAGGATCTCTAACATTGATAGAACTTTGTACATTGCTTTCTCTCTAACAATACAGTCTAAAGAATTTCTTAGGGGTGGTTAGCATCTGAAACATTTAAACTAGGAAGGGGAAAATTTTCAATCAATATATGTGAAATCTAGTAATTTTGCTAGTGAATGCCAGGGTTTTTCTTCATCTTGGCATGGATTCAGCATATCCTTTTAAAAAAATATATTGAAGTGTTACACTGTTAACGTTGTCATTTTGGACATCATTAACATCTAAAGCTGCTGATAGGAGACACAAAGTATCTTGCCTTGCAGTAAGAACAATTTGCCTTGCAATTACCTGTTGCTCTAATGTGTGCTGTCAGAATAAAAAGAACTGTTTATTGTGTTTATGTTTAGCTTCTTTTTAGGAGAGTTGGAGAAGTGCCTTGAAGATCCAGAAAAGCTGGGATCCCTGTTTGTTAAACATGTAAGTGCAAATGTCTTTGTTGGCAAGCTCTATTGCTGCTACTGACCAACATGTTTGTATATTAAAGTACAACACAGGTAACAGAGTGCTGTACAATGTTCTTCGCCTGTAAGAGGTGGAGAGATTGCTTTTAAGATCTTATAAATAGAAGAAGTAAATGCTCTAGTCTTTGTCCCCAGTACCTTCCTGTGGAGAGGGAACATGAATGTGAGCCCCATTTCTCTGTTCAGTTACACTTCAGTGCAAGGGAATCATCATTTCATATGATACCTGCCTTCTAATCCCAGGTATCCATGCAATAGCATGGAATATAAGAAATACAAATAGGAAAGAGGCTCATTCTTCTTCCAGTTTGAGCGTGTTCTAGTTTTGTATCCTTTCCCCTTCTGAGAATTTGTCACTGGCAAAGTGGGAAACCTGTAGGAAGTAGCTCTCTCTGTTTCTGATTGTTGTTTTACTGTCTCCTGGTATTATTTGTAATTAAGTTGTCTTTGAAAGGCACCTTTACCACTCCAGATGGAAAGGCAAGCTGTGATGCTATTACAGCATCCTCTAGCAAAACCCTATCAGCTAGAACACAATGATTCAGTTCCTGTTCTTAATCTGTGTCCTGTGTCCTTTCCAATCTCCATCTTATTTTTTCATTTCTTTCTTACCATTTATCTTTACTGGTCAGTACTCTGTAAGTCTCTGGGAAGCAAAGCCCCTAAGTGCAAACAAATCCTAGCAAAGTGATAGGAAAGATTTTTGAGTAGGTGTGTCTGTACTTCTTGACCAGCAATGTCAGTAATCAAGAATAAATGTTAAAGGCAGAAGTTACTTCCTCTCTCTTTTTCTGTTGCTTTGGTGTTAAAAGCACATGCCACAAGATAAAAAATCAGAGTTAAAAAATGCTAATGCCTCCATTTCCAGGCTTTATCACCTACATCCCCACCCAAACTGCAGTAGGACAGCCAATACTAAATAAAAGACATGAAAGTTTTCCCCTAACTATTCTGTACATGTAAACAGGAGGAGGTAACAATAATCATCATCATCAGATTATTAAAATAGAATAAAAAATACTATACTTCAAAGGCTTCATTACAGAATCATGGAATGGTCAAGGTTGGAAGGGATCACTGTGGGGTCATCTTGTCAAACCTTCCATGGCTCTTGGTAAAAGCAAAATATAACCATTTCCATGCTTAACTTTATTGTGGGGACCTGCTGAGCATCTCTGAACATCTGTCATTCAGAAGGATTTATAGCTGTGGGAATTTTTTTCACTTGTGTTGTCTTTCTAAATCATAATTATGTTCCCAAAGAAATTGTTTTCAGATCTGTAATTTCTGTATATGTAACTGCTTTTTTTTCCCTAAAGGGGTCTTTTTTAGTTCATACACTGGAACTGCTGTACTTCTTAAAATAATACTCAATTTCAATCTGGCATGTTTTTTTTCTTGATAATGATGGATCGTTCTGTATCTTTGTTCCTCTAGGAGAGAAGGTTGCACATGTACATAGTTTACTGCCAAAACAAACCAAAGTCTGAGCACATTGTCTCAGAATACATTGATACATTTTTTGAGGTAAGTTTGTGAGATATGTGAGGCTAAGTATTATCAAATCTGTTGATCAAACCAGAAAAAAAGCCAAAAAATATGCAGCACATACTGTTGTTAATGTTTTAAATTACAATTTCTTCAACACATTTCTGTTCTGATTTCTCAAATCTGATACAGATTCCTGGTGATGAAAGCTAAAGGTTAGGCATAAGATATTAATTAACCAGTAGAGTCTTACCCTTACTAGCCTTACGCCAGGCTAAGTTACCAGTGCATTTTATATAGAATGACAGTTCTGGATAAACAGAGACCACTGCTGGAAATAGGCTGTATAGAACCTGTGACTGAAAAAATGCATTTCACTCTAAAGCCTTGTCAAGAAAGAGATGAAAGATGCTTGCAGAAGGGAATACCTTGGGAGGAAGGGTAATAAGGGGAAGGACTACAGTTTTTGCTAACTAAGATTAGATTATTTTTTTGACTTTTGCCACTTTCTGGTGTGATGACAATTAATACTGATATATCCTTGTTTATATATATATTTATCTCTATATACTGATATGTATACTGTGTTTCTAACTCAAAACAAAGATCTTTCTAACTGAACAAACAAAAATGTTTGTGTCACAACTCTCAGGATCTAAAGCAGCGCCTGGGCCACAGACTTCAGCTCACGGACTTGCTAATAAAACCTGTTCAGCGAATTATGAAATACCAGCTGTTACTGAAGGTAAAGTGATGTTGAGATGAATGAGTTATGTTAATAGATATGTTATAGATGTGTTAACAGATAGGTTTTCTTTTTTAATTAATGCTGTTGTTTTTCCACCCCTTTCCCTTACAGAACCCAGATTTGTAAGCAATGCCATATGATTATTTTCTGAGCACATTCAGATAGTTATAAAAATTACAGAAGATGGCTTGGGCAGAGATTTGCTTTTTCTTTTAGTAGCTAAAGACCAAATGTTTAGAATAGAAATGTTTAAAATTTGTGCCATAGAAATGGGAGAAGGAATTCCCAACTGTTTTCAGATGTAAACATGATAGAAGTTGTTGGGACTCATCACAGCTTCTCCAGCTACACCTGTGATCATTTTAATATCACCTAAGTGTTTACTGAAGAGCAACCCTGTATAGCACAGAGGTCATTGCCTTAGCATATGTTTTGTTTGTATGAGCTAAATTCAAATGGTTGTCTTCTGCAGTCTATCATAGTCTGATGAAGGTTATCAAATTCACATTTTCTAAGATTTTTCATTGATTATTAATGAGAAAAGAAATATTACTTGATTTTTTTCTTTTTCAGGACTTCCTCAAGTATTCTAAAAAAGCTAATCTTGACACAACAGAACTAGAGGTACTTAAGAGATTTTCTCTTAGTGATACGAATTCTTTTAACTCTGAACTTTTCTTGTTTTGGCAGAGTCACTTTCCTTTTCTGATCTTCCTGAGAAAGTGATTATAAGAGTTTACTTCTTGCATTTCTGTTCTAAAGCAACCATATAAAATGAAACAAAATTTTATGCTGCTAACTCATTTGGAAAATAAAGTTTTGACTTTTTATTTGTCTTGAACAGAAAGCTGTAGAGGTCATGTGTATAGTACCAAAACGGTGTAATGACATGATGAATGTTGGCCGCCTGCAAGGATTTGATGTAAGTTGGCTGGAGTTTTGCTTAGAGATTTTGTCACGTTCTCTAGAAATTAACCATTAATAATGTGGGGAGAAATGTGTACAGTGTTTGTTCACTATCTGGTTAGCTGGTGCAAAAAGCAGTAAATGAAAAATCAAGTCTTAGCCCTGCCAAGGACTTTTTCCTGGGAAACAATACCTGCTATGTCAGTCAAACTAGGTAAACTCTTCTGCAAAATCAAGAAAGGGCTATTCTTCCTACTCTTCTCTTGTTGGCTAAAGGCTTGCAAAATAGTGAAATAATCAGTTTATCAGCAGGTGAGCAGACCTGACTTGAGTAGTGTAGACAAAGGAGGAGTCACTAAGGTCAATCGTGTACTTGAGGCAACTGTAGCCTTTCTTGACTTGCTAAGTCTAGAAGAGATGGAAATTGGCTACTGAAGCAGGATGCAACAGTCAGGCCAGAGTCATACGTTCTACTTGCAAAGCTCTTTGTATTCTGTGATGCAGACATGAACCTGAATTCTACCGCTACTCAGCACCCTGGGAGAATATATGAGTAACTGTTGGAATTATTCAGAATAGAGGAATGAAAACCTTAGTGTTCCAAGCCTCAAAGTGCAGTATGAATTGAAAAGGGTGGAGTGGATTTTTGGGGCTTGGTCTGGCTTGTTTTGTTTTGGGGTTTTTTTTTTTTGTTTTTTTTTGTTTGTTTCTTTCTTGGTTTGTTTGGTTTTTTATGACTTTTTGTTGGTTTGGTTTGGTTTGGTTTTTGCTTGGTTTTGTTGGTTGGTTGGTTGGGTTTTTTGTTTGTTTGTTGTTTCTTTGATTTTTTTTTTTTTGAGAAAGAGCACAAGAATATCTTATGTATAAGAGAAGAAGTGAATATATAATGGTCAATGACAGTTGGAAGGTGGGAAATACACAAACCTATTTGTCATGAATGTGTGCTCAAAAAGGTTGATTGGGGAAAGAAACAAAGAACTTCACTAAATGTGTTTTTTCTTGCTTCTGTATTTAGGGTAAAATTGTAGCCCAGGGTAAGCTCCTGCTCCAGGACACATTCTTGGTTACAGACCAGGATGCGGGACTTCTGCCACGCTGCAAGGAGAGACGGGTCTTCCTGTTTGAGCAGATTGTCATTTTCAGTGAGCTGCTAGATAAAAAGAAAGGTTTCTCCATGCCCGGATTCTTGTTTAAAAACAGTATCAAGGTAACTGTTGTGTGTGAGTCTTGTGTCTCCTGCAAAAACTCTGCTAAGGTAACAGTTTCTCATTCTGTGGTCAGTCACTAGTGACATCTAGATGTGCAATCATAGAGCGCAGTAAGGTACAAGTCATTTCCTGGAATCACTTCCTACCAAATTTGTTCTCACTCCGATGTTATGTGGAGATCTTTGGATCCCAGTACTCTGATGCTTCCTGCGTGAAGCATATCAAAGCAGGTGCTCTGGCACAAAGTGCTGGACAAGTTATTCACAAAGTTTAGTTTTCAGCTCTGTGCTGTAAGTGTACCACATTGTAAGTAGAGATAAAAACTCTTTTTGTATCCTTTCCAATACCCAAATATGTAGATAACATTTGTGTGACCATAGATATGTCAGCTCTTCCTGAAATAAAAAAAGTGTTTCCCCACTTCAAGCTTTTCCTGAAAAGTCCTGATAATATTAGGGCTCAGCAGCCCTCATGAAGTGTTTTGGGTGGACCCTGCTTCCCCTAATTCACCTTGGTGCTCTGCCTGCCACCTGAACCTGCTCTTTATAGCTCTGGCTGAGCAGACCAGGTCCAAGGCATTGCTGTATGTGCAGCTGAAGCCTTTGGTCAGGGGCAGTGGTAGAAGGAGCTCCATAGCAGGCTGAGCATTTTAACTAATCTGTAAGGAAAGTGAGGGATGGAGAACATTGGGCCATGCTGACCTGCTGGAGATTGTTCAGACACAGTGTGTCAGTAAGCTGTGCACTAATTCTTAGTTTACTGGAATTAAGTAACTTCATTTTATGGTATTATTTTACTAAAGGAACGAGTGGTTATCATTTGAAGATCTGACTCTAAACTCCTAATAAAGAGATTTTAAAGGTATGTTTCCCATAAAATATACGTGATTTTTTTTCATGAAGGTGAGTTGCCTTTCCCTGGAGGAAAATGTGGACAGCGATCCATGTAAATTTGCACTAACATCAAGAACGGGTGATGTCACGGAGACCTTTGTTTTGCATTCTGCCAGTCCAGGAGTCCGCCAGTTATGGATCCATGAAATTAACCAAATTTTGGAAAACCAGCGCAACTTTTTAAATGGTAAATTATTTTCTTTTACTGAAAGTTTGTAATTGGATGACTTTTCTCTCATCTCTTTTCTCTTGGCTTTGAAATGTTTTGCAAGTTGCCTTTTTCCTGAGCTAATACAGAACAGTTGGGGGGATATGTGCCGCATTTCTGCTTCAGAACAGATGCTTGCATTTATTTAAGAGTGGTAGTCTGAATTTACATGGTGTTCTCTTGGTGAAATTTTCCAAATGTTTTGTAGGAGTGAATCAAGATAGGTGCCATCCGTTGAGAGCTTGTGTACCCCTTTTAAGCAACTGCAAGCCTTTAAAGGCTAAACCCAAGTGAAATTAGCATCTATTCAGAATATGGTTTGCTTCTATTATTTTGCTGGGCATTGTTGTCACATCTTACTGTAGCGACAACATTGAGATTCTGCAGGAGAAAAATAGAAGGTGGTGTTGTCTGCTGTGACGCTAGAAAGTTCTTTTTCTATTTTTATATCAAATCAGTTATTGTCCCAACCTAGATTTTTTTAAACAGTTGTAGTGTGTAACAACAAGCAGAGAATGTGGAGTCACACCTATTTTTCACAACTTGGCTGCTGACTGACAGTGTGATCCTAGAAGAAAACATTTCTTCTTAGTTTCAGATTTTAATCTTTAATATAGGTAGATACAGCAGGTCATGAAGGTTAGATACAGAAAAGTGACTTGAAGTCTGTGGCGCCTTTCCACTGCTAAGGAAATTTATTTGAACAGCACTCCCCTTTTTGCCGATAGACATGTCTGTTTTAAACTGTTCCTGTTCCCTTTCCTGCCCCCTTTCCCCTGACTGCCTCCCCCCTCGCCCCCACTGCAGCCTTGACGTCCCCGATCGAGTACCAGAGGAACCACAGCAGTGGTGGAGGCGGCGGCGGGAGCAGCAGCGGTAACAGCAGTGGCCCCAGCAGCTGTAGTGGCATCCCCAGCTCCAGCCGTAGCCGGCCATCCCGGATCCCCCAGCCTGTCAGACACCATTCCCCAGTCCTGGTCTCCTCTGCAGCCTCGGCCCAAGCAGAGGCAGACAAGATGTCAGGTATGTCCATTCACAATCACTCCCTGCCACACTACAACACCCCATTAGAAACTGGCCTGACACAGTCAGACAGGCACCCTCCCAGTGCAGAGCCGGATGGTCCTCAGAGAGAAGCTGAACAGATTCCCAAGATGAAAGTTATTGAAAGTCCCAGGAAGACAGCAGGAAACATTTCTGGCTCAGCTGATGGAGTCCAGAAAGACTCACGTGGAATCTCAGAGGACAGTCGAACAAGAAACAGCATAGGATCACTGACGCTTGGGAAGCCAAGGCCAGGAGCCATCTCTCCAATGAACTCTCCTCTGTCTACGACTTTCCCTTCTCCTTTTGGCAAGGAAACCTTTCCACCCAGCAGCCCCCTGCAGAAGGGCTCCTTTTGGAGCTCCATCCCAGCATCCCCTGCCAGCCGCCCTGGCTCCTTCACTTTCCCTGGGGACAGTGACTCCCTCCAGCGGCAGGTCCACCGCCACTCTTCACACAGCAAGGACACAGATCGCATGAGCACATGCTCCTCGACCAGCGAGCAGTCAGTTCACTCCACTCAGAGTAATGGGGTAAGAGCGGAGCACCTCTGTCCTGCGAGCTCTTCTAAAACTTTCCATGCTCCCCTTCTGTGCGTTGCCATAATTTTCCGTACTAACTTCTGGCTCTCCGGTGCTGTACTGCTCTGAAATAATCAACTGTTCCGATATATTCTGCACATTAAAAAACCAAGAGTGTCTACCTGTGTGTGTGTATACATGTGGAACATGGCTATGTATACAGACACAAAAGCAACTGCTAACATTAGATGCGATTTCTGCCTCTGCTGAAAATATAGATCACAGGGCTGATACCTACTAACTTGCTGTCCTTGCTTCTTTCGTCTCTAATTTGAAGGCACATAATTAACATGCTGAAGTGTGGCAGCCAGAGCACCTTGGGGTATGCATTGCACCAGCACTGAAATCTGACTTCAGGATTTTGGCAGATTGCCTTGGGCCTTTTTTCCTTTCCACGCACAAATTTGCCACCATTGTCCTGTTGAGTTTTAACTTCGTGGAGACATCTACGTTCCCTGGGCTGCTTGATTTTTATTTTTTTATTAATTTATTTTTTCCCACTCTCAGCCTTATTTGTTGTACATCAATCTCTTTTTAAATCCTGTGTTTGATCAAGGAAGCTTTCTGCAATCCACTCAAAATAGGCCAACAAAACCTAGCAACAATAATCCTACTTCTACTACAACCAAAACAATTACCCGCTCTACTTGTCTTTTGTCCTTTGTAAGAAGAACCGGTTTTGGGTTTCTGGAGATTCAACCTCTTAGTGTGCACTTGGTGTGTGTGTGCAGAAATCTGGGCCATCAACAGAATCTACGTTCTCTCTAATACACCCACCAGGAAAGCAACAGCATTCATGGGGGCATGTGCAAATATAAAGCAAAAAATGTTGAGGCATTTGCCATGGATGTGGTAGGCAGGTTATGGTGCCTTTCCTTTTAAACTCATGTTTGATTTTTCTCTTCACTAAGCATTGTGTTTATGAATGTTTGTTTTTCCACTCTCTCACAAATGATATGCAATATGAGTTTTGCAAATCGCCTAACTGGCTGGACCTTTTTTAAATGCATGCATTTCTTTATAGAACTGTTTAACACACAAAGCTTTCTTGACTTCTCAGTTCTTATACTTACTTTTATAATAGCTTCAGAAGAGAAGAAATTATGCTTTGCATGTTTTGTATTTTCATCCTGATCTTCCATCAGCTTTTTACTTGGTTTAGCTCTGTCTTGTGTTTATCTTCAGTCTAGCAAAATGTGATGTGATGTAATGTAATGCAAAATCTGGGGAAATTTGAGTATTTTCCATTTACTGCATGGTATGTGAATGAAGATGGTGATACTGGGACAATAATAATTGAGGTTGTGACATTAAAAAAAGAGAAAGATGAGATGGCACTGAGTTTTCAAAACATTTGGATTTTGATACTATCTCAGCAAAGACACCGTTGCTTGTTTTTATTTCACTGTGAAACGTAATGTTGGAACGCATGCCGTCTGCATCACAGCTATATGTTCTCAGCTATATAACTCTTTTATTTGGTAACTGAAATCTGAAATGGGCCATAAGACCTCATTTATAACCTCATTTCTAGACCAAGCAGCAGGATTTCACACCACATGGAATAAGTTGGAGAAAATGGGTTGTGAAGGTTTATTTTAATATAACCATTTGTGTATTTATATTCACGTGCACATATGGCTGTGGTCGATTACTTAAGGAAAAATTACTTCTAAGAAGAAAAAGGAGTCAGTTTTGCTAGTTGAGAAATATGGGAGGAATTTTTTACATTTTGTTTGTCGATCCTTCTCTAATCCCATAGTTGAGGTCAGTGACAATCAGAAGTACTTTCAGTAAGAAAACATTACTGTGCAAGAATAATTACTTCCTTGGAAGGCAGAGGGAAAGGCTATCTTTCCATGGTGAGAATGAGTTCTGGTATAAACACATTCTCAAGAACATTTGTCACTTAGTAGTTACCAGACAGCTGTTTATTTAACAGATTTAACTGTCCTTGTTGAACATAAGAAATGTTCAGAGTTTATTATGATCCTTCAAGACTTAAATGTCAGAAAGAAATGTTATGTTATAGAAAGGTCAGTCTTGCAGTTACACAAATTCTGCTGCATACTAAGAGACAGTATGTTATGGAATAGTGTGTGGGGCAAGGTTTGAGGCTTAAGTTGATATTGCACCTTCCCTTCATCTTCCATTCTAAGTCTTAAAAGGAGTCAACAAAAGCTGCTTTTTCTGATAGAGTTGGTTTTCCTCTAGGTAAAAGAATGTAGCAAGTTGTCATCCTAATTTAAGTGATTATTGAAAATGAGACTTAATTTCTTTGGTTCAGCTGTTCCCAATTTGTCTGAATCATAGAAAGGACTTATTAATACAAAAGGCCATGCAGGCCATCCTCTAAACACAAAAAAAAAAAAAAAAAAAAAGTTCTCCCACTGGAAATACAGCATCTGAAATTAATGTCCTTTAGTGGAGTAACAATCCACAATGAGATCTTTCTCCCTGAGTAGCATATGCTTCATCATTTTAATATGGCAAAAAGAAGATTTGAGTCATTCAGTTGAATATAACAGTCCAGCTAGAATAAAATGTACAGTCACTGGCACTTCAACCATCAGGGTGTTAAACATGCTATGAATTAGTACTCTGAGACAGTTCCATTCCAAATGTCTTAGTTTCTCAGCCAGAGTCTTCAGAGAAGCACAGGCACAGAGAGATGGAATGACTAGTTCAAGGCCTTTAGCAGATTGCAAGAGAACGCAGTGTTCTGGGCTCCCAATGCACCATGCTGTCAACTGACCCCCACTGCATCTCCTCAATATTTGAGAAATAATTGACAGTTTTGAGAGAAAAAAAAAGATGTTTTAATCCTGTGTTCCAAGCTTTCCACTGGCTGCTAGCATATGAGTGGTACTAATGTAGTTCTGCTCTATAAGCAATAGGACTACCAGGACATGGGTACTCATTTCCTCCTTCAGCTCAGCTTCTACCAAGGCACAGTGAGCTGAACTCCTTGGCACTGAGTGACCTGAAACAGTTTGAAGTAAGAACAGAGACAAAAGACAGGCACACACACACTTCATGCCACATCATTAATAGGCCATTCACTTTGTTTTTAACTTGTTTCATGAAAGGAATAATTACTGAGGGAGTAGGTTGTGTAATCTGATAATAGATTTTACACTTCTATTCATTAAACCTCATATAAGGAACAGATGCAAATGGACACAGTAAGTCTTACTTTTGAAAAATAATGATTTCCATTAGGTTCGTGGTCAGGAGAAGGCATTTTGTTCAGAAAGTAATATGATTTTGAATGTGCATCTTCTCAGCTATCATTAGCTTTCCACAAATGCTTGCTGGGGAAATGAGCAAGATCATGAACAGTAGTTGAGAGTGTACGAGGAACAGGGAGCAACGCTCATCTATCTTAGTCACTAATCAATTAGAAGGGATTCTTACAGTTTAGTGGGTGTATTTTGACTGTCAAATTAATAATTTCTTATTTCAGTAATTTACTTCATCCTCTGCATTTAAAGAAATAATCCTGATCATAAAGATGCAACCAGAGAGAAGTCTTGTCGTTTTGGGAGATGCTGTCAAAACCCTGTTTTGTTCTTTTGTAGCTTGTCATGTTTTCTATGCAGAAGGCCAGTGTCTGAGATCTGACAGGTAGTGCTAGGAAAGACTACATGTATTTTTCATTGTCTGAGTTTCCAGTGATTATGAGTTAATGGCTATGATTTTGCAACTGAACTTCCAAGACCGTGAAAAGGTGTGCTTATACTGTAGTTTTGATGCCTGATGAAGATGCAAGGCTCAGTGTCTGAGCTTGAAAGGAAGACAAGTTCAAATTTATTAATAAACTGACTCCTAGTTAAAGGAAATTATATTGAGTGACAGTATTGGGAATAAATTTGTGCAGCAGCAGTACATGAAGATGTTCAAATATCAGACTAATTCACAAGATAAACAGACACAAGCAGCTTTAAACAAGAAAACATTGCTCTTTTCTTTGAGTACAATTTAAGCCAAGTGGATTAGGAAGGTAATGTAGAACTCTTTTCTTAATGAGTTTTAAACTTTATTTTCTTTTTTTCCCCCTGCTCTCTGCTTATGATGGACGCTTGCAGAGTGAAAGTAGCAGCAGTAGCAATATCTCCACCATGCTGGTGACACACGATTACACGGCAGTGAAGGAGGATGAGATAAATGTCTACCAAGGAGAGGTCGTGCAGATTCTAGCCAGCAACCAACAGAACATGTTTTTGGTGTTCAGAGCCGCCACCGATCAGTGCCCCGCAGCCGAGGGCTGGATTCCCGGCTATGTCTTAGGGCATACCAGTGCAATCATCATTGACAACCCTGATGGAACCATCAAGTGAGTACCTGGTGTGCATAGAAGGGGAAGAAGGAAGGAAGGAAACTTCCAATATAGAGAAGGCTTTGAACCTTCAAGGCCAAAAGTTGATGTGATCATGGAGAAATAAATGAACAACAAGCCGAAGGAGTACTGGAGACCTCCCTTAGCAAATGTCAAATATACAAGCTAGTAAGAAAGATCCCAGAAGCACATACTATTTAATAAAAAGTTACAGTAACTTAATCTTCTGGGAAAATAATGCCTTATCTAAGAGCAGAAATAATTTCCTTTAACTTTTTTACTTAATAGAATGAGTTACCAGTCTAGACACCTTTGTCTACGAAAACAGGGAACATTTGTTGAACTAAAAGATTTCAGAGTTCCTAGACATCTGTTTTAAGCCACAAACCTACTAAAAATTGCAGTATGCTAGGAACAACTCTCTCATATCTGCAATGGAAGAAATTATATCAAAGTTTGAATTTTGTGTAAAGCATTTGTAAGACTGCATTTGGTATGGGTTTCATACCAGGTGTTGTGTAGTTTGATTGACAGTTCACATTTTCATATAGAAAGTTTACCATTTGTGCAGTGACTTCAAGGAATACTGAACTTTAGACTACATTACTAGCTTGTTCAAAGTTCAAGGGTGGCATCCCTTATGGAATACTTAATGTATTTTTTTTTACTACATTGTAATACATAGAAATAACATTTTGGCATACTTTTCCAATGCCACATGAAACTAGATAGTATAGGGCATAACAGGGAGTTGAAAAGAATTGATCAGAGTTTCATGTTCTGTGTTCAGGAAGTCAACGTCTTGGCACACAGCACTCCGATTAAGGAAGAAATCTGAGAAAAAAGATAAAGACGGCAAAAGGGAAGGCAAGCTAGAAAATGGTTATCGTAAATCCCGAGAAGGACTTGCCAACAAGGTTTCTGTAAAAGTAAGTGTTCAAAGACGTAGTTTCCAAAAGAACTTGGTTTGGGATTTCTTCAGAAGTAGCTTCTGTCAAAACTTCACAGAAAGGAATCAAAGGCAGCAGTGACCTTAGTGGACAGTTTTGGCCAAATTTGAAAGCAGGAAGTTATAACCTTCAAACCTGAAAGCATCATACAAAAAAAAAAAGATACTGCAAAAAGAGTAAAGTGCTGCAGAAATTGTGGTATTCAGATGTTTCTAGGATTTTCTGGGTATGGCTAGCTTTGCCATATCTCTGTGCTTGGTTTTCTACCATTCTAAGTTATTATAAAACTATCAGGACATTAATTGTTTAATTTCTTCTTTCCAGCTTCTCAACCCCAATTACATTTATGATGGTAAGTTGCTTTAATTTTTAAAAGTTTCAGTCAATAAATTTGATTAAAACATTATTTGCTAGTTATGAATTATGTCAAGAACTGAGTGCTTTCTACAAATATATATATATATACACATACAGGCTCTTTCTAGATAAGGCAGAATGAAATACATCATATTTCTTTTTTAAGATGCAAGAAACACTTTTTTGTTCACAAGTCCAAATCAACATAAAACACAATGACCATATGATGTGTTCTGTATGGAAGTGGGGCCTTGCTGAAATTGCAAAGTAACAAGGCCAGGAGTTGGAGCTGCTTTATTTTTAATGTTGCACCCTAGGGAACATTCAGGACCTCACCAGTACAGAGGCAGATCAGGGCAAAGATAGTGGCCCACTGGGGTCGGAGCCAAACTGAGATTTTAGCTTAATAGACAGAAACAAACTTTTTGAGTTTCACTTGTAGAAAAGGGAAAGCACTACAGTGCTTCAGTGGATAAAGTGTTTGTGTTCTCTTTTGCAAAATTGGCTGGATATAAAGATAGCCTAGCTGAGCACTTCCTAGATACTTGTCAGTGGAGACTTTCCTCACTTCCATAAACTGGGTGTTTAGTTCACCATGGTAGGCTTCAGGGTTATCTGTGGCACAGCAGTAGTGTTCTCTCCAAGTTCACGTAGAGAAAAATTCACTAGCTCTGTAGAGCCCCAGCAAGGGGCCTAATCATGGATGTGCTCCAAGGGCAGGGGATATATACACTTTGGGAATCTGAAGTACTACTTCGTCTAATAGAAAAAAGTGCAAGGAATAGAAGAAATTAAATGTATTTGCTTCAGTTTACCTAATGCCATTATTCTCTTTCTCCAGTTCCCCCAGAGTTTATAATTCCATTGAGTGAGGTAACATGTGAGACAGGAGAGACCATCGTGCTTAGGTGTAAAGTCTGTGGTCGCCCCAAGGCTTCAGTTACTTGGAAAGGTCCTGATCATAACACACTGAGCAATGACGGTCATCACAGCATTTCGTACAGGTAATTTGTGTCACATTCAACAGGAACTCCTGAAACTGGTTTTTTAATTTTTCATTTGCACCCCTGGTGCAGGACAGGGTTTGGCTTTGAGGCATGAGGATAGGGTTGCTCTGAGACAGAAATATGTCACCACTGAGATTTTCCAGAAATGTTCCGTAACTTCTTTATATGGCCAGGGTAACAAAATGTTACAATCAGTTTTTAAAAACAAAATAAAATGAATGTGGTCTTTCTGATTAGCCATTGCAAAAGCCATTGTGGTTGTCACAATGACCTTGTCCTTGAAACAGACCAGCGTGTTGTGACATGCCAGCACTGTGACAGATCCTGCTAGTCCCTTATTTCTGTTAGTGGCTTTCAGATCACACTACAGTGTTTTGCAAAGAAGCCTGTGCTTCCTACTGATGTAACAACATCACTCTTCATTGCTGAAGCGTGGATATTAACACTTTTGTCTGGTTTTAGCTTTGTTGTGATAGAACATAACAGGTAACTCAAACACCAGGAGAAATTGTTATTTTGGAATGGGAAACTGCAGGTTAAAATTTTTTTTTTTCTGAAAAAGCACCTTTTATATACAGGAAATGTAGTTTAATGACTTCAGTGTGAAGAAATGTCTTATTTATGAATTATACTCTTAATTCAGAATGAAGGGCTCTTTTGTGGTATTTTATACTGTTCTTTACTTCCTGCTGCTCCTGCTTTTTCTTTTCATTGGATTTTTTGTTTGTTTTTAATGGGAAGACAAAGGCAGTGTGGCAGCTTTACTACTGCATCCAGGGCTGTTCTGAGATGTGCAAGAGTTAAATTTTCTAGATTTAATTAATTGTTGCTCATTACAGAATTATATCCAGTAAATAATGTTGGCTGTGGCTGACAGATTTTTAGAAATAATCCTGAAATTTTCTTTGAGCTGGGGAAAGCTGTCATCTTCCTATGTTCCTAAAATTTACCTTCTTTTTTCTCCCTGAAACTGTGTGGTGAAGACCATTGCAAATAGGTTTTGGGTTAGTCAGTAAAATGACTTGTAGCAGCTGAGATGAATCCAAAGGAAAGCAATAAGTATGACAGAAGATCTCGAAAATACACACTATTGTGAAAAAACAACACAATGTTAGGATTGGATTGAGCCTAGAGGTGAAAAGTGTAGGGAAGACTTGCCAAGTATTCACATTTGTGAGAGACTTACAAATTAAATATGCTGTTGTTCATGTCCATGGCAGATAGTCAAAATAGAGCTACAAATTTATTTCACAGAGGAAAATTTAAGCAGGCATTTAAAGACAAAGCACCAAACAAAAAGGGTGAACAGTGAGAAAGATTAAGGAAGAGCCTGCAGAGTCTTTCTGTTCAGGTATTACCTAGCTTAATGCTGTCGCTGCCCTGGAGCAGAGAGTAAACTTAAGTCCTTTCTAGTTTCTTCCATCATCATTCTCTCAGATTCTGAGGTCTCCAGCATTGTGATGAAGTGTGCCTTTTGTGTTGAAGAGCAAGCCCTCTCTTATAAGGGGTGAATGCTCTGAAAGCACAAATGATTGATGAACTGACACTTCCTGGGAGTCATGGATGGAAACAAACCTTTTATCTTTCAGAACTTTTCTGAAAAACTTTTCATCTTTCAGAAAGAACAGGGATGGAGATTTGTCCTAATATGGCTTCCAAAAACTTGAATAGGTAAAGGAAGCCAGAAGAAACAGGGAAAGCACTTGATTTTTCTAACAGCAGAGCCTGAGACATGGTGAGACAGAGTATCAGTCAGGATGTTTTTCTAGTAATCTATAGGATTTTCCAAGATACTGGATGAATACAAAGTGGTCAGGTTCTGGTGGACATTTCTGATATGGCAGGGCAGGGTTAGTAATGTTCATCCAGAGAGAGATCGGGGCTGGAGAATAGGAAGCATAAACAATATCAACCTAACTTTGCATGATTTTCATAGCTTAAGGTCTGTGAAGTTACTGTAAAGTTAACAGCCGCCGTTGTGTTTTGCAGTGACCTGGGAGAGGCGTCGCTGAAAATCGTTGGCGTCACTGCGGAAGACGATGGTATCTACACGTGCATAGCTGCAAACGACATGGGTTCGGTTTCATCCTCCACCAGTCTACGAGTTTTAGGTAGGCCTGTCCCTTCCTTCTTCTAGAGCCTAGTTACAGTCAAAGTACCCATACAACAGTAAAAAGAAAAGCTCAGCTCCTGGGCACCCCTTTGGTAAAGGAGTACTGATAGCAAGCCTTTTACCTGTAATATATTGCCTGTTTTAGCAGGAATAGATGCAGTTTTAGGATGTAACTGATTAGAGGTTCATACACACATATTCCACAGTACTGTCAACATGCATTCACTTTGCCAGTACTAGTTCAAACACACTGATAAAATCATGTTTTATCATCAGCATTATTTAATTTAGTCTCGGTGAATGTTACAATGCTAACATAATTTCTAAAGTGTACAGATGAGAAAAGAGTAGCATTACTTTGCAATTTATTTTTCTCCTTTTCTTGAATTGTAAAGCCACAATGTTTGGGAGAGCGTACAACTAGTTCTTTGTCTTTGCATCACTGATCTACAGTTAAACTATTTCAGTACCTGAAGCAAGGCAGCCTGAATGTTTGTGAGGAGTGAAAAGGAAACGTGCAAAGATGAAAAAATGCCTGTGTTCTGGGGGCATACAGCAAAGGGAAAAAAGATTTTTACTTGATGTGTGTGATGACATAGTGATAAGTTTTGGTGTGTGTTCGTGCATTCACTTATTCTTCTCCTAAGTGTTCATAATTCTCCATTTTTAGAAATAGGGAAAATATAGACAACAGGGTCACAGTTTTTCTTACAGGGCAGTTCATAATAATTGATGCCATCGGAGTCTTTTAGCCTGTTGTAAGGCATATATATTTTTCCACTGTTGAAAATGAATTAATAGATATTAGCACAATGGCTGTCTCAAATTGACTCACATAAAAAACCCCAAGACATGAAGTGTCCCAGCTGATATGGGGACTTCTGTAGTTGTCCTAAACCTGTTCAAAATATAGTCTTTCTTCCCTTTTTTCAAAGAGCTTTGCTGTTTTCCTGGAATTTTAAACCAGACTTTCACATCTTTTTGTGTGGAAATTTTTGTGTTTATATTCAGTGGTGCCACTTTGAGCTCCACCTATTGGTAGCCACAGGAAGTGCCTTACTGACAGCATACTGAGGCGGTGATTATTTCAGGCACTTCCTGCTCACTGACCCGAGACAGAGAGTAGCTAAGCCCTTGGATGAGTGTGTTGCAATATATAAAAAAGGCTGGAAGGGAAATTTTGGTCTTTATACTAATGTTTCCTGAAAAACAAGAGTTGGTCTCTAAGGTAGCTTCTACACTGCCTTGCCACTTTTTGTTCCAGTGGCAAGTGTATTATGGAATATGAGGTATAATGTAAGATGTCTTTTCTTTTTACTGTTTTTACTGGTTTTTTACTATTTTCCTCAGCTTGCTAAGGTTACTCATTCCTGTACAGACAGTTCCCACTGTAAACTGAATTGTTTCCACTAGAGAATTTGTTCTACTGCATTGGCTGGGCTGCCCTGGTGTACAATCCAGTTTGTCCTGTTGCCACCCTGTGTGTCATGGGGATTAATAAGATGGGGTGATTCCCCTCATAGCCAAGGGATCTGAGTATATTAAATCTTAGACATACTGTCCTTTTGTTTGTTTGCTTGTTTAGGTCCTGGAAGTGATGGGATCATGGTAATCTGGAAAGACAACTTTGATTCCCACTATAGTGAAGTGGCTGAGCTTGGCAGGTGCGTTCTGTATGCTGATCTTGAAAGCTGTCTATCTAAAAATACTGACTTCTCTTTCAAAAATTAAATTCTTCTTGATAAATACTTAATGTATGAGCCTAAAAGGCCAGAATTTTGTTGAATTAAATAGAAATGAGGAAGCAAAAATTTTACCAAGACTAGGTGGCATTGCATAAACAGAATGCAATTAGGCGGAAGTGGTATCATAGATGAAGGGATTTATTTTTTTTAAGCATGCCTTCACTGCTTCCATAGTGAAGTTCTCCTAAACCTTCTTGTTTAGGGAATGAAAACAACAGACAGAAGAAGTCTAAAAATGGGAAAAATAAGTCATATAGAATATACAGCTGTCCAACTTAATGATGACCTTTGAAAGCTGGTTATTACTCTGACAGGTTGTCTGCAAGTGTGATATAACAGATCTCTGTCAAGTTTCTAAAGGCACAATTTTTAGTAGATGCATGCACTGAAAATTCTCATGTCCATAACATTCTCTGTAAGGGTAACTTACTAGAGATCTAAAATTAGATCTCATGGAGTATATCTTTCAAGTAAAAGTATGTCCTTATTGAATCTCTTGGTTAATTATTTTCTTTCATTGTGTGTTCCAGGGGCAGATTTTCTGTCGTTAAGAAGTGTGACCAGAAGGGAACCAAGCGAGCAGTAGCCACTAAGTTTGTGAATAAGAAATTGATGAAGCGAGACCAGGTTACCCATGAACTTGGAGTCATGCAGAATCTTCAGCATCCCCAGCTCATTGGCCTTCTCGATACCTTTGAGACCTCCACCAGCTACGTACTAGTGTTAGAAATGTGTGTGGACTCTAAATTACCTGTAAAATGCTAAGTTACCTGTAAACCTGACTTCTCGGGGTATTTATGGTGGTTTATGAATACAGAGCTCTAAAATGTCAAAGCAGTTTGAAAACAGCTAAGTAAAATACTGTAGTTGTCTAATGCTGTTACTAAAATGTTGACTTTAATACTTAGAAGGGAACAGAGATATGAAATTGGCATGTGGATGATTATCTTAGTCTGAAGGTTCAATGGTATTTTTTCATCAAATGGCCACAAAAGTGAATTAGAAATGTTGTGATCAATGGTAGCTTGATGTGAAATCTCTTCATACCCTAGTCCTCTGTCTTGTAATCTCTGCAGGCTACAGTTACTGCTGTGGTCTGTAGCCTCTTAAGTTTTTTTTTTCCAGTTCTGATGCATGGATTAATCCAAAATACAACCATTGTAATTCTAACAGGGCTGACCAGGGTCGCCTTCTAGACTACGTTGTGCGATGGGGAAGCCTCACAGAAGGGAAGATCAGACTCTACCTGGGAGAGATTCTGGAAGCTGTGCAGTACCTTCATAACTGCAGAATAGCACATTTGGACCTAAAGGTGAGGTGTTAGTGGGATTCTGGGCAATGTGCATCATTCCAGACATAAAAATCTCTCTCTTCTATAAAACTTGCAGCTGGGAACATAGAATTGTGAAATGCTTTGAGAGTCATGAAGGATATGGCTTGGTGCTCCGTTCCCAAATGCTTTACATCACTCATAGCCAGTGAAGCAGAAATTCCCCATGCTTTTGGATATCCTTATAGCTCACTTGCCCTGTGTGGCCCTTTGTGCTAATAGGAAGTTTTACTTGATTATTTATTTATTTACTTTCTGATAAACTTGCAGAAGAAATCAATTTCTTTCTCAAGAAGCATAGTGTTTATTGTGAAAGAGACTGCTTTTCCTCTTTTGCTGCAAAGATGTTTCTCATCTTTGTACTTTGAGGGCTGTGATATCTACATGAATGGTGCCTCTTTGGGCCTTTGTTCTTCCCTTTGTGTGTTACTTGAGCCACAAGAGTTTGATGCATTCCAGTAAAAAAACTATGTGAGAAGGTCTTAATATAAATATTAATTAAAAACTTACTCTTTGCACTTTTTTTTTTTTCACCTGTATATGAATAATAATTTTAGCATTGACAAGTTATCTTTATAGGCAGGGTCTCTTTAGCCAAATAGGGTCATGGTGAGAAAAAGCAACCTGAGTCTCTTCCCTCCATGGACTTCTGTTTTCCAAGCACAACTCATTTTGGGTCTTCATACCATTAATTTTTTTCTAGTGTGCTATACAGAGTTCACCAGTACTTTTTCTGGTCTCACATGCAGATGAACTAATTAAAAACTAGTTGTAGGTAAGTTGCTTGTACTTTGCAGAGATTACAGCTACAGCAGCAGTAGCTTTAAAAATAAAACTGTATAAATAATTCCACTTTCAGCTCACCAATAACGGGGCAGTTCTCTTGAAGTCATGTGCATCCAACAGGATCTTCTGCTGCCATAGTCTCCTAACAGGGTTTGTCTTCCATCTGTGCAGCTGCATTACATGAAAGAGTTGCCAAATAAAGCTGGATTCTGTTGAAAGCATCATGTAAATATCTACAAAGTCTTCCAGTCTTTAAATTCAAGGGTTTTGGTGTCTCTGTCATAAAACAAATGGAGCAGTTGCTTTATTCACACTCTATTTGTAATTGCTGTTCCCTAAGCTTAAGTTTTGAGACACAGTTCCTGTGAAGCTTTGCAAAGCTGCTGTCATAAACAACTGAAGTATCAACTGGCAGGACTATATTTCCTGCAAAAAATATAGTGCAGAAGCTAAAGCACATTCATTGCGTGTTGCAATAGGCAAGAACCCACCTGCTGGTTGTTCTGGGGAAGCCTTGTTAAGACTGCCTCAGAGCTTTGCAGAGCTGGCCTTCTGCAGTGATCCTTATAGAGTGCAGCTACTGATGTTCTAGAGCTGACCACACCAGGCTGGGAAGCAGTTAAGTTTGAGCGTTAAATGTGTGTTAGACTGACTTGAAAAAAGACATTTTAACTTTTGTTTTTATGTTTTCTAGCCTGAAAATATTTTGGTGGACCAGAGTTCCACTAAGCCAACAATAAAACTGGCTGACTTTGGAGATGCAGTCCAGCTCAATACCATGTATTATATCCACCAGTTACTTGGAAACCCAGAGTTTGCAGCTCCTGAAATTATTCTTGGAAATCCTGTTTCACTCACTTCAGATGTTTGGAGCATTGGAGTGCTCACTTATGTCCTTCTTAGTGGCGTCTCTCCTTTTCTGGATGAAAGTGTAGAGGAAACTTGCCTGAATATTTGCCGCTTAGACTTTAGTTTCCCAGATGACTACTTCAAAGGAGTTAGCCAGAAGGCCAAAGATTTTGTATGCTTCCTACTTCAGGATGACCCAGCTAAGCGTCCCTCGGCTGCACTGGCCCTCCAGGAGCAATGGCTGCAGCTGGGGAATAGCAAAAGTGCTGACAGCATTGATATATCTAGACTGACTTCATTCATTGAGCGGCGAAAACACCAGAATGATGTTCGGCCCATCCGTAGCATTAAAAACTTCTTACAGAGCAGGCTCTTGCCAAGAGTTTGACCTTGCTTGAAGTTCTCTCTCATTCTCTTTCACCTGCCAATCAATCAGACTGGAGATGGACTCCTCCTGCCAATCAATCAGACTGGAGATAGACTCCTTCTGCCAATCAGCTGTTGACTTGAATTTTGAGGAAAGCAAACCCCAAGCCAACCAGCTGCTAGTGAATGTTCGTGTGCAAATGCATTCCACGGGGACCCACGCAGGGTGGTGTGGGGGACTGGAGATGCAGACTTCACGGGGGTGGAGGACAATAGCACTGTACTCAGCAAAAAGCAGTCACAAGCGATACAGCAACAGTATTTTATTCAGGTTTCTGCAAAAAAAAAAAATAGTTTTTTTAATAAACAAGAGTTGAATTTTGCAAGTGAACTTAGCTACCGTTTTCATGATTTATTCAAGGAAGAAATGCCTATGTTTAAAGCACTGGTGTTACACAAAAATCAGATCACGCCTGGAGAAGACTCACCAAAATGGCTGCCCATAGGTACCGCCTCCATTTATAACATCTGGTTTTCACTTGGTCCTAGAGCTTTCCAGTTGCCTCGCCTGTATGTATCTCACGTAGCAGTGCACTGAGATCAGACTCTGCTTTTAAGTGCATCCAACCTCAAAAGATTTTGCATACAAATAGAATGAATTGTTTTGCTCTGATAAAATGTAGGCCTTACTTGTATATAGACTGTTACCTGCCTTCAGTCTGTAATTTTTTCCCCCTCCTCTTATCCTTTTTTCTCCCCTCCTTCCTAAATGGTGGTATACCACTGTGCGGGTCTTCAGTTTGGGTCAGTAGTCACTGTCCCACCAGAAAAGAACCTTGGGTTGGTGCCCAGCTTGCTGACCCAATTGTCAAGCAGTATACAGCAGGATAAAATACTGTAAATGCACTCATTTGGGATTTTGTTTTCTTTCATATCATGTGCAATGTTGTGGCTTTAACATTTTATGCAACTATTTATGAGGACCTCTGTTGTAACTGTAATAAATATATAGAAAAAGCACATGCTTAGTACGGCGAGCTTTATGGTTTTGTTTGTGTGATTGGGGGTTCTGGGTGGGCATGGGTGGGTGTGTTGTAGCCCACTGTAATTTTTAGTTTAAGATGAGGGTTAGCATAGAATTTAGTCAAGACTAGTCAGTTTTAAGGATTGTTAAAAAGAAAAAAATTGAAAAGAGAGAGAGAGATTCATATCCCAAATGTCAAACCAGTTAAGAAGTAGAGTGACACTTTTTAAAATTTATTATGATATTTAAAATGCCAAAGTCTGACTTTCCCCAAATCAATCTCAACACAACTACTTTTTAGGATTTTCAAATATAAGTTTTTTTACTTCCTTCTGTGAAATGAACAAATTAATCTTGTGGTCTTTGGTGAAGAATACATTCGGAAAGTAGCAGTCAGATGAGGAGAATTGGACATGTAATGTAATTGTCTTAGTAACTGTTTTTAAGGTTGAAGTAATATTAGCGTGAGATATTTAAAAAGAGATGGTTTTCTGTGCATCACTGAGTTCATGTGGGTGTGTTGTCATCTATGTTTTTGTGAAATGCCATGTTTAAGGAAACCAAGCCGACATCCCACAAGAGTTAGCTATATGGGTTGTTAAGCCATAACCTAGCTTGGGTTAGTTTTGAGCTTTGTGGCTTCCACTGTATCCTATTTATTCTTTTTGTTTTGTTTTGGGGTGGGTTTTTTTGTTTTGTTTTGTTTTTTGGGTTTTTTTTTGTAAAGTTGTACAGAAACTTTTTAAAAGAAAACAACTGACTTTGAAAACTGGATGTGTATTCGTACCAACCTCATATCATTATGTTTCTGTATTATTTTCCTTTATTGTTTTAGTTAATTTTTTTGCTTTATTTTGCATGTATATTTCTTTGTACAGTGACGTTACATGTTTACACAGTATGACATGATGTAAATATTTTATTTTGCCATCAGTTATTTTGAAAAAAATTAAACATATTTGACATAATTGTCTGATCTCTTGCTTTAAGGAGTTTGACAGTTTAGGTTTGGCTATGTTTTAATTTGGCTTTGTATTTTAAAAAAAAGTATGTTACTTTATTGCCATAAAGTTCATTTTAAATTGCAATGATGTATCTTTCCTTCATGACTTACAAAATAATATTTGCCTTTGCTCTAAGTGTTGAGTGCTTTGTAGTGTCATGGATGCTTTTATATAAAACATGCATAACTCTCTAACTGTGGAAATGTATTATGGTCTTTATTAGCTAGTAAATTTTAAACATTAGAGTTTTCTACCAGATGTTCCCAGTAAAAGACCAAAGGATCATATTTCAGTTTAGTATTAAGCCGGGGAACAGATTTCCCACAACTTTCAGGCATTCCTGATTCATTATGAAGAAAAGTTACTTTCAAGTATAAAGATTTGAGATTTGCAACTAAACTCATAAAGCAGAAAAGTTTCTTATTGTGTATATTTATCTTCCTCCCTATTCTGCAATCAGTAACCATTTACAATTCAAAATTAAGTGAAAAGTCAGGGAACAATACAGAGTGTTTATGCTTGTTGCTGAATTGTATACAGGATTCTTTCCCTGCTCTTTACTGCTATTCCCTGTCAGGTGATAAAACAGTCTCTTTATTACTTACTGGGAGAGACATTTTACATATAGAAAGACAGAGGATATTCAGGAAGGACCTATTCACAAGGATGAGCCATTGGAAGCTTTTTCCATGACAGGGCAGTAGATGGCCACATGCTTTGTGGAATGGTTCTTGCCTGAAGATGTACTAAGGGATAAGTTACCCAAGTGCTTTACAGACAATTAATGCACTTACAGGTGTTTCAAGTAGCAGAGATGGATTCTTTGGCTCACATGAAAACAGGAGTGTGCTCTTTCTGGTCCTCTCCATGAGCCCCTTACTTGGGACAACCAGCATATTTCAACAAAGCAAAGTTTTGCACAAAAATCTGCAGTTTGGTGCAAGAGCTTCCAGGTGCACAAAGCTTCAATGATGATCTTGAGCTTCGGATCTTCTACTTGTAAATCTATTTAAATGCTTTTGAAGAGATAATAGAAGGTCCTTTCGTTTCGCCAGATTGTGTAATTGAGGCTGCAAATGCCACTTGGAGTTGATTTGGCACAGTAGTTGACTATCCTGCACACCACAAAGCAACACTGCAGGCTGAGAGTGGAGACCAAAATCATGGGTCAGAGCAGCTGGTGCAAGGCCCTGATGTGGGAATACTGTAGAGCATAGAGAATGGCAGTCAATGTCACAGCTGAAAGGGGGGGAAATAAACAGGGAGATTCAAGAGAAGACACTTAAGTGTTTCTTCTTGATAACACATCCCAAATGTGTTATCAAGATAGTTTAGGAAGAGACGAGGTTGCCTGACCTTAAAGTTGGTGGATTAGATAGTACTTTTGAAGTTGAGGTTGGGAGGCCCATTCTTCATTGCATGTGTAATGAACACTGATTAACTTAAAGGCCATTGTGCAACTGCTAAGCATAAAACCTGAGTAGATAACATTTCCATGATCAGGGAAGCAACCTACATTGTCTTCCTAATGGGCAGAGGCCTAACACATACCTGCCTATGATCCTGTTGACTGTAAGTCATTCTCAGATGGGATTATTAATGTGTTGATGAATAGAAGAAAAAAAAATATTTTTTCTTACTCCAAATCCAAAAGTATGGGGTCAGGCCAGGGCATAACAGGTATCCTTCAGAATGACACAGAAAAAGCATCTGGCTTCTTGAAAATATTTCAGTAACCAAGCAAACCTGACAGGTAGTGAAAAACGCCTGAAAACATAATGGATGTTCTTTGCATGTAACATACTGCATGACATTGCCAGGAAGCATTAAAACCCTACCACAGAGGGTGTCAGTGTAGGACTCCGTTTCAAAGCTGGTGAGTAAGAAATAAATGGTACCAAGGATGGCTGACTTGAGGTTAAGCTCCATGGTTCCCAAAGATGTTAAGAGAAGTGAAGACAGGAATATACTGAACTGCCAGCTGTGGGTAATGAAATCTCTGAGTAGTTGGTATTTGGTGAAGTATTTGTTCAGGCGGTCTTTGCTGCATACAGCAGTGTATCCATGTGCTAGGGATTAGTGTATGAATAGACTCAGTGTGGGGGTGTTACAAATGTCTCTGCTATAGGCATTCAGGTGCATGTAGAGGTAGGTGGAACCAAGGAAATTTCTGTATTTGTTTAAATGAGCTCCAAGTATTGTGGTGCTTTTGTCAGAACCACTGCTTTATCCCTCAGACAAACAACTTCTGAATTTCTTTCTTTCCTAAAATTAAATCTTGATGAAGGTTATATTGGAGAGTAACAGACAGGTTTTCCATCTGTAGAGTTTCTGCTTCCAATATTTTTTGCACATTCATATCACCTCATGCTGTCAGAAGACAAAAGGCTCTTTCTGTTGCATTATAATGCAGGAACACGATGTTCTCTCTGTTCTCTCTCTTTCCTGACAAGTAGAGACCAAACACCCTACTTCACATGCCTGGTGGTCGCCTCATCATTTCCCAGGTAACTGCACTCAGTGGTCCTCAGTGCCATACTGTAACACTGAGCATCAGCACAGGAATGGCATCTCCCATTTCACAGACCTGCCACAGGACTAGGAGCCTGAAGTGTAGGAGCAGGAGAATATATTTCTCTCATGTTGTCCTCAGAACAGGAACGCTTATCTCCTCTAAGTCACTGCCCTTAGCCCTCTCCAGAAGTCTTTGGGGGAATGGGGCTGGAGGGGCAGTTGGAGATACTGAGTGGAGCAGTCTGCTCTCCCCCTAGGTAATGTCCAGAGTGCCAGCACCAGGCCTGTTAATCATAAACTCCCACCAACCAATCTGTGCCTTCCAATAGAAAAAAAACATCAACCAACCCTACTATGAGAGGAGAGCACAAACTTCCAGTTTTCTTCACAGGTTATAGGTTAAAATGATGGAACAGGCTAGAGATACATTTGAGGTTTAATACATTGATTCTTTGAGCTCTCTACTGGAAAGATCCTTTCATTGTCTAATTGTCATGAGCAGTAATCTGAACACTGACTTCTCATGAGCTTTTATCTTAATGTGCATTTTCTTGACTGCTGGAGAGAATTTTTGTCTTTGTTGTTCAAGGAAATGTGAAGATGAGGTACTTGAAACTGCATCAGTTGCTGCTGCTGAAGCTTCAGATTCCATCATTATGCCTGTAATATATTGGTTCTCAAGGTTCAAATTTTCTGAAAGAAAATGTCTTCTATCCAAAGAGGACAAATAGGTATAGAAAGAATGAAATCTTAACACCAGAGCAACACCACAATCTCTTCAGACTGAATTTTCAGCTCCCAAAAAATATTCTGTCCATTACCACCCCAGTGTATTCTCATCTGGCATACTCAATGGTCTTTCTACAAAATTATGACTTTGTATCTCATGAAAGAAAAGTCCTTTGAGATTTACTTAACACATAATTGTTGGTTTAGAATAGCTGTAAACCAGCGGTAGCCACAACTTTGTGCAGCAACAGGTTACAAAGTTGAACTATATATTGTGCCAAGAACGCACTGACATCCTCCTTTGATATCTCTGAAGCTTTTAATGGACAGTTCATTACGCCCCCCCCCCCCTTTTGTGTCCTACCTTTGGTTTATGATCTGCTACTTGCTTTTCATTTGGTCATCTGTTTACCAAGCTGAAGAGTACCAGTCTGTTCATTCCTCATGGGGAAGCTATTTCTCATCTTAATTGCCCTTCTCTGAACCTTCCCTAGTTCCAAGTTGTATATTTTCTATGATGGGAGGAGGCAAACCTCATACAATATTTATTATGCAGGTGCATCTTAACTTACACAGCTGGAAAACGACACTTTGTCCTCTATTCCTTTTCTAAAAATTTCAAGTGTTTGACTTCTTTTGAGCTGATACTCTGTAGAATAATAAATCCTGAGATCATGTTGCCAAGTTGAGCTTCAATGGTTCATTTAGAGTCCATGACCATATGTGCAAATCTTGAATTCCTCCTTCAGCACATCCCCCATGAATAATAATTTTCTTTTGTTAAGCCACTTTATTTCCTAGACAAAGCTGAGGTATTACAATTTCCTTAGGGAGCAGTTGTTCTGATGGAACTGAGTATAGAGATCTCTTATATTAAACAAATAGAAGCTGACTATTGCTGACTTTCTTTTTACTACTCGGATAGCCAGCCTAGCTTCCCTGACTTTTTCCAAGTACTTCTTTTGCAGGACTTTTCTTGCCAGCTCCTGGAGCCATTTTTTTTTTTTTTTGTCCTGAGAGAGGGAAGTGTAACCTGCCTTGGACTTGATTAAGCTGAAACTCTGCCCCTTTCACATTAAATATTAGACACTGATTTTAGTGACACTAGCACCTCAATTCAACAAAAAATATTTATTTAGGTCTCAAGCAGGAAGTTTGTTTCTCCAGTGAACTCACATATCAGGAGTATCTACAAATATTACTTGCAGAAATTTCACATTAAGCTTCCTGAAGTCTCCACTGGCAGTAATCAGCACCAGGAATTCACTTGGCACACCCTAAACTCAGTCTCCATGAGGGCTTGCAATCCCAAGGGTTACCCTCAAGGCTGAGGAGGAGCTGGCAGCAGCTGAAAGCTTGCCTTGGACCACTGGGAGTCTTGTCTAATCACTTCTGGTCAATTTACATCATGTATCTTATCTGTTTTTACATGTCTTGCCTGTGTGTCGCTGAAGACCATGTGATTGATCCCTTGAGATGGATGGTTCTTCAAGCTCTCAGACTTTCCCTTCAGTGATGCCAAGATCCACTGGGTATTTGCAGAATGATGTCATTTAACTTGCCACCTCTCAAGACTGATGGTGAAAGAGTGCTTCCTTCTTTGGTGATGGAGTGTTCTCCTGGGCCTTGCAGGGTTCTGGACTCTTTGCTTGCCAGGAAAACTAGAATCTGTGAATCTGTGCTAGTCCCAGTTAGTGCAGTCATTAGTGTGTTCTGATCTTGTTGCTGTTGTTGGGAGTCTTAGATGCCAGTGGACAGCCCTGGCTGATTCATACATGGAAAAAGAATGTCATGAAAACATTAAGGGGAAGCTTTTAGGATGGGGCATCCTGAAGGTAACTTGATCACCACCAAAAAGTGCCTGAATGTCAAAATTTTTCATTGCTCATGGAGTTTCATGGAGGCCTAAACTCATTTCTCCCAAGGATCCTTCACAAAGAAAGGCAGGGGTGTAAATCTGGTGATGATTGCTGCCTTTACCCTGGCTGCTGATTGTGAGTGACAGCTCGGAATTGTACATGGCTTTTCAGACCTGCTCGCAAAGGACATGAAGCTTGTTACTGTACTTCATCCCACAGCTCAGGTGGGTAATGGTTCTCCAGCCTAAAGTGAGTCTAGTTGTTATTTGTCTTTTTGGATAAAGTACTGATTTTTGTAAGGGGGCCTGATTTTTCACTTAATATCCAGCCATCCATTTCTTTTTCAAGATCTCTACCTGTTTAATAGTCTATTATTTTTTAAAATGTAAATATGATACTCTCTATTTAATGAAGTCTAGGTATAGTATAAGTAACTTGATATGTGATACAGTACAAGGTTGCAATGTAGGTGTCAGTATCTCTTTGGGGAACTCATCTGCTTGTGATAAGGGGCTCTGTTTCCTCTCATCCCACTCTCTAGGGAATTTTTAAGTATGAAAATCTTAGCTGAATTCCTGTTACACTGGTAGTCATGATATGGATGAGGCAATCATCTGTAACAGCTTTACCTTTCCTCAAACATTTTTTCTTCCAGGAGCATTGTGGAGTCCCAGGGACCTGTTGCCGAAATGCCTCGACCCTGGAGGGGGCAGCTCAGGAGACAAGAGGTGCCCCTCTAGATTAGGGTGGGGAAAACGTTGTACCCACAGGCTTTGCAGCCACATGTTGGTGCCTTTTGAGTTCTGGTGTTCTAGTGACTTGTGGAAATTGGTTTCACCCTTGTTCAGCCCCTGCTTGCCATTTATATACCCTTCCTAGAAAGTTCTTCCTTCCCTTAACCCCCATTGGCTTTGTTTTGCCACATTGCTCCCCCCTGTTATCCCATTGATTCTCTCGGTCTTTAGCCACTCCCCTACACCATTTTCCCTTGTCCCTATTGGACCTTAACCCTCATATCTGCCCCTTTTTCCCTGTATTTAACCCTGTGCCCTTAGCCCAATCCTGTTCTCATCCCTGAATTCATTTGAGGCTGTTCTCAATCCATTGAATAAGCAGGCTTAAGATACTCAAATGAAGACCCGTCCCTTTGTCTTTATCATCAGTAATCTCTAGCAGTGCTCTCTGGGCCCCAAGAACGTAGGTCACTCTCATGGGTTCGTTGTGGCACACGCTGTAACAGACCATGAGATTCCAGTCTATTAACTATTCCTTCTAATGCTTTCTTCTTCCAGGTAACTTACCATGGAGTTTTTAAGCGCTTATGCTGGGACAATGCTGTGTATTCTGTCTGCCAGGACTCAAGAAAGTACTTTAATTCACATTTCTGTGGCCGAGGGATTGCTTCATAGCTCACACAAAATGTTATTATGATGAAAATCAAACCTTTCAGGGCAGTCTTCATATGTGGTGATTGCCAAAACTAAATGATCTGATGGTGTGAACCTGGGGAAGTAGTCTCACTGGTTATCTGATGTCTCCAAGTTTTGCAGCAAGACTGTCAAGGTAGGTCCACAACCTTTGCTGAGAGCATTCTTTGCTGCAGCCCAGGCAACAGCAGTGAAATGTGTCCTTGTGCTTGTGATTTGCAAAGTCACTATTGGGAAGCTGCATTTGCACAAAGGCACTACTGTATTCTTTGGTTTCCATGTCTGATGGGTCTGTTGCTGCTCAGTAAAAATCCAAGATCCACATTCAGTTACTCTGTGAATGTGTGTGGTGTTGCCTGGATTCGTCATGCAGCGTGGGGCAGGTATGGGAGCACCCACAGGAGAAAACTGGTCATTCACTCACACGCTTTGAGACGTGTTCTCCATCTGTGGCTGTTTCTTCAGCTATCCTCCGTCTGACATCGTATGTGAGATAAGAAAGGATATAATGGCCACAGTGCCAAAATACTTTGGCACATGTGGATAATGAGGTGCTGTAAGAAAGGGTGGCAGCTGCAGTAGAATGCATGCATGTTGCAAAGAATAAGATGTATACATGTGGAAACGTGTATGTATTTCTTCAAGATATGTTGACTGCACATATAATTCTTGGTTCTTTTTTTCTGAATTTCAGAGATTGCAAACTAATGTAATGCATAAAATGCTATTTTTCTTTCCTTTGTTTTCTCTGTAAGTAGATATATAGCAGTGATGAAGAGAGGCATAGGTGGTTATGCTTTTCCAGAATCTGAGTTAGCTGTGATAACAGCAAGACATGGGAACAGCATGAGCTTCTTCTGCATGACCTCTTGGAGAAGCCAAGGATGCTACTTCCAATTCACAACATTTGGCAATTCAGAAAGTGCTCATGAAGGCCAAGACAGATGGAGACTGGGGAGAAATAAGTGAAAGACAGTAGGCAAACACAGAAAGGAGGTGAGTACATGTGTCCTTAGGATGACACTAGGAGTAGGAGTAGGCATGGACAACAGTGGACATTAACTGTGCCTCTGATCCCTGCCACTACCTTGGAATCTGACCAAGAGAAGAATGGTGCACCTACAGAAACCATGGCGTGGTGCCTGCACATTGTCTTCTTTTTGATATGGAACTTTGCAGCAAATACCTAATTTACTTACTGTCTTTTTCTCTGCACTGACACAGTGCTGTTTGCTACCTCTTTGTACTGGCAGTAAGTTGTCACTAGGTCACCAGTGGCTTTAGAGAGTACACTACCATCCAGCAGTTCAACCATGAGCAATACATTGCAGACAACTTTCACTGTCTTTGGAGTAGGATGGGAGAAATACAGAGGATGGCAAGCCCTGGAGATAGGAAGGAGGGGAATTGGCTTGGAAACCTGTTAAAATATGCAAAATAGTAATCAATATTTTTTACTCTAAAAACTATTTCCGGTTATTTCTGATAAGCTAATGGGTCAAGTGGAGGAGAGATAAGAGTTTACTGAAAATAGATGGCATCACTTCAAAACATCTCACTGTGCAAGTTAAAAGCATTTCCCTAGAAGTATCTGCCACTTGTCTTGGAAAATACTGTCCCAAAGAGACTACAGAGATAAAGTTCAGAGAGAGGAAAATATCTTTATTTGGAATTTAATGGAGATAGTATATTTGAGTAAGAATATTTTGGGATAGGCAGTACGTGGCAGATAAGCCTATGATTCCCTTTCATTCTCCAAAGGATTTATGTCTGGGTAAGGATGGCATTTGTTTGTGAAAGCCAACATCTGTTTCTGTTTGCATGCTGTCACTTTTCCAGTTGTGCATGGTTAGGTGAGTAGTGCAAGTACTCGATCAAAGTTGAATCTTACTGTCGCGTTAGTAATGTTTGGTTTGACAAATAATCAAGAAATGTACTTTCCTCTGTTAGTCAGTTGCAAGGGTTGAGAGGAGTAACATTTTACAAGGCCTAAACTCCATCTGTTGGTTTGAAAAAAAATGATGAGGCAATGGTAACACTCTTTTCCATTCATTCAGAAACCATTCTGTACTCAAGTGCTCCACACAAGCTCTTTATCTGCTTTACAGATCTATTCACAAATAACTTGAATATTTTTTTCTAACAATCCCGCTTGTTTAGTCCATAATTTCTATCCCACATCAGTCCCTATATTAGCAAGTAACCATTGTGATTTAAAAAAAAAAAAGTATTGAAACTACATGTATATGCTGTGGAGTGTAACAGTGTGAAAGCTGCAGCCAAAGTTGTAAAGTTTTTCAGAGCCTTGGTATTACTGTCCTGTGTAAAGCAGAGTTTTATTTTCCGTGGTTAAATTTACTTGGTGTCAAACACTGACTTTTTGCCCAAGTCAGAGAAATACTAATTTCTCCTATGTTACTTGAGCCCCCCGCTATGCTGTATTTTAGAGGTGCAAGGGAAAAGCCTTCCTATTGGATAAAAAGGCATTAGATGAATACATCTCTGTGTAAATATTGGAGATCTTCTACAAAAAAAGTAGTAAAAGGGTGGCTTAAGTATCAGCAGCTTTTGTACTTCTCTTTTATGCTGTAGTGCTGTCATGGGGCATCTGCCATCCTGCCTTATTGCAGATTTTCTTGTCAACAAGATGGTTTGGGGTTTTCTTTTCTGTACATTTCTGTATTTCTCCAGCCACTGGAAGTGAAAATGATGTTATTTCATTGTAGAGAAGTGTTACTCTGAAAAATGTTACCTTTAGCAGGAGCTGCTGTTCTAATCTTTCTGCAGGAGAACACAGTTCCCAGAACTTTGTACCACTCTAGGGAGCTCTGCTCAAGTTGCTCTCTAAAGTTGTCTTCTATTTCCCCAGCTTCTTCCCTTCTGTCCATACTTAAGGATTTCCTAAATCCAGCACTTTGTGAGAGGGAAGGTGAAAGGGCTCTTTGCTAGTTATGGAACAGTTTAAAATGTCTTTCTGAGCTGCTCTTGGCAGAGTGGGTGTAGAAATGCTTGTATTGGGGAAAAAATGAAGAGGTACAAATGGCAAATCATGAAAGCTGCATGGGAGTTCCTGCTCTTCTGCTACTTTGTTATCCACAGTTATGATGGTGAGCATCCAGTAGACAGGAGGGGTGTATGGCCCAGAGGGACACAAGGAAACACATGCCAGGGCAGCACAGCTTTATTCCCAAAGTACCCTGTCCTAGAAACAAAGAGCTCAGGTATAGAATGGTTTTCTTGGGAAGAATCTATACATATATATACACACAGATATATATAAGAGATCAAGCACTTAAGTTATCTATAAAAATTTGTATGTACCAATGTTGTTGCCTTGCAGTGTTGTGATGTACACTGTATGTTCTGGGATCCCTTTGAGGAGTTACATCCTAAATCTGTCACTGTGACAGGCACACCTCAGCTTCCTGTTCCCAGCAAGACAGCTACCCACACCATGGAACTCCTATGTAAAAAGTCAAAACTGCTTTAGCTGTTTGTGACAGTGGTATTTGGCAGAGCAATCTATCACAGCAGTCAGGAATGGAGGGAGGGTGGTAGCAGAGATCTTTGCTTGTGCTACACTGTGAAGTCCCATCTTTGATTCTGATGAGGAAGATACAAGGTAGAGCACCTATCTTGCATGTACTTGCCATTCCCTCAGCCACAGGCTGCTTTTAAAAAATGTTTTGATTTATTACCTAAATAGGGCAAATCTAATGTTACATTTAGGTGTGGGGAAGGAGCAGGGAAAGCTCTCAAAAGCAATAGGTCCATGCATGGAGACCCAGTGTGTTCAGTTTGCAAAACCTACTGCCATCTGCAGCCTTAACTTTGGCATTTTAGGCTCCTACTAGTTTGGCTATACAAATGTCTCGGCTTCTCTCATATTGCTCATTTGCAGCTGACATATTGCCACTTAAAAGTAGTGGCTCAGCTCTGGCTCAGCTCCGTGTTGGACTTTATAACATCTCAGTATTTGTTTATTCAGCACAAATAATTTTACTACTGGGTGTAGCTCTTTATGAGGCCTGTCTCCTGGAGATATTGCCAAAGGAAGGAAGTATAACTATATGGTATTTACCTTACCATGATGCTGTTGTAGTCACACTATTTGACTCATGCTAATACATTCTGTGTTAGAGTAATACTTGAAGGTCAGTGGAGGAGGGAACGTGTTCCTACATTTACTTGGAAAAAAGCAAATGGAGCAAAACACAAAGATTCGTCTGCTTGGGGGTTTTTCACTTGTAATACACAATTGATGGCAGAATGAAACTGTTTCAGAGTTACGTTAGAGTTAATAAAAAAAAAAAAAAAAAACTTAAAAAAAAGAAAAGAAAAAATCCAGCAACATTATGCCTGTATCACCTGTAGAAAAGTGCTCCAACACCTTCTGGAACTACTTACAAAAGATGAAGAAAAAGGCACAATGCCCTCATCTGATTCAGTTTTTGTCCTGAACATAGGGTATTTTGAGGACATGAGACACCTGTTAGCTGAAGAGACCCCAAGAGCAAGGCTTTGCACTGCCTCAGAACTGGGGATCTATATTTAACAGCAGCAATGGCTGTACATTCTGTTTCTCATTGGTTTCCTGCTGTGCTCCCAACATGTCAGATTCCTTCCCTCACAAAAATGAAAGTTTAGATGGTCTCCCTTTCATCTCTCCTACAAGGCAATTTGTCACACATTTGTGCTCTCAGTGCTAAAATAAGTTTATTAACATACGTAGATACCATTTGAGCCTTCAAACAAAACCTGTAACATAAGGATCCAATTATGGGATTGTACAGTTAATGATCCTTTTAAATTTAAAACACCCTATAAAAATTTACTGGCAGCTTCAAGAGTCTTCAAACTGTCATCCTGAATTGCCACAGAAAGTAGCATTTTTCTGCTGTGATATAAATCCAGATTGTTCATAGGAGATGATTAAATCTAGAAGTAATTTTGAGGAAATAAAAGCAGGATCCAAGGCACACTTCTCTTAATCACAGGAGAAAGACCTCTGCTTTGTTCTCCTGGAACTACTCAAAATCCTCACCTGCCTTGTGTAAATGGATACAAGAAGCTGAGATGAAGCACCAGTTCCCGACTCCTCTCATCTGTATGGATTATGCTTGGAGTCCGACATGCCAAGCATGGATCAGACCTGCCTGAACTATGCTGTGCTGTCTGCTTAGTGCACACCCATGGGTGGCATCCGGGATCTCTGCATCCGGGATGCCTGACATTATGAGGGAGCGATTCCTGCAGGGCCCTGGGGTCTACAGAAATCCTATAAACATCTAAAGGCAAACCTCACTGAGACAAAATTTCTGTGGTGGAAGGTGGGTCCAGGGAAATTTGCATGTACATGTATATTTAAGAAGAAGCCATATGGAAACAGACAGGAAATTTCATTCTTATATTCTTATCACAAGGAATTTTTTAATGAAAATGTATGTCATTTATTTGCCAGAAAAGTAGGAATCCTAATACTCACTGTCTGAATAGCAAAATGTCAAAAAGGGTAAGATCCATAAAAAAAAATACAGAAAGAGAAATCATTGGATCCTTTGTCAGGAAGGTACTGATATCCCTTGAAAGTAGTGTCTTTATTGTCACTGACTGCAGAGGGAGATGGGAGTGCTGCTTGTTATCACAGCGGGGGCTGTATATTCAGCTGAAGAGTCTCCATCACCATGGTATTTTCAGCAGCTCTCAATTTTAATCATCAAGCTTCACTTTACAGATGGAGGAAGCTTTTTAGTTCCCTTCTCCCTTTTTAAGAGGTGGTAAAAGGATTTGCTGAAGATATGTAAGGTTCTGGCAACTGCAAAAATAGATGTTCATCTTCTGAATTCCTGTCCCGTATCCTAATTGAAAGAAATTGATGTCATCCTTCCTTCTGTATTGTGAAATACACAGTTAAGTATAGCTATATTAGTTTAGCAGCAGGTTGTTTTTCTGATAAATGAAGAAGTACATATATTAATTTCAGCTGTCAGCATGGATGGAATTGTTGGGGGATAGGAGAAAAAAAAATGGCAAATAGAACCAGGATGTTTATCTTTGCAATTCTGAATAAGCAACCAGCTGCACAAGGTGTCTTTCAGAAAGGAACACCTTCTGTTGCTGTTTCTGTTAATCTCAAAGACATTTAGATCAATAAGCTGCATTATGAAAGGGGGGATGTGTGTGCTCAAGCCCTTGTCTCTCCATAACTTTTCCATTGTTGTTCCTATGTGTACAGGCTACTGATTTCCTTTAATTTTTACATGGTTTTTATGTGTATTTTGTTTTCCTGCTTGTTATTAAGTCTCCATCTAAAGAAAGTTTGTTCTTTTCACTGTTGGCATTTGATGGTTTTGGTTGGAGTGTCTCCTTCCTCTGAAAAGAATGAGCTCCTTTCTTCTCCGCCATGACCCTGTTTTGCTGTTCCTGTACAAAACAAGCCATCCCTGGTGCCTGCTGTGGTTCTTAGGGGGTGGCAGAAAGCAGCTGCTTCTCCTGCTTCAGAGGAGAACCCCAGGGAAGGGGGTGCTCACATCTTTAGTTCCAGTGAGTCACTCATATCACACAAGTCTTAAAATGCTAGCTTTGGTTTGCTGCTATGCACTTTTGGCAGTCAAACATAAATATTTAGTCACTGTTGCAAAGCCAGGGATTGATGCTTGACACAAAAAAAACCCCCAAAAAACAAAAAACAAACAAACAAAAAAAATAACCAAAAAAAACCAAAAAAAAGGGCAAATGCCTACAAATAGGCTGTATGTTTCTTCTGGCATCTTTCAGCATGAAGGAGAAACAGCTGAACCTCTGCATGTTGATTTCTAAATAAAAGTATGTCATAATATGGACTCTTATTCCAAGTACAAAGTGTTTGATTTGAAAAGAATTGTTAAAAAGCAAGGTCCATGACAGATTTTGTAATAGAGATTCTTCTTCTCAAGGAAGCTGTTTTTCTGTGCCCAAGCCTAGGCACTAGGAGGCAATGCTCCGAAAATCTAGAAAGTAGATTGTATTGATGCTCTTCCCCTTACTAGTCTTCAGAAAGAAAAGGGTACCTGTTGAACCACTAAGTAACCAACTGAGCACCTGCCTGTGACAGCACTTCTCCTGCCCCCACCTATCCAGCTGCAGCAGAAAGTTGTCAGCAATAAGAATAATTGTTCCAAAAAAGGGTGATTTTTCTTCCAGGTATCAGATGAGATGGTAGGACAACCTGTTACAGCAGAACAAAAGTGACTACATGCCAGTGGAGGTTGGGGATATTTGTCTCTGTAACCTTAATCTGCTTCCACAGAGAGAAAGGAAGCAGGAAGTAAGTTTGCTCCAGGGCTCAGCAGTGGAGATGGAAGTGCCTGCAACTCCAGGACAAATTCAGGTGGCCATCTAGACCATCTACAACATTCAGAGAGCTGGGTGATGTTGTGCCATGTCATGTTTGGGTTTCCCAGCTGCTGCTGAACACCAAAAGCTCTCCTATCACTGGTGAGTGTATCACCACACTGAGCTGTGGTGCAGTCAAGTGCAGAGCTCGTTTGGTGCACCTCACAGAAACACAAGGGAATGTCACGGGTAGGAGAGGCCGCCTGATAACACCCACCATAGAAGTGTGGGGGTGGACAAAGGAAATTTCCTTGTCAGCTTGTGAATGTGATAAAGAGTACATATAGGCAGGCATGCAAGCAAACACTATTTAGTAAAACATAGCTATTCTTAGTTTGTGGATTCTGTCAGCCCAGGTGCCTCCAGCATATGAAACCCATCATCTCTACTTAAGGTTTGTCTTTCTATTTTCTCCATAACCTTGCATTGACCTCTTAGCTGTGTCTAATTTAAGAAAAAAGATTCATGGTGTATATGGGGAATTCATCCTGTATTTCTTGTAACAGTCCAATTCCGAAGCTCAGCTGGGGCTCTCCTGTGCGGAAGGGGTGCAGCAGGTCCTTGTTTTCCCTGTTGTCTCTTCTGGAGCCTTTCTTTGCCTGTCACCTAATCCTGTTGGATCAAAAACAGAATCACTTTCCAAACCTCCCTCAAGTTCTCTGTCTCACAGTGTTCAGATGTCCCAGCATTTTCACCATGCCCTAAAGATGCTCACAGGGTGCCCTAAACCAGGACAGGGTATGGAAGAAATTCAGATCTTGGGCAAATATTTATGCCCCAGCTCAGCAGGAAAGGCAGGTAATTAATGCTTTTCCTACTTGGATAAAGCCTTAGGAGATATTAAAGAGTCATCCAGGTGAACCAGCTATGCTTGGTTGAGAATTATGATATGTGGGTTAAAGAATGTGGAAACTGCAAGAAGAGATGAAGAGTAGGAAGTGCTAAATGTCCAGAACTGTTTATGGCCAGAGCAAACCAAACTACCCAACCAAAATTAAGAAGTACATTAGAGGAATTTAAGGTGACTAAAGGGAATTCAATGCAGAAAAGAAAGTTAATTTTCACTGTAAAATTTAAACTAAACAGCTTCCTTTTTTTGCTTTATTAAAAACAAACAAACATAACAAACAAACAAAAAACCCCAGTGAACCAAATGCCCAGTGCTGAGCAAGGAAGGCAAAAAGAGGGCATGTTCTCTGTTTCTTTCTTCTGTACTACTAATTTTATTTCCAGATCTTCCCTTGGAGATGCACTGGTCCTGTAGCCAGTCCACACTTTCTCTGCTCTCAGAACTGTCTTGTCCTGCTAATGGGAACGGACCAAACACAAGAAAGAATATGCATATATACTTATAAACATGTGTGTGTATAAACACACATTTAAACACTGTTTTTAGGAGTTCACTTACTGTCTTTGGATGCTCACTGGCCTGGAGCATGAACAGCATGAGAGCATTCAAAGGTAGCAAGTGAACATTTTAGGAAAGAAAATGCTTTGTTGTTGCTCTTCTCCTTCCTCCACAGTAAATGGTGAAATAAGAAGTGTTAGCAGGCCTGAAGTCATGGGGCCCAAGGCTTGGATTGGAGCAGGGAGAGCAGATTTCACCTTCAGCTCCTGAGGTGCCAACAAGCAAAAAGAATAATGTAATATAGGTAACACCTATATCCCGAACACCACCTTTCAAATTTTTTAAAAAATAAGCACTTTTGATTCTAGGTGATTATGGAAAAATAGCATTTTAGAACTAAATTGACAAAATTACTGTAATAAAAGGGGTAGAAAGAGAAGCTGACATTCTAGTGAAAGGGAAAATATGAGTCAGTAATTGTACTTTTTTTTTTTTTAATTTGAAATGTGAAGCAACTGTTAGCAGAGTAGGAATCTCTGGGAGGCAAGGGCAAGTGGCTGCTTCTCCCTCTGAAACAAGAACTTGTGGGTATTTTCAGAGTGGGAGACTAGATTTAGCGAACTTGTAAGCTGTGGTATTGTGATATATCTTCCAACAGCATAATTAAGAAGGAATTAATAGTCTTAGATAGTAAGAAACCGCTTTTCTCATTTAACTTAATGAGTGAGGATGGAAAAGGAAAGACTGTCTTGAAGGACCCTTAGCTTACTCCAGTTAAAAATCCCATATCCATGAAGTGATTTAACCATCCTCTGTAAACTTTGCTTTTACATAGCATGGTCCATAACCATGGGAAGGGATGTTTGCATGGAGCACCTGTTTCCCCTTTACAGTCCAACTGTTTCTCCTGGAGGCACATTGATTGCATGTTAAGAGCTTAACACTTGAACGTGACATTGGAGCTGAAAAGAAGAAGTTGTGGCTCTCTTTGGACTACCACTGAGACAGAGACACTTATGGGCACTACATCACAGTCTGAAAAACACCCTGCAGTCTCCATCCCTCCAACAACTTGGCAGATGCAGAGGGAGGTAGCAATGTGACCTTTATAAATAGCTGAGTTATGCTCAATTTTTTTCTTGTGGCTTGGATATGGAGAAGCATAGACAGCCTGTGTGACTCTGAAAACTTTAACGGAAATGAAACAGGAAGTCAGATCCTTTCACAGCTTGTTGATCTGTGAAGACAAGCTGAGTCTGTAGACTCATTTTCTAACCCCAGAAAAAAAGCAGTCAGGGGAGAGAAATCCAGCTGGGGGTGATACTCTGGAGAGGAGATGCATAGGCAGCATGACAGAAGGGCCAGCAAGAACAGAGACCGCTTCACTGAACAAGAAAAGCGAAGCAGAATTAGCTCAGAGAGAAGTGTTGGTAAGTTCATACTGCTGTGCTATAAATTTTGGCATATCAACAAGCTGGTGATAAGCTAGAGAAAAATCCTTTGCTACTGATTACAGCTACATGGGTACTACTTTTACCTATATGTCGGACTACCTGACCTTGATAGTAATAAGTTACAATAAACAAGGAAATGGTTCTTGACTGTTAAAAATGGGTCTGAAAAACTGAAGGAGGAAGCTGTTACCAGTTCTGCATCTAGGCTTCCTACTTTTACTGGGTTGGATACTGCTGCCTTTGTCTCAGCACTCGTTTGGAACTGTTTACATTCTTTGTGTCATGCTTATAATCCTGCTGCTCACCTGCAGATGAACACAGCAGTTTCTTTGGCTGCTGATTTGGAGGTTTAAACATACGTGGTTAAAATGTCTTCACACTTGCTTAGCAATGACTTTCAGTATAAGCTTTTGCTGTAATTGCTGTGCACTCTCATATGGGTACAAGCAGAGGGAGGTAGTCATACTCATGGCTGCAGCTTGGAAATGCCATTGTCTGCAAAAGAACCTGGAGGTTCATGTTGTGGGAAAATTCATAATACTCCCCTAAAGGAAGAAATTGTCATAAATATCCCTAAGCAGTAGAACTTTGCCATCAGCAGATAGCCTTGTTTGAGTATCAGAAACATATGCAAAATGTTAGGACCAGGAAGTCTGGAGGAGGAGAATCCAATTTACATTGTTCTGTTGGAGCAGGTCCAGAGAAGGACCATGAAGTTGGTAAGAGCACTCTGAGCACCTCCAGGAAGACAGACTGAGAAAATTCGGGTTATTCAGCTTGGATAAGAGGAGATTGTGTGTATACCTCATAGCAACCTTCCAGTATCTGAAGGGAGCTTACAGGGAAGCTGGAGAGGGACTCTTTGTCAGGAACTACAGTGCTAGGACAAGGAGTTCAAATTGAAAGAGGGGAAATTTAGATTAGACATTAGGAAGACATTACTGTGAAGATGGTGAGACACTGGAACAGGTTGCCCAGGAAGACTGTGGATGCTCCATCCCTGGAAGCGGGAGGGGGACTAGATGATTTTCAAGGTCCCTTACAATCATTAACATTCTATGATTCTCTGAAATATTTTGGGGAAGTTGACATTTTCTGAAGCTTGCTGAAGCTTTGTAGCAGCATGTTTCCAATTCTTCAGTCCGTGAAAGGAACTGCCTTCCAGTTAACTGCTATTTCCGTTTCTGCTCTTGATCCCAGCTTAGACCTGGATCTATGTTTGCTCTCTCCAGGGTTATCCTAACCCACATTCAGCTGACAGGAACAGCACACACAGTGCAGGAGGGTTGTGTGTTAGCTGGCTCAGTCTTACAGTGGTGTATGTATCCAACACCAAGGAGGGAGGCAGGTAGAGGCTGTCCCATCTCACTCACAAGGAGGAGAGACAACATTTTCCTTCCAAAGCTTGAAAATGGAAAAAGGTCCTAGAGAGCTCTTTGTGACTCAGGGAAGACATCCAGAAAGGGCTTAAGGAGAAAGAAAAGGCACTATGGATAGTGTTAGTTTAAAAGTCTCTCAAGAGGTTTCATGTAAGTGATCTCTGATTGATTGATTGATTGATTGATTGTCCCAGGGCTTATTCCCATTCATAGAGCCTCAAGACCATGCTCCAGATTCCACTGAAGTACTCAATAAATGCACGAAGGAGAGAGCAGAGAGCCATGAAGTGGGAAGAACTCGCTGATACAAGGGTTGATCTGCTAAATTTTTTGATTTGTACTAAACATTTCATCTCTCTCCTCTGATGAGCCAGCAGCCAGATAAACATCCACTTTCAAGCCTGCCTGCACAAAGGAGTCACCAATTAAATCCTAAGATCTTAACACAGGTTAAGAGAAGGCAGAAGGATGCAAACCTGTATTTATCTGCAATGCTAAACGATCTTCTGCCACCAACACTGGCCTGGCCAAGGCAAGAAAAAAGCTGGAAAGGGAAACTGAAGTATGTGATAACTGCAGACAAGATGTGGAAATAAATAAATTCCAAACACCTTCAAGCCTTTGCAGGTGGATGCCAAGTGAGCTTTATCCTGGCAGCATCTCTCTCAGCTGCAGTCCCTGAGACACAGCTACATTAAACACAATCTGTGAGTCCAGATGGAAAGCACCAGGTAACCGATGCTCTGGAGAGGCACAGAGGTGGCACTTTGGAATTTTTTTTTCCAAATGGATTTTTTGATGGAGCAGCACACAGTGCTACTTACACAACTGACAGCTTTAGGCCTCTTAAGTAAACTATTTACTTTTGCTATTTTTAGCTGGTTTTTAAGCCTAGATTTTCTTTTACGTGGATAAATGTGTCTAAGGCTTTCTGTGAGTGCATGTAAGAATGCTTGCCACGCCGATATTTAGCAGGTTTTCCCTATTTTGTTTCTAGCCCAGATTAACTGAGGTGGAGGGAGAAACAACCTGATATTCATGCCAGGTGATACAAATCTCTTCACTGTTTCATGAAAAGTCTTGATCTTCAACCATTTTAATAACTTGTGATATTTTAGGGGAAAAAAACCCAAACAAAACCAAACAAAATCCAGTAATAAAAGACTGTGTAAGTTTGTCTTGGCTGTACAAACTGCTTGTAACTCCGTAAAAGATTTAAGTCTTTGTTAGGACCATCACAATTCCTTTCTGTTTTTCCTGCGAAGTCTGTAATGAGATGGAATAAAACTGTTCTTTAATGTGTAACCAGAAGAGAAAGTATATCAGTCTATGCAAATTCTCTACATACCTCTGGGAGAAATGACACATAGAAGTCTATTACAAAGGAAGGTACTTGGCAAAGGGGAATTTCTTTTTGGATGAATGCACACCATCTTGTTAAAGAGTGAATTAGTAAGGAAATCAATATTTAATTATATGGAAAAAACCAAAACCAACCAATAACTTCAAAGTTATTAAGTTTTGTTTACATTTAATGACTGTATTTCAAACAGATGATGATGATGATGGTGTCGGTTTCCATTCAGCAAACTGGAATCCCTAGAAGTGTTTCAGGCATCCCCATCCCCAGAAGAGTTAAGTTCCAGTCTGGATGGGGCTTTCAGCAACCTGGTCTAGTGGGAAGGGTCCCTGCCAATGGCAGAGGGTTGGAACTAGAAGACCTTTAAGGCCCCTTGCAGGGCAAGCCATTGCACGATTCCGTGCTGCTATAAAATGTAACAGCGTCGTGTCACGCCCAAGCACAACCCCACTGGCGGAGGAGCGGCCGGGGTTGCTGGGGAAATGGGGAACTGCGGCGGGAGACAGGCCGAGAGGTGTGACAGGGTTATCCCTCCTCCGCGGCTCGGGGCACGGCCGGGCGGGAGCGGGGCGGCCCCGCGGGATCCCCGCCCCGGGCGGTGCCGGCGCTGCCTGTGGAGCGGGGCTGGATCCCGGGGAGCCAGGAGCGGAGCGCCGCCGTGGGTGAGGCGCGGCGGGGCCGGCGGGCGGGCGCGGAGGGTGCCTCAAGTCGCGCCGAGGCTTTACCTTTGTTTGCCGTTTCTTTATTTTTCCCGTTTTATTTTCCACTTGACTCTTTCGGGGCCGTTTCCCAGAGGTGGCGGCTCCCGGGAAGCCGCTCCTGGGGCCATCCCGGCGGGACGGCCGGGATGTGCCCCCGCCGTGTGGTGGCGGGGCGGGGGCTGCGGGCACCGCCTGCGGGGCAAGGCCGAGCTGCCCTGGGGAATGCCGTGTCCCGAGTGCGGCATCAGCGCCCACTGCCCGGGGGTCGTGCTTGTCAAACAGCTCGGGGCTTCGGCCGGGCTTTGGCTCTTTGCTTCGGGGGCGGTAATTTTTTATTGTATTTATTTTTTTCCTCACTGTGTGCGGTATGGAGTTGCGTGTTGCAGACTGTCTTGTATTCCCGTCAGAAAGGTGAAGGTTTAGGAAAAAGGGGCTCATAAATGCAGGTGTGATTCAGGAGGACCCAGGAGGGGCCAGCTGCAGGTGGTCCTCGGTGTCAGGTGGCCAAGAAGACCAAGGGCATCCTGCATCAGCAATAGTGTGGCCAGCAGGAGCAGGGTGGTGATTGTCCGACTGCGCTCAGCACTGCTGAGGGCACACCTCTAATCCTGTGTCCAGTCCTGGGTCCCTCTCTACAGTAAAGACATTGAGGTGTTGGCGTGTGTCCAGAGAAGGGCAGCAGCGGGGTCTGGAGCACAAGTCCCATGAGGAGCAGCAGAGGGAACTGGGGTTGATTAGCCTGGAGAGAAGGAGGGTCTGGGGTGACATTTTTGCTGTCTACAATTACCTAAAGGAGGCTGTAGCCAGGTGGGATCAGTCTATTCTCCCAAGTTACAAGTCATACCAGGAGAGATTTAGGTTAAATATCAGGAAAAAATTTATTCACTGAAATGGCGTTCAGTCATCAGAACAGACTGCCCAGGGAAGTGGTTGAGTCACCGTCCCTGGAGATATTTATTAGACATGTAGATGTGGCACTTGGGGATATGATTAGTGGTGGGCTTGGTAGTGCTGGGTTAACAGATGTGATTTTAAAGGCCTTCTTCAGCCCAAATGGTCCTGTGATCTCTTACATTACTGAGAAGCGGTCTTTTAGACTGAGGATACCGTGCCCTAGCAGCTTGCTTTTGTGCTGTACATTCTGTGATATCCATTTCTGCTCTGATGGTTACTCATCCAGCTCTCATTTTGCACTGCCTTTCTAACTAAACCAGCTTGTTTTCTCTTTGGAGAAGCTGTACAAACTGTAAGCAGCTTATACTTTAATTTTTGCAGTAGAGAAAGAACCAGATTTCTGAGGTATTTAGTGAGTGTATTTAAGTGAGTATTTAAGCTAGCACGGTGCTACCTGCTCCATGGCTAATACGTGCAAGTACCGTTATTCCCACTTCCGTCCTCTGGCCCGCTCCACTTTCAGCAAGTGGTGAAACAAAGAGGCAAAATACGTGAAACAGGAAATAATGACAGGCTAAGAAAGCTTCTTTGTAGTCACTGAAGTGTGCTTCTTTAAAATTTCATTTCTTTGCTAGCGGACAGATAATTTGATTAGAAATTGAAGGGTCTCTTTGTGCTAGGAGGAAAAGATGCTGTTTTCCTAACTATAAAAAACTACTAGGTGAAAAGTGTTAGAATTTATTTTGGAGGGGAGAAACAGCATGAAAATGCTGGTCAGCATTTAAATCTAAGTGCTTTTATGGATAAGTATCTGTATTTGGAGTTGAAAAGAAATTAAATTCTTGTAGTTCTGAGATTCTTTGCCATTTTTGGATATAAGGGTTGTTTTTCCACTTTGTTAAACTGTTTGGAACATGTTGCCTGCCTAGGTGGTGTTCATTTCCCATTCAGCACCAAGACTTTCTGTCCACCTTGTTTCTTAGGTACAGTCTCCAGTTGAATCTTCACATCCTATCTACCAAGGATTAGACAACAAACATTAAAGGGTTTTTCAAAAATGTATTAAATTTTTCTTTATCTTAGTGCTTAGTGTTTGAAAATTTTTGATCTTGCATGACTACCCAAGCAAATGAGTTTGAGATTTCAGAAATACCTCTGCTGAACCTTCTGACCCCACACAGCTGAACTGTGGGAGTCACGGAACCAAACTGTCCTAGGGGAGACGATTATGCTTATAATTTCCTTGTTTTAAAAACACAGGGAATAACCAGTGCTCAGGAGTCAAAAGGTAATAAAATTATACTGCTTTCATTACACCTGCATAACTAAATATGGGTGTGATAGAATGGCATAAGGTTTTCCTTAAGGAGCCTTTTAATCTCCTCTTGTTTTAGGCTGTGATTTTTATTTTTTTTTTTTAATTTACATTTGGGTTGCCTAAGTCATATTCTAATGGCATTTTTATGGCAGTCTAACTTCTGAAAGAGTTATAGTACTCTTTAAACTGAAACACTAATCTGAGTTGCTGACATCTGTCCCTGAATCACTTCAGGATCTGATTTCTGCTTTGATGGACTTTGGGAAGGCCTGGTGAACACATGCCATCCTTTCTGCACTGGTGGGGTAATGCAGCTGGCATGGTGCCAGCATGCAGAAGCAACAGGGAGCTTTGCCCATGTGCTCCATTGCTGCGATTTCCAGCATAGCAGATGCCAGTTCCTCAGTGCATGGTTGCAGTGCTCTGGATCAGACAACAGTGCTGCACCCTTCAGAAAGACTGAAAAACAGCTACTTCTTTGTGAAAAAGTCAGAGTTCGATGATAGAAAACAGGAGTTACACTTCTTCAGCTGCAGCAATGTAAAAAGCAGTCACTGGCAATTTTAAGAGGGAAGTTTGTTGCTAGGGATCTTGTACCAATTCTGAGGTGTTAGAATTTAGTTTGTATATTACAAAATTTGATTTGATGGAAAGTTTGACATTTTCCCATGAACAGTATAACTCATGGTTGGACTGTCTGTTGCCTGATAACATAAAAGCATAACAAAAAAAAAAACCTATAAAAGTTGTGTCCCAGCATAAACGAGGACAAAAAGGAAATAAGGGGTATACTGTCCCCTTCTTGAGAGGGCTCCAGTGAAGACAAACATTGAAAAATACTTCAAAACTTCTACTGCTTTTTCATTAATTTTCTGAGAAATTTTGAAATCAGCATATTTTGGTTTCTTTTCAACCTTACACTGTGCTTCCCATTTTTTCACTGCTCTATACACTATACATTTTTGACATCCTCAAGATCCCGACCCAAATGCTTGGGATTTCTCTGTAGCATATGGGGACATGCTGGAAGCTCCTGACAGAGAGAGGAAGTGTGTCTCTTGCTCCTGTCGCCATGTCACCAGTGAGGACAGATGCCACTATGTACCTGTACAGAGGGATGTGTCAAGCAAGGCAACTTGTACTGCCTACATTTTTCTTTCAACAAATTTTTCTTCTACAGGGGAATGCTGTAGACTGAGCAGAAGATATGTGTTATCTTACTTGAGCCGTATTCTGTGATGGTGGAGGGCTAAAGATGTGGCAAGATGTGGCTGTATATGCTCAGTCTCTTGTGCTTTTGCTAGTTCTACTCGTGGTCTTCAGCAGGACCCAGTCTCAGGTGCCTTGTCCATGCATGTTGCTGAGGTTTTTTACATATCTGAAGTGTTTAGCATTTATGTTTCCAGGGCTGGGTAATCATGTTGGGTAAATGATGCTATGAAAGACAGAAATGCGTACCTTAGCATCAAACCAGTGCCTTGATATGACATGGTGTCCGTGGGGCTTTGACCATCATCAAGTCTGCCCTTGTATCAGTGCATCAAGTGCCCTTGTATCAGCATCAAGGCAAGGTGCTTGGCACTGCTCAAAGGTCATCTGCCACCAGGGAAACCACAGAATGGTTTGGGTTGGATGGGACCTTACAGACCACCTGGTTCCAAACCCCTGCTGTGCACAGGGATACTTTTCACTAGACCAGGTTGCTCAGAACTCCGTTCAGCCTGGCCTTGAACATTTTCAGGGATGGGACATCCATAGCTTCTTTGAGCAGCCTGTCCCAGTGCCTCACCAGCCTTCCAGTGAAGAATTTCTACCTAATACCTAACCTAAGCCTGCCCTCTTTAAATCTAAAGCCATTCCCCTTGTTATGTCACTAAATCCTGTTGTAAAAAGTCCCTCTCCATCTTTCTTGTAGGCCCCTTTAGCTACTGGAAGGTGCTTTAAAGTCTTCTAGGAGCCTTCCAGGCTGAACAAGCTCAGCTCTTTCAGTGTATTCTCATAAGAGAGGTTCTTCATCCCCCTGATCATTTTCATGGCCTCTTCTGTGGACCTTGCACCCTTAGGTCCACATCCTTCTTATGCTGTGGGTCCCAGAGCTGGATGCAGTACAGCAGGTGGGGCCTCACAACAGTGGAGGGTGGAATTGCCTGCCTCGAATGGTTAGCAAGGTTTTAATTGCCAAGTGTGTGCAAAATCAGTCTTCTGCAAACTTAAATACTTGGTTCAGGTCTATCTGTACAACAAAGAGAAACCCTATCTGTGTTCCCCAGTTTTGCTTTGAGCACAGCACCATGTTTGTGAGCAGCTTGGAGATATGTTTATTGTCCTTCAATTCTGGTTTCATTTTGGGTCATTTCCTGCACAAGAATTTCAACTGTGACGTTCTTGCCAAAGGCCAAGGCCTTAAAAATAGGGGGTTTCATATAAATGAAGAACTTTAAAAATTATATTGCTGGGCTCCATGTCAGAAACTATCCAGTACCCTGTATTTCATTTTCTTCCTTTACAAGTGAAAGTAGGTTGTGCCTCTGCCAAGTGCCAGCCCCTCAAAGAGAGCTTAATATGCAAGGTGACACTTAACTATATTTTACAGGAGTGCATGATTTGTATTTTATTTAGTCCTTGCTACGTAACTCCAGTTTTTAGGCAGTTTGTGAAAATGCAGAGGTGTCAGGGAGCTGTGGTCTCTTGATCCCTGCAACTGATGTAGAGTTTAAACTTCTCTCTAAACACTTGAAATTTCTCTTGCATCTAAATTTCTGTAAAAATACCAACTGTGCATTAGCAATGACAATAATGACTGTGATATTATTATGCATAATACTACTACTACTAATGTGCTTTTACAAAATTGAAAGCTCTTGCACAGAATATTCTGAGTTCTTGAACCACATCTTTATGAAATGTTTCTGTTAGCTATGACTTCAGTATTACACTGAGCGATAACTTAAATTTCAGTGACTCTCTTGATGCAGTCAGTTTTACCTTTCTGTATGTTTTTTTTTTTTGTATAATATATTAGGCCAGAAGTACCTGGTAATGCATTCTCACAAAAAGGCAGAGGACTTCTGTGTGCTTGAGCTAATTAAAATATGCCAGTTTGAAAGTGCTGCCCTTGAAATGATGAAGAGAGAGCAGGGTTTAAACACTCCAGCTGCTTCCACACAAATACCATGAGTTCTGCAGAATAAAGCTGAAGTTTTGGCTTTGGTCAGACTGGACACTGAGAGGCAGAGAGGAAGAGATGCAAGACCAATTTCTGCCATTTGCATTCAGAGTGATGGCTTTGATATTTTACTTTCTTTGGCCTTGCTTTGTGCTTCTAATCTGTCTTGAAAAGAGGGTAAGATGCAAGTAAAACTAGCAAACAGCTAACACTGCTGGAATAACCTCTGCACATACCTGCTGAGGAAGCACAGGCTTCATCTGGTGCACTACCAGGGGATATGAATAATTTGTGATTATTAATCATAAAGTATATGTAATTACTAATCCACATGAAAAAGTACACAGCTCTGCACCATCTGCACACAAAATCGCTCAGGAGAGGGCTATGCTCTGAAGACAGACACAAAATCTGTGTGAGGTGCAGCAGTCAGACCTTGTGCAGAGATGGAAACGATGAGCAACGTGGGTGTAGTTTGGTGAGATGGGCTTTCTCTTTGGACAGTAAACAAGCTCAGAAGAGTTGATTTTTTTGTTTGTCATGGGTTACTTGATCCTGCTCTTTTTCTGGATATCAGTTGGGATAACTTTTTATCAACAGGTAGCTTAAAATTCCTTGGACTGTCCTGTGTTGTGTGCTTACTAAGCATCCAGGCAGAGCCAGGGGCACTTCCTGCACCGGGGAATCCCAGGAGTGGGGCAGCTGCCACTGGACCTCTGCCTAGAGAGACCAGGAGGGATGCTGCCTGTGGTACCCCCAGCCTCCTGAGTACCTGACTGGGCATCCTTGGAGGGTGGGGTGGTTGATACAAGTCTTGTGCTGTCTAGCAAACAGGATTTAAAAATTAGGAGGGGGAAAATTACTGTTATTGCTAAGTAAGACTTCTTTTTTTCCCCTAACCATGTTTCAGTTATCTAGACATATCAACATAAAAAACCCAAGGTATTCATACTTGTCAGCTACATTTGAGATGTTCAGGAGGAAAGTATTTCCTTTATTCTGTCAGTTTGGATTCAGCATGGGAAAAAAAAAAAAAAAAAAAAAGAAGAAAAAGAAAAGCAGTTTGAGAACTGTGAAACAACCATGACTGACATTAGGGGTGACTCAACATGCAACTCTGCATCAGGCAGAATAAGAATTCTTAGAGTGGGCTTCTTTCAAATAATAGATTTAGTGCATTTACGTAAGTTCTGTTTAAAGTGTACAGGAATTAAATAGCAATTCAGAATGGGAACAGACTTTTTTTTTCCACATTAACAAAGAAACAGTAGCAGAGATTTCAGAGGCTCCTTCTTTAAAAGGAGGTTATTTTATTTTTTCTTTTTTTTTTTTTTTTAAATAGGAATAAAAGTTTTAGAGAGATTCATGTGTTTTTAATGGCATGAAATGCATTTCATGTGTTTCTCATCCAGTATTCTGGACTGTAAATTCTCAGAAGGCTTCTGTCATGTTTTTTCTTACTTAAATGGAAGTGAGGCTAAGCATTATTCATCTGTAGGTCTTGGATGAAGCACCCTATGCCTTAAAAAGGAAGCTGGATTGTACAGGAAATGAAGAACTGAACTTTGCTTTTGTTCTTGTAGGCATTTGTAGAGAGAAAATGGTATGTGCAGGCTAAGGCATGCATTAATATCTTGATTATATAGCTGAAAATGGTATTGTAAAGGTAATTCTAGTAGAGTATATTTTAGATAATCACCCAGTAGGTAAGAACACATTATGGTTGTTACTGCACAGTAGGAATAAGTATGTGTCACATCTGGATAGATACATTAACACCAGCAGTTCCTGTTGATGATCAGCCATATATGATGATGATGATGTCAGCTCTATATTCTCTATATTTTTCTGAAAAAAAGACTGAGGGAGCTAAGAGGGCACTTGGGACAGCCCTATGCAGAAGAGTTTTGTAAATAAAATCTTTCTTGCAACTGATGGGCCTCAGCATTACCAAAACTATTCTGTTTTCTAGGTAGTTATGTGATTCGACCTGTGGTTTGGGGCTGGGATTTTAATTTGTTTTTTGATTTTCTTTCAGTAGAAGATATTTGATCAGCAGACTTGGTTGAACTTTTGATAAGTCACTGATGGATTACATCTTTGTAAATTATTTTCTTTTTCTTAATATACCAAGGAGAGAGCCTCATCTCTCCTGTTTGTTAGAACAGGTGAATGTTGCTTAACAAGTTGGCATTGCTTTACTCTGTAAAGGAAGGGGTTTGTAATTAAATAGTTATTGAATTAAGTAGTGCTTCTCACATATCTTGATATGTGTTTGACCTGTTTTCAGTTGGTTTGGGGTTTTTTTTTGTGCAGTGCTGATGATAAACTGGGAAATCAAAGAATTTGTGATTTCTCAGCACCACTTAAAAAGGCATATTTCTGTCTTCTAAACTCTAATGGGATGTAATCTTATGTAGGTATTGAATTTGTATGATTAATAATTTTTCTGTGTCTCCCTCTTGGCTCATTCAGTTGAGGTCTGTGTACACATGTGCATCATGCTTGTGCCTGCTCTATAAAGGTAAGCTTGTTTGTTTTCCCTTAAAAGAGAGCCTTAGCCTCTTCTGTAACATACCTTGGTGCTGATGGTGAATAATGTGGAAAATAGCAATGTGCAATAACATGAAGAGAACTCTGCATGCACACCTTGAACACAGGCAGACTTGGACCTCCATGCCAAGCTTTGCATGTCTCAGTTGAGGGGGTCTGCCTTCCTTGCTCTGCATCCAACAGAGGAGGGAGGTGAGTGGTACAGGTGGGGAAGCATAAGGGCTGGAGCAGAGGAGTCCCACATTCTGCCTCCCTTTTTGAATGAGGCTATACCTTCTTTTTGGGAACTAGGAACATAATTTTGTGTGATGGGAGTATGAAACCTGGCCACTTTTTGGTGACAAGTGCTATGTCCTGCTTTCAGTACCAAAAGGACGGTGAAGAGGAATGTCCCGAAAAGAAATCATTTTGTCAGGTTTAGTTTGGGAAGATGCTCTGATACCTTTCTGATGGAGAAAAACAGTAAAGAGTGATTGTGCCATCAGACATGCTGGAATATTCAGTAATGCATACAGTTCTGTCTGATAGTTCCCAAGCTAATCTCTGACATTTTGCATTTCATCGTGTGTGTGCATTTAACGTAGAAGCCTCCAAAAAAGTTGTGAGCGAGTCAAATGTGAAGCAAGTCCGTTTGAGATTCTTTCTGAGTTGAACCTGAAACAGATGTTGCAAGCGCCTCTTACTTATCTTTTTTCCTGGCCTTTTTTGTTGGTTTTTTTTTTTTTCTTCTGTGTGTCTCTCCTGCTGACTTTGCAGGAAAAGCTTAAGGCTTGGCACTAGCCGGAAGCTTGATGTAGCATGAAAATAAAACATGGTGTACTACTTGCTCTGTAAGATAAACACTACTATCAGCTCCTACTCCAGCACTGTTCAGCCTCTGTTCTTCCAAATTTCTGCATGGCAGAAGAGTCAGGCCTCCCTGTCATGCTGATGGTCACAGTCAGTCTCCAAGAAGACTGAGAGCCCAGCAGCTGGTCACAGCACTAACTGCTCCTGTCACTGCCTCCTGAGGAACAGGATGAATTCTGCCCATAGCCCAGGGAATGGATATGGTTTGAAAATCTGGGGGTTTATTTTACTCCCCCGACTAATGTGTTATTAATTTAATTGCTCATTGGTTTCTGAAGACTTTTGGAAGGTGCAGGGAGGGGTGTAGCAAGATCTATTTTAAGATGCTGTCTTCTTTAATTTATGCTCATGATGCATTTTTACCAGCAGTACTTTGTAATCCAACTGCTACTTCTAAATGTCATTTACTTGAATAGAAAATGTAATTAATTTCTAAGGGTGTCATAGGCACTGGAAGTATTAACTGAATCACAAAGTGCTGTTCAAACAGCAGCTTTCCCATGACAGGAGGGAAAGTTCATGAAGTCTAAGGTGTGCTTAGACTACATGTGTACAAGTAGCAAAAATATATACATACAAGGGTAGCAAAAATACTCAAAATCACTTGTTTACAGGTTTTTCCATCACCCATTAGGCGTTCTACTAGGGAAAATACCCTTTTATAAATCCCCCATATTAAATAAAAATGGGTGAGTAATATTTGATTGTCTCGTGTTCTCTGACGCTGATTTGTGTTTCTCATGGAAATCAGTAAGCCTGTGCTTCCCAGCACTCCTTGAAGAGCAGTTGCTCAAGCACCTGGTAACCATATGTACTGAAAGAGAGCTAGTTGAATTCCAGTAGCCTGAGGTTTTTTCAGGATTATTACCACCAAAAACTTCTTCAAAAGATTGCTTGATTCAGTTTAAAAACTGATGCAGAGCATCTTTCTGCCCGTAAAAGGGGTAAGGGAAGAAATTTTGCATTCATATGTATTTCTTGGTACTCCATAATGCAAAGTATGTAATTTTAACAGATGGACCAGCTTTTGATTTTTTTTATAGACCCAGTTTGTTCAAAATCAAATGTGGGAGTGGACTATACAGCCCTTTTTAGTAAAGAAATGAAAGTCTGCTGCAGCTTACCTTTGATACTGTGTATTTAAATTGTTGTTCATTTCAATCATCACTGGTTTGCATACAACAGTGTAAATCCAGAATACCCTCTGATCCCTGGGCTGAACATCTGTGAGCCATCAGGTTCCATTCTAGTGGACAAAAGGTTCAGTTATTCACAGTCCACTGAGGTTTTTTTCAATGCTGATGCCTTTATCCTAAAGCAGAAAGAGAAAAAAATGCAGTTGCTTGATCTGGGATTGCCATTTATCTAGGTAGGAGTTTATGTGCATATTGAGAATGTACCTACCAGTGTCCCTCAGGAGGAAGTGGGTGTGTGTTTATATGTGTGTGTGAGCTGTAAGTGGGAGTGTCTGGTTTTTCTGTGAAGTTTTCCACTTCCAAACCTTACAGCTGATGTTTTGTTGTCTGTTACTTGGCATCAGTAATAAACATTTTCTGGAGCTTCAGAACGAGCCCCCCAACTGACCTAAAATTTATTGACACCTTTTCATTTACAGCTCTTAACCTACCTTTAGTTCACAGGAGAGACAAGGTCTGGGTCTCACCACCAGATGACTTGCATACAACATCTTGTAATAAAACTTCTTCAAACAACAGAATATTGGGAAAGGCCAAGTATCAGCAGTGCTCTGTGTATATGCAACAGTGCTCATAAAAATGAGTGCATCACTGTTTATCTTGTTGCTAAGGTTGGAATTGATATGTAACTCTTTGACTGGATTGTTGTCCACAGTGCATGGGCTTAACTTACTTGGAAAACTTAAGCCCCTCTTAAATTTCCTGTTAAAGCCAGGAGGGGCAAAAGTTCAGCTGACATAAACTACATGGAATGAGTAATTATCTTTGTAGACTCCTTGGAGAAGGATCTTTTCAGCCTTTTCTGTGGATACCTATATAAAATTTGAGTTCTTTTAAGGTTTTGTACTAAATCAATAAATAAGTTAATAACTGAGCATCTGTTCATCATGAGCTCTGGGAATTTCCTATACTCAATTTTTTTCCAGAGGACAAATTTCTCACTTAGGGAGCAGCTACTGCCTTTGTTAACTGTTCAGTCTCTAGGGCCTCTCTCACTTGTAGGTCTTCTTATCAAAAATAGACAACCATAACCTTCCCTAACCTTGTCTGTAATGCCAGGGGAGTGACAGAATCTTGTCCTTGTTTATGTCTGTGAAGAACAGTGAGCGTGCACCCCCTCTGTCATGATCTCCTGAGCTGTCTTACCAAATCCCTGGGGAGAATCTTTCTCTGGAGTTTTAAATTGTCCCTAAACTTACCCAAATTGAGGCAGGAACATTCCTTTAATTCCCCTGGCAGTCATATGATGCTTAGTCAGCTAATATTGCCTTATATGGCCCATCTGTTGACTACAAGTAAGTCTTACGAACCCCTGGTCTTTAAAGACGTGACTTAGAGACAAAATAATTACAGTACAGGCCTCTAGATCACCACATCCTGAAGTAATAATAAAAAAAAAAAATTAAAAATTTGAGGGTTTTTTGTTAGTGAGCAGTGGGTTTGACACCAGTCTTCCTGTGACTCCATTGTAACTATGTATGTAGCCTTCACTGTGTGCAGGAAGTGTGGAAATGTGAACTATGTGCACCCAAACCCCTAAAAGCTTGAAAAATTAAGTATATAAATTATGTGTATTAAGTAAAATATATTAATCTTTTAGATGTCATGTTTTGTGTTTCCTTTGTAGTGGTATCATGTTTAGATGATCTTTCTTTTTGCAAGATAGCAAACAGAAACAAGTACTTCAAAATAATAAGATTTTTCCCTCTCTTTTGATCCATATTTTAGGAAGGCATGAGGTGTGGTCTTGGAAAACAGCCAGCAAGGAATCCCTGTGTCTCATGTGGCAAAAAGTGAAAGTGCAGCTAATGCTAAGCATGTCCTTCCTCACTGCTCTTTTTTGGTATTGTAGAAGGCTATACAGCTTTTTAGCGCAGCTGCTGAAAAGGTAGGTTTTTATTGCACAGACTTTAGTCTTCCACACTGTTGCTTATTTCAGTAATAAGTAGTCAGTATTTCAGTACTGACTTTCAACACCTCCTCGATGACACCTGTTCTATCATTTATATTTCAGGTGGAGCAACTACCTTCAGAGGCAACTCATAAGTAAGTTTTTGTTGTCACTCCACATTCATTAATCACCCTCACAGCTTCCCTTTAGATGCAGAACAGCAGAATGTAACTAATCTGTCAATCTCAATTTAGGGAATCTCAGTGTGCTGCCAGAAGTTGATCTGCTTGGCTATAGTGCAAGAGAATGGAAAGGAGAAACAAAGCAGGCCAAACAGATGAGGGAGGTAAGAGTTAAATTTTAATCTCTGCATGAGGACAGGGGAGAACCAGCACCTGGGAAAGAAATAGCACTCTCAGTGCAAACAGCTGCAGCAGCTATCAAAGCCAGCCACACTGCCTAGTCAAATGAGAAGCAAAAGGGGCAGCATGAGCATGGGTCTTAATAAAGAGTGCAGCAGTGCAGGTCAAAATGTAGATCAGGTTTTAGTCTTGTATATATTCTGAATTCCATCTTCTAGCGCCAGTGAGCCACACAGTAGCCTTAACAGGAAAAATCATGACCAGTGCTAAAGCCCAAATAATGTGGTCTTAGGCACTGTCATTTGGCCAGCCTTTGATTTAAGCTAAAAACACTTATTCCAGGGAGGAAGGAAAACCCACATCCATTTCTCCTCCAACCTCTGAAGGTCCATGTTTGGCAGCCTTCCCCTCTCCAGCATCATCAGCTGCGGCTGGCAGGGTAGGAGCTGGAATCTAACCTGTGCCAGCTTGGGTGGTGCCCAGCAGGCAGGGTGCTGGGGTGCTGGATAGGGACCATCCCATGCCTTTGGGCACAGTCCCTCAGCTCCAGCTCTGCACCCCAGCCTAGGTGCCTCTGTGCTGGTGTCTTCCCCAGGGTGCTGCTGGCAAAGCAGGCAGTTCAACTGCACCAGGGTATTTGGCATGCATTGGCTTTAGGTCATGGTGTTGGAATCACAGACAAAGTGCATACCAAGAAGGACTTAAAGGGTAAAAAGAAGCTGGTAAGGATAAACAGTAGCATAAAGGGGTTGCAGAAAAAATAAGATAGTTTTCAAAAAGCTGCAGTTGTGTTCAAGTGATGAACAGAGAAAAGATCCAGTTTTACCACATTAAATGCAGGAACACAGCAGTGCCAGGAGTTCACAGAAAAGCACACAAGGCCAAAAATAATTTGGAGGACCAAATAACAAAAGATAGCAAAACTTCTAATAGAAGTTGCAAGCCCATGCTGGGCAAAAAGCCTTTCAGAAAATCTATGAGCCTTCTGGATGACCAGACTTGAAAAGGAGACTCCTGTATATGGAGCAGTCAGTAGATGTCTGGTTACATCAGGTAGAAGTTGCTATAGTAAGGAGCACATTTTACGATGAGGTCTTGTGAGACCCAGCATAACATGCTTGCTGCCCCCAGAAGGAATAATCCCATGTTTGTCTTGTCTCTCCCTCTTCCTTGCCTTGTCCTAGCTAGGCAGTCCTTCTCCCTCTTCTGTTCTGACTCTCATCCTCTTTTGGATGTGGTCCACCCGGATGGTGAGCTGATGAAGCAGATCATCTACAAGAAGGAGACTTCTCTGAGGCCCTCAAGCTTGCTGAAGTAGCAGGGAACTCCCTCAGCAGAAAGAGTTTGATAGGGTTACTATCTCAGCTGATACAGTAAGAATAAGGGGACAGAGTGCAGCTGAGAAGTGGTAGTGGGATAAGGAGAAGGGAAACAGATTATGAGGAATTGAGACCATCCTGCTGCCCCCTTCAGGAAGCAAACTGGAAGTGATGGAGCAGCCTGTTGGACTGTAGAGTTCTCTCCCTAATTCACTGCCAGTTTATTGCTCAGAATTTTCTCAACAAGGGTCAGATAGCAGCCAGTGGTAATGCAGAGAGGGTAGCTGGACCAAGGGCTGTCTGCTTCAGCAGAGAGCTTCCAAATCTGCTCTGCCTCAGGTCAGTGTTGCACAATGGATTCAGGTCAATGTAAGGAAATGTTTTTGCCTAAAGGAGTTTTCTCCAGATACTTGTTCCTGCCCTTTTGCTGCTGCATCCCACATGTCAGTGAAAACTGTAAAATGCTTGGGGTTAATGCTATTACAGCACAGAAATCTGTGCTGATCTGCTCTAATTTGGTTGACCATGTGAATGTTTATAGTAGCAAAAGTGCAGAGACTTGAACAAGTTGCTGGGTTCAGAAGGAATGCTGAATCACTCTTAAGGGGCAGCGCCAGTCTAATGTGTTTACAAAAACATAGTGTTTAACATTTCTGTGTATATAAATCTTAAAAATATACTGTCTTGTTCCCCCAGCTCCCTCTTATGAGTAGTTTGGAATTGAACTTCAAACAACATGGTTTTTTTCTAACATTTAGTATTTCTTATTGCTAATTTTTCTTGCTCTCTTTCTAGGCATATGAACAATTGTTTAAGAGCTGTCATATCAAATACCTAAGACAAGTCAGGAGGGACAACTACAGTGTAGTAAGAGCGGTGCTTTTTCAGATATTCAGCCAAGGCATTCCTTTTCCTTCATGGATGAAGGAAAGAGATATATTGAAGGTAAAATTCATTTTCTAAATAAACACATTTTAGCTATCCATGCACAGCAGAAGAAAGCTTTGTTCAATGATATATTTTTTCATATTTTTCAACTTTGAAAAGTGATATGTTGGCTGTCAAAGTGGAGAATCATTATCAGAATTCAAAGAGAAGATTTTTAACCCACTGAACTACATTTAATTGAAAAACTGACCTTGATCTAAATATACCAATGTGAACATGAGTCTAAATGATGTAAAAAAAAAAAAAAAAAGTGGATAGATGAATGTATGTTACTGCCATCCTGCTAGATGTCATTCACTTAACACAACAGGTTATTTAAATCCTTCCCATCCACATCCATGCAAAGTTCAGTGGCTCGCTTGGGAGCTGCCGTGTTTCTGGAGCAGCAGGAATCCTGCTATGGGCTTCAGGAGCTCCAGCAGGAGGTAGTGTCAGGAAGGTGGGATCTATAGCTCCTGCCTGTAGAAAAGTGTGTGCAGACTGCAAGGTGTCTGTGATCCTAAATACTCACTGAATTTGGAAGTGCTCAGCTTTTCCAGAGTGTGAGTAATACGTTTTGCTGAGAGCATATTTTCTTAATCTTTGGTTTTTTTTGGTTGGCCCTATTTTAAATGTTACTTTGGGACTTGGCAGTTAAGTGCATCCTCCTTCATAGCATTTGAACTGTGAGGTTCATTTACTTTGTTGTTTGAACTGTACAAACAGCTGATAGAACCACATTGTAAATTGTATGTAGACAAGTTTATATAACCATATACTCTGCTTCTTGTTATGGTTATGATTAGCTTGTCTTTTGGTTTTTTCCCAGCTCCCTGAAAAGCTTTTGTATTCTCAAGGTTGCAACTGGATTCAGCAATACAGTTTTGGACCAGAAAGATACACAGGTCCAAATGCCTTTGGGAAGTTGCGCAAATGTATGGAGGCATTAAAGACAAACGTGAGTATCTTGGAAATGGTTGGGAAGAATAAAAGCCTTGAGAAATGGGTTCAGACAGTTAAGGAACAGCCTCTTGCATATTCGTGGGGCAGTCAGCCTTCCCCCCAGGTTCAGACTGCTGAGATGCTGGGAAGGCCATTGCCCCTCCTGCAGAGAAATCCAGATTTTGGTGGTCCACTAGGTGAAGTACTCAGGAGTCCCCTGAAAGTTAGGGAGGCAACCATCCCCACAGCTAGTCCTTGCCATCAAGTGGCTTCTGCAGTATCTCATCATTTTGATTAAAAACAAACATGCTGTATAAGATGCTTGTGGATTCCCTCCTCAGCTGTAAAAGAGCAAACCATGCATTTTTTTCTAAAACTATTGTATTTTCTTTGCTTCTATCCCCATTAAATGTTTTAATTATCAATTTTTGCTATAATTTCTCTCTGTAAACTTAAGCACTTGATTGAAAAGACCTGTCAGCCTCACCACCCCCTCTGCTCAGCACTGCCAGATTGCCATCATTCCTATCCCAGGACTATAATTCTTACTTACATATTTAAAATTTGGGGATATTTAGCAGCCCCAAAGCCTTCTGAGAGAGAGATAAAGAGCTGGGCTGTCAAGACCTTGCACCTTTCTTGAGCACCCCTGGGGTTTCTGTGGATCTGCAGTGATAGTAATTGTTAATTTTAAAATAAAAACAACAAAACCCCAAACAGACAAATATAAGCTCTAGAAACAAAGCATTAGAAATAAAAGGAGGGAATTAAAATAGAGTAGTTGGTCCCTCACCTGCACCCTTGCTGTGCCAAAGTGACAGCTGCATCTTCTTGAGATAGGCCTGGTAGTTGTTATGTGCAGTTATCATTTTGTTCTGGTTGCTCTTTGCATTTCCCAGTTGGGTTATTTGGCTTTCATTTATAGCTTGTTGTAGTTCTTTTAGCTGATGTTAGTGCACAAAGCATTTAGTAAGAAGAAAAAGTTTCAAGTCAAAAAAATGAATAAATCCTTACAATTAACAAATTGTTTCAAAGCAACTCTGTGATGCATTATGCTATTACTTGGCATGAGGTATAGCTCCCAACTTTTTTTTTTTTTTTTTTTAAAAGATCGTGTTCAACCATTGAGATGGATTTCTGCCTATTTTTAGTAACATGGTTCTTTGCTGCCTTTCCTAGCTCAGAATCATAGAATCATTTAGTTTGGAAAAGACTTTTAAGATCATCAAGTCCAACCAGCACTAAACCATGTTCACAAGTGCTACATTTACACTTTTAAATATCTCCAGGGACAGTGACTCAATTGCTTCCCTGGACTGCCTATTCCAATGCTTGACAATACTTTTGATGAAGAATTTTCTCTAGTATCCAGTCTAAATCTCCCCTTGCAAAAATTCAGGCCTTTTCCTCTTGTTTTATGACATGTTAGTTGGGAGAAAAGATGAACTCCCCCACTGGCTACACCCTCCTTTTGGGTAGTTGTAGAGTATGATAAGATTTTCCCTTCAGCCTTGTTTCTTCCAGGCTAAATAACCCAAGTTCCTTCTACTGCTCCTTATCAGCCTTGTGCTCCAGATCCTTCACCAGCTCCACTGCCCTTCTCTGGACACACTCCAGCACCTCAATGTCCTTCTCATAGTGAGGGACAAAAACTGAACACAGAATTTTGAGATGTGCCCTCACCAGTGCTGAGTACAGAGAATTGCTGCCCTGGTCCTGCTGGCCACACTATTGCTGATACAGGCCAGGATGCTCTTGGCCTTCTTGGCCAACTGGACACAGCTGGCTCATGTTCAGCTGCTGTCACCAGCATCCCCACTTTTCCACTTTTTGCCACTGAGCCACTTTCCAGCCACTCTGCCCTCAGCCTGTAGTGTTGCCTGGGGTTGTTGTCACCTAAGTGCAGGACCTGGCACTTGGCTTTGTTGTACCTCATACCATTGGCCTTGATCAGATTGGAAGCTGCTGCCTGCAAATGCTGTTGTGCCTGGGCTCATTTGAGCTGCTTTACACTTAGACCAGGCTTCTGTTCCTGTTTTGCAATCTTTTGTGTTAAATAGAACTTTTAATAATTTTAGTAATCTTCTTCTTCTGTGTGCTTTCCAGTGGGCTGAAATAAGTGCTACAAGAGATCATGAAGAAAGAGGAAACATGTGTAATACACTGTTTTCTGATGAAAGCAAGGAATACAAACTATATGAAGCCATAAAATTCATCATGCTCTATGAAGTTGTCGAAGCCTATGAGCAGATAAAGAGCAGGGATGAACCCGTTCACAACCTTTTTAGCCTTCTCTTTGCTCGTGACTCTTCGTCTGACCCTCTGAGTTTCATGATGAATCATCTGAACTCCATAGGTGACTCTATTGGCCTAGACCAGGTAAGGATATAAATTAAAAACAAATCACAGAACTTTTTCCATCTTTCTAGTGATTAGGTGATTATATCATACATCATCCGTGACAGCTGGCCCATTTTTTTTTCTTTGAGATGTGGGGAAAATGGACTGAGGATAGCCATTTATCTTCTGGGGAAAAAAACAACTAGTTAGTAAGAGTGGACCAAAAACAAATGCTACAGGCATCAAAAAGACAATTATTGTTTAGAACAATAATAACTTTGATATGTAAAATAGTTTTAGGTGATGCTGTTTTGACCAGTTGTTTTGCTTTTCCTATCTGATCTGCTATGCCAAACTCTACAGCATCATTCTCTTCCCACCCTTTGGTTTTCATGAGATCTAATGTCTATTAAGAGTAGGTAATGACAACTCTACTAATCACCTTTATATGTTAAGTTTTTAGTTTCCTGTTTTGTAATTAGTGAGAAGTTCAGTGCTGATATCTAAACACTCCACTGCCATTCCACAAATGGTTTCACTTTCCAATGGCTGAAATTATTTTTATAATCAGTTTCAGTTATCAAGTCAATTGTTACATGATGCAGTCAGATTTAGGAGCCGTTTGCTTATGACTGGACAAGTTCTTCTCTGTCTGGCTATGCCCAAGGTTATGAACTGTTCCCAAACCTTTTTTCCTGATTAAGCAATCCATTGCAAGAAGTATCAATGAGATGCCAGTTCTCCAGTTTCATATATGTGAAGCACCAAGTTTTTCCTTTCAGTGTTACATTTTCCATATGTAGCAAGTGATCACAAGGTGGCAGGCTTCCTATTTTTTCAGGGTGCATCAGTCTTGGTACCAGCTATTCCTTTCTTGCTCCCCACTAAGCTGTGTGAGCTGGCTTGGGAGCAGGTTATGTATGGTGTCAGGTGGAAAAGGAATGTTCTTCTCTACATGCAAAAGAGAAGTGTAAGGGCTGTTTGGAGTGTCCTCAAACTTTCAATGTTCTTACTCCACTAGCAAAAGGGCCCCTTTTATCCCTTGTCTACTGTTTTGAAGCTAAATGACTTGCCTTAACTTGGATTATCTTCGGTTTAGTTTTCAATGTCTAGAAATAAATGTCTTACAGACTTCTTTAATTTTTAGGTTGAACTGTTTCTTCTTGGATACTTACTTGAAGTAAAGATACGAGTTTACAGACTGCATAGGTTTAATACTGAGGAATTTAAAGTAAACTATCCGGATGAATACCGAAGGGAATGGAATGAGATTTCTCTCGTGACTGAGGATGACCGCTACTATCACATCCCCCTTTTCTGAATGTGAAGGACCAGTGACTTTTTTTTCTTTTTCCTTTGTATAGTATAGTGACTAATTCCAGTGAATTAGGTTTCTAATTGGCAGCAGTAAAATCGTGAGAATGCTCATTAGTGGTTACAAAATGATTTATGGGTTTATTGTGTAAACATTTTGCTTTCCCATTGCAGCTCAGTTCACCATCAGTCAGCCATAAAAACCATAAAATATATTGCTTTACTGTCTGGGGCAAAAAAGTGTGACATTTGGGGGTTGTTAGACCAAAAAATTGGAATGCCTGACAACAAAAGACAAAGGTTATGCTGGGTTTTCCATTGCTAGTGTAAGGGTTTACTCTGACATCCATGGATGGGTTAAACGTAAGTGCCTAAAGCAATGACTGCCTTTCCCTATTCCTGTCTGTCTCTAGCAAGGGAGGATGAATCACAGAGGAAGAAAATCCCAGGGTCCCACAGTTTATATTCCATGCTATTTAACTTGCATTGACTTGGGATGGGAGGATATAAGCTGGGGCCTCTGCATGGCTGCTTCAAATCCACTTGGCTTCCCTTGTTGCCAGAACGCCTCTCCAGGGATGGGCAGAGCAAGCAGCTGCAGGCTGTACTTAACTTCAGACATGGGAAATTGAGCTGGCTGCACCCAGTGGTGATCCCTGAAGGTGAAGAACTGTTACACTGGGAGAAAAAATCAACACACAAGAACACTGTGATGAATGGAAGATCACCTGTGTAAATGAGGAAAGTACATAGTTTTTTCCAAGGTAAAAAGGGCAGTGTTCACGTGCAACAGAGTTTCACCCAGTATCTGCGTATGGCTTTGTTCAACTTGTGAATTCTTTAAGAGCTGATTTCAACATTACCTGCCAAGATTTCCTTTGCAATTCATTTGAGAAAGCTGTGCATGGAATACAGGCCAAAACACTGCATTTTCAGAAAATATTAATTTTCTATGCATGATGTGAATTCAGCAGTGTTGCATACATGTTTTATCCTCTGATTATGTATTAATCTCCTTGCCTAAGATCACTATTTTTAATTTAGACTTCCGTTTTGGAAGTCTGTCCAGAACAAGTAAATGAGATTTACCTTCCTACATGGAACATTTTCCTCAGTTCTGTTTTCTAAAAGAATCGTGTGTGTTTTGATTATTTCAAAATAAGGGACCTTAACTTGAAGTATTAGATCTCACAAAATATTTGTGAAAAGCTTGCAATGTCACAGGCTAATGGTTGTATTGAAGAGGATGAGGTTTATTAAGAAACAGAACCTCTCCTTTCCTTATCCCAGGGGTATGGGGATAGGAGGGTTTGTTTTTTTAAACCTGCAGGAGAAAATGCAAGCCAATAGCAAAAATGGGAACAGGGCCTGCAGGAGCTAAAGCAGTTGCATGAGGTATCTTCATGGTAATGCTTTGAGTCAGTGGAGAGTGCTTAGTTCCTTTGTGTAAAGGAAAGCTATTTTCTCCCTTATGCTCCTTTTATTTGTGTGCATATGTATATATATATTTATAAATACAAACACTTGAGTTCAGTTTTGTTGAATGATTTGTAGATTTTAATTAAGAAGGCTTGATAGCTGTATTAATTTCATCTCATCAAAACCGGCAGACTTTTATTTATTAAAAGAAAGTTTTTTTGCTGAATGAAGTAATTTTCTTGTTTTAGGTTTGGTTCTGCTCTGCATGAGGAAACGTTATAATACCTAAGTGTAGAGTATTGTTATCTATTTTGCATCAACAGTAACATTTACAGTTATCAATAAACTAGTCTATATTTTATTTTTGTTTTGGTACAAACAGACATACCATAAAAAGTATGTATTTTTGTTGCGGGCTTTTTAATGATTTGCATATTATTTGTGTTTAGGAATATGAAAGCATTACAGCTGAAAGTGATAAATTGTGAAAACATACATTTTTGTGATCTTGAGCACATTAATAGTGGGGAATTAATAAAAATCTAAAACAGACAGTGGAATTTACCTCACCAGTTTGGATGTTTGCAACTGAACCTGGTCACCTGAGCTAGGGCTCTCTGCCTTGTCAGGGGAAGGCAACGGCACATGGACAGCCAGAGGAGTGGGTCTCTAGAAGGGACTGGTTCTCTTCATTGACTGTAGTAGGAGCTGGCAGTGATCAGCATAAATCTGTCTGCCCTAGATATTTGAAGTTAGGTGAGATTAATGTTGTCCCAAAAATCCAGAATGAACATACAGAAACAGATCTGCTGTCTTATCAGGTGTCAGAGGTATCAGCCAGATCATACCAGGAACAGAAATGGGAGGTGAAAACAGAGGAGCTTCAGGTGAGGATAATCACAAGTCTTAAAAATAAATGCAGAGAGAATCATGAGAAACACAGACAGGTTTGGGGCTGCACTGAGTTTTAACCAGGTTCTCTGATAATATATTTTACATATGTATAAAGCAAAAAACAAATATCTGTTAAAATATAAATAAATACATGTATATACATATATGCGTGGGGACGTGTGTATATAAGAAAAATTCATAAAAAAGAAAATAATCCTCAATAAAGTGTATCTGAAACAAACCTATGTAAGTGACAGGTGCTGCAGGATACTTTCCAGTCAGTGACAGAGACAGTTCCTGATTTTGAAGAAAAGGTAAAACTGGAATTTTGGTACCACAGAAGACCTGGTCTCTTCCACTTCTTTTGTGAGGGTTTTAAGGTGCTTGAAGGCTTCCCAGGCAGGAGAGAAACTTTCATTTTTCCCCTGGTTTTGTGAGAGGGGAGGATATAACTCTGTGGTGGCCCCTTGAAGTTATTTTGTAGAGGAGCCTGGCATGGTCGCTGGTCTGGAGGGGTGCTGCAGCCTCACTAAGTGACATTCATTTGTGTTCACAGCATCCCTTGTGCTGTTAGTCCAACCCTGATTTTGGCCAGGGATGGAGCAGGAGCCTTGCAGATGCTTTTTGAAAGATTTGTTAGAAAATATCCAAAGAGACCCATCTGTGTCAGAGGCAGGAGGTGATGTGCCTAGGAGGGACAGGAGATAAATGCAGAAAACTTCTCTCCCTGGGACTTGACTGATTTACATCTCTCTTGATGAACCACAGAGCTTTGGGACAGCTCTGTGTCTTGGTTTGAAAGACAGGTGTCTGCTAAGGAAGGCAGGAGCTTCCTTTGGAATGGAAAATGTAAACCCCCTCCCTCTGAATTATAATTTTGAAATTAAGGGGCTTTCAGGCAGAGATATGAGAATAGGAATAACAGTTCTTTAGTAGCACGTATAAATAAAAAAAAACTAAAAACAACAAACTACAACTTAATAGCAAAATGAAAATAAAATGCAGTAATACAAAAAACCTGACAGAGTCAGAATACAACCTGACACCCTGTTGTTTAGAGTGTTGGTAGCAGTCTGTTTAAATGGTGGCTACAGTCCTCCTGGAGTGATAGATGTGGTTCTGTTGAAGCAGTGATCCTGTAGAAGGGTGTTGTTTTCCTCTGAAGGTCCAGCGGTGGTGTAGATGGGTCCAATCGTCTGGGAATGCAGTGGAAAAAGACTGCTTGTGGTGTTCCAAGTCTCAGATTATATTCAGGTAGGAATGCTTGGCTCCTCCCCCTGGGTGGAGCATCTCAGAATGGGATAATGTAATTTTATCAGTCATGCAGTGAGACTCAATGGCCCATTAACAGAGGATATCCCCCTGGAGTTATGAGGGATGGGTCATGGAAGAGATAAAGAACACTGCCACACCTGTTTTTAACAGATGGTAATAGAATACATACTTTTAGTTACATCTTGCATTGCAACCCAAGACACTCTGTCAGCCATGGCCAGTGAGTGAGGAGGATGGCTGGAGTATTGCTAGAAGCTGTGTGTGCTGAACAGTGCTGCTGGGAGGGAAAAATGAAAAGCATGAAAGAAATAGAATCCCAGGGGAAATAGGGTCCCAGATATTTTCATCCTCTGACATACCCCAGTTTTGTATAATTCTGCGGTTAAATGCCTTGGGAAGACAATTAACCAAAACATCTTCCTTTCTTCATGAAGCTTTTGGCCATAGTTCAGCGCTTTACTGAAATGGGGAAGCAACTAAGTTGAATAAACTTGTGCAACCCAGACCATTCTGTAATCTTAAAAATACTGAAAATTATCATCTTTTGAGTTTCAGATGATAAATACAGCATTTAGTTATGAATAATTTTTTTAGCTATTTTTTTAGATGGCTTCCAAGCATCATAAAATGCAGTTCAATAATCTCTGTTCTCCTGGAAATTCTTTGATTGTCACACTTGCCTGAAGTGGTGGGTTCACCCCATGCAACAGCCAAGTACCCACACAGGTACTCCCTCCCTCCCTCCCTCCCTCCCTCCCTCCCTCCCCACCAGGGGCAAAACCAGGAAGAAGGGGACCAAGAACACTTTTAAGCTATGATAAAGACAGGGAAATCACTTCTCATGCACTGTCATGGGCAAAACAGACTTGAGTTGGGAAATTTAACTTAATATACTGGCAATTAGCATTAGTATTTAATTACAGATTTAGGTATTGGGAAACTTAAAAAAAGACAAAGATTAGAATGCTTAGGGAGAAAACACCCCTCCCCTTTTCCAGGCTCATCTTCACTCCAGACTTTTCTCCCTTGTTATCATCACAGGTCATGCTCGGTGAGGCAATGAGCAGAGTGGGGGTTTGTGCAATCAGAATCTGGTGATTTCTCTCTGCCTCTCACTGCCTCTCTATGTTTCAAGTGGGAATCCTCCACTAGCTGCAGTCTTCTCCTTCTAGGGTGTACCAGCTCTGATGCTGGCTTGGTATAAATAAGTTCTAAAACACTTGGTATGTTACATGTTAATTACCAATTTTATAAACATCTGTGCAGCTTCATATAGATTCTATCCATGCTACGAAGGGGAAAAAAAGGGGGAAAATTAAAAGTAAAATCTGTGTTTTTGTTGTCTTCCCTCTTTGGTGCTTTAATGTGCTCTCACACACACCTGTATTTCTACAGGATATGGATTAGAAGAGAGAGCAAAAGGGTCTGAAGGAAGAGGCTCAGAAGGTAAGGGATTAAAATCAATCCTGGAGTGATTCTGGACCTCACACAGGAGATACATGGGAGCTCAAGCAATGACCTAAGGGCAATAGGAGGTATGGAAAAGACATGGCTAGAAGAAGTAAGCAAATTCATGGAGGAAGACTTAGCAAGTCCATGGCTACTTTTTAGTCTGAACTGCCAGTCTATGACTGGAGATGTGAAAATTTCCCAGGGTAATATCCACAGAAAGTGTACTTGCAGCTCTTCTTCCCTGCAGTCTAAAACATGACACATGAATAGACCATGCCTACTGTAAATGAAGCTGCTCTCAACTGCCCCTTCAAAATAGCCGACTTCACTGTGAGGGTCCTCCAGAAAAGCAGAGATGTTTCTTGCGTATCCTGTACTGATGGTTTCCCTTAAGGCTACCTCTTGTTTGTTGGTTGGGTCCCCACATCTGGCATTTTCAGTGCATCTGTTGCTGCTGTAGCAGGGATGATACAGTCAGGAAACACTTCAGCCACCTTCTGTTGAAGTTCTGAATGAGACATGAGTGAAGCCACGTGCTTTTGTTTCACAGGCTGTGAAAAGCCCATCATGATCAAATTGGACCACATCTCTGTCTTCAGGGTCCCCAGAGGTATATTCAGGGAAATATTTGACCTCCTCATTAGCCTTTGCAGGTTAACTTTAAGCATGGGAGCTTGAGAGTCTTCAACAACAGACATTCAAACCTCAACACATTTTCTAAGGAGAAAAGTGGGAATCAAACTGACAGGCTGAGCAAACCCAACAAGGTCAGTTTCTTCATATCACAACATGTGGTATGAGCATAATTCAGGAAACCTGCAGGTAGAGATATCTGGAACTGAGACGCTCCTTTGAGCTTCTACCAAAGTCATGGGAACATGAGCAAAACTGCTCAGTAGCCACCATTTGGTGCTCTACCCAGTTTAGTAGCACAAGGCATCCATGAGTGTTGGACAAAAGATGTGAGCAGATCATGTTGGTTTGGTTTTTTTCAAGGACCCATGCAAAATACACAAGATTTTAGTTCTGTTGTGGGCAGCTCCAGAGGTTCTGCCTTTCTACATAGAACTGCTCTTTGAATTACTCAAAGGCAGGAAGAAAAAGAAAGTGTGATAGTTCAAACTGTAGAAATGTTATTACAGGCAGATCTGTAAAAGGGATGAAATACATTTTTTCAGACTGTAAGAGTGGCTTAATACATGTAATTCTCAGCAGCCCTAGTTAGAAAAGATAGTTGTTAACATTTGGTCCAACAAGTGTAACTCATCTAGAGCTCCAGAGTACACTGCACAGACTAAGTATGATACATTTAGGATCTAATTGGCGCTGTTTGAGTTACAGCTGCTAGGACCCCAGTTCTTTGGAAACGCAAGAAGAGGGGAAGGAAGTAAGATACATGATTTAAATAAAAAGAGAACATCATTTGTGTGGAAAGCCACCAGCCTATTTACCTTCTTGTTCTTTTCAAAAAAAATACTTAAACCTTAACAAAAGTTCAGTACTATTAAATGCATAAAATACTGATTCTGATGAAAAATTTATTACATAAATTATTATCAGTATGTTGACAGTACCTTTGTGAGTCACAAATGTGAACTATTAATAGAAAAATGCATGGATATTAAAAGAGTGGTTTCATGACAGCTATACTTTTGAATTCCTTACAAAAAGGACTTATAGTTGTAGATAATTTTAGTGCCCTAGATGCATTTAATTTAGTAACAAAGCAAATGTTTCCTGTGAATTCCTGCCAGCAACTAGAAATTCCAGTTTCTTGCCAAGCATTAAAATATGCAGTCTATGAGTGGAGTCACTTCTCCTCCTGCATTTCTAATTTCAGTCAAGACAATAGAGTTGACCCTTTAAGGTTTTTTCCCTTTTCTGGGGGAAACTGAGGGGGAAACTTTTAGGGTATTATCTATATCTATACTTTTAAAAGCATATGCCTTTTTTCAGCTGTCTGGTTACTTCTACCAGTCAGTGAATCCTGATACACCTTTTTCTGTTTGACTAAAAGGCCAGATAGCATGTACTGATTTTCCTAACAGAACATGACCAAATCACACTTAACTTTTTCCAGGGTAAACTGAACAGATACCACTCACTCATTTTCAGGTTCATCTTCAGTCTTCTAATTTCTCCCATAATGTGATTATCAATTCCTCCTTGTATTACAAAAATTAGCACAAGGCTTAGCATTTGCATCAGTCTTGCAAGAGTACTTTGTAAAGATAAAATTATAAAAGAACTTCGCTTCTTCCTGGCATTCCTCTGTCTCTACACTCAGCAACTGCAATGAGATCTGTTTATTCCCAAAAGTCCTGGGTTTTACCTGAAATGTAAATAAACATTTTCCATGCTCCAAGGCAAAATCTATCCCTAAGTGCAAGGGTGGTCTGAGATGCAGAAGACAGATTTGACAGGCAGTGTTGTCAGCCAGTAAAATGGGTAGGTAAGCATCAAAAACTGACAGTATTTTAGGTCTGGGATACCCCCCAAAAAGCCTATGGCCACTTCTCTCTGCACATGTCTGGCTACAAACCATCAGGGACTATGGCTGTTCTTAAGCCTGACAGCAGCACATATGCAGCTACCTTATGTATTTGGTGTGTTTTATATCTCCAGATGATTTGTGTTACCATAGGACCTTCCATGTAGGTATTTACCTACAGAAACTTGGACTGGGTAAATTAAGGTCAGCTAATGACAACCACATTTGCGTGTCCTTGATGTGATAGCACAAATCAGGATGTTGTTTAGCTTATTCTGTGATCTGAGCAAGGAGATCACAGATTAGGTTTGGATCTGGGTTTTTATAATTGATTGATTCCAATAAAGATAAGCCTTAGACAGAAAAATTATCTGACAGTGGTAGTCAAAAAATAAATACCTGAAAATTCAGAGAGAAAAATTAAGAATCCTGAGGGGGAAAAAAATCAAAATCAAACAGACACACACAAAAATACCCCCAAAACCACAGCAAAAGGATGCAAAACCAATAAACATCAGAAGAAAACTGCAAAAAACAGCAACAGGTGAGTTACTTATTGCCAGAATAGAGAATCACCACAGATGACTATTTTCCCAAAGGTGAAGAGAAACAGAAGCCCACTATTACTGTACCACTCATTCTAGGCATAGAAAGTGTACCATGATGAGGGATGGAAAGGATTTGCTCCAATGTTACAGAATTACCAGCATTTTTTATGTCTTTGCATTCCCTTAATTTCAAATACTGCAGGCTCCTGGACCTCTGCACTGTTCAGGCTCAGTCTGAATCATTGTTATTGTTATCAAGTTACAAGTAGACCTTACCTGGAAGGTTTAAGAAAGTAATAAAAATCTTTCAATTGGAAAAGCTTCTCAGGAAGCATAGAGATCAAAAAGTTTTCCAAGTCTTTCTACAAGACCCTGCAAGCCTTGTTCCAGAGCAATTTGTCAGCACTGGACACTGTAGACATAAGGTGAGACTAGCCCTGTGACCAGACTGAACTCCTTGCTGTGAGCTGGTGTTCAGCAAGAAGCAGCTGGTTAAGACCTAAGAAAAGTTGATCAGGTAAGAGCATCTGAGTCTGGCAGCTCCAAATGTTTGCAAATGATGACAATAAACAAAAGGCAGAAACATCCTGAAGCTTCTTCCTTTCATACAGTTATTCTAGCTGAACAGGCTTTGGACATTTGTTTCAGAAGGTTCTAGAAATTTCAGCTGCATGTAGCAATGAGGATTTTGTCTTTAGAAAGTGTCTACACATTTATTCACATGATGTACACCCAAACTGAAGACCGTCTAGAAAAAATCTGTGGAATCATAACACTTTATTTATTTGTTTGTTTGTTTGTTTGTTTGTTTATTGATGCAGCTCATCTCAATAACCCGACAGCTTTTAAATCAAACTTGTCTCATAGGGAATGTTTCCTTGTTATCTAGGCATGGTAGCTGCCTCTCTTCTACCCATAAAAGTTCACAGCAATTTCTAAACCTAAAGTGAGAGATGGGACAGGGTACAGTACCTATTTGCTAGGGAAATATATATGCTCATTATCTTTTTGATGAGAATGATAAGCCCAGCAAGCTGTAACTGCAAAAAAAAAACCAACCAAACAAACCAGGAGAGGCATTCATGTTTGAGATAGAATTGTGGAACGTTTTGGTTTTATGCAGAGAATAAGTCCTGCAGAAAATGTCAAATTAGGAACAAGTGAGTTTCACTGCCCACAGCAAATTGTGTCTATAAATAAAATCTTTTTTCAGACACTACATGGATCCCATGGAGCAAAACAATATACTTCATCTAAAGGACCTGAAAGTGTTTCCTGGGCTATCTTTACCTTTATGCTTGATCCTTTGTCAGTTTGATGACAGAATTGGAGGTAAATTTCCCCTAAAGACAACGGTAATTAATTTACCCCCTTCCTCAGTACAAGATGAAGAGCTCCAGAAAAGGAAAATATAAATATTATGTCTTGTCTTCTGCTGTGTTGAGTTCCCAGAAGACTCACTTCTTAGACTCCCCCTTCAGAGAGAGAGAAGATTTAAGAACTTTTCCCTTCACAAAAAGCTCCAAAATCAAGCAGGCCATTATGCTTCAGATCCAGCCACTAAGTGGATCAGAACTGGATAAGGCCATAGCCTTTCCATTACTGTTATGCTCCTTTTCATACTCTGCCCAAAAACTAAATCCTAGTGCTACAGCCCTCCAAAGGTTCTCTGCTTTTGGGATCCTTCTGCTCTAGTCTAGTTCAATATATCTTATGGATAAGTTCAGTCTTCCTATTGATGCTTTTTTAACTGAAAATTTTCTGTATGTATTGAGAAGGTTTAAGAACAGTACCAGGGTAAAGAGTTTATGCTGCGGCTGAGTCTAAAGGTCTCCTCGGTGGAAGACAGTGTATGTTGCCATCTGTACTCTGAGAAAGCAGTGGCAATTCAAGTACCACAGCTGGCAGAGGGGTAATGGACGAGAACTTCAGCAGCCTGATCTTGCCTGAAGAGGAAAGCTGGTGCAAGGTCCAGCTGGAAATAGAGATCTGCTTCTTGTAGGGAACAAGGACCAAAGGCAGCTGACAGGAGCTCCCATCAACAAGTAGGAGTCTGAGAGCTGGTCAGCTGGAGAGTAGCTGCACAGCAGGCATAAACACATTCCTTGCTCAAGGCAAGTATGTGCAAGGGCAGCCACATCCAAGCAACTCTGAAGGTTCATTAGGTAGACTTATGAACATCAGCTGAGATGGATTTGTTCTAAATGAGTGTAATGAGTATATTTGATTAATGAAATGAAAAAGATCTTGAGGCTGATCTGTTGACTTATTAGAGCAAAATACCAATTCTATTCTCTTTTAGAAAACAGTGACATGGACAAAGGAACTTGAGCACTGTAATGAAAAGCCCTTAGCTTCTTGATTTTTGATACTAAAATACAATCTTATCATGATGTTGGTGTACTCTGAGATCTTCTTTGGGATGTTTCATTAGTTCAGTAACCCAACATAATGTCTCTTCTCTCAATGTCTTAATGGCACACTGCCTCACGAAGTACATCTGACTGTAAAAGACACCTCTCATTAGATTTTCACCCAGGCTTTCCACCAGTATAACTGATGAGAATGGACTCTCCATGCTCCTTGGTGACTGTGCAGATGAGTTTTTATCACATGACCTGGCAAATGTGATGGATGCAGACATGTCAGAGACCCTGGGCAGAATGTGACAACTCACCACTTGACTTCACCTGTATCTCTTCTCCAGTCAGGCCATATGGTGGGTTTGCTTCTTACAGTTCATCTTTCATCTTCTTTGTTACTGTCAGGCGGTTGGTAGATTCATGACCATAAAAAGGCAATCAACTTTCTCAGATTTAATGTAAAAAATGGAACAGTAACTCTAATTCTAAACTTTCTCTTTAAACTTAAAGAAAAAATGAATATTCAGTAAATCGATAAAGGCAATACATGCTTGATACTATGGATGGTGAAGATGAGCCAACCTGCATTTGTATGTTTAAGTTTCTGTCTCATAAAACCTGCTAGAATTTTGCATGTAGTATCGCTGTTTGCCTTCTGCATCCTATATATCCTGTCTTTTTTCTTCTTTATTATTTTTTTTTTAATGCATAAACTGGAAAGGGAGAAAAGGGTATAAAATACACAAAATGTATTTAGGTTTAGGTTTAGTTAATTGATCAAACCACTAAGGGCCCTTGGTCTAGGACGTACTGCTGGCTTACTCAGACATAATAATTGCTGAGAGTGTTGGTTTACTGAGAGCACTCTAAAAAAATCTTTCTGTAATTATTTTCCAATTAGAGAACATGAAGTATACTTAATTTAATAATGAAAAAAATGCCTACATCATACTGTAACTTCTTTTAATAAATATTTTTATCAAATTCATAGGCAATTTTCCCATTTTAAGAATGTGTTTCCAAATGTGCAAACTAAGCTTGTTAAAAAGAAGTAGTGAAGCAGGTTTTTATAAGTGCCTCAGTTTTTTCTTGATGTGAAAGCCTGTAACTTTAATCATTTACAATGGTGCATGTGAAAAAATAATGTCAGGTTTTTAACTTGCAAAGAGTTGTAATTTTTAGCAGGGATGTATAGTCTATACTGATATGACTCACACATTCTCCATTTTCTGTTTGAGGAACTGAAAAAAACCCATTCACTGCAACAAAGCCACAAAACCTATGTATTTTTCTCAGTCATTTAAAAAAGGAACATAGGGTGCTGGAAACACCTTTCTGCTTGATGGACAGTAGCATGCCAATTTAGAGCTCACTCTAGGGACATATAAAAATGGAAACTATGGAAGTGGAAAGCAGCATCTCTATATACCTGTCTTTAGGTACCAGGGAGGAGATGTATGTTCTTAGGAATACATCTCCAAAACCTCTAACAAATTCAGGGATGCTAAAGGAAAGAAAACACTCATGGGTAATACATAATGACACAAGTATATAATAGATATTTTATTGCCAATTTGACTCTTACTGGTGGGTTTTCCCCATCTATTTTTCTTCTGAACAGCATTCCCTTCTAGTCACAAGAACAGATCACCCAAAGGTTTCTAATCATAATCCTGAAAAATGTGGAGCAATTTTCAAGTAGTGCAATGTAATTAGCTTAGTGCTTGCCAGCAGTTGTCACGTTCTTTGCTAAGATGCATCAAATAAGGTTAAAAAAATATATTTTCTCATGGTGTTCAATGGGTTCTTTTTGTATCAAAATCTGAGCTGCTGTTGTCCTTTACCAGAAAGTACCAAGTACACAAATATTTCAGACTTACAAAATATGTATTGTACCGAATGTCTTTGTCGTGTATTTTGATGAAGTTTGTTAGTAAGCTTAGTGGTTGTACCTTACACTTAGTAAAATATATAGGGAACTTACAGTAGGAAGTAAACTGCTGAACCCATTCCAGGTTCACAGAGATGTGTTCTTGCAAGACTATGAGTTCCTCTTATAACACACAATTGCATTACAGTAGAGCTAGTGCTTGCTGATCTTCATTCAGATTTACATGATTGTGGTGTTGATCTCAGTACCTTGGGATTGAGAACTGAAATCTCAATGTTATTTTCAGGTAGAAGAGATTCAGGCTGAATCTCACCTCTCCCACAGGTATAGGAGCTATCCGGACACTCCACTGGGAATTATCACAACAGAAGAATTAGACTTCTAAGTGAAATAGTCTGAGCTACTAATAGATCACATACAGGACAACAGGCATGGCTTGTGGTTTTTACTGTAGACTTTAGTGATACTTAGTTCACTGCCTACTTTGAGGATACAAGCTTGAAAACACAAGTTTTAGGTGTTTTGGAAATAATAAAAATATCTTGGACTTACATGTCTTAAGCCCCATTCTCAAAAAATAATAATCTTAGAGTGGCATGAGTATTTTAATATCTTCAAGAGAAGCTAACAGCTGCTCCATTTTCTTCTGAACAGAGACATCTGTCTTGCTTATTCTTAATATACAGTGACTTTTTCTATGACTAAGTCAACATTGTTCTCTCAAACTAACTTCAGAAACTCAACAGAATCCTTTGAACAATCTTCTTATGATCTGTAATTTCAATATTTTTCAAATTTCATGTGTTCACACACATTTTTTATTTACTAATACTGAAAAGCAAGGTTCTACCTGTGCTCTGAAGACTTTAAAAAGGGCAACTGGCTCTATTGGAAAATACAACATTTTTAATGGATATGATTGATCATGTAGGGACCAAGCTCTAAATTAAAGTAAATATGACGGACATTCTCCACCATCCATGCAAAACACTAGAAGCAGCTGTGTATAAAAAATTAAGCATTGCACAGCTGTTTTATCTAGTGCACTGAATGGTTTAGGTAAACCTGTTGTTCAGAAATATTACATAATTTGAGCAAATGAGACTTTTTTTAAAATAAGCATACTTACTAGAATATGTAACTGAGTATACAAATCACAGAGGTTTTGAGGGGTCTGTTTGCTTAGAAATAAATAACCTCAGAAAAAAGAAGTGTTCATCATTTCCACAGTCTTTAGAAAGCAAACTTCAAGACTTTATGCTGAAGTCCTTTTGTCTTTTCTGCTTGCTTGTACTCGTAATGTGAAAAGAAATATGTTTTGCTTTGTTCAACCTGCATTATTGTAGACATATTTGTATAAATACTGCACTTTCGTTATGCCTGTTTCTTTTCCTTTAGTATTAAATTTTTTAGTGTTGCATGTTTGCAGACAGCTACTGCCTTCAGTCGCTAAGACTTTGGTTTTAGTTTGCAAGCTAAAACTATTCATGAAATTTTGGCGACCTGGAAGGCAATGACTAATACACAGCTCTTTTGCCAGACTTGATCTTGTGAAACGTGTCATGTAACTTACCCAATATTTCCAGATATCATATGTATGGCATATCTACTACATATCAACACTATACACACAAATGCCCCTTGCTGAGAAAATAAATGTCAAATATGCTTGCAGTACATTGTTTATAAAAGGCAGAGAGAAACCTTATTTTTATAAGTAATTTACATAAAGGCAAAACTGATGAATAGTCCCTTTATCAATTCAACTATGGCATATATCCAATTTGAAGATTATGAATTTTTTTCCAGTTTTTCTTGGGCAGAGCATTGGGTAGAGAGAGCAGATTTTTCTGTTAAATTTATTTTTTCAGCTGATGACATTTGGGATACTTTATTTCAGTTAATGCAAATACAAACGTTCATCAGGAAACACCTTATTTGAGTATTTAGTTTTGGTCTTTTTGTGATGCAGAGAAAAAAAACCAAAACATTTAATCCTGTGATTGAAATAAGTCCTATCTGTAAGCAGCTAAATACCAAATGATAGAGACTGCACTCATTCTCTCAAGTTCACAAGGCACGTATTACTGTAGTGCAGGCTGAAATAGGACATCATGGCATGGTTTTCATCTAATGCTTCTTGAAAAGGGAAATACAAGTTGCTGTTTAGGAACTTTCAAGGAAGCAGTTCCAAATTGAACATGCATAGAATTTGAAAACTTCATCTCCATAACTCAGGCACAGTTCAACTATTTGGCAGGGTCATTTTGCAACGCTCTATTGTGCTTATCATGATGAAACAGATCTAGCTTGCTGCTTCACCTATTCTGTGCTGTAGTTCTCTGAAGGGCTGTAAAATGATCAGCCAAAACATCTCTGCCTTAAAATTGCTGAGAGAACAGCAAAAGTGGGTAAATAACAACCAAAGTACCTAACCTTAAAAAGGAGGCAACTGTAATCGTTCTTAAATGCTACTAAATCTGAATTATTTAAACAATGACAACATGGGAAACAGGTGGGTACATTTCAAGTGGACTACCTGTTTGATAGTGAGTAATTCTGGAATGGCCAGTGGGAAACAAGAATGCATATTGAGACAAACCTGTCAGTCAAACTGTTCAAACAAAGTGATTTTTTCAAAGGAGATGTCATTGTCAAGAGCAGTCCAACATGAATTTGATCTATGACAAGAGCAGTGATTAAGAGACCTAATGTAATGTGGGTTTTTTTCACTTTTCTTCAAACATTCATGATACTTCCACACATCTCAATGATAAAAGAAACAGAAAAGACTTGTTTATAAAAATGTCAATCAGTTTTATATTAAGTTTCATGATGTTACAAATTACTTATCATGGACGTGTAGTAGTAGTTATTTGCCTCCAGTCTCAGCATCATTTGTCATAGTCAGAGAAAACACATTCTTATGAGGGAAATTTCAGAAAGAAGACAAATACTTCATTTTTAGGCCAAATTTCAATGTGAAGACACCGTCCCCCCCCCACCCCCCCCAACGCCTAAACTGCAGTGGACTTTTCTATCACTGTACAGAATCTGTTGTTCTGAGTTTTGGGGGTTTTGTTGTCGTTTTGTTGTTGGGGGCTTTTTTTGGTTTGTTTTTTGGGGTGGGATTTTTTGGTTATTGGGGGGGGGTTGTTTGGTTTGGGGCTTTTGTCTTTTTGGTCTTTTTTTTAATAGTGGGTGTCATAAATTGTAGTGACAAGATCAACGAGCCAAATTAAAGGATCATTCATGAAAATCAATTTATTAATTCAGCAAAGACAGCGTTGGGCAGCCGGGGGGTCTCCACTCCACCAAGGGCACGCGCCTTAGCTGACGAAGTTTCTCCCCTTATATACAGTTCATATTTCCTGTATACGTGTCTTCATTAATCTTCCTGGGTTGCATCTGAGTTTGTGCCGCTAGTTGCTAGGTGGTCGTAATCTGCCTCCTGGTGGTTGTGGGACGAAGGCTTGTAGTCTTCCTCGGTCGGGAATTCATTCTCGATGTGAGTGCGCAGGCAATGGTTCTATACCTGTTATGCAGCTTACAGTATATATCTCCTAATACGGAGATGTTCTAGTTCCTGTTTGTACAGCCTGATACTGCGGTTTGGCCTTTCTGCACTTTCAGCAACCACATTGTATTAAATTTGATTAATAAATAATAGCAATCTATTCCAATGAGTATGTTTCGATAGCATGTAATTTCTAAACGCTTCTTATCTACTCTCCATGTGCGCTTCTCTACTGCCTGAAGTTTCATAAATGTGTATCAGAATGCGGTGATGTATTTCTCTGGTCCCAGAAGAGACTTCCAGCCTCTGACAAGCTCCATAGGAGCTCCAAACACAGACACAGACACACACACATACACACACACTTTGCATTCTTAGAGCACTTCCTTTTACACAGAACGTCTGGCAGCCGGAAAGCAACTCTTATTTCCGCCCTCTCATCCGTTTATGAGCACTTACAGTTGCCTTCCAGCTCGGGGCGGCTTTCGCTTCACAGCTGTTACTCCCCGCGCAGGGGCGGCCGTGTCCGGGCAGGGCCGCCCTTTCCGGCGGGGCCGAAGCGGCTGCGGGGCCGAACAGGGGCCGGGTGGGCCCTCGGCGGTGCCGGGGCCCGGAGCGGGGCCGAAGCGGCTGCGGGGCCGGACAGGGGCCGGGCGGGCCCTCGGCGGTGCCGGGGCCCGGAGCGGGGCCCCGCCGGCATGAGCGGCGAGCGGAGACGGCCGGGCCGAGCTCCGCCCCCTCCCCTCGGGCCCGACGCGGCGGCGGCCGCCGGGGCTGGGCGGGGGCTGCCGGCTTGGGGCGGCGGCGCGGAGCGGTGCCGGGCGGAAAGGTGAGGCCTCCCTCGGCTGCGCCGGGCGGGCACGGGTGGCCGTGCGCTGCGCCAAGCGTGGGCCGTCCTTCCCCGGGGAGCGGGGACGGGAGAAATCGGGACGTGGAGTGCGACGCTAGGTCAAGAGCAGCGTGGTCAGCGGTGTCTAGGGAGGGGACTCTGCCCCTCTGCTCCGCTGTGGTGAGACCCCAGCTGCAGTGCTGCATGCAGCCTGGGCCCCAGCACGGGAAGGACAGTGAGCTGCTGGAGCGAGTCCCCAGTAGAGCTGCGAGGTTGATCGTCGGCTTTGGAATGATCTAATTGTGGCCCTCCGGTACCTGAAGGGAGCCTACCAGGAAAATGGAGAGAACTTTTTACAAGGGCAGGTAATGACAGGATAAGGAGGAGTGATTCCAGCTGAAAGAGAGTAAGTTTGGATTAGATATTAGGAAGAAATTCTTTACTGTGAGAGTGGTGAGGCAGTGGAACGAGGTTGCCGGAGAAGTTTTCAATGCTCCGTCCTGGGAAGTGTTCAGGGCCAGACTGGATAGGGCTCTGAACAACCTGGTCTAGTGGAAGGTGTCCGTGCCCACAGCAGGGAGATTGGAATTAGGTGCCCTTTAAAGTCCCTTCCAGCCCTGGGCACTGCAGTTCTGTGAATTTTAGTCCTGAGCTCTGTGCTATGGGACAGCTTGGTATGTGTCAGGGCTTGGGTGCCGAAGGTCTGTAATGTTAGTAAACAAGGATATGTTGCAGGTGGAAGGCTTTAACATAGAAATGGAAATGTGTTGTGCAGTTTTAAGGTTTATAGAGTGGATATTAAGTCTGTGAGCTCTGAGGTAACTGGCCTAGGTAGCCACTAATTGTCTAGAGCATTAATGTGACAACTGCCAAGCAACCCATAACTTTCAGGCAGGATTATGTGTCAATTTAAGGTAACTCTCCCTGAAAATTTACTATATGGACACATCCTAAACGTTTGGAGAGCTTGCTAGAATGGATTGTAGACATCCTTTCTCGATATCTTGATCATATGGGAAGACACAAAGATTGGAAAGTTTTGCACTAAGCAATGATCCTGGTGCAGTGGATGCTCACAGAGCACCAGGTGAGTTTGTAAAAACTGCTTTCTTGCAGGACTGAAACTTGTTTCTTCAGAATTTCTGTTAGTCCTTGGGGCTTTAGGTGATAATGCACCCCAAGGATAGCAGGTGTTTAATTAGGGCACTAATTCTTGTTCAGGTTGTTTTTGAGGAACTGGTACAGCTTAGCCTTGTTAAGAAATGGTGGTCAGGCAAGTGAGTTAGAAAACAGCTTGGATATTGTGTTTTTTTAGCAAACTGTTCTGGATTTTCTTTCTGGTTTTGCATTATTTTTGTACCTTCTGAATGCTCAAAATATAATGTAACTCTTAAAATATTGTAATTTTCCTGAAAGATATGCTTTTGTTCTGGGAGAGAAACTCTTCATATATTTTTTCATTCTTCAAAGCCAGGATAATCTTCAAGGTTGGATGACAGAACCAACCAGCTTTTCTGCAGGTGCAGAAGAGAAAAAAGAGAGTGTTCCCACACAGCTGATGAAGCATAAAAAAGAAGTTGGTGTTGCTTCTGAGGAACTTGGCTCAGCAAATGCAGCTGCAGACCAGGAAGAGCAAACAACATCAGAAATAAGACAAGACTGTGTATACAGAAGTTGTGGGAGATGTGAGAAGACAGATATGATTAAATTTCTTGTGATGGATCAAGATGCATCCAAAAACTGTGAACTATATGTACCTGTGTCTAGTAACCGTTCAACAGTGGAGTCATCTGAGGAGAGGTAAGGATTTATTTTTTAAAATATATGAACAGTTTTCCTGTAGAAAGGGAGGATGCTTTCAGTTCATGATGGTAAATTTATGATATTTTTTCCTTGGTATCTTTGGTTCAGGAAAATCCCATTAACTAGTTCAACAATTTAAGTATTTACATGCAACTTTTTGCACTATTTTTTTCTTTTGTGCATGCATATTTTCATTTAATCATTCTTTTCCACTTTTACTTTATTTTCACCATATTTGTCAAATATTTATCTGAAGATTAATGAGGAAAAACTTTAGTTTCCACGTTCTTTTTTCCACAGATTTACTTAACAATCGTTGTGCTGCAACAGTGTTATGACACACTTTCATCTCTGGAGTGGGAGTGCCTGTGCAGATGGATTGCACCTCTTGCCTACCTCGATTTCAAAACAACTCTCTTGAATTGCAATACCTTGTTTACTCTGGATATTAATCTGTCATGTTCCCAGTCTGGCTGCTTCTGTTTTGTTGTCTTCCAGAAAGAAGGTGGTTTAATATCAGTAGAAGGGACATGGCACTGCTTCTTTTACACCAAACTTCCTCTTTCTTGAGTAACCTCACTGGTTTAGTCAGCTGAGCACTTCTTCTCTTTCTGCATCTTATGCTGAATTTATTCCAGGCTGTATCGCAAAGGAGCAGTATCCCTGCCCTGACACAAGTTCTCTCCCTGTGGGATTTCTTGTAGCAGCTGGTTTCTTCATGCTCAGAGGGGGAGATTGGTGCTTTATATTTTTGATACTTGGCTTTTATACAGAAGATAAGCTAGAGATTGCTGCTGTCACACACACAAGCTGTGTGGTTTTTTCACAGTATTTTCAAGATTATTAAGTATTCTTTAAAGTCTTCAAGAACCATAAAGGACTTTAAACTCTGCCGAGAAATTAGGCTTTGTCTAGTGTCACAGTGTATCACAAATGTGGACTTGACTCAAATATTTCTCTGTTTTTTCTCACCAGATAGTACTGTGTTTGATACCTGCTATATCTATTGTTTGTCTTTCAATTGATAACTATTTAGTGTTGTTAAAAATAAGTTTTCATGCAGCTACTTAAGCATGTGAGTGAAAACTAAACAAGTTTTTTTATGACAGCCCAGTAGATGAGTTTCCTGGTAATAACCTACATTGCTCTTTATACTAAGGATTTTTTGTTCTCAAGGGAGATATATGCAGATGGTTTGAGTAAGCTGGTTTGGACATACAGAAAAAGAAATACAGAGCCATCATTTAGTAGTCAGTCCTTTTAAGTTTAATGAAAGTAATCCAATTACCATCTGGCTACATTAAATTCTTTTTCATAGTCTTCCTAATTGCTTGTCCTCTCTTAGTGGTGTAAGATGTGCCTTAATTTCTTCCTAGTCCTTTGGAGGCAGACTGTGGTTTGGATTTGGAGTGTTCTTGAGGAGTAAATTAGAAGCTACTAATAGAAGTGGGCAGTAAGTAGTAACCTTGCAGCTTTTTTCTGCTTATGTACTTTCTTTGAAAAACAGACTTTCAATGTAAACTTCTTTTAGTGTTGTGCCTAAATTATACTACTATGGCTGGTGACATATGTATTTTTAAGTATTTTAATTGTGAGGCTGTGATTAATTTTTAGAAGTTTATTTGCTAGATGTAATTATATGACAAATGCCTCTCAGGAACGGAATGTGATATTTGCAGTCAGTTTTTTGAACACTGTTTGGACATTCATTTTCAGCAGTAATGCTCTCATCGAAGCTGCAGACGCTGGTCTATGCAATATTCTTGTACTGTACTTGTATGTAGGGAATAATTTCCTCTGTCATGGTCATAACTTGACTTCAGAAGGTTGTATATATGCTCAGATACAGGTACTTTACAATGTACCTTGGCCAAAAAGCCCATATTATTTGAGAAAGAAATATTTCTCTGGATTTCAGCTAGTCTGTAAGCTGCAGTTTGGATCATGGTAGAAATTCTCCTTTGAGTTAGTAACATTCAAACTAAATGGAGGTAGTTTGCCACTTTCCATTGTATTTTGTCATGTATTCTGCTCAGCACAAGGCAGGTTGGTCAGTGTCAGTGGTGTGTAGATACAAAGCTCTGTAGATAATGTGCTTTTAGCTGCATGCATAGGGTGAATTATTCATATTCGCAGCAAAGAGACATGTTGGCTTGTTTCTTTTGCAAATTTATGCTGTGAAATGTAGAAATAGGAAGGGACTGTAGTATACATTCAACCACAGAAGAGAATTTCAGGCAATGATTTATTACCAGCCTAGTGGCAGATTCTGGAGGGGAGCAGTTGAGAGGGTTTTCTAAACTTTATTTTTGAGAGCTAATGTTGGTTCTATGAAAATGGGTAAGATGAAAAGCAAATTGAGTTGAAAAAAAATGGCATAAAGACTTACATACTTTTTTGAATTGTAAGAAGGGGAAGAGGTTGAAAAAGAGTAGGATTTGTGCTTTTACATGACCTATATGTTGATTTTTATTGCAGTGAGGAGGACATGTATCGTGATGAAGAGGAAATAGAGAGAGAGAAAATGCTACTTCGTGGCACAAACTCATCAGGTACAATTGAACTTTGTGTGAAGTTTCAAGTATGGTATTGCAACTCACTGTAGCACTGATGTGTCAAGTCCTAACACCCTCTTTTCCAGGGACTTTTTTGCACAAGTGTCTGTGTTCAATAGCAGTTACTTAAGACCGAGTACACGGTACAGTTTGATTCATAAAAAGATGAAAAAGATTCTCTGCTCTTAATATATAATTCCCTGTGTTTCTGTAGTAACTTTATGAGTGAATCTGAGTTCTTGGGAAAGCAGTCACATAGTCTGTGTTATGAGTGTCATGCTTGAAAATTAGTCATAGTCATCATAGCAGCATCTGATGCTGGCATGCCTTGATAAACCTCAGTACTACCTTGTTTTGGGATGAAGGCTGTTGGGATTCCAAGGCAAAACTGTAGCTCTTCTTCCTATTATTGTTATTGACTCACTGACAAAGAAAGGTCTGTTGTCTTTCTCCCTTATAGTCTGGCTGCTGCATGAAAAAGGGAAACTCCTGTCAAATACATTTTTGCTTGCTAAGAAAATGGAGAGTACTTTACTAATTTCTCCTCTTTGGCAATTAATTTTTGCAGAAGAGAGGAACAGAGTGTTCCCTATCTTGTTGAACTACATCATAACTTTTCTTCACACCTAATTTTCAGAACAAACTGATTTTATCCCCTCCCACAGCAATAATTACTTAGTAGCTACAGGTTGTGCTGCCAGTTTCATTTGGCACTGAAGTTATTTTAAAGTGACAGTGTATTTAGAAATTTGATGTGCTTTCTACCTTCTTCTGTTTTCTTTATAATGTTGCATGTTCCGTTTTGAAAGAACGTAAACTAAGTGTTTCACCTGAAATGGACATCATGGATTATTGCAGAAAGGAATGGAGAGGAAATACACCAGCAGCAAAAAGGATGAGAAAGGTAGCAGTTCTATTTTTGTTGAATTTTGTTAGGATTTCCTATGCAGTCAGTCTTTTAAGATAGGAAGTGCAGTAGCAGTGTTTTACATTGGGAGGTCTTACAACTGGCAGATGCTTTTCTTCATGCTCATTTCAAATGTGTTTTTAGTAAAGCTACTTGCTGATAATTCAGGGGTTTGATTAATACTGTCCTTTGCTACTGTTTTCAAATTAAGTTTTTAATTTTGTTTATGGACATAAAATGCTCATTTTGTGGACTGTTGAAGTGCGGAGCAGATTACCAAATTTTTGGGTGGAAGGCAGGTAACTGAAAGTGGTGAATTGCATGGGTTTTTAAAATTTTTCCTGAGATTTTTTTTACCAGTTTTTGAACTAATTTTTTATATTAATCTTGATCTAGAATGATAGAAAATAAAGCAAAGATGTTGAAAAATGTAGTGATACATATGAGCAAACATAAAGATACCTTACAAAAATCAAAAACTCCACATGCCTCCCTCAAGAGATTACTGTAAGAAATATGGACACACAGGGCACTGGCCCTTGCCAGGCTGAGCTGCAGAAGCTGCATTTCAGCATTGTGGCTTCTGCTACAGGTGTGAGTATGGGAACAGCAGGGAGGGAACAAATGTGCTGAGGCTAGTGTCAAGGTATTTCAGTGTAAACACAAACTTGCCCTGAGGCAGAGACAAACTACATGTGCCATGGATTGGGTAAGTAGCATCAACTACTGCTGAAATTCCTTTTAAGCATGATACGTAGTCTCATGTGTGTATGTTGGATATTTTTTGGAAATCTAGGTGAGTTAGCTATCCATATATCAATGGTTAATGTTCTGTCATCAAACAAATACCTGAAACAGTTATCTATTAGATTTCTTCAGTTTCTTGTTTGTTTTTCAGCAGAACTAAGTTGTTTTTTCCAGAGCGTAATTTGTGACCCAAAAGCATTTGAATTTCCAAAAGGGATAGTAGGTCACATTGTTTTGGTTTTTTTTAACAGCATTAGTATTTGGATGGTAATATTCTGATATCTCTTATGTTACCAGTGTGTGACCTTAAAATGTTCTATTAATGATTTCATGGTCTTTGGATTTTGTGTTTTTTTAGGGATATGAAGCAGTTGCTCAGAAGTTTGCATCTATAAGGAGAATACGAGGTGATAACTATTGTGCTTTCAGAGCAACTCTTTTCCAGGCATTAAGCCAAGCTACACAGTTACCAATGTGGCTGCAGAGTGAGGATTTTACTATGGTACGCGTCAAACTGATCTGACAGTGGAGTAATATTGGGTCTAACCTATTTGATAATTTTATGATCTCACTTCTCTCTTATGCAATGTATATGCTCACTTGTCAGTATGCCCTGAACTGAAAAGTTGTAATGTTCAAGATTGTTGTTTGTGCACAGTGACTCTTTCAACGTAGAATTGAGTCCAGGTTCCCTTGGTTTCCAGTTTATAATGGATATAAATGTTACTGTAGTGCTTACTGGATTGTCATTTGTCTTAATCTTGCTCTCTTGGTTTCTTCTTACTGCATGTAATGTGGCAGCAAGAGATTTTCCACAAGACAGCCAGCAATAATAAAAAATACAGATAATTTATTCTAACATTTGAGAAACCCCCAGCTTTTCAAAATTATAATATCTATTCTTGTGTGCCATATATGGTTTCTCTAGAAAGTGGAATAACAAATTGGATGATGTAGGCTTTGCAGAATGTGTGTAACTACCTGTGTCTTAAATATTGCTTAAAATAAGCATAAGAGCAACTCCAACCTGACACAAAAAACAGTTCTTGTGGAGTGCTGGTGTATGAGAAAAGCAAGGTATTCTCCTATAAGTAGAAGAAGAATATTCCAGGAATTTTTTTGTGTCAACAAAGTCCATTTGATGTTATTGGTGAAAATGGAAATAACATGTAAGAAGCTGCCTATGCAAAAGCAAGCCACTTGAGAAGAGTAAGGTTCCAGTTGTCAGGATGCTGATGGGAATATAAATAGTGAATTTCTGATGCAGACTCTGTGTGTAGGGTAGCAGTCCAAGTAGAATCACACTGGTCTTACTAACTTTTTGCATCACTTTAGAGGGCATCTGAAAATTTCTCATTCTGGCCACTATAATTTTTAAGTACATATCTTGTGATTGTGTTTTTGTAATTACTGATGAAGATGGTTTTATGAGGTGTTTGACAGCAAGTGCATTGCAAAATGGTTTCCTTCTTGTAAAAAACATACTCTTTCAGCTCTCAACCATTTCCATGTTATGAGACTAAAGAACATAGTTTCCCAATGATTCTGTAAAGAGCATGCAAACTTTAAAAAAAATTTATACTTTGAAGTTTTTAATGATGTTCATACTTTTTTTTTTTGCTACTGATTCATAGAAGAAATTGTCATATGATAATTAACATTTTTGATAAGGCTGTACACCTACAAAATAAACTGAAATGATAAACTGTTATGCATCAAAGCAAAAGACACGTAAGAAATGTGTATGGTGACAGCTGGCAGTACAAATATAACAGGTTTTTTTTGTTTTTTGTTTTTTTCCTTGTTTTTAATTTAAAATGGTGATGCTATGCACATTTGTAGTTATAGAAGTTACTGGCATATGATTTTTGGTTATTTAGTTCTATGTGCACAGGATGGTAAGCTGGAGTGGGAGAAGATCTGTGCCTCTCTGACACATATTTGGTTGCCACTAATGAGAACACATTACTAGTTAGGGGTCCTTATAAACTCCAATTATAAACTCAAGTTATAAATTCAAATTATAAACTGAAGATGGGCTGGTCGTGGCTAATGGCATAAGTGCTGCTCTAACAAAGTATCTACTCCATTGTGAAACACAAGTTGCTCTTCCAGTTCTAGCAGTAAGATGGGTTAATAAATGAGAGTACAAAACTGGACATGCAACTGCCAGGATGTCCTTCAAGTGAGGTGTAAAAGCTCTGAACTGAATAGGTGTAGCACATGAGCAGTAAAAGAGGCCACTCTGAGCCTAAAACATGATCTGATGCATTAGTGAATTCCCAAGTTGTTTTCTTCTTTAATAAAAAGCTGTCCCAGAGTGTTTGAGTTGTGCTCCTTGAAAAGGAAACAGAGTTTGTGTGTTCTGGACGAAGTAGTTTTCAGTCTACCAAGACTTCAGGCTGATCTGATGGATGTAATTTTCTCTTCTGCTGGTTCAGGAATGCTTTCAGACACAGTCGCTGTCATCTATCTGCTTGCTGTTGGGGGGAGTGTTTTAATTTTTTTTAAAAAACAAAGCCAGTTGTGTTTGGTTTTGGTCATCTTACTATGATATCTGTTCAGAAGGATATATGAGGTATTGTTTGAAGGTGCAAAATGTTAACAAATATAAAATATGCAGGTTGGTGACTTTTCCAGACTTTTAACTTAAGCTGCCTTTTCTCTCAATTTCCAGCTTCCGGAAAACTTGCTGCACAAGTATGACTGGATCAAGCAGTGGCAGCTCAGACAGAAACCTGGCAAGAGGATGGGAGAAATAAGTGATGAAATAAAAGAGTATTTAATACTTCTAAGGAAAAAGGTTGAAAAAGTATTTGTATATTCTTGGGTCACCTGCAAATAAGTGACAGAGATTTTTGAATGTGGGGAATTTTGCATAAGGATGCTTTCAGTAGTGAAAGTACCTTTTCTGTATGTATACTGCAGAAAAATCAAGTAAAGACTATCTGTTCAGATGTGTGAGAGGCATCTGGTCTTTCACTACTTGCAATGGCCTGCTGCTGGAATTAGTTTGCAAGCAGCTCTGCAGAAAACTCTTAATTAAACGAAGAAATTAATGTAACAAAGTAGTTTTCTGCCTCTATTACTTCTTGTATTTATTTGAAGGAATTAGGTATGTGCAGACAAATCCTTTTGCTATCTGGACGAGGTTAAGGAAAGAGAAACACGAGAACACTGAAGTAGTTTCAAAGGAATAGTTTTTGTTCCATTTTTATTTATTCTAGGTCATAGGAGTATGATTGTGCCCTTAAGTGTTGTCTTACCTAGCCCCATGCTTTCTGCCTCTTGGAACTCTGGAACCGATTAAATAACTCTTCAGTTGTTCCTGTCTTACTGTGAATGTAAATTCCCTTTTTATGAAGGCTTCTAAGAGTATTTGGAATACTGCATTCAGGAGTTTGAGGGTTGGAATGAAATATGCATTTTGATTAACAGAAATGTAAAGAATATCAAGTATATAGGCTTTTATGGTGCAGGAAACAAAAAGGTTATTACCTTAACGCATGTTGTCCAACAACAATATTTGTTCTGCCACCTTGCAGCAATTTCTAGCATCCCTTCTTTTTTCTTTGCTTATGGATCAATTTAAGCAAAATCAGACTAAGTCAGCCTGACCTTGATTGGGGTACAGTTGTGGAAGTATTCTTGATTGTTTTTAAAAAGCTGTTCATAAATTAAATTCTGAATATCTGTGCTGAGTGTCTGACAACTCAGAAGTGGCTTTTTGCACTTCCTGATGCTGATGGTGGGTGATTGTTTGGTTTTTGTTTGGTTTTTTTTTCAGTGGAAGAATATAAGCGAAATAAAAGGTCCCCTTGAGAAACAAGAAGCTTGTGATGAATTGTTTAAAAATGAGGAGGAGGAGTATAGTCTCTATGAAGCGCTGAAATTTTTGATGCTTAACACTGCCATTGAATTATACAATGCTGATAAAAGTGGAAGGAGAGTGCCTGTCTTCTCCTGGCTCCTGTTTGCACGGGACACATCCAGCAACCCTTGCCAGTTAATGCAAAATCACTTGAATCATATTGGTCACAGTGGAGGCCTTGAACAAGTAAGGAGAAGTTGTTCTTAAAGTGTTATTTTCCTGTTTTGGAGATTTTAGTTTCAAGTGGTTTAAGAAATTTCTCAGCTTTTTCTGGGCTGACTAAAGCATCTTGTCTTCTGTTGGGAAGAATTGCTTGCTTGTAGTGACAGTCTGTAAAGGCCCTCATCTGAAACACCAGGTTTTATCTGGTGGCTGGCAGGCCGTGTTCCTTAGAAATAGGGGTTGCTATTAATACAACACTTGTATTGATCTCTTAGCTGTTACCTTTTAAAAAAATACCACAATAAAAGTTAGTACACAAATTTTGAAGACCATGTGTAGCACATACACAGGTGAATTCAGATAAGCTAATGAAAGTTACTGTTTTATACATGGCATAAATGGTACACATTACAAAAAAGCCCCAAACCAAAATGAGGAATATCTGATGAGTTGAAAAGACTGAAAGATTTTGGAAACAACCATTTAAAAAATCCCATTGAATTCATTACAAGTTCACAACTTAATTGTAGATTTTAGAAACATGGAAGTATTATGTTATAGTTTTCTTATTTTAAAAACCTGACAGCTGCAGTATAGATGAGAGTTTGCTGTTTCTGTGAAAATAAGTGATTCATTGGTGACATCTTTGCTGCTCAGTTTAGTTGAGAAGTTATGTTGCCAGTTCTTTGTATTTGTTGACTGTATTTGTTTATTTCAGTAAGATTCTTTGTAAATTGTTACTTAGAACAGGATATGCTTGTCACTGTGGTAGACAAAGTAGATGCTTTTTACAGCTTCTTTTTCTGAATTCCTTCTCCTGTTAGCAGGCTTTGTAAGGGCTTTTTTTTACTTTACTTTTTATTTGGCTGGAAAGTTCAAAGTACCCTATAAGAGTGAAAGGATCACTGCCTGAAACCTGCTCTTGTCTGGTTTGATGAACACTGGTGCAAGAGAATGTCTTTCCTACCCGCTTGCAGCAGTAGGACGCTGTTTGTAAAGCAGTGTTTCTTTAGGGTTATTTTACTACAATGCCATTGTGGATTTGAAGACTTTCTTGTTACATGTATGGGGTATCATAGAGGGGAATGATGGAGATACTGAACGAGAGATTCTCATGTGTAGGACTTCTTACTTCATAACTTTTGTCTTTGAAGAATTACATCTGAGAGGTATTAGTTTAATATTTTTATGAGGAAATTCTTGTAGAAGGTATGTTGAATTTTACATAAATATTTGCTTTTTCCAATGTAGGTGGAAATGTTTCTTCTTGCTTATGCTCTGCAGTATACCATCCAAGTATACCGACTGTATAAGTACAGCACTGATGAGTTCATCACGCTTTACCCCAATGACCCAGAGGAGGACTGGCCTGTGGTGACTCTCATAACTGAAGATGACAGACATTACAATATTCCAGTCAGAATGTGCCAAGAGACAATGCTGTGAACAAGTGATTTTTGTCAGACAAACCTGTGCTGCTTATGGAGGTTTCCCATGCTGTTTTGAAACAGGGCAATCACAAAATCCATGTGATTAAAGTAACAACTAGAAATCTGTGTTTCGGAAGTTGACATCTGAAATAAAATATCAAATAGTAAAAGTATGGCAAGCATGGCTTTATTTTCCATTTTTTCAAAAATGGAAGCTTCTGCAGTCCTTTTTTGAAGGACTTATTCTGAATAGAATTGCCAAAACTATAGATTTATTCCTTTTATTTCTTTTAGTGAGGCTCTGTGGTAAGATATGAGCTAACTTTTAGTTCCCCAAAATAATGACAATTGAAATTTCTGGGAAAGTAAGGTGGCAGTGTCTTGGCTGATGTTTGTAATAGTGCTTAGAAGCCATTTATACAAAACTGGGTCTTGGGAAGTAATACAGTTCTTTTGCAATTGGAATTTAGTGCCTGCCATGGTTTATTCTGTAAGAGAGATGTTCCTTAAAGTTTTCTAATGTTTTGAGTTGTTTTTTCCTGCATAAGTGTCTCTTCTTTAGAAGCCAGTTATCTGTTACACTGAAAATGAGCTGCTCTTCCCCTTTCAGCCCAGAGGAGAGGAATGTGGCAAATGTGATAAGGAAGTTTAAAAGTTGTTTGATAGTCAGTCACAAAGACTACAAATAATTCCCACTTAAATTATAACAGGTGATAGGAGATAGCCACATGCCTGTTAACTTCCACGTCTGTTCCTGTAGTGTTAATCTTTTCTGGCACCTGCTCTGGAGAACATGAGGATTTTAATTTCTCCAGAGAGTTCAGTAGACGGAAACAAACTTTTGGGACAGCTTACTCCTCCCAAGAGTGGAGATATGAGAGGTTCTGTTTGTGCTTAGTTATTCATTTTATTTCATTATTTAAAACTGGAAGAATACAGAATGTATTAAATGCTGAAAGTGCTGAAAAAACTTTATTAAAAAGTAATTAAATAATGAAGCATTCAGCTTTTATGTTCAAGTAGAAGTATGTCCTATAGATGACTTTTGGAACAAGAGAGTTAAAACTGATTCAACTGAAATGGTGGTCGTACACAAGTCTCTTAGAAGGCCTACGTATGTAAATGGGGTAAGGTTATAAAAACTTTCCATTTGAATATTCTGGAGAAAGCGGCATGCAAAATTCTTCTCTTCTAGTTGAAATTAATTTGTTAAGTATTATTGTGAAAGGTAATATACACAATAAAAATGTGTATTCACTATGTTCTAAAATGTGTTTTAAACACAATAATGAGGCTTATCATGTACTCGGTGTTATATTTGTCATGTTTTCGTTGCCTTCTTAATCAGTTTGTTTGTTACTGAAAATGTCTGGGAGCTACAAGGGAATAAAAGTAAACTTAATAAATTCATCTGGCAGCATTTTGTTTCGTGCTTTATGGCCCATGCTTTATATTGTTAATGTTTTTTGAAATCCATATTGAAGTTAGTTCGTTTATGAAAGCTGTGAAGTACAGTAACCAAGTAATTCCCTGAATTGTTGCTATCCAAGAAAAGCTGCAAAATAAATGAACTTTTGCAACTCACAACTCTGAGGAAAAGTTGTAGTTAAGATTTAATTAATTGAAATTATCTAATTGTGATGTATTCTTGAGATTTAAGACCTCATTGAAAAACGTATTGTCACACATGTAGGTAGAACAGTAGTTCCGAATGTATGACAAAAACCTCTAAAGGAGAGGCTTTTTAGGGGCTGAGTTCTTAGCCATGAGGGCTGAAAACAATTCACGTAATTGGCTTGTATCTTGAACTGGAAAGCTGGGACTGAGCAGAACGTGCTGAAGTCACATACTGTGTGTTTCACTAAAAACTGCTGTTTACACAAGTTTTATTTTGCCTTTGTTCTGTTTCCTAGTAAGTTACAAAGTTAAAGGATGCCTGGTGCTGCAGCAGGCAATTTATCCAAGCTAAGGCTGGGTGCAGCTCAGGGAGGCCTGATGGTGTCTTGTGGGAGCTCACCAAGACCTGGTGTGTTTAGTTCAGGACTGTGCCTTTATTCAGATAGCTGAGCCCAAGATTGGCCAGCTCTTGACCAAGTGTGTTTTTGTGTGACAGCAACAGCCCTCTCATCCAGAACAAGTGAAGGAGGCTGGGGAGCAGTGTGGGAACTTCTGTCTCATGAGGACTGTGTAGATGTTGAAGGAAGTGGGGAGAGGGAGCTCTTGTACTGTGTATTGAGTGCAGGGCTCAACTTGTCATCTTGTGTCCCTAGAATATAAATAGTGTTTGTTATGCAGCTCCTGCATCTTGTTTCCTTCTGGACATAATTGCCCTTTGTTTTCCCACAAAGCTAGCTGGCAGGACAGGACCAAGAATGTCTGAAGATAGCCAAATATACTTCATGAATGCTCCATTTTTTGTTTAATGCTGGAAGATGATAGGAGCCATGTTCTCAAGCTGGCTGCAATGAATATTTGTGCTATGACATCCACTAATGTGCTCCAAGCCAGACACGTTCAAAGAATGTGTCCATTTATGAATTTCTTGAGGAGAACTTCAGGCTCTCAGAAATGGAAAAGAAATGTTATTAATTCCAAAGAGCTGAAAGTGAAGCAGGGAAGTTCAACATGGTAGAAGCTTCCCAAAGAAGGCACCTCTCTAGTCCCCTTTCCCCAGAGCACTCATTTCTCCCTGGGTGCTGAAGAAATTTTCTTCTATTCACAACTCCTGTATCATTTGGGATGACAAAAATCCACCCTGAAATGCACTGAGCCAATGAAGAACTGGTCAGTACTGAGTAAGAATTGGTTTATCAGGGCTGTTGGGAGGATACTTTGGCATGCTGAGGAAGGAGGGGCACACTGAATGTGATCACCAGCTGTCTTCTCTAGGGGGTAGTTTGCCCAATTTGCCCCTTTTTGGAATTTGTAGTGTTTGGAGTGGTGTTTTTAGACACCTGCCCAAAAGGTCTTTGACAGGATACATTTCCTTTGGGCTGTTGCAGCTGTTGCAGAGTAGGTGGCCTCTGCATGTGCTCTTCAGTGTCAGGCGTTCAGTCTGAAAAAGACATTTTTTTTAATTGTAAAAAACCCCAATCCCTAATTTTGTTGAAATTATGTTCTTCTATAGGCTGAACATGGTGGTGTCTTGGTTCTAGAAGACAGTCTGCTAGGGAGAGCAGGAGCCTCCCTTGGGATGAAAAAATGTAGACCCCCTCCCTCCAAATTATTATAAATTTGAAATTGTTATAAATGCAAAGGCAAATTTGGGTTAAATAAAAAAACAATTTATTATAAAACAATTTTTATAATAAAAATAAACAATGAGGAAAAACCACAATAAAACAAACAGCGCAGCGCTGGGTGGACAGGGGTCTATACCCAAAGGTATAGGTGTTCCCAAATCCACGAAGGAGGGTAGACTGTCCGGGGTTTTTATAGGGATTTTGTGTCCTGAGGCTAAATTCCAGGTAGGCACCATTCACCAAGGGTCCTTGATTGTTGGATGAATTGATTTCCTGGCATTGGAGAATAGAGTCAAATAGACGTCCGGGCAGAGTCTCCTCATATGTAAAGAAGTTCTGAGTGTTCTTTGATTTCATTTTCGGTTTGGGCTCTCAGAGTGAAGTATCCAAGTCCGGTGTGGAGTCGACAGATATCTCGGCTGGGCTTCCACTTATTGTCCGGCCTGTTTGCATCTTCAGTCGGGGTTTGCAGGGAGGGGTGCCCAGGTGCGGTGTGGAGTCGGTGGCCATCTCGGCCTGGCTCCTTTCTTTGTTTAGCTTAATCATTTGTGTCTTGCTTTTTCTTTCAGGCTGATGAACGTCGCCTAGGGTCGTTACCGCCTGAATGGGTAGTTACTGCTGGGTTTGGGGAAATTCTTCGGCCACACTATATTTTATATACTTTTTACATTGTTACAAATCTAGTTATATACTTATTTATTCTTTCACGAATTTTTATCCAAGGTTACATTTATCACAAAATCAAGGGGCTTTCAGGCAGAGATCTGGGGATAGGAATAACAGTTCTTTACTAGTATAACCAGGCAAACAAATAACAATAACTACAGCAATAACAAGAACGCAGAACCAGGCACCCCGGGACAGCCTTTTCGGCTGAGATGGGATGGAGGAGAGGTTTTGTTTTTCACAAACCCCTCGGGCAGTCAGTCCCGGTGCTCCTGCAGGGCTCCGAGGAACAGTCGGCTGGAACAGCAGGGGTGAGCTGAGATCCTGGGCCGGTGGATGAGGTGTATCAGCAGCTCCGCGGCGGTGGCTGCCACACGTCCCGGCAGGACAGGGGGTGCGAGGCCACCAACCAAGAGGGGAGAAGGAGAAGAAGCAGCAGCTCTGTCCGGGTGATGGCGAAAAATTCCCTTCTCTCCACCGCAGCAGCTCCGCGACCCAGCACACGAACGTCCTTCCCCGAAGCCGAAGAAAGCCAGCTAAAAACTGTCCCCACCCTCCTTTTCTGCCCCCTTCCCCCCCGCCCTGGGCCCGGCTACTCTTTGTCCGTTGTCAATCACCCCTAAGTACCGGTAGTTAGGTTGTCCCAGCACATAATGGGTAAAAATTCCCCGGGCAGGCCAGAACGACAAAACAAAACAAAAAAAGGACACCTAACCCTCAACACTATCCACCCCGAATTTTTTCCCATACCAAAATGTTACATCAAATATTAAACCTTTAAATTATGCACGAACACATACTACTTTAACTATATACATATGTACATACAGATACAGATACAAGCACAGTGTCATGGGTAGCTCACCCTAAAACCAGGTCTCCTTGGGGTATGCACCGCGTCTCTCCATCTTATTGCATCACCCACCAAGTGCAACCTGGTCCCTGAGCAAAGACAACCCCACAGATTGGACTGTCTTTGCTGGAGGCAGAATTAACCCAGTTTTTCCCAGCATACCTCTCATAGGTACCACTGGAACCTTATCTCCATCTGTTGTTCTAAAGGGCTCAGATTGGGCAGGGCCTGCTCGGTTAGTGGAACCTCGGGTGTTCACCAACCATGTGGCTTTTGCTAAATTAATCTCCCAGTTCTTGAAAGTTCCCCCACCCAGTGCCTTCAAACTGGTTTTAAGCAAGCCATTGCACGGTTCAACTTTTCCAGCAGCGGGTGCATGGTAGGGGATATGGTACACCCACTCAATGCCATGTTCCCTAGCCCAGCTGTTTATAAGGCTGTTCTTGAAATGAGTCCCATTGTCTGACTCAATCCTCTCAGGGGTACCATGCCTCCAAAGGACCTGCTTTTCAAGTCCCAGGATGGTGTTCCGGGCAGTGGCATGAGGCACAGGGTAGGTTTCCAACCATCCAGTGGTGGCTTCTACCATCGTGAGCACGTAGTGCTTGCCTTGGTGGGTTTGGGGCAGTGTTATGTAGTCAATCTGCCAGGCTTCCCCATACCTATATTTGGACCAATGCCCACCGTACCATAGCGGCTTCAACCTCTTGGCCTGCTTGATCGTGGCACACGTCTCACAGTCATGGATAACCTGGGAAATACTGTCCATGGTTAGATCCACCCCTCGGTCTCATGCTCACTTATAGGTGGCATCTCTACCCTGATGACCTGAGGCATCATGGGCCCATCGAGCTAGGAACAACTCTCCCTTGTGTTGCCAATCTAAGTCTATCTTTGACACCTCTATCTTTGCAGCCTCATCCACCTGCTCATTGTTTCGGTGCTCTTCATTAGCCCTACTCTTGGGGACATGGGCATCTACATGACGGACCCTCACAGACAGTTTCTCTACCCTGGTGGCGATGTCTTTCCACTCATCAGCAGCCCAGATTGGCTTTCCTCTGCGTTGCCAGTTGGCCCTTTTCCACCTTTCCAGCCATTTCCACAGAGCATTGGCTACCATCCATGAATCAGTGTAGAGGTAGAGTTTTGGCCACTTCTCTCTTTCAGCAATGTCCAGGGCCAGTTGAACAGCTTTGAGTTCAGCAAGTTGGCTTGATCCACCTTCTCCTTCAGTGGCCTCTGCGACCTGTTGTGTGGGGCTCCATACGGCTGCTTTCCACTTCCGGTTCATCCCTACGACGCGACAGGAACCATCAGTGAACAGAGCATAGCAGGTTTCTTCTGCTGGCAGTTGGTTGTACGGTGGAGCTTCTTCAGCCCGTGTCACTTGTTCCTGCTCCTCTTCAACAGTGAGACCAAAGTTTTCACCTTCTGGCCAGTTTGTAATTATCTCCAAAATCCCAGGGCGATTTGGGTTTCCAATACGGGCGTGCTGCGTGATGAGGGCGATCCACTTGCTCCGTGTAGCGTTGGTGGCGTGGTGGGTAGCAGGAACCTTTCCTTTAAACATCCACCCCAGCACTGGTAGTCGGGGTGCCAGGAGGAGTTGTGCTTCAGTGCCAATCACTTCTGAGGCGGCTTGAACTCCTTCATAGGCAGCTAAGGTTTCCTTCTCTGTGGGAGTGTAGTTGGCTTCGGACCCTCTGTAGCTTCGGCTCCAGAATCCCAGTGGTCGGCCTCGAGTCTCCCCAGGCACTTTCTGCCAAAGGCTCCAGGACAAGCCATTGTTCCCAGCTGCAGAGTAGAGCACGTTCTTCATGTCTGGTCCAGTTCTGACTGGGCCAAGGGCTACTGCATGAGCAATCTCCTGTTTGATCAGAGCAAAGGCTTGTTGTTGTTCAGGGCCCCAGTGGAAATCATTCTTTTTCCGGGTAACCAGGTAGAGAGGGCTCACGATCTGGCTGTACTCAGGAATGTGCATCCTCCAAAAACCTATGGCACCTAGGAAAGCTTGCATTTCCTTCTTGCTGGTGGGCGGAGACATTGCAGTGATCTTATTGACGACCTCAGTGGGAATCTGACGCCGTCCATCTTGCCACTTTACCCCCAGGAACTGAATTTCACGAGCTGGTCCCTTAACTTTGCTCTTCTTGATGGCAAAACAGGCTTTCAGGAGAACCTGGATGATTTTCTCTCCTTTCTCAAAGATCTCTTCAGCCGTCTTTCCCCAAACAATGATGTCATCAATGTACTGCAGATGTTCTGGAGCCTCACCCTTTTCCAGGGCAGCCTGGATCAGTCCATGGCAGATGGTGGGGCTGTGCTTCCACCCCTGGGGCAGTCGGTTCCAGGTGTACTGCACTCCCCTCCACGTGAAGGCAAACTGAGGCCTGCATTCTGCTGCCAGAGGAATGGAGAAAAATGCATTGGCAATGTCAATAGTGGCGTACCACTTCGCTGCCTTGGACTCCAGCTCGTACTGGAGCTCCAGCATGTCCGGCACGGCAGTGCTCAGAGGTGGAGTCACTTAATTCAATGCATGATAGTCCACAGTCAGTCTCCATTCTCCTTCAGATTTACGCACAGGCCAGATGGGGCTGTTGAAGGGTGAGTGGGTTTTGCTGACCACCCCTTGGCTCTCCAGCTCTCGGATCATCTTGTGGACGGGAATCACAGCATCTCGAGTTGTTCTATATTGTCGGCGGTGCACCGTTGAGGTGGCAATTGGTACTCGCTGTTCTTCCACTTTTAGGAGTCCTACTGCAAATGGGTTCTCTGACAGTCCAGGCAAAGTGTTCAATTGCTTGATGCCCTCTGTCTCTACAGCTGCTATCCCAAATGCCCACCTAAGCCCCTTTGGGTCCTTAAAATACCCACTTCGGAGGTAGTCTATGCCCAAAATGCATGGGGCCTCTGGGCCAGTCACAATGGGGTGTTTCTTCCACTCATTCCCAGTCAGGCTCACATCAGCTTCCACTAAAGTAAAGTCCTGTGATCCCCCTGTCACACCAGCAATAGAAACAGATTCTGCCCCTACATATCTTGATGGGATTAGTGTGCACTGTGCACCAGTGTCAACCAAGGCCTCATATTTTCGTGGTTCTGATGTGCCAGGCCAACGAATCCACACAGTCCAAAAGACACGGTTTTCCCTAGCCTCTACCTGGCTAGAGGCAGGGCCCCTCTAAGCCTGGTTATCCTTCTTTTCTTGGGTATATGTCTTGGAGGTTCCTTCAAGGGAGTCAGACATGTCATCATCATACTTGTCAGTTTGACTACAGGCTACTGGAGCGGCTTTCTTTTTGGTAGAGTATCCCCCCTGAGTCTTGCTGTCTTCCAATTCATGCACCCGTTTTGCCAGAGCAGCAGTAGATTTTCCATCCCATCTTTTCATGTTTTCTCCACAGTCACGTAGGAAAAACCACAGCTCAGCTCGTAGCTTTTTCTCTCTATCTGGGGAACTTCTGCATTGAGTACCAGGGCTCCTGGTCTGTACTGCCGAGACTGGAAGAAGGTCCTCCCTGAGTTTCTTGAGATTCTCCTCTATTTTGTTTTGGAAGTTTTGCATATCTGTTCTCACAGTTGCAATTGTTGCCTGCATGGGGCCATGCACGGTATCTGCATATGCTCGAAGCTTCTTCGCCATATCCAGCACGGTCTCCTCCCGGTCATCCCGCTTCATTGTTGCTAAAGCAGAAGCGTATTCTTGTGGCTCAAGTCGAACAAGTTTTCGCCACATCACAGATGTACATGGCACCAAGTCTGGATTTCTAGTACCTAAGTCACCCACAAAGACAATCTCTACTATTGCCATTTCTCTCAAACGCTGAATGCCTTGTTCTATGGTTTTCCAATGAGTTTGCTGTATATAGAGATCATCTGCACACAGATATCTTTGTGCCACACTTCTTAGGACCCGTTCCCAGAGACTATAAGGGTCAGCCCCCCTCATCATCTCCTGGTCATTAACCGGATCGTGTGACAGGGACCCCAGATGCCTCGCTTCAGTGCCATCCGGAACTGTAGCTTCACCTGCAGCATCCCACAGACGGACTAACCAACTAATTATAGATTCATCAGCTTGTCGAGTGTAATCTTTTCTCAGGCCACGAAGGTCCTTCAGGGAGAAAGGTTCACCAGTGCCTTCTGATTTTTGATCAGTTGCTGGTCTTGAGGGTCCTTCCCCCGCATCACCATTATCATCATCTACTGGCAGATCGGTTTTGGTTTTGAATTTCATGCCTCTTGTGGCAGGAGCAACAGACACTGGCTTAGGCTCACTGTCTGGTTTGGCTGCTGGCTTAGGCTCACTGTCTGGTTTGGCTGCTGGCTTGGCTGCAGCCTGAGTGACTCGGGTAGCTGCTGATTTATCTGCCTGCCTGTCATGGAGTTACTTTACCTTTAAGAAAGTTTAAGTTGCTGGGATCTGCCTGGCGTCTTTTCTCCTGACCAATTATCGGTCATTGCTGAGAATTGACAGCAGTTTAGGCCATTGAAAAGTGGGATCAACTTGTGAACCCTACCTTAAAGTGTAAAACCAGAGCTCTCTTGGTTCTCTTTGTTTCCTGGCTGTGAAGGGTGGCAGAGCTCCAGGCCTCCCGTTCCCTGCCCAGGCCATGCGGCCGGGCGGGGACTGGGCTGGGCCCAGCGTCTCCCGGCCGGGGGATGCGGGCCCTGTGGAGGGGGTTTTCTCCGGGCTCTGGCCGGGCCGGGCCGAGCCGATCTCTGGCTCGGCTGCAGGTTTTTTGCTGTGGCTGGATTCACTGGAGACTGCTGAGTGAAGAAGGAGAGAGGGCTCTGGGCCTGCAGCGGGCTGGGCGCGGCGCCTACACTCTTCAGAGCAGCCATGAGGAACTTTCCATCGCAGACGGCTCCAGCTCCTGCACCGGCCGAGGCCACAGAACTACCTACAACAGCCTGGGCAAGATTTTAACTCTTTCATTTCCCAGATGAGACTTGCGGATCAATCTTTTTATCCAGACAGAGAAAAGAGAGTGATCAACATGAAAAGAGACTTTATAAACTACTAGTGACAGGAAAGAAAAAAAAGGTAGAGAATTAAGAAGATGCTTTAATTAAGCTGAAATATCTTTCTGTTAAAACTATGGAAATGGACAATAAGGTCTTGAAAACGCTCCTTTAATTCATGACAGTAAATAGGGAGGAATAGAGTGTTCAAAGTGTAAATTTTGAGTAAAAAGTAGAGTAATTATGGTACAGTGAAGTGCTGGAAGATTTGAAGCCTTGAGAGGCAATGAGAAAACTGTTTTCTGGTGAAGCTCACGGAAACAGATGAAGAAGACTTTTTGCCTTTGAATAACTTATCCTTAAAAATCCCATCCCTAGACTCATGGCCCATACACACTTGGGATGTGAAAATGGGAGGAGTGGGCTCTAATAACAGCAGCTCTGGGCAGCTAACATTAGAGCAATGGAAAACTATAAGAAAAATAGTTTTTCTTGTGAGAAACTCCATAAATTAACAGGAAGAAACTTCTGTTTCTCTATAAAGACTGGTGAAAAGACTGTAGCAAGAATTGGGACTGTTTTAACCATCAAAGTTCCAAAGGTTTTGTCTCTTTTGTCATGTGAACAAGGGAATAGTGGGTAGACAGGGGATGAAAAGGTTTTTCTGGAAGTTTATTCTGGTGTTCTTATTGTAGTTTGTCAATAAACTTTCTTTCTTTTTCCCTTTTAAGTTTTATGCCTGTTTTGCTCTTGTTCTAATCCATATCTCACAGCAAGAAATAAGTAATTTTCTTAGTTATTGGTTTAAAACCACGACACTGCCCTACAGTATCTAGCAGCGTGCGATAAGCATACGCTAGGGCCCAGCTTATTGCAATGATATTTTTCTTCTTAGAATCATCACAGCAATTCTCTTCCAGATATTTCCCTACTTCATCTGGGTTCTGAATTTGTTCACATGAAAATTCCCAGGCTGGGGGATCAGAAAATTCCTTCAGAGTTCGGCCAATTCTCTCCCATTCTCTACACCACTCAGGATTTCCCACACCTGAGTCTACTTCTGGGGCAGGGGTCTCGTTGGCTCCTCTGGATATCTCAGCCCTCACTCTAGAGAAGTTGCAGACCATACAGAGGAAGCTCAACAGCTGAACTACCAGGAAAGTGACCAGGAATGTGGTATCCTTAACACTCAGGGGAAACTGGATATTCTCAAAGAGTGACATAACAGATTCAAAGGAGAAGAAGGAAAGAAAAGGCTGAAAAGCCTCATCCCCTGGTCTTCCTCTAACAAACTGTGTGCAATTACCAATAAACTCCCAAAATGTGCTACTGGGACTGGGAGGCAGGGTCGGGCGAAGAAACCATAAACCAAACATACCTGACAGAAACTTCAGTAGTTCTATAAACTTCCTATAAATCATTATCACCGAGCCCAGCACAATAACCATTCTAATCCGAGCCCCTCTACTGTGAAAGAGGGCAAAGACAGGTATTAAAACCTCAAAAACTTTTAGGGACCAGGTCCACATGAAGGCCTCCACCCCAAGAGACATTATGTATCTAAACAACATGGCTACTGACTGCTTTATCCCAATACAGAATAAATACAACCAACACTCAGTACAGGTTTTTCCACTTTCTCTTGCCCTTGTTCAGGCGCCAAAAAAACTGTATTTGTCTTAGTTTAGGGCAAATTAGGAAGGAAAACTCCAAATGGGGATTTCCCCAGGGAAATGCCCCTCCCCACTAACTGGTCTGGGAAAAAGAAAAATTCCTTAGAGAGAAGTGGAAAAAGCTGTTTATTTAACAGAAATTGAGTAATATTAAATAATAAAACCTCTTGCTGTTCGATGAGATGGCAAATCTAGGAGGGAAAAAAAAAAAAAAAAAAAAGTCCTTTTCATGTGGTGTAGCTCGGCTCGCTCAGTTCTTATCAGTCCCTCCGTCGCTGGAAAGTGCCGAGGCCCAGGCCCCGGTGGGCCACAGGCATGAGCTCCCGGGGTTTGGCTGGGTGTTCAGTCCAGAGCAGGCTTGCACAGATCCAAGAAAATTGGGAAAAAAACAAACAAAGGTCCAGGGAACTCCTCTTCCTCAGCTAGCTAGAACTAACTAGAAGCCAGAGAGAAGCTCTGTCCCGCTGTCTGTCCGTGCTGCAGACACCACAGTCCAGGAGCGGGATGTGTGGGAGTGATGTTTTTCCTTAACACACTGCGCGCTTCTTCTTCCCCCTCTCTTGCTCTCAAAGCCAGTCTTAAAGGTGCAGAACTTAATATATAACATAAACCAGACAATTGGGGATACCAGTATCATAAAGTCACCCCAGGACACCTCTTCCATTCTCTCTCTGTGGACAAACCTCTCTCTTACACTCATCAAAAGCCGCTCCCAGAGGGAAAGGGGCCCTTGCTCCCTGACAAATATCTGATTCACACCTGAGTCCTGGATCAAGGGTCCCAAATTCCTTGCCTCACCACCATCCAGCTGTCTAACACCTAACCCTCAACAGGTGGGTACTTTCCTCCCCCGCTGTCTCTCTTACCTTTCTAGAATCAGATGCTTCTGCAACTGCTTGTGGCTTGCTGGGACAGGGCAGAATTCAAACACTGCCCTTGTTACATGTGTTGTGCACCATACATCTTAGATTTAAAGAAAAAATAAAAATAAGAAAAAGCCTGGCTACAATAATTATGAAACAAGTACCATCCATCTGAAACAGGGTGTTTCACAAACCATTGGCTGGAAACGTTCACTTCTGCCCACAGCTGCCCCCGGGCTCGGAGTGGTTTTACAGGGGAGCCCAGGAACCCCTGCATCCCTCAGCCCCGCAGGGTGAGCCCGCACTCCCCTCCCGGTCTGTCACCAGGTGTCCCTGCAGGCCAGGGGACAGCCCAGGGACAGCCCAGGTTTCCACACCGCCCAGCTGATGGCACCCGGAGCCCTTCCTTGCCTTCCTTCCCGAGGCACAGCCAAGGGCATCTGCTGGCTCCTCACTTCACCGTGGTTCTCCTGCAAACACAGAGCATGGTGATGATACACAAATACTGACCGTGCTGAGGAAATGCAGTATGGCCAAAATGCTTTGACTTGTGACCTGGTGATCTACTGATCCTTGCCTTGTGATCCAGTGATCTCAAAAGACCATGGTTTAGCAGCATCAGCCTTCCCTTTAGAGACTTGTGTGACAGGATATATTAGTTGAAGTTCTTAGTGCATAGGTAAGTGAAAGATGTTTTGAAGACATGTGGAACACTGTGAAATGAAGAGGAAAGAAACTTGAAGTTTTTCATGCCTTTACATTTTTAGCTTTTTGAATATCAAGTAGTTCATCTGTTTTACACCTTGAATAAGAATCTACTAGCAGGAGTTGAAATTTGTAGCAAGCCGTCTCTTTGGCTGCTGGGTGTCTGGTTTTGTTTATGTATTCATCCAAATCTTCAGGTGATGTACTGAGGCATGTGAGCCTTCACTGGCAGAATCATTCTATAACAGTGAATCCTGAGCAGTGGTTCTGGGATTACTTATTCCTGCTTCACAAACATGAGGCTTCATAGTGTCAAAAATAGTGTATGGCAAGAAATAGTGAGGTTGGATTCTCACATTGTCCAAGAGTAAATCAAATAATTTTTAAGACATATAAACCTGTTTGTTTCCAACTGCAGTTGAAGGCACACAAAGCATATTTTATTTTTACTGTCCTTATAATAGAGGGGGAAAAAACAGTTGTAGCCAAGATACTTAAAAAGATTTGAAGTACCTTGAAAAGCAAAATAATATTGCCTGTACTGCTGTTAATGAGATAATGAAAATTGTTTCTAGCTGAAAGACATACTCAGTGTAAAACTGAATAGGCTATATATTTAGAGGTGGACCACTAGCTGAACTATTACTATCATCATTACTGTTTCTGAATGTCTTCTGAGTCATATGAAATTTTTGGTTTTGTATAAAGGGTAAGAGAACTAATAAATTATGTTGAGCAAGGAGGATGTACAGAATGGGGCATAAGCCTGCAAAAGGTGTCCATTTCACTAAAACTCTTTCCAGGCCCTCTACTTTGAATATTTTTTTTTCATTATTGCATAACATTTTGGCCTTTGTTTTATACAGAAGACCTGGTGTTTTGCTTAAGGAGTGATTCTGCAGAGCTGAAATTAAGAGCTTGGGTGAGATCCTGCTTCTTGCCACTCCTAGGCCGGTTCATCTCTTGCTACCAAACTTCAGCTTCTATGCCAGCAAACTGCATCATGAGTGCATTTGCATTTTGGAGGATTGTGCTCCTTCCAGGAAGCCAGATAGCAGCAGTTTAGAGCAGTTTCTGTTCTCTCACTCGAGCACGTCTTTTGAATTTATGTTCGAAAGGGAGACAGAAAATCAGTAAAATTTCTTCTCAGGGATCATTGTTGAGCTAATTGGCTAATAGTGTTGAAAACAGAGGAAAGGGAGGATTTACAACTAAAAAAGCAAGAAACCCACCAAATTTCAGTGAGTTAATAGTTTATTTCCCATGTTTAAATAGCACTTGCACAGTGACAGGACAAGCTATCTCCTTCTGTGAGCCTCAGACTCTCATCTTCCATGCAGGCCCCCTAAGATCCTCCCTAGTAAACATCCACTCAGAGCATCACTGGCCTCCTGCACCTCCTGAAGATATTACCACAGGGGGATGGATGGCACATGACTCTCTTGTACTAGGCTTTTGTATCTAATATTAATATTGCTTTTAGACAGCCAAGTGGTTCCACAGTGTTAATTTACTGATGAGCCCTCTTTAGACCTCACTTCACTCAGATGTTCTGGATTTTGTCTCATCAAATACATGTTGCAAGCATAAAACCTCTTTTAAGTACACAAAACAGTGCCTTCTAAAAGGTAGTAGGTAGCTGGAAATATTATTAAAAAAAAAAAAAAAGGGAAAAGAAAAAATGAATTGGTGCTTCAACAACACCTGATTTGTAAGACACTGTACAAAAGGTCCAGGTATCAATACAATCCCCCAACAGCCCATTCCATGGATGCTCATTATGGTGTGTCTGCCTTCCCAAAAATACGTAAAACAACAGCATGGAAAATTCAAAGGTAATAATGGTATGAAGTTTCCTTTGAGGAGCTAGGAGAGAAGAGGAAAGATCTGCAGCTGGAGAGGCATCCTGTTGCACTGCAGGGACTATTATCATTGGTGGGGCTTGCCACTAAAACTCCTGGTTCTTTAAAAAAATGCCGCACTGGAGGATGTGGGAATTAACCACCTGCATATGATAGGTGGGCTCAGCACAGCAATCTCTTTTGGCTGTAAGTTTGTGTGCACTGGCTCCAGCTGCCAGGAAAATGTTTGTCTGCTCAAGAGACACAGTTTTATGTCACCTAGAGGAAGGAGGCCCATTTTTCACAGCTGCAGAGCAGCCAGTGTAGTGTTGCAGTGTGCTTCTTGTTAATGGCATGTTCTGTTATTGCCCAAGTTGATTGTTTGGTCCAAATTATTGCCCTGCTCAGACCCTCCCATCCCACGTTGTCAATCTACCCTGAGTCTCCTGTCAATCCTGTCTTAGACCCACCACATGCTTGGAATTCCACTTCAGAAATCCCCTAAACTTTGACGCTTGATTAGTCCATGTGACCCAACTTCCCCCCCTAACTTCCTCATTGGATGATGATTTTGTGAACCCTGCCTTTTACCCTCCCCAGGATATCTCTGATTAACTGATGCGTTGTACCCTCCCTTTGAACCGCCTCCCTATTTCAGCTTCTGCCTGCTCGCCTTTTCTGTCTTTTGCCCCCAAGATTCCCCAGAGCAATAAATTCTCTATTATCCCATGCAAAAGACCTCCCTCTTGTCCTTGCCTCCTCAGAGCACAGGCTGACATCCAAAAAGCCATATAGCAAGTGCTCTAGTTGCACCTTGGGTCATCCTGCTCCTGGGGTGTGACCCACTCCTGGAGCAGGCTGAAGTGATAGAGCCAGATCAGCTCCAGCCCAATGCAATAGTGTAGAGAGTCAATAATTGCTGCTTGACTTTCTCCTGGGTACTCAAGCAGCACTCAGGCTTTGGTTTTCCTCCCTGTGGGTCTCCATGCATGTCACAGGGACTGGGAGAGTGTTTGCTGTGTTCATCCAACACATCCTCATTCAGAAGTGTCACTTACAGGTAATGGTGAGGCTTCTGCTCCCTTAGTGCTGTAGGTCTCTTAGTGTCAGTACTTTATTTCCTCTCTGCAGTAAGAAGCCCTTTTCCTTGGCACAGAAGAGGTCTTCCCCCGGCAGCACAGACGCTGTAGAGCTCCAGCAGAGCTGCGTTCTGCTGCATTGTCACTGATTATTGGACACAAGAGTAAATGCTGTGCAGAACCACCCACAAGTTGGAGGGTTTCTGTCTGGAGTAGGGCACTTTCTCATCTGAGGTCTGTGCATGCCCTTTGGGGGAATACAATGGATTATATTTCAATATACATGGTTAATAGAAGAGCTAATTGTTGTCATTACTGATGGAGGTCAGAGGAGGGGCTGCTGATGGGTGCAAGGGAGAGGAAACTTTCAAGACTACAGGCTAAGAAGGTGAGGTTGCTATTTGCCCTCAAACTGCATGTCTTACTTCTTACCTGCTTCAGATCACGCCCTTGCTCTCTTAAGAAGAGTGAAATAAAGCCTACAAGGTCCCTGAAAGAGAAAGCTTAGTTTGAGAAATGTCAAGCTGGCCACCGTGTGACTCTGTTTGTGCTGTTTGGCTTTGCTCAGTCTGCTCAAAATGAAGCAGCGTGGCAATAATTCTCAAATCTGTTTCCAAACAGGATTTTGCCTTCCAAGCCATGGGACGTTGGCTCCCTTGGCCTGGTCTCATGAGCGGGTGCAGAGAACCAGCAGGCACAAGGGCAGTATCTTTTTCTGACCTCTATGCAAGCTCCCTTTTTTTTTTTTTTTTTAATTAATTAATTAATTAATTTGTTTGTTTGTTTGTTTTAGCACGGCCTTGTGCCAGGGCAGTGTTCTGGGCAGGGGGAGCTTGGGAAGGTCAGGGACCACTCTGTGCATGGGACAGCCATGCCAGCAGGTGCCAGCAGCCAGCAAGTGTGTGCCTGTGAGTGGGGCAGAGATGGATCATTTGCTGGTGTAGATACTCTGATTATGTTTTCTGCTCTGCTCAGCCCTCCTGGTCTCAGACAGGAACATGACTACACATAAGCCAATACTCTCTGCAGCCATAGCTGGAGAGCGGGATGGGGAAGCTGGACATGGTGAAAGCCAGTTCAGAGTTCTCTGAATGTCCCCTGGGCAGTCCTGCACCAAGGTCCAGGAGCAACAGAGCTGTTGTTCCCATCCCTTCACAGGTGCCAGGGGCATAAGAGGGTGGTCATGGAGCCCCAAAAAGAGGAGACAAGAAGAAACAGGCAAGAACTGAAGGGCTGACAAGGCGCAGGAGACCCTAAGGCTTGATCTTTCTGCTGTGGGCCAGTGTAAGAACAGCTGAGGCACCAGGATCCCAAGGGGTCATAAGCAAAGAAAGTATGAGCACAGTCTTACCATGGTACCTCTCCAAGACTATTTTAAAACCAGCAGCGGCTCAAGTGTCAAAACACTAAAAGCCAGTCTTCTCATTGGCTCTGAGTGGCTCACATTTGGTCATTTGGGAGTACTTAAGGAATGTATTGGAAATAAAAAAACATTTTTGATTAAGAATGCCTTTTTAGCTTCATAAGTACAGCTTTGGTGACTTGCCAGATGGATGAATCTTCTCTTGACACTTGAGCTTGCCTCAGTCTGATAAGAATATTACTCTCCTTTTAAATGCTCAGTGTCTGTTTAACAGGAATGATAAAAATATTTGATTTTGTATAGAAATCATATTCTGACCATGGTATTTCCATATCAACAACACTTGGAGGCTTTGTAGAAACAAAGAGTTTGTCTTGCACCATTTTATGAATACCTTTGGATTTCATTAACTTCAAGTTAAGACCTTGCAGTTGGCAGCATCATGCTCATAATTCAAAAACAATTTGAGTGTTGGATTAATTTCTCACCAGGAGGTATATTTAGCTTGTTCCAATTGAGACTAGCATTTTGGACCATGTCAGATTACCAGAATTAATAAAACAGAAGCTGTGAGGTGCCTCTGCCCAGGGAGGCAAAGATTTAGTTTCAGATAAGCATTGTTAAAGTGAGAGGCGTGGCTTTGAAGCCCGGGAAGAGTGGATCCCTCTTCCTTAGGGAATGGGCCCTGTGAGCCCAGGAAGAGTTGCCCCACCCTGGACCCTCGTGGGGTGGCAGCCCAGGGAGTTCTGATTGATTCTGTGCCCCTGAGGTTTTTCCCTTGCTGTGTTCCTAGTGGTCCCTGACCCTGAACTCCACCCTGGGTCTGCCCCTCAAAACCCATCACCCTGCCTCTGTTCGGAGCTCTCTGTCTCTGGATCTGAGTTTGTTCCTGTGCTGTATAAATGGTTTCATGAGCAGAAGCCCGTCTCGTTGGTGTCCCGTGCTGGTTCCTGGTAACTGTAGCTTCTCTGGACATGATCCTGCGGCTGTGGAATGCAACAAATGGTGGAGGATGTGGGCAGCCAGCAAGACAGCAGGGTAATAGCACCACTGGCTCCACAGACACCCCATAAATCCCCAGCTGATGGCTTGACAGCCGGTGATAGCCCTGCCTTAGAAAGGAGGACTCGAGACTACCTGTCAGGAGTGCCAGGTTGAGAGTGCCTCAGAGGCATGGGGAAAAAGGGATTATGGCAGGGGGGGTGAGACCGGGTGATGGGACTAACATCTACCATCACCCAACGAGATGTATTATGGATGATTTTATTTTTTGTTATACATGGAAAGGACTTTTATGGATATGAACAGTATGGATGATATGGACAGTATTGTTCCTCCTGTGGACTGTTTTTTGGCTTTTGTGAAGTCCCTCTTTTTTTTTTTTTTTTTGGTGTATACCTCCCCATATCTTTCTCTCTCCTCTGTTCCTAAGGGCAGGACAAAGGGTGAAAAAAGCCAAGATGGCTCGGGGTTGCTGCCAGCTCCCTGTCACCCTGGTGTCTCTCTGCCATCCCATCCTCTGTTTTCCTGAAGGCAGGCAAGGGACGGAGAACATCCAGAGTGATGTGGGTCTGCTGCCGTCTGCCCGCCGTTCCATGTCCTCCTTCACCCCCTGTCTTTCCATACTCCCTGTTCCCGGTCCGGGAAAGTCTGTCCTGTACCCTCCCTTCCCAAGATGGCACCGGCAATGCCATCTGGGATCCCCTTTTCCCACCCTTACTCCTTCTTCTCCAACCACTAAGCCTTCTCCAGTTCCACCCCTTTCTCTGGATGTTCCACCTTGAGGGCTGTGCCTTTTCCATCATGGGTAACAACCCCTCCAGGAAAGTCAAAACTGTAACCTGAGCTCCGAAGGCCAGCATTTCACCAGAACCATCTGAAGTGGCAATGCCATACCTTCAGGACAGGAGCCAAAGCTGAACACTAAGAACTTTGCCCCTTGTCAGAGGAGATCAAAGAACTGCACCCTTCCTAAGAGAAAATCCAGAACTGGAAGAGACCGAACTAAAAAACCTTTACGTTTTTATTAACTACCACCACTGCTTAATTTGCCTGGCTGCTGTCTTTTAAGTGTTTGTTTTTAATTTTGTTTGTTTTGTGTTTGTTTGTTTAATGTGTTTTGTTGTTGGAGACTAGTGTTTTGGTGTACCACAAAGCAAGGCAGGTGCTTTGTGGGGGGGTTGGATTTTCTATGGTGTAAATATTAGAAATATTCTAAGCTCCTAATCAAAATTTAATTAAAAAAAGGGGCAGTTATGAGGTGTCCCCCACCCAGGGAGGCAAAGATAGTTTCAGATAAGCATTGTTAAAATGAGAGGCATGGCTTTAAAGCCCAGGAAGAGCGGATTCCATTCCTCTGCCTTGGGGGATGAGCCCTGTGAGCCCAGGAGGAGTTGCCCCCACCCCTGGACTCTCGTGGGGGTGGCAACCCAAGGATTCTGGTTGGTTCTGTGCCCCTGGGCTTTCTCCTTTGCTGTGTTCCTATTAGTCCCTGACCTCAAACTACACCCTGGTTCTGTCCCTCAAAACCCATCCCCCTGCTTCTGTTCAGGGCTCTCACTGGATTTAAGCTGAGTTTGTTCCTGTGCTGAATAAATGGTTTCAGAAGCCCATCTCCTTGGTGTCCCATGCTGGTTCCTGGTAACAGTATCCTCCCTGGACATGATTCTGTGGCCCCTGAACCCAACAAGAAGCAATCAGAATCACAAATCATATGCAAACTGTTAGAACTTTAATTAACGTAATTGGAATATGAAAGCTATTGGACAATACTGGAGCACAGATCCCCCTCAAAGAAGGCATGGATCATTCTTTTTAACAATGCAAAAACGTACATCTCTGTTAAATACATAAACAGCACTCAATTTTAATGAGACATATACTTCTATACTCTTGACCTTGGCAGTCATTTTAAAAATGTACAAAGTTTCAACCTTCATTTTTGTTTAAAGAAAGCCCACATGGTTTAAAGCAAAGCAAAACAGTCATTAAAAAAACATACCAGCAGCTTTAGCATGTGTACATATTACAGAAAGCAACATTTATTTTGAGATAAACGAACTGGAATTCTACAAGTATGATAGAAAATGATGCATGAGGTAACATTTCATTTAAAATCTAGGATCCCTGTACTGTAGTTCCAAACAGTGCTCTGGCTTGATACCTACAGTCCTTGCAAAATTGACTTGTTTAAGTAGTTGAGGATGGCTATTAGGCACACTGCTTTGCATAAAGACAGCTTTATCCTAAGAAAGAATCTGATGTTGATGCTGAAAGATATTCTGAAAGAAATGAAAACCCACTGATATCTCTCAGGTGAAATATGCATTTGTCTAATTCTCAGATTTACCTTCAAGTTATAGGAACAAACTGAAAAACGTGGCTGTTTCTCTACAGAAGTGTGTTGATCAAGAATTGACCTTAATCTCCAGGCAGCTTTGGCAAAGTGTGGCTAGCTACTGCTTTTGCCTCTTTCAGCACTGTTAGCTGGCTGAGAACAGAACAAGATGTTGTCCTGCAGAATAATCCATGGTCAGAGGGCCAGGCTGGGAAAAGATGAGGCTCCCAAACTTCCTTTCCCCTCTTTCCTGAGCAAGAATCTTCAGATTTTGGGTTGCCTTTTTTATTTTTTTTTTAGGATGCTGCTTCGAGATGCTACTTCTCACTCTAAATTCTAAAAGTATTTATGTAAAACTAAAAACAAGTCAGTTTTAGAGAACCCAAAGGCACAATTAGAACATGTAAATATGAATTCAGTATTTTTAGGCATTTCTGTGACACTGTTCCCTGTAGTATCCCAACAACTTTCACCAGCATTATAGCACCCCTCTGAAACTGGATAACCTTCTGTGCTTGTAGTATCATGTTACAAATGGTGCAGTCTGGCCTTGCATGATGTGGTCAAAGCTATCTTTGTTCAGAAACTGCATCAGAACTGAGACTTCCTGGGAGTTACCGCTACACAGTTTGGTTCTCCTCCATGATGACTGCCTGCTGTGAAGACAAAACAGTTCTCAGCTGCTGCTCTGTACTTTACGTTTTGCTTAACATTTGTAGTTTCCTTCTAGAGTGACCTTGTGGCTGGCCCTGCTCAAATATGCAAAGATGGAGAGAGCAGGCTGTGTGACGCTGGCTTCTCCACTGCAAAAGGTGCAGTGAATTTTGCTCTCTCTGTTGTGTTCCTAGCACTGCAAAGTTTGTTTTTCTCTAGTAACTAGGATCAACTGAGATGCCTGGTAACCTTTAAATGCCAGAGAACTTTTCACTAAAGACAATAAATGAAGGGTTTATTGCTCTCCTTGCCCACCAGTATGGTCCTTGCAGGGTGATTGCAAAAGACACTTCAGCTCATTCATTTGCAGCCATCTGTCCATCTCTGTCCACATACATACACTCTCTCCTCAACACTCACATGTGCTCCTCCTCAGGCACTCTCAGAAGCTTTCTGTCTCATGTAGGTTTAACAAGTCTTTCTCAAAGGGAATGCTGCTAACCTGTGCTGCCCAAACCCCGTGAAATGCGTTTCAACCGTTCCACCAGAGAAACTCAAGTCCACTTTAAACTTCTGTGGCCCATGGTGGTAGAGTGCCCTGCCAAACAGCATAATCGGTGCAGGGGGCTTTGACACTACCTGCAATCCCAACTTCAAATCTCTTATCAGAAACCCTCCATAGGTATTTGGCTTCACAAAACTAAGGCAGAGGCAGTTACACCACAAAATAATCTAAATTATCTAAAATAAGGGGGCAGACAGAGCAATGTTCTGGAAGATCAAAGCCTGACATGATTTGAGTTTGATTGCCTTTATGATAGCGGGGGCCGTTTCTGCCATTTGAAAACACAGGTTAAGCCTTGCATCATGTGCATTTGCTTTTTAAAAATATACAAATATATTGCAAATAATTTTATTAAGCCAAGTGAAAATCTTGTTGATGGTAATAAGCAAGAAAATGTCATCTACAAAAACAGGTATCTAACTTTTTTCTTCTTCTTAATTTTGATTTTGCTTTTGCAGTTTTGTGGTGCTTGCAAACTTGGATAAAATCAGTTGATCTAAGTAACCAGTTAATTTATTGCCTGAAGCCTTCCAATTGTTTAATTATAGCATAGGAGGGACTTTTTGTTCATCATAATAGGCACAAAAACAGAGCTAGATTTGCTTTGGAAAGCAAACTACAAAGTTGAGCAATGAAGTTAGTTCCAGGCTTTTCTGTGTGTGTACATACACCTTGCTTGCCACCTAGACAAGAGTCTCCTTAAAAGTTAATGAAATTAATTTATTTTCAGTTCTTCAATTTTTTCTTTGCATTTCTGTGGGGTTTTTGCTGAATTATGGATAAAGCTGCTGTTCCAATTTTTACATCCTTTCCTAAGAGGGGATTTATATGTTCTCATTTGCAGGTAGGCCAAGCCATTCTATTATGTAAATGTCAGTATTTATTTTGCATTACCTTGATTACAAAGGGGAGTTATGAGGAAAAGGTAGCTTTTTTTAAAATGCTGAATGATGCACATGAAGAGAAGTGGGAAGAAGCAGGTTATAAGTGCAATTGCTTGTGGTTTCCAGGCAGTTTTGCTTAGAGTTAACAGGAGAAGTGCAGTACAGTACTCAAATACATTATCTGCCAATACAAAAGCTTATTTTTGCTTTGCTCTCATGTAGGCTCCCAGAGGGTGGGAGGATATTGTAAAGGTGGCTCTGCAATACCAAAGTTTTGTCATCAGCAAAGTAATCTGTGCAGCTCAATGTTTTTGCTCACATATCTACATTGTAGACCCCCTACCATGCACAGTCTCTCAATCCTGAACCAAAAGACTGAAAAAAGGCAAGCAGTCTTCAGTACTTTAAGATGAAGGAATCTCTCTAGTTTCCTGGTTGAATCAGGGAACAATTTAGGTTGTAAGGGGATTACAGGCAGTTTTTTTGCTAAGTCCCTGTCCATTCAAAGCAGGGCCACCTTTGATACTGGACTAGCCTGCTCATGTCCAGATGAATTTTAAACTTAATGGTTAAACATAATGGTTAACCCTGTTAATCAGGCTATTCAACTCGTTCTTATACATTCAGTTGTGAAATATACAAAACCTGCATGCCTCAAACTAATCTGTGCTGCTCTGGGGATGCACTGATAACTTTGCTGGAAAAGTCTGAGTAAAGGTTTTCACTAGAAAGTCACAAGGTGGCTGGAGTTCATTAAGGAAATGAACTTAATTTAACTCATTTAATTCTTGATTTTAGATAAAGATTCCCCCCAATTCCTCCTACTTCTCGACTCCTTTTCAGCTTAGCAAGTAAGTAAAAAACAGTCCATCAAAGAAAAGTTTTGTTGTAAGCTACTTTTTAATCACAGCATTAGTTGACATCCAGTCAGCATGACAATTACATTTTCTTTCTCAAAATGCCAACAGACAAAATAAGCCTAGCAGAAACCTTCAGAAGAAAATGAGGAAATGTCTGAAGACACTAAACTCGGAATGACAGAAAATAACGAGGTAAAACTAATAAATCAATTTGAGCAGTGACAAGGTTTGGTAAAGCTAAGGAGAAGTTTCCCCTTGGGCTTATAGACAAAAGAGCACCTAGAAATATACTGCCATTCTTCTGTTTTACTGAGATGGATTGGAGGTCACGGTTATGAAATGCTGAGACTGAAGCTCACTCTCTAACCCTACAATTAATTTGCAGGAGCCGCAGCCAAAATGTCCTTCTGTGCAAGTCTGTGCTCCAAGCTGAGCCTAAAGCTCGATCTCTCTGCCCCCATATTTTGTCTTTAGCCTTTTTGTTCAGAAGGTGCCAATTACTGAGCAGTCTGGCAGTGGTTTTGCTGAGGATTGCATCTCTGTGCTGACAACTGAACTTGGTGCTCCAAAGCAAATCCACACAAGCTGCCTGAGCCCAAGCTTGGAGCCAGGGCTACCCTGCATCCCATGGCCTCCTGCTGCTCTGCAGGGCTGCTGCAGCTTGTGACCACGCTTGGACCCAGTTTGCTGCTAAGTGGACAATTTCTGCCTTGTTTCACAATGCTGCCAGGCTGCTACCATGTGTTGCAGGGCACAAAATAAATTCAGAGCTGCTCTTCATACCTGGGACTCTACCACAAGCCCCCACAGCCTGTTCTGCACTGCAGCCCCTCCACAGGACCTCACTCCCTTCAAAATAGATGGTTTGCTTTACTCTAGTTGAAAGCCAAACATCAACAAGGGAAGGGAATCCTAACATATTATGGTTAAGCTGGTATTTGGGACATGCCAATTTGCTATTGAAATTGTGATTTTGTCACGTTTAATTAATACTTAAGTGGCATTTCCCCAATGCAGCCCTGTCAGTTACTCAAAAACTGGAAGATGCGCAGTGCCTCCTTACGCACATTATAAAATCTACATGCTGGTTTATTTCTGCTTGAATCATCTTCAAAGGTGTTTCACACTCCTGTCTCTGAAAGATCCTCTATTGGGAAACCAACACAGTTTGTTACATGAACACACTGTTCCTCATTCTTCAGTCCCTCTCCAGGACAGCTGAAAGGAAAATGGTGTTCTCTGCCCTCTTATTCTCTCATCTCCATATCATGCTGCTGTCTTTAGGAGGGATATACAATATCTGTAAGATTTTCAGCATGTCCTCTTTCTCTCCCATTCCATCTCACTAATCTAAATCATGTTTTAGCTTAACGGTATAAGGTCTGCTGTTTCATTTACTCTTTTATGTAGCTTAAATTGCATTTTAAAAAATGGCTTGGTATGAGTCGAGATCATGTTTAGACTTGAACCCTTGTTCCAAGGAACTATTCCAAAGTCAAAACAAACTTGCTTGTGCAACACTGTCCTACACACACCCATACACATATACATGGGCTTTCCAAGGGTCACTGCCACTATCCCCAGGTGCACACCCAGCTGCACTCGAGCTTCTGCCAACCATGCCACAACCACAAGACCTCGGTCCTGCCGCCTGGCCATGCCCTACACCGTCCTGCACTTCACCAGCAGCAGGGCTGGAATGCTGAAACTGCAGGATGCTCCCTTCCCCTTGCAACCTTGCAGCCCAACACAAAACTACGCCCGACGCCTCTGGCTGCCCGGGCCTGAAAGCAGCCTTTCTCCCTTCTTTTTAAGCACGAGGCGCCATCCCACAAAAGAAGGCGCTCCTGCCTTGAAAAGGTTTCTGTTCGTGGGCCGTGGCCTGTCCTGAATCAGCTGCATTCATCAGCCAACCCTCCTCCGTCTGGGGCTGCTTCTCTCTGGCTGCAGGTTCGGTGAAACACCGAGCAAGAGCCAGATATAAATCTCCTGCTCAAAGGCAATATTTAGCAGCAAAATGAGTAGAAAACAAAAGGACTTCTCTGTTACTTACCCAATCCTCTCACTTAGGGCGGCTCTATCTAAACAAGCAGGGATCTGAGCCCTGCTGCCTGGAATGGCTGTGCCAGGGGGGATGGGGAGCGGGACTGCCCCATCCCAGGGAGCCCGCTGCTGCACCCAAATGGCTTCAGACACTGGCTGAGAAGGGCAGAGCTTTGTCCATCAAGTCCCGTGCTTGGTGAACGTGACAGCCTGCTTAGGGCACTGAGGGGAAAAAACCTGCAGTGTTTCCTCTTAATTCTGAAAAAGGAAAGGTCAAGACACATTAACACAACTTTATGTACTTATTAAAAGCAGAGGAACATTAATCCTCAGCTTATTGGTGTTCTGCTGTTATTTCCCACTGTGTGAGCTGCTCTGCAACATAAGATGTAAGATGCAGATCAACTTTTTTTCTCTTTTTATTGTAAATTTGATTGTGCAATTCAATCTGGAAAGGCTGTCTCCACATGAATTCATTGAGATGACGGTGCTCCAGCTCTCTGACACAGAAACAAGACGGGTTGCTATTGCAGAATAATTACCACTGAGATACATAGCTATTTCATAAGCAACAGCACAAGAGAGACACTGCTAAGCCACTTTACTAGAACTGAAGGAAGTACTTTTGGAAAGGAAAAGTGCAGGACAGGGCATGTACCAGCACCTACCTGATAGAGACACTATCAGTGATGCTCTGACTGGGGCTTTGGCCACAGAGGATGTCTGCCCACTCCCAACCCATAGTTGTCCCACTAACAGGGAGCAGCGAGGTTTCAGAAGGTTGCTGAAACTCCTGCCAACAGTTCCAGAAGTAGGCCCAGTGTCTGCAAGGGACAGAGCAAGAGCTCCCCCCTCACTGAGCACCCTGCTTTCCCACCAGCAAGCACCTGGGCCAGCATGAGGGGCTGGCTAAGACCCACTCCCTGCAGAAATGTCATCACAGTTTGTTAATCCAGCAGAGAAATGTAAAGAAATACATGACCTGCAGGAAGCAGAAAGAGATGCAATACAGGTATTGATATGTCACTGCTTCAATTCTTGCCCAAATCCCACCACTCCTGTGCTCATTCAGTATCTTGCAAAATAAAGCACTAGTATTACACATACAACTGAAAATTTATCTTTTACAATGCCATTAGCATTGCTTAGCTCTGTATGAGCAATAATTAATTTTTTTATATCTGTTCATCTTTTATCTAAAGTAAAAGCCTCAGTGTTATCCTTTGTTTTCAGATTTTTACTTTTTGGTGCAATCATTTCCTTGAAATGGTACTGGTAATGCTCCATGGTAATAATGCTCAAAATTCTTCAAAAATACTGCTGTTTAAATTTTAGTCACGTACCAAAAGAAACATTACACAAAAATATTTTTCTGCTTCATCTCTACAGTTCCTGAAAAACTGCATCTTGTGGACTTGGAGACAAATGTACCAGAGAAACCAAAACTACATTAATAGAGGAGACCTCAAATGGCCACTGTGATCTGTAATTGTCTATATACACATTATATACATATGACTGTTTGAGAACCTGTATTCATGAATGTGTACAGTCTACATCCTGCACACATTAATTCATCTGATGGTTTTTAAAAAGAATTTGTTTTAAACTACTGTCAAAAAGTATTTACCCTGTGGTGACACTGCAAACATGGTTACTAGTTACTACATGGTTTTAGTCTTACCCTCCTAGTGCCACTGCTCATTAACTATGAACTGATTTTGCAAATCTGCCAGTTAACACAGTAACTTCTACATTTCTTTCTTATTGTATTTGCACATGTAACAGATTGGTACAAATCTTTCCAATAAATTGTGAAGTTCATTGATACAATGTCTTTCATGATGGCCATAACTGGTTACTAGTCAACTCAGTAGTTTTGTAGAGACATTTTTAGCTGAACTTGGAAAAATAGCAAACGTATTGTGGTTTAAAAGAAATGTACATAATATACAATATATATATATATTTATACACATGTGTATGTCTACACACACATATAGTGATAAAACATTTAAGTAATGTTTAGTTTTGATCAGTTCTCTGACTGCTGGGACTACCTGGCAAATAAATCTAGAAACAATTTGTCCACAATTAAATAATAATTTCCATAACTTAGAAAAATATACTTTTACTAAATAAGGTTTAAATTAACTGATTTATGGATATAGGATGGAGGATAATGGTTTCCAGACTCTGACATGATTAAATCTGAAAGGACCCAAACTACTACAGACCAGTAACAAGTGCTGCCCCGCAGCCAAACACAGAAGAGCACAGAAGCACAAGCCGCTGCCACAGCAGCATCAGTGACACCCAAAACCTCCCTGCTTCCCTCACCTCTTACACAGCCTTCATTTCCACCTAATCTGAGTCTCCCACCTGACCTCACGCTGTTATTTAAGGCACACTCCAGCCACAAGCACACGGAGCGCACAGCTCCCCAGGGCTGATGTGAATGGCTCCTTGCTCCCACACAACGCTGCCTTGAGAGCCAACAGATCATCAAAGTGCCTAATTTTCAGCTTGGAGGACCATCAGTACTTGAGCTTCACCATATGGACTTCAATCTACTGCATAGGTAAATACATTATAGCAAAACATACATTTTTGTGTGTGTGCGCATGTATATAGAAATGTATATATACACATGCACATACACATATGAGTATGTGTACATCTCTATATAAAAAATTCTATGGAACTATGTGTAGTAATGTTATCTAGCGTGGTATCCTGCATACATTATCTGATCTTATTCTTTTTTAATATAGAGGCACCAGAAATAATTATAGAGAATGAATCAGCCTTTAAAAATTAAAGTTAGATCAGTGGACAAGAACTTTGGTAAAGCTTGTCAATATTTATTTTTGTTTTATTCAAATACAGTCAAAGTCTATCAGTTGCCATCACCCTCTTTACAAGAGGAAAGTGCATGTTTTTTTTCCTAAATAAAATTACGCGTAAGGTGGGACTTAATGATTCAAGAAAATTCTGAATTCAATGTTTATATTTTTCAAAAGATTACTATCTTTCTGATGGAATGAAAGCTAAATAGAGTTCTTGTCCTGTGTGTATTTTATCATATGCATATATATATATATAAATATATATATGTATGTCTCTGTTCATGTACCTGTGTGTGTGTATACACACCCACATACTTTCAACATGAGAGAGGAACCTGTTTTTCTCCGCTTTTTATGGGGAGACTCCCACGTTCCTCCCTGTCTTATACCCTGTGCAGTATAAGCTCTAGTGACGAGGCCAAACAAAAAGATATAGTTCACCATAGTATATTAGTTTATGTAGCAAAGTCATTTTCAAGCAAGTAAAATAAAGCTCTGTATTCCAAACTTCTTTTCCATTTCTCATAAAGAAAAGGAGGGAAAAGGAGAGAGGGGAGGGAGTGGGGTTATGGCAGTAGCATCGAGCCAGTGGCACGTGGCGGTGTGCATGTGTGAGCGTGCAAGCACAGGGCCGCACACACACAGGTGCACGGGAGCAGGGCTTTGGTTGACAAATGCAGATTGTCCAGAGAAGGTGGATGCTTAAGTAAGGAAGACTCTACAGTGATGCAATTGTATCTTTTATGCTTGCATGGAGTGAGAAAAAAAATTCAGTTGAAAAAAAAAAAAAAAAAAGAAGCAAAGACCTCTTTTTAGGTCCCTCATCAGTGAGAGCATACTCAGTATGCTAGAGAATTTATCTGAAACCTTTTAAATCAAGGCCTCTTTATTACAAAAATAAAAACGAACAAACAAAAAAGTATGAGAGACGACAAGATGCTGAAGCGTCACTCCAATCGTCCCTGCAGAGAACAATTGCATCCCATTTATTATTCATTCTCTTCTCTCATTTCTACGATGTCTGTCATTTCCTCCGTGTGAGGCATGTCGGTCATTGCAGAGTCTTCGCCTTCTGCAGCTGTCTCATTCTCATTCCTCTTCTTTTTCTAGATTGAAACAAGCATCCAGAAACCTATCAGTAAGCTGTGCATGAACACACTCCTACCAACTTTGGACACGGGGAGAAGTGAGGTGAGAATATGGTTTGTTTAGAGTATGTTATTAAAAACTAGAATATTTGTGTCATATTTGTGGCTTGCCACTAATAACTTGGCTTAACTTAGAAGATTTCCATAGCCTTTCTGGGGCTGTTTTCTCCTTTCTAACATAAATGCAATCAAGCATTTCTTATGCTAAGCAACATTTAAAACAGGCTTCAGCATGACGGGAGGGAAGAGAGCATCTGGAATCTTTTACATCACAGACTTTTTATTAAAAAAAAGGGAAGGAAAACAAAATGGGAGAGAAGAAAAGCTTCTCTAGGGAGGGAGGTGAGGTGGCAACCTAATTTCTCAAATGTCAAACATCAGGAATTTTAGAAGATGTGAGCATTCTGGCTTAGTGTTGCTGATCCACTGTGATCCCTTGCCTCATAAGGCCAAGTAATATTAGAGTATTTTTGGCTAGCAGGAGCAGGAGGTCATTCAAGAGTCCTATGATTCATCCAGGATGTCCTGGATTAGTAAAGCTAAGAAGAGTTCAGCCCCCTACAAAACAAGTTGAAGCAGCTGTTCCTTATTACCCACTTCTCAGCAGGCTGACTAGTTTTACTGAAAACAGTTGTACAGCTGACAAAATATCCCCCACAGGTATTGATTCAGCCGAGATGGGTGTATGAGAGTTCCAAAATTTCAGAGGTGTCTACACAACATTTGATCTGCAGCTCTCCAAATACAGGTGAGAACAACTTGGTTGGCTCTGCCACTGTCACGCTGACTAAATTATGTTGGCACAGTTACTACTCTTACTACCTGCACTCACCACTGAGAAAAATTAAGCACTAAAACTAAACCCTGGCCAGAAAGACTCTGTGAGCTACCATGGTAACAAACTAGCAATGAGGATGTTGTGAAACCACAGGTCAAGACACAAGCCATTTCAGTGTCTAAAAGTTTTACTCTTTGGTTCTCGAGGCAAACATGAGAAATTAATCATGACAGAGATTATGATTCTTCTAATGTCTTATGAACCTTGTCACTTTGATCTCTTGCCATGGCCTGCACTGTCAACACATATCAAAACTGATTTTAGGTTGTTCCAATATAAGGCTTTTAGATATTCCATCATCTGTGGGTCTTTTTGGTTTTTTTTGTTGTTTTCTTTTTCAAAAATATAAGTGGTGGGTATTTCCACTTAGCACTTAATAAGAAGTCTAATTAGAAAAAAAAAAAAAAAGTCACCGCATAGATTATATTTTCTGTTCCCTTCCACAGAGTCCTTCTGCACTACAGAATGATGTACACAGCTTTCTGGTTGCTTGGAGCTGGACCTAGTGCCCTACATGGTGCCTCGAACTCACAACTGAAAGGGAACAAAATGCAGGTACAGCAATGTACCCAGTCACCCAGCCTGTGTTTGACTTAATTTAGTGGAATCTTCTTCAAAATAGATATATCACTACTACTCTACACATGTAGAGCACTACTACATGACTGTAGTGTTTAAAATACGTAAAAATGCACCTGTTCATTTATTTATAAGCTCTTACTGTCAACTGCTGCAGGACTATGTCTTCTTTTAAGCCACTTCTCTAGATGGCAAAAAAACATAAGTGCCTCTACTTGTCGATTTTCAGCAGAGCTTGTTTTATAAACAAATAAAAGTATATATACTGAGATATATGTATTACATATTGTATACATACAGATATAAATGTACACCCTATGTAACACTGTGTTCCATGGGAGGGAACTTAGAACTCCTTGGAACTTTAAGGTTTCTTCCAACCCAAACCATTCTATTGTTCTGTGATTCTATGATTCTATATGCATACAGATACACATATTGGATGCATAGTTCCTATGCCGACATAAAAATGCTAATTTGCTACTGCAGTAGCAAATATACAGCACAAAACTGCTGGTGGTAAGGATGGGATATCCATGATACATGTGTGTTGGGAAACAAGAAGCTCTGACTGCAGACCAGCATGTCCCATGGCATAGATGCCTATCAGCAGCTGGAGGGCACCTTTAGGTTTTATTTCAACCCTAAGACTTTCCAAGCTGCACACTCCTGAGACATAACAGGGAAGCAAACCAAAGTGAGGATTCTGGGGAGTTACACTGCTAAAGTGTAACTTAATCTGAACTAAAATCCTCTGTATTCATCACCTGCTTTCAGATCCAGAGATTCAGAGACTAATTCTTACCTGTTTCCTATAGACGTAACAGGCCGCTATTGCGACCATGGTGGATTCTCCTACAAAACCAGCGAGAAGGGATCCTACTCCAAGAGTGGCTCCATGAACTCTGTTGGAGGCATAGAAAGAAAGAAGTGATTGTTGTGTGATAATGCATGATTCATAATTACATTTTCACTGGCATATATAACCAATCTGCTGATAGAAATATTTTCTTCAAAGACACAATACACTGCCTAAGAGAATAACTGGTTTTTTAAATGGCTACACTGTTTAGTAAAAGAAGCACACTGAATCAAATTATGGACTAAGAATTTAAAGTCTTGTACAGAGTGCTGCAGAATAGATTATTAAACTTATAAACAGATACTCTTCCATTAGCTTTCTTAACAGTTATTATTGCTTAATAACATGGAAATAAATTGCCCTTAGGACACGTTTTTGCCGCTTTGACATTTGTGTATTTTTCACAAAGGAACATCATTATTGTGCCTGTCTACAGCAGTCATGCTTGTAAATTTGTAAATGTTTCATTTCCAGACAGTGACACTATTTAGGCTTTGTATCATGGTTAGTATTTGGGGAAAATGTTCTGAGCTATGCAAATTCAGCTATCAAGTGACAGGAAAGAGGAATGAAGAAAGCAAATCCATGGGTTCCGTGAGGAATAATGATTTACCCCAAGTAAGGCAGCACAATGAGACTGGTGATGAGGACGATAATCCGCAGCACTGAGCTGGGTGCCAACACAAATGTCTTCTTCAGAGTCATCAGCCAACCAGTCAAGTGTGCTCTGACAGTCACTGTTCATAAACAGGGGAAAAAAAGAGGCAAGAATAGTTAAAAAAAAAAAAAAGTCATCTCATATGCTGCTTTTCCATGTGGAGAGCACTGTTCAGAAATAACCACCGTGAAACTTACTGCTGGTAACTTTGCACTCTACTAGAAAGGATGTAGATTTTATGTTCAAGTTGCTTTAATATACTGATTTGGGAAAATGAAGAAACAAAAAAATCATTATGGTCAGCACTTGTTCCTAAGAGCTAATCTCTTAAAATTTATTAGACAATTAATTAGAAAATTTATTAGACAGTCCATTCTGTTACATTCATTAAAAAAAACACCTAAACTATCCTTTTCCTTAAAGAGAAAATTTTCCTACCAAGGAAAATTTTCCATCTGGCTCCTGTGTGGCACATGGTGTAACAGTCAGGCACATAAAAAGTTATCTACATGTATCTATACCTATTCTTGTTTTTGTAGTTTACTTTCATTATGAGACTGTCTTGTCATACAAGCAGGAAACACTATAAGATGTTGCATTTAATTACAGAGCTAGAAATTTGAAACATTTTGATTATTGCTGTCCAGCTTGTCTTGCTCTTTGATAGAAGTATTAACTTTCATTATGTAATGTTTATGCTCTGAAAGAGCCTCCGAGGTTAAAGAACTTTTATTTTCCTTTTATTTTTTTACCTGGAAGTGGAAAAAAGGAGAAGATGCGCAAAGGAACGACACACAGCTCTGCGAAAGCAAAGTCTACTCCAATTATGTCAACTAAAATCTTCTCTGACACGTTTGGCGTCCAAAACATCACAAAACAGAGCTAGAAAGAACAAAATTTAGAAAGTTTATATTTCAGAAGGGAAGCACAAGAAAAGGTAGGTCCTCCTGGACTAAAATATTTGTTTACTGATGAGTAGATAACTCTACTAATGGTAAATATATGTACTATATATTTATATTTAGCTTGCATTCAAATACACATGTACATAAGAGAGATACCTTAACTTCAGAAGCAATTCCTACTCTTAATTTTCCTCACATACTAAGTGTGATGCATAGAGAAAGAATTTATATGGTTTTTGCGAGTGGTTGTACTTGAATGGTCTATTGTTACACAAACAGTAAACCCCCAGATTTTTACAGCACTTGATCTGGTTAAAACACTTGTACTCCTAAACAGATTATCAAATTTTTTAGTAACTAAAGATTTGAAGTCCTCCATGGCCCAGAAATCTGATCTGAATCTAAGACTAGGGGTTTAAATTTGCTGCTGAAAAGAGTACTGTTGGTATACAGTAAGTCTGATAGTAAGGCAAAGGTGTTTAACACAGTCCTGCAGACATGGTGCTCTCAGGCTACAGATCCACTAAGTCTTGTTATTTGCATTAAAGAGTGTGCTGCTTAGTCCATAAAGGAAAGGAAGATTTCCATGAAAAACCCTTGATAATTGGTACAGTGGTAGTACATGCTGTTGAATTTTTGCGTCAGCCCTGAGGCTTCCATCTGAGCTGAAGGGGCTGTTGGCAGCTGCAGGTTCTGGCTTCAGTTCAAGGCACGCACTGAAGAACAGTCCTTACAGGACTTTCCTATAAGAAAGTGTACCTTTGAGTATAACTACTTTGTTATTTAATTTGATTTTGTGATTTTAAAAATTACTTCTTAGTTGTTATTCTTGTAAGAATATTATTGTAACAATTATTCTTGTTATTATTATATTGTGATTTATTGTAAAGTGAATATTAAGGAATTGAGCTGACTGAATGGTGCTAAACTGGGGACGTTAAATGCTCTGGCACTCCTCTTGTCAGGTTAAAAATCTGTGTACCCTGTAAATTATGCACACTGCCTGTACGATAGAGTCTGCAAGACTCTATAGCCACTCTTACAATTTAGCCTACCACCTAGTACCATAGCAGCTAGCTCTTTTTATCCAGTTGTCACACCCCTACATGGCTTTTCAAACTAGTCTTTGAAGTCCTTCCACCTCTAAGACAGCTGGGATTTCACATGCATTCTTTGGTAGGGTGTCAGAAATTGTCCTTTCTGTTTAGCCTCCAAGCACCCAGACTGCAGAAGCTTCACAAGGCCTGTCACTGAGTGGCCTGTGGGAGGTCCCGTGTTCTGACCCTCTGTGTGGTGAACAAAACATTTCACATTCCTGCATAAACATCCATCTTCAGTTTTCTTCTCCACTTCTTAGGGTAGGAACTACTATTTATTTGTTACAATTGCATGTTTTATTTTACTATTTTGATGCTGTCTTGTGGTATATTTCCAGCACCTCTACAGAGAGCAGTAAGTGGAGGAAGGTAAGAGCAGAAGACAAAAGAACTGAGCACTTGTGCCAATCTACTTGTACAGGGTATGACTGAAGCAGAAGGGACAATCTAGAGCAGAGGGAGTTGTGTGGTTGAGAATTCAGTTATCAAAAACTAACTGTACAACAACAGAGTGAATTATTTCATTTATGGAGACACTCTTGGGCAGACTGTAGTAATTTGTACTTTCACTGCAAATGACCTGCAAAGCAGTCATATGGGGAATATTTTGTCAAATCTTTCTTCAAAGTAAGATACAAAGATGCCCACTCTTCATTTATGATTTGCTGTTTTCATGAAAGCAAGGACCTTTTCATTGCTTGCACTGCACAATGCCATTTAGTGTCCTAGTGAGCAGTATAGTTGCTGCTGCTGCCAGATTCCATACGTGTATGCTAACATACAGAACCTGCCCACTGCCAGCAAAAGCGAAACAGAGCAGTCTTTCCCTCTCCCACAGCCACTTGAAAAAGTGTTGAACATGGTTAGACAGGCAAGCAAATGAGTGACCAAAGGCACTGTACTAAATTCTGCTCTCTAAAAGTTTCCCTCTGGCCCTAATAAGAAGAGAATCAATCTGCACCCAGCTCCCAGCAGAGTCAGGTCAGTTTTCCAGTCAGGGATAATGACTTAACCCAGGTGATATGCAGTCATTCCTCCTCAGCTGCTGCAAACTACAGTCTTCCCCAACCCAGACCAGCAGAGAGTCGTGCTGGTAAATGGCTTCAAAGAGCACTTATACAGCAACTGGTGGGTAAAGACTGCTAAGCTCAAGCATAAGCAGTTTTAGGAGGCGAGGCATGGTAGCAGAAGGACCCTCTATTTCTGTCTGAGTATCCTTCTATCTTTCTGGTTTCAATACTGGTAACTAGTTTCATTTTGCTAAGAGAGCCCTCTCCATCATCTTATGAGATTATATTCTCAGTGTCCACAGAGAACAAAGCCTCAGGAAAATAAATTAATGCTTTGCATCATTCAAGCCCTTTGCAATTCAAATCCTAGAGCGCTTGCAACTTTACTGTTTCGAAGACAAAATGTAGTGGAAAAAACCCAGGCTCTACTTCAGGCAAAGAATAACACTAAATATGCAAAGCAGGAAGGTTTCAGCTGCTGATTTCATTACAGATGGTGTATTCTGAAAGTAGGATGAGTCAGCTTTTTTGTGATTCCGAGTGGTCTTTAGGATGTTTGTCATTACCTTGGTAAAAGGTAGTGCTTGACAGATCAGAGAAGATGGTAACAGTAGTCCAGGAAAACATGGCACAGACAGTTAGAGATTGGCTCTACTGAAATAAGCAGTGCTAACTTCCTGTGACTCAGATCAGGAAAGATTTTAGGAAGTAGATTTACCAGCAGGATGTTTCCTATCTTTCTCCTAATTTAACACTGTTTTCTCCCCTCACTTGCATTTCTGTGCACGTCTGCAAGGTTAAAAATAGAATAAATGGCTTGGTTAGGCTAACAGCTATATCTTCATTTAATCTAATCAAGAGATGACGACGAAACAGTGAGAGCTTCTGCAGAGGCAAGCAATGTGTATGCAGAGTGGCACTGCAACTTCAGGCTGCAATTGCAGTTGGCTGTTGACTGTTGTACCTGGAAACTTTGCTGAGGCCAAGGCATTTCCATGTTTTGGGAGTAAGGATTTTTCTGGTAAAATTCTAGCAACAGAGCTTATTTGATTTTCTGTTGCCTTATGGTATGAGTACAGCATGATATTAAAGACAGTTTTGTTAAAGCCTTTGGTCATTTAACTGGAACTTCAACTGACCAGCAATGACTGCTTTAAAAATACAGGAAGAAATAAAGGTGCAAACAGCAAAGTGGAATGCTACAGAGAATAAGCAGTTCTGCATAAGGACAGTAGTATGTATCATCAATTGCAGTATCAACTACAATAACCTAAGCATTTCTGAAAATGTTTTAGTAATTTCAATTGATCTGAAGGGTTTTGGGTTTTGGTATTGCGCCTTTAATTGTTCTACACTAGTAGAATTTGAAAAATTTTACTAAATATGTCAACAACTCACAGCACTGTAAGAAAACTACTGCAGCTGTACTAGCCGAGATCAAAGCTCTAGCTAGATTAGTACTGTCCCCCTGCTAAAGGGCACTGGGAGTTGCTGAAGGGAAGGACATAAAAAGCAGGGCAAGTGTAGTGTAAGAGATGCCTTTCCCAGTGTGCATAGGAGTTATGGCTTCAGGAGTTCAGTAATCCTTGGTGGACCTTCATCCCATGCAGGTTATACTCTGTTATCTAATATTAATGACTGTTTTTCAATTCAGTTGTGCATTAAAAGTACGTAAAAAATTCTCTCACTTGTGTTTTACACACCCTCCTCAAAGTGGTGGGCTTATTTTTATGTGGAACCTGGCTATTTCCAACTAACAAATTCAGTGTCTAAGCATATTCAAAAGTTAAAATAAAAAACTTCTGCTGTCACCAAGCCTGAGAGAATGCACCAAGTATTTTTTTATCAATAGGGAAAGTACAGAACTGCTAGTGTTCAGTTCAATTTCTCTTTATTCTCTTAAGTACAATTATGGCATTTGACTTTCACAAATGATTGTGATGAAAGATTGTTCATGAGATTTTGTTTCAAAAGCTGCATGTGTGAGTCTGAATGCTTCTAGCTCTTGAAAAATAACAGTCTTTTCATAGGCTTTGCATCTCCTGGAAGCTATTTCCATTTATTCTGGTTGCTGACAGGGATTACTAAACCTCAGAGACCCACTACATAATGCATTATAATACATTATGCTAACAAAGGCTATTGTCATGTGTATAGTAATCTGCAGGGTGCCAGACTGATTTGCTTTTCAGCACTTGTAGAAAACTGCCTGTCTTTTGAGACATTCATTGATAAATATAAGCACAAAATAGTATTCCAGCGAGCTATGAACAACTTTTCTAGACTTCATGCAGTCTTCAGTAAGAAGAAACACCGGCAGATGACAGAGACATGTTACGGCTCTGTGTTCCTCAGAAAGAAATTAAGGAATCCAAACTGGATGTTTTTAAAAATAGGTTAGACATATGCCAACCTGGAATGAGTCTGGAATAATAGATTTTACTGTGGACGACAGATGATCTAGTAAAGGTTATTCTGTGATGAAATGCAGTTCCTATTTTTCTCCTGCAAAAATCCTCTCAGTAGATGTTGCATATCATTTGTTGAACCTGATATATTTGCAGATATATATATATACTGCAGTTCAAGAGAAGTGTATCACCCTAAAGATACTGTTCTATGTATGTATTGAGAATTGTAGCTTAATTTAACCCATGCCTTGTTCATTTCCTATTACCATTTATGCTACATGGTGCCCAGTGAGGGCAGAGGAGACCTACTTTGAAAATTATTACACATCTCAGCTTTGAGTTGCACCTTGGGTCTTTGGGATAGTATCAGCTAAGTCTGTAACTTTTATTACTATGGAAGAATATAAATCACATGATTTAGCCTTTTGAACTGTGCAATAAACAAATAAAAAAGTAGACTGAGTCTTATGTGATTGGATCTCATGATCTGCCAAATGTCTCCATGGTCTCCCGCTTTCTGACATAAACAGAACTTCCATAATTCTGTTTCCTTTCAGAACTTGTATCACACAAGATGAGCTGATTTCACAGCTATATTTTTGAAATCAAGATAATGTTCTAACTAGCATCTATGTCAAATGCTGGATTTCTCTCCTCTGTTCAATAAACTGTTTTGTAAGATGTTGGAAAAAAAGTTGTTTAATTTGTTAGTGCTGTTTTGACAGCTATGTTAAATCCATACCTTCACTGACCTTGAAAATTCACTTCTCTAAATGACTATATAGTACTAGAGCTTTTCATTCAAAATCTTACTCTAGCATCTTATTGTTAAAAGAAGCCACACTTCTGTATTTTTTTGAAGAATAAAAGTAGCAACAGTTTGTAACTTACCTGCTTACTAGTATTGAAACAACAGAAAAGTTAATAGTTACCCCCCTTTTCAGATCCCCATTGAGGTGTGCTTCTGTGTTGAACAGACACATGGCACAGAATACAAAGTCCTAATACCTCCTGAAGCTACCATGCACCTCTCAGGTAGTTGAAAAATACAGAAAGAATTCCATAGAGTTCTTATGAAGGAAGGTGATTTACACAAAGAAGGGCTTTTGTGTTTTGTTGTGGGCCAGAAATCATAAAGTCTGGGTTTTATCATAAAGGCATTAATCATTCCCTGTTGATGGCTAATTGTATCTAATTTACCATGAAAATAATAAAGTAAAAGCCTTGTTGTCTTTAGAGACTTAAGGGTTCATTTGGGTTTTTTTTTTTCAGTTAGTTTGGTTGCTGTTTTGTTTTCTTTACTTTTTTTTTAAGCACAAAACACAATATATTCTATAAACAATCATAAAGTTCTTTGGACTCTGTGGAGGAATTACTGGGTTTCATACAACACTAGAGGCCAGCATCACTGATTCGCTACAGAAGCTTGCTGCATACCATAACCTGGGTCCTTGCCAGAATGAGCCTGCAGCTCTGTTTCATGTCAGACAGCAGTCTTTGCAGAGCCATACCTGCAGTTTTGGCAGTTTTGAGGAATTTTTGATACAGAGCAAACAACCTAATTCATCACCCCAAACTGTTTGGGACTCCAAAGTGTTAAGTCACAAATCACAGAATATTCTGAGTTGTAAGGGACCTACAAGGATTATCAAGTCCAGCTCTTAAGTGAGTGGCCCACACAGGCATCGATCCCACAGCCTCAGTGTTATCAGTACTGTGCTTTAACCAACTGAGCAAATCTCAGGGTCAAGGTTGCTGCAGTCTAATGCTCTGTTGAGACACATTATGATGTGTGTTCATGTGCCCTGTAAGTCAGAAGAGGTCAGAAATGAGTCCTTTTCTCGTGCGGGAAACGTAGTTTTCAGGAACAGACTGTCCAAAGCCCCAGGGAACTTGCTCTAACTTCACAGCAGACACTGCTTTGCACAAAGGCTGGACCTGATGAACTCCTGAGGCCTTTCCAACCTGAACAAATTTGGGATCCCATGAAACAAAAAAATCCAAGATCTGTGAGCAGTAAAAATGTCAGACTGCAGTCACATTTGAAACTGATTTATGATAATGCTGATGACTTGAATCACAAGGATATTCTCTTACAATGATGCTCCCTCAGGTGCATAGTCAGTATAGATTTCTGTGAACTCTGTTCTGTCCAGGGAGTGTAAGGCTGGAATCAGTCATCATAAAATCTGTCGATTTGTCAAGAGCCTGCTTGTGGGAACACCCCCTAACTTTATATCTCCTCCTGAAATAATTGGTTTATACATATCTGAATCTTCCCCTGCCTCCCCCAGCTTTCCAGAGTTCTTTAGAAATAAAGACACGTCCAACAGCTGCACAATTCATTGATGCTCTGATAACATCAACACAATGCCACATCTGCATTCCCCCCAGCTACTGCTGAAAGTACTTAGATGGTATTTTCCAGTCTGGGTTGGGTCACTAAATTGTTTGAGGTGGTCATTATATCTTCCCAATGAATTATGCTGCTTAAATTTTTTACAGAAAGAAGAACATTTTACTTCACTTCTAAAAAGCTTCAATAAACCAAAGATGGCAGATTTCTGGTCTCTTTTTGAAAACTGTCCATCCTCCAACTTAGTAACTTTCTTCTGTCTCAAGTTTTCGGCGACCCTTGCTGCTCTTCCTACTGTGAAAACAGAGTTTAAGCAGAAACACTGCTGCAGGGACAATTTTTGATGCTTCCTTTGCCTGCTCCAGCCACTCATGCAGAACAGACCCTTTGTGTGAAACCTGAACAATCATGAAGGAGACATTAATCTCCACCTCACTGGAGCAAACAAAAAACCTTTGTTCCAGGACAAAGGCTCAATGCAGTACCATGGATAGGACAAGGCCCTCATGAGGATTTCATAAAGTCTGCCTCTGGTGGTCCAGCATCCTCCTGTGCAGGCAGGAATGCTTCCATTCATATCCGAAACAATTCTTACTGAAATGGGAACTAAACCTGACCTTGCAAAGTTGAAGAGCTTTTGAGCAACTATCTGCCAATATGCCATTTTCCGATTGATATTTTTGTGCCAGCAGCCTGAATATTAAAAACCCACAATCTTGGAGTTAAGAGATGGGAAAAATCAAAGCAGTCAAAACAAATTGCTCCAGTGGATAAGTGGTATTACTTTTAAGCTGTCCTTGACCTTCATATGGTCTACAATAGTAAAGTCAAAATAAAACTCATTTAGACTTAAAAATTAATGCTGTTTTTTTAAAGTATGGATATTCTAGATAAGACTTGTGAGATCTTTTTAATACAACAAGGTTGTAATGAGACCATTGGTAAAGAAAGATTTGAGAGAGTTGGGGAAGTTTGGAGAGTTGTCTGTGTTTTTTATATTCTTTCTTTGTATAATCACACGAGATAAAGACTCTGTCACCCAGGGAATTTCAAATACTGGCATAGTCAGCAGTTGGGGTTGCGTCCTCTGAGAAGGACCAGGTTCTTGCTGTGACATTTATTCCTGTGGATTTTACTGTCTCTCAGTCCAAATTTGCCATGACTTTAGTAAAGCCAGGTTGTAATCTTTGATAATACAGCAATGCAGAGATGCAAGACAAAGACAGACAATAAAAGATAGGAAAAAATTAATGTAAATCCAGTGGCCTCTGCAATGGCTTCAGCTTCTGACCCTGAATGTCACAGGTAGATACAGTGGCAGCAAAATATGGTTCCTATATACATTTCACAGAATCACACAATATTCTTAGTTGGAAGGGGCCCACAAGGATCATTGAGTCCAGCTCTTAGGTGAATGACCCATACAGGGATTGAACCCATAACCTTGGCATCAAGAAAGAGAAACATTTATTTTTTCTTGCTCCCTTTTTCAAGGGATCTGGATCACTTGAAAGCATGAGGATTAGGCAGCAGGTGCTTGGCTAAAGGGCTTGTGAGAGTGTAAGAGGAATAACAGAGTGAAAGCCCCAACAGCTTCTTGCCTGGGTCAGAATTGCAAATCACTTTGCTCCTTTCTAAGCTGATTCTTACCAAACTTAATGAAATGAGGACACACAACTCTTCTACCCTGTTTGCTCAAATGCATGAAGGTGAGGGGATAAATTAAAGTATTTCTACATTTTCTTGCTACATGACGGTCTAACACTGATTTCACAGTAGTAGTGGTAACTGACCTTATTTTCTTTCAGAAAGGAGAGAAACACTACCCACATTTTTGTGAAAACCTGTTCACATACACTGCTCATGGCAAACCCTATTTTAAAACACTCTTTTGCATACCCTCTGGCTACAGTGAAGCTTCCTAAGGCATCTAAAAATTAATCTCTGGTCAAGCCCTGAATGCAATTTTCTGTCACTTGGCCTTCCAGGTATTTCATCTCCAATCTTGGAAAGAAAGCAGAGTGCGTGATATTTCTCTAGCTACTGCAGCTCAGGAAGTGCATTCATGGTGGCTAAATCCCATGGGACTCCTGGGACCCAGTGAGACCTGTGCACTGCAGGGATCTGCCATGTAGCTGTTTCATGCTATGGGCACTCCTACCTTCAAAAGATTTCAGTGAAATGGGAACATGTTCCTTGGCATCCTTTGGCATGAATGCAAGCCTAATTCATGTTATCCTGAGTGCAAACTAAGGTACCTAGTAGGCTGGCACTCAGGCTTGCTACAGAGATGGAATGAGATCTTTAACTTTTCTCTTTTAACTTCTGTCAAGAGTCACTTTATGTCTCATTATTTAGAGACAGCATAGTTGAAAACATCAAATACATCACCCTAATGCATGTAAGGGCTTCACACAGGATAGTTTATCAGGTGGAAAATGAACTTATTTGTAAGTGCAGAAAGGGATATGAAATGGTATATTTTTACACAACAGACTGAATATTTGAGAGCAAATGGGCCGATGAAAACTGTACAGTCTTTGGTGTCCCTCATGGGAAAAATCACCTGCCAGACTTAAGGCTGGGAATATGATTTGCTGAGTTCAACTGGAAATTAAACAACTACTGAGTATAGAGTGTTTGCACAACATCAGGGAATAAGTCAATAAGGCAATGCTATTACAATAATACACTGAGTTGGTATGAATATTCTGTCTGTATTCATTCTGACTCCAATATTATCTGCCAGTGCTACATTTCACTGGCTGGTGGAGCCTTGATGATCAACTGGACAGGAGAGTCAGCAGCCAGTACCCACATGGCAGTTCCTATTCTGGTATAACCAAATCCAGAGTGGAGAGCTAAAGCTCAGTTATCTCAAGTTGTATTTTAAACAGACAAGGCTTTTCAGCCTGGGTGAAACAGAGCTGCTACTCTTCCACAGTGTTTGACTCTTGCTCTTACAGAATTAAGCAGGAAGCAGCAACTAATAAGTCTTGTCTTCTGTGTTTCTCATTTTTTCATTTAGGGAATTTTCCCTGTTACACTGGCTTCCTTGGTCTTCATCAGGGTTTTCTTACCTCCTAGGTGCCTGATGATTAATCACAGAACATAACCAAGCAGATGGTGACTGAGAATTAGGAAAATGATGGGATGGCTTGAAGTAAACTGTTGTCAAATGGAACGAAGACTTTCCTCTTTCTCTCTTCAGGCTGAAACTGATCCCATCACAGGGATCCCAGCAAGAGAAACCCTGTGACTCTGAACCTCACCCTGATGTTTTCAGATGGCGATGGGGTCTCTCTATTGACTCTTTCTAGTCTATGGTTCCCAGCATCTGTCCCTCTTTTTTGCCCATGGTTGGGGGCAAATAAAAGATACACAAGCAAACATGTTAAATGCTGCAGCTTAAACCTTCTGATGGTTATAATATAATACAAATCCCTCACTTAGAATGAAACTGAATATGGTTACATGCTTATCAGGAACATACATTATACATTAACCTATGAGATGAATATAAATGCCAAGTGATAGTAGTTTATGCTGCTGTGCTACAAAGTATAATCACTGGAGAGCTGACAAAATGTCTGTGCGCTGCTCTTCCTAAGGGACTGATAACTACCAGCAAATGAAAGAAACAACACTTGCCAGTAGTAACTCCTCGAACTACAGATGCTCATCAACAGGAGTCCTTTTTAATCCTCCATCAAAAGAACAAGTTATGAATTTAAATACTACACTCTATTTACAAAAGAAAAATGTAGCTTTTATTTATAAAATCTAAGAGATTACCTAATAAATAAAATAGAAAATAATTTTGCTAGTGTTAGAAGCATTTTAAAGTTATTGTTAGATTCCTCAGTTATGAGCAACACAATTGACGAGTCAATAAACCAACCCTGGCTGTAAAGTAGGTAACATTTTGACATGTATTCATACACACACATACTCAACTCTCAGGGTTAAGCACAGAAGCCAGTAAACTGACCAGCTGTCTGCTACTAAGTACATTCCATTTAAACTTACATTGAGATTTAAATCTAATGTAGGTGACCTGGAATTTGAATTTGGTTCCTGCAACACAATGCACATTAATCTGTTCAGCTGCACATGAGTCTGTTCATCTTAAGGGCCTGAACCTTCACTTTTGTTGAAACTTCATGGTGATGTTTTGGGTTTTTTTAAGAGACTGAAAGTTTTCACTAGTATGCTTGTAACAAGTAAATATGAAATTTATAAATCTTGCATAAATCATACACACACATGTGAGTGTAAATGTGCACACTTTCTCTCCTTTCTATCTTTTAGAGCCTTTTGGAATAGAAAGGAATGAAAAATCACAGGGCAACATCTGGATTTTGTTTCCTAAGCAAAGTTAACTAATTAAATATCAAACAGTATTCTATACAATTAGCTTCTCCCCTTAATTAGTCCTTTTATTCATGAAAACTGCTACCTTCCCGAGCTGTCCATAACCATGTGTTCATTTAAAAAAAAGCAAAGCAGCATTGAAATTCCTTTTAAATAGCTGGAAAGAGCTTTGAGCTGTTTCTAATAGAACACATGTTAAAACTTAGAGGTACTGTGCAGCTCTCCTGCTGTGCATTAGCTTGCTGAAAGATGGATGAAGATGGTGTGGTGCACATAGCATGTCACCCTGGCACCTTGAGCCTGTCTTATTGGGAAGGGAAAACCTATTGCAATACACAGAGCACTAGAGAATATGAACATAACTGGCCACGTGTCTTGCTCACACTTCAGCTAATGTGAACCATATAGGAACAGGAACTGATGTTTGGAGCTGTATCCCAGAAACACTGGGGCTTGTCCCAGCTGAGGCTGCTGGAAGACAAAGCTGAACCAAATTGCACAGTTCTCAAACTACTGCTCTAAGAACTGATTGCTCCTCCCCTGCTATAAATGAACAAGTAAGTACAGACTAGTCAGGGTCACTTTCAGTGATGGTGAGCTAGGGAGCTTTCACAGTGCTCTCTGAGAAGTTGCTTTCTCTGGCCAGCATCCTGTATGCTCCTCATGCAGTGATGTGGTGCCAGCCACGGTGAGCTGGCCATGCTTTACTCCAGCAGCAGCTACTTAAACGAGGGTGCTCACACCTCACGTTAACTAAGACATCCCTTGCTTTACAGCAAGATTCTGAGATGTGAATGCTACTATTGCCAGTCCCCTGAGCGAGCTGACTGTCCCACTTTCCCTAGTGCTGCCTGCACAATCGATGGCTGCCTCAGCTCGGGGCACAGCACAGCACAGCACAGCACAGCAGCTCTCTGGGGTTTGCACACAGACGTGTGCTGGCATGGCTGTGGCCACGCAGACGAGGCTGCAGTGGCTGCAGCAAAGCAACCCGAGCCCTCACAAAGGAGGCCTCTCTTGCTTTTATACATCAGCACTAACAATTGATGCGAAATCAGACTGCAGAGCCTTGCAGTTCAGAGGCAGATGACCAAACACTAATCATGTGGCTGCCAGCAGCTAACATTAGCTAGGGAAAAGGATCTTAACTGACTGCAACTTCTGTGTCATCACAGAAGACTTAAAAAAGAGCTCAGCTGGAAAATGGAGAGAAAATTGAAAAGAAAAAAAAATAAAAAGAAAAGAGAGAGAGAGAGAGAAATGTAATTTGACAATATCTCTGCCCCATCACAGGCTGGCTTGGAAAAAAATCCCTGAATTTAGCACTCTGGTATTGAAGCTCAGAGACACTACCACTGTTGCAAGAAAACCCCTTGCTAAAGCACAGCCTGTTTGCTATTACTCCTCCTGTATATGGCAGGGTTCCTTTGAGTAGTTTGTACCTCACAGAGCCTGCCCCTCTACACAGAGCTCATATGTGAGGGAGTGCTCCCCCCTGACAGAGCAAACCTTTGCTGCAGTGGAGAAATGCAGTAAATTAGCACCCAATCAAATTATTTTGGTATTTCTGCAGTGTACTGAGGCTTACACATCCCACAACCACAGGGATGTGGACTACATATGTACCAATTTTCTCTTGAGTCTGTGTCTTCTCTTAGTTTACAACTGTGCAGCAGCAACCTCAGAGCTGCTCTGCAGGGCCATCTAAACAGGTCTAGCATTGAACCAAAATGTTTAGTTCTTCAACAGCCTGACCTGCAATGGCAGCAGCATTGGCATTTGGATCAGTATTTCTACTTACATATGGAAAGAAGCATTTTTCCCGAAGTGCCTAATTGCAGTGATGCAACAGATAATGGCAAAGAGCATTATGCATACCCTTTAAACTGTGTGTAAATTACCAAGCATTACTTACTTTTTAAAATTAGAAAGGTCCTTTATTCGTATGGGAAAAATTGTACAGCTGAGTCCCTTCCCTTCACTATACAAATTTTACATTCAGTTGCACAGTCACAAAACGTGGCTTTGGAAAGAATCACCACTTACAGCAAAAACCCGATCAATGTGACTAATCACAACAGCTGTCTTACCTATCAGAAGTTTAGTGGCTTAGTATAGCCTTTAAATAAAACAGCTTGTCTACACATTTTTCACTGAGCAATACAATTAATTCCCATTTTCTGAAGAAGCAGCTTTAATAGCCACCTGATGCTTCAAAGCCATGAGGCAGCACTTACAATCATACTTAACAGAACACACGTGCTGCACAGTTAGCCTGGAAAGGCTCAGGTGTAGCCTTTCAGATCCCATGAAAATTTATGTTGGAACCCTGGCCACAGAGTTTCATGCTTTCTGTGCTAACAGGCACAGACCCACAAGAGAACACTGTGTTTGACCTGAAGCCATGGAAAAGGCTTCCAAAATTAATATTAAAATTAATATTTAAATTAAATTAAATATGAGTGTGTAGTTTGAATACAAGTGTGTTATATCACTTGGTGGAAAATTTAGGCTTTAAGGTTTTAGAATATAGTAATAAATATGTAACAAAACGGAGGTTATAGGGCATTAACCTGCCTTGTTCTTTCACCTTCTTCATGGATTTTAGTAATGTTGTGTGATTGGATAGAAAAATCTGCAGTGCAGAACATGGGTATTTGGTTATTGGGTTATAAGTAAAAATAAATTAGTTGGAATTTTATAATTGGGTAGTTGACACTTAAAAGGCCTTGGAAAGAGATACCTGGGGTCCATTTTTCTGAAAAAAAATGGGTTCCATTTTTTAGACTGCTAGCTTAGTGTGTAGATGAACTCACTTATGTAATATAGATAAGAAAAAATAAACAACTGAGTCCGAACACGAAAACCATCTCTCTCGCTCATTAATCCCGACCTTGAGGAAAAGGGCCGAGAGACTTTTTACAGATTTAAACAAACCATGTCTTTTTTTCTCCTCTGACCTAATACTGTCACTGTGAACAACAACAGTGAAAAAGTGTTTCTGCTGCAGAAGTAGGACTGCAGTATTTCTTGTATGGGCATGACTGGTCTGTGGAAGGAGGTAGAACATTTCTCTCCCAGTTCTATTGAAATAGTATGTCTTTGATGTTTGAAAGTTTCCCAAGGTCTTACATTTGGAAGGTACTTCCCTGCACGGCTGGTGCTTGTACTTTAAGCTTCACTGTTATTTTTCTGAGTGGTTAATGGGCCTTCCTCAGCTTTACATCTTCTGGAACCCTTCTATAGACCATCCACTGAAAAATGCAATTATATGTCATGCCTAAGTACTGGATTTTTTTTTGCCTTATCAGCTTGGGAGTCTTTCTCTCAGACCTAAAAGAACAAGATTTTACCAAGTGGTGATGCCGCTAGTCTGACTGCCATTTGTTGAAGTAGAGCCCCTGAATAAAAACACAGCTATCACCAATGGCCATAGGAGCTCACCTGGCCACAACAGAAGCAAATTTAAAGTCTAGCTCCTTAGAGCCTGTGGCACACATTAATGTCACCCCAACATCTGCTGAGTTTGTGTGCTGAAGCATTGGCAGGCTCATGCCTTTGAATCCGACTGAATCTTTAGAGCTCATGTTTCTTTTTCTGCTCTGTCTGTTGACAAGCAATCCTAAGAATCTGTCACTAGCAGGCACAAATAGAATCAGGACAGGAAAAGCTGTGGACCTCAAAAGCGTTTCTGGAATTTCAGTGTGGGCAAATCTCTCATGATGATCTCTTGAAAGAACTGCCCTTGAAAGTAAAATGGAGAACTTTTGGATACAAAATCCCAGACAGTTACAAAACAAAAGCCTATTGAGGTGATTAAAATTTACTCTTCAGAGGATAGTCATGGTAATGTGAAAAGCTCATAATCTATCAGAGCCAGAGTAACCTGATAAATACCATGGAGTATTAAGAGCACAGTCAATTCAGAGAAAACTCTGAGATTGAAATAGTATTCTCAGAACAATTTTTAACAAGGAAAGCTTTTCCCTTTTTGGGTCTGTAACAACACTGACAGACTTTGAGGGAGGCTCCAACTGTAGAGATCATCATCATCTGTTTGATGTGGAACAGGATACAAAAAAAACCTCTCAAGGCATGTGATGGTAGATAACATGAGAGCTAGGGTCTCATGGAAAGTCTCCAGACAATGGCCAGTTCAGTGGAGGCATATGCCTGTCTCTGTTTCATGCTGTAGGAAATACAAGTTAGGGCAAGAGCTGCTTGTCTCTAAGCCACATGAAAAGACGTCAAGCTTAAAGGAATTAAAAGACAGAGTAGATGCCACACAGGTTCATGCAATTCTGTCTTTGACGGTGGCCAGTTGTAGCTGTTTAGGGAAAAAGTATAGGAAACAAAGAGCAGAAAAAATGTAATTCAGCTATGGATGGATTGAACTGCTTCATTTTCGACTGTGAAGTAACACAGACTTCTGTATCGCACATCCTCAGGTTGTGGCAAGGGGGTTGGGATGGTTTCAAGTACTTCTGGCCTGTGCACTGTAACATTTCCTTTGGCATATATTAGCTTCTTTTCATGCATAAGCCATTTGCAACTCAGACATAAAGATTTTACACTAAAATGAAAGGGGTAGAGAAATTTTGTCAGCATTCCCATATTCAATAGTAAATTTGTGAATGCAGGGAGAAGGAAGCAGCCAGTTACGCCATAGAGAGTATGCAATGCTGAGGGTAAACAGCAAACCTGTCTGGGGTATGAGTAGATTCAATTGTAGAACTTTGAGCATTGTATCCTAAAACAATTGCCAAATTTCCCAAGTACATTTCTAGTGTGATGAAGAACTTCTTCTATGAAAAGCATATTTTCTAGGTTCTCCTTTTCTTTTGTCTTTCTAGTGCAGGTACTGTGTAGAGATGATGCCCTGGCCCTAAGCGCAAATATAAATTAGTCCTTTATAGAAACAGACATTGGATTTACCCTGGTCATCTGCTCCATTATTTGCTATGATCCCCACCAGCTGCAGGAGCTTCCTTCCACAACCGCCTGTTTGTTGCTAAGAAGACTGCAGAAACAGTGTTCTTGGGGAAAATGCACTGTATTTATGTGTGCAAATTGGTCATTTTGAAACATGGCAGGCTCAGCAAAATTTCTCCCTGAACGTAATCCCCATGCAATGCTTCTCGGCATGGATGCAGATTTAGATCCTTTAGTCAGTGTCAGCATCATCTCTGAGATTGCCCTTTTCAGTTAATTTTAAGAGCAAACAGAACAAATGTGCATCAAAGTACCCCCACATGAAAGCCCAGAGGCAGCAGGGAACAGCTACTGCAGATTCAACCCATGCTGCCTTTCTCACCATTCACAGTAAATGAAAGATGCTCAGGGACAGGCTGCCATCCCACTGCATGTGACACAAATGCATTCTTTCATCCTCCTGGTAAAAAACCACACTGGTTACCTGAAGTTTTGTTAATTTAAAAAAAGAAACAAAAAGAGATTAAAAGAAAAGCAGGTCCCTGATATCTTTTTGCATGGGAGGCTGATTTGAAATGAAAAACAGTGAAAATAAATGGAGTAACTTTAGCCTTTTATATATATAGCCTGAACAAAGGACAGCTGATTTTCTTGTTACTTCAATACTATGACCACACTTCTCCAGATAAAATCAACAGAGCTCCACAAGACTCACCTTTCTTGAACTGCTAGTGCTTTTAGCATTAGGTAGAGGACCTAATTTTCTGGTTGAGATGAACAAAGTTCGTTCTTTCATCTGAGCTGAACAAAGGTTTCTTACCGTTAAGGACAATGCCATGCAAACAAAAGTGAACTTCTTGATATGCGTCGCTGTGACGGTGCTGTTGGTGTTCACCAGTTTATTGCTGGGGTTATTCTAGGGCAAGAGAAAGAGATAGCGAGCATTAGCCTGGCTCCAGACTACGGGGAGCTGCCGGCACCAGGGTCATGTGCTGGACCTGTCTGACTGTGCCTGTCCACGTCTGACTTGGCTTGTTTGCTTTATAACCTAGAGCTTTCTGAGTACTTTGTACCACTGCAGAACATTTTCCGCTTAAACTGACAGCAACTGCTGCTATGGTCACTGAAGGCTGAGTAATCTCCCTACTTTTCTAAGGAATGAGTCCTATTTAACAAACTGAGCTTTGAAAAAGGTTGTTAGCTCCTTCTAAGAAAACACCACATGATTTTTTTAACTTTAGTCTGAAGTTTGCAGCATGTTTCCACCGGAAAAATAGGATTTTATTCCCTTTTATCACAGATTGGTACCAAATCACCAATGCAAGCATCCTTACTGATGCAATTAGATAAATAGGTAATATAAACAAAGCTTCTGGAACAGCTGGCTCCATTAATGCAGTTTAATGAACAGAACATAATTAGGGGTATTAGATGTTCCACCTTGAACATGGGCTCTGTAGTCACATGGCAGCAAAGTTTTATTTAAAACAACAAAAGCCTTCTTCCAAATATCTCATATAGCAAATGAAGCTGAGGATTTAAAATTGCCCTTGGGGAACACATAAAACCAAACTAAATGGTCTGTGAAAGGAAAGGATGGGATATATCAAAGCAGGGTACCATTAGGAGCCCTTAAGCAAGAGGCTGTTAGGTTATCTATTGCATTTGCCCTGGGACTGTTTGAGATACACAAGTTTGATGATAAAACCTGTACCATGAGATGTACATTTATACACCACTGATGTAACTTGGGAAGAACAGCAGTACCTGTCGCACAGTCAGCCTCCTTTACTGGAGTTACTCCTAGGAGATATAGAACTATTGCAGACACATTCTGGCACTGGAGCACTGCGAAGAGTACATCATTCCACACACATTCAGGTGCTTGATGGAATTTTGGAATTTAAGGCTTTTGTTCTGATCAGTGCAGCAATTGCACCTAGATGGCCTCACACTCCTGCCTAAATACCTGCTTGGAAGTTTGGGTGCTTGAATTTGTAGGCAACCCAGACCCTAAAGCAGGAAGCCACTCAATCTGACCTTTTTCGGAACAGGTTATGAAAACTCTCTGTAAATGTTTTTTCATGCATCTATTACTATTAATTGTGTTTCTGAAGAAATACTTTGCTTTTCTGTTAGGTTTCATGGATGTGAGGATAAGCCTTGCTTACATCACTCACCGATGTTTAAATGAACTTTTTGCTGTGTGGCTCAACTTTCTAACAAATCTAAAATAACAAAGAGGAAATAAAGCACACCCAAATCAAGGCATCCAAAAGCTGCTAAGAAAAAGCTTTCTCATTTGTTCCTACCTCACTACTGCTATCCCTGCCCTTGCCATACTCTTCCCTCTCCTCCAGCTCTCAACCACATACTCTTTGTTCATAACTCTTAAACACAATTTAGTTCTCAGAACAAAACACTATGGGGATTCTGGAGCAAAAAAGAATATCCATTCCCATCTAGTCATCAGATAAACAGCATTCTCAAATCTCACAATTGGTGCTGCTCTGAGTCAGGTGGAAAGGTCCATTAAGAGCAAGGGCATTACCACCAAATAAAACAGCACACAGAGCACAGAACTAGCATATGTCTGCTCTCTTTCAAAATATCAGTAGTAACCCTTAACCTGACTGTAACTGCTAGGCGATGGGGTTGCTTTGGTATGAGACTGAAGTAGGACCCTAGGACCCTGCATCTGTCTTACAAATGTGAAGAGAGATCATGATTTCCCTTGTGAAGACAAGAATCTGACTTCTCCTATAAAGCCACTGAAGAGGGGCATCTCAAATCCCATCAGTCAGTGTGTTTCTGATGGCCAGCAGCCTCCCGAATAACTGACAAAAGAAAATGGGAGTTTGCATGTAAACATACTGTTTTGGCTTCTGAAAATCACAATGGACACCTTACAGGGTCCAGAAATATGAAAGTGCTTATATCTGGACTCTTCTGAGAAAGACTTACATTACAGAAACAAAGCTTTTGAAAGTCACAGTGACACAAAGTGATGCATGACCAAGAGAAAAGCAATTCTCACAGCAATCTTAAAACAACGACTGTGGGTTTCAGGTTTGGTATTTATTGTCTGAAAAGTATAGTGAAGGCATTTACACATATGGTTGCCATGAAGAGATATCCTTTATACTCATTTTGTATATTTTATTTCTTTCTCTTCAGACATTGAACTAAAATTCTCATTAGTACTTTTCCAGCAGTTAGATAAACTGTACCCATCTGTGTCTTACCCTATAATTTTCTTCCTCACATTGTCCCACAAGAGCCCTGTGAGAAGCCTTTTAACTGAAATAAACAAATGGACAAATCATGGCCTAATCCTGTCACCACTGCAGTTGTCAGCATATCTTTCACCAGCTAAATGAGACCTGAATTTAGGAGTCTTAACTGCTGTCACTATTGCTTGGCAACAGTGCATTTGATTGTGGCTTGCATCAAATTATGTTAGCAGCTCCTGAGTTTCCTGTCCCAAATTATTTTTATCTTGCAGTTCACTGGGTTTGCATCTGCAGTTCCTTTTCAGCAGGATGGCCTCTGAGAAAGCCTACATGTGGTATTTTATCTGACAGGTCAATTAAATTGTACACAGGCAGGTTAGGAGGTTATGAATAATTTGACTTTGTGTTGGTTTTAAGTTCTCCTTGGAAATACGATGGATGATATTAAACAGGGCTTGCTCCAGTTAAATACATTCCAGAGAAATCAAATGTATTTTTCATGAGTATTTGGAACCAGAAAGTTCAGTTACTAATTGGTAAATAAAGGGAAGGAGAGGATCTGGCATTTGAATTCCAGTCATGGGACAGGACAATTCTTTGCATTGCATATGGACTAGTGAATACCAGTTATAAATCAGAGCAAAAAAAGAGACTAAAAAAAAATTAATTTTTGCTCTGCATCAGTTCCAGGAGCAATCCTTGCATTCTTACATAATTACATTATTTACCAACAAAAATCTTTATAGCCTTGGTCAGCTAAGTCAGTACTAGGAAAAGAATGTCTGTTATCTGTGTTAGTGTGTATGAAACATTCTTTGCTAAGTATTAACATAAGCAAATGAACCCAAACCTACTTGAGAGATACCATAAAATCTGGAGGACGTGAGTTTGCTCATTCAGTGATGACTTTTTGTGAGAAATCACTTCATTACCAAAGTAGCTACCTCATAGTAAGGACTTTTTTTAATCCTTAAAAATACAGCACCTATCTATCCAAAAGGCAGCCAAATGCCTTGTAACACAGAGCTAAGGCTAAAATCATAAATCAGACAACAGCTTGAAGCCACCAAAAGCAAATTAATTTTAACTAGATTTTAAGAAAACCTATCAGTGGAACAACAAACAAAGAGAACTAGGAGGAGCACACACACAAAACCCCATAGGAGGTATTTATGACAGCCCTAACAGGGACACTCACCTTGTCAAAAGCAGGGTATACAGCTCTGATCTCTGTCAGCCAGCCATAGGGCATGTGTCCCACAGGATATGTAGCTGTCAAAATTGCTACTGCCTACGAATAGAGACAGAGACAACTCTTCAAACACAACAGTTAAACTAACATAGGGTGCTAGTGCCCACCAGTATCACCATGCTGACCTTGACATGATGTGAAATATTTTGTTTCAGGAAGACCATCAAAATGGCTGGCATTTGGCCTGGCATTTTAAGCTTATGAAATTATTTTGTGACATGAAGTTACCTAAGTCAGCTTTGCCATTTCACCATCACTCTGGGATAATAGTTAACTTGAGCTGTGGTGCACCCCTTAACCAGCCCAACACCTTCCTCCCATATTGCTCCTGAGTTATTTTACCTGCAGATACCTGAGCACCAGAATGCCCTGCAGCTCACAGTAGTTTTGATACATACCACATAATTTCAATTTATATATATATGTTTTACTTGGTTATTCATAAATAAAATAGCTCCAAGTAAGACAGACAGACTATAAATCAGTGGACCTCAGTGGCTGACTGAATTTGGACATCAATCTGACTGCCTGGGGGCACAAGGCACTTATGAGACAAAAAAAATCCACCTCTCCCCACTCTGGTGCTCTTTAATGAGCACCAGACAAAAATAATTCCAGATGAACATTTATATGGGAAGAAACAATTCACTGCTTGAAGTTTTAAAACTAGGCCCCTTTACTCTCTCACAAGTACAGTCCAAGACGTTTATCAAAGATATAAGCTCCCCCACATATTAATTAAGGGTGCTTGGGTTCCTTTTGTCCGCAGGTTCAGATCTGTTACAATCCATGCATTTCTGATTAATTTTATATCCGGCAATTGGCAGTGTTAAGAAAGACCTTTTTTAACTACTGATGTTTCTGTTTCACTCCCAAACTTTCAAAATACATTTTCTTGATTATCTGAGCCCATTTTCTCATTATAAATGTAACTGCTGTCTTTGTTTGGTTAAAAGGTCTATACAAACACAGGACCATGTAGAAAGCTAATTTGTTTCCCATGCTGTTTGAAAAGAGAGTGGAATGTAGTGATATCCACAGAGAGGAAGTGAGTGGTATAGATCCTTCCCTGCTAATAATAGCTTTAATAATGTTTAATGTACCTTGAAAAAGGAATTGGCTCAAATAAACCAAATTGCAATTTGAAGTTAGTACCCTTTTTAATTGCACATCCTCCCATTACTGTACTTTCATCAGAATTTCCATCTGTATGAAACCTAACTAGGTTAAATTGAGTAAGGAATATAAAAGCGCTTTTGCTTATTTTCATTGTTAAATCCAAAAAGACTGCAAAGACGCAGTACCTGTAAAAGGAAAAATTATTTCAACATATTTCGAATGCTAGATCCTGCTTGGATGAAAGTATCAGGTTTTTAGCAGTGATTTTTTTCCCAGTATTTTTCCTCAGCTAGTGTTATTCCAACATATATGCATGAAAGTTTTCCTAAATGTCCAGCACCTGTATTTGACGGATGGAAAAGGCCCCTATGAAAGCCACCACCAAAGAGGCAGCCCAATCACCACAACTCTGCTGGCACTCCAAACAAAAGCAGTGGGAGCTGAACAGTGCAAGTGGATTTGTGGTCCTCATGAACATGCTACAGCCTAGTCGTTCACAGGGACTCCCTGACCATAACTAAAGCTACTGCTATTATTGAATAGGGGACCTGTAAAACTCCTGTGGATACTGATGCTCCTGTCACTGATGTTATCTGTGTTGCCAGCACCCCCCTTTTCAGAGGTAATTCTTTCAGAAATCAGAGAAAGCTGGGATGTGACCAATACTGTTAGTATAAAACTGCCAGCAAATCACCAGCTTTGACATGCATTTGAAGTCATTCTAATAGCAAGAAAATAGAACTGGCTAGCCATGAAATCTAAAATTGAAAGTCACCAAGAAATGCAAAGCTGATCTTTGCGAACCTGTGGCTCCCCTTGTACGGAGATCACTGCTAAAACATAGACTGATCCCTGAATCACATATGTAAAAGCATTGTTTCCTAAGTTCTCTTCTCACAGCTGTGTAATTGCAGTCTCTGGCACCTTCTGAGTGAGCAAAATACACAGTATCATGTATGACAAATTAGCAGCAGATCTTTGAACTTTTCATTTAGTATCTTACAGCTTTGCTTATCCTATGGCTATATGCACCTAGACATCCCCACATGAAACTGGCAGCAGAAGTCCCCCAGACTTCTTACAAGAATGGGTCAGCTTGCGGTAAAGGCTCTGCATTACAATCAGAAATCTGTCTCCCAACAGCTGTAGGAGACTTACTGGAGTAATCTGAAATTCTTCAAGAGGAACAGAGTGTACTTCATATCCCAAGCAGGAGACAGATTTTTTTTTTATATGTGTTTTTGTCTCTACACTGTTCTGTGTGATGCACTGACAGCCAACAGTAGTTTCACTTCAGTTTGCACAGCCATAAAATATACATGACAGCAAAGAGCAGGACATGGGACTAATGTCAACTGACCTAAAATTTCTGGGATCTATATGCTCCAGATTATATGTATCTATAAGTAGAGCATAAAAACCTGGGATGCAGGCAGTGTTCAGTGAAAAAATTCTACTAGTCTTGTTGAGGGTGACGTCCCCCTAAACCTGGTAGAAGGGCTCATGGTGAGAGTCCAAGCAATCTTCTTTTCAAGCATAAAAAGAGCACTAAACAGAAATGTACTTAAGACATTTTTTCTTGTCAGCTTGGCTGAGAAGAGAGGCACAGAGGTAACACCATGGAAATGATCGTTTGCAGTAATGGAGAGCACTGCCTTTCTTACCTCAGTGGCTGCAGAACTGCCACCTAGGTCCCGGGAGACAAAAAGGTTGACAATGGGCCTACTTATTCGCTGAGTTGCCAAAATTAATGCCAAAGGCCACCAGAAGCTCAGCATCTTCCTTATTGTAGCTTCTCCCTGCAACACAGGGTAAAAAAAATGAAGTGTGTTTGGACAAAAACATGCAGCACAGGACCAAAAGCATGGAGAAAGGTTTTCTGCTTTTCCCATCCATTGTCAGTTTGGTACATTCATTTCAATAATTTTCAATATGATATTTAAAGTGATGATATGATGAAATATTTTTACTCATGGTAGCAATACTGATTCAAAAGAAGATGTGTCATGGATCTCAATAAATAATGCATAAGGTATCTATCTGCATAATTTGTTCTGACTACCAGACAAAGCTACATGAAAAACAATATGACATTTGAAGAAAAAGAGAAATTTTGATATCTTCTTCCATATGAACTAAGGTCTTCACTTAGTTCATGCTGTGCTGTCTTACAGCTTGGTACAGAGGTTCTCAGTAGACACATCCATACCATGGAAGGCATTGTGTCACATGTGCTGTTGCTGGATTAATTTCTACCGTGCCTCTTTAATTGATAAGGCAGTTTTTTCCTGCAGGACAGAGAGAAGGCCCTTCATGCACAGTGGTTTAATGTAGTATTATAACACAAAAAAAACCCAAGTAAAATGATTGAGTTTGAAAAAAACACAAGTATGAAGACATACCCCCATTTCAGGCCCACTTCTGTCAGGAATAACATCATGTATGTTCCTGTAGTATCCGAGGCAGAGTGTGGTACATCGGACAAGTGCTCCCATGTATAAGGACAAGATTGGGATCAAGAGAGGCTCCCTGCACTCCAAGTGACTGTGAAGCAAAATGGCTACAAAAACAACCTGCAGAGAAAACAAACAGATGATTAACAATTTGTCCGTATGCTTCTCCAGGGCCAATACATCTCTCGGATTCCTACTAAATCAATCTGAACCAACAACTTGCATGGCTCCAGTATCTATGGAAACTTTAGTCAGGATCCCCCAGCATTTGGTCATGTACACGAGAAGAACAAGAGTTAACTTTCATACTCTATGAAACAGGACTTGAAGGCTGGGCAGGTGTCAGACTAGAACCCATAAATAGGAGAAGGCTGGCATGAAAGTCTAGCAAGGTCTGGCAGAAAGCATGTGGCTGAGAGTCACCCTTCTCAGGAGAATGTGCTATTCTGATACACACTGAGGCTGGAGACATGCTTCCAGCCATCTTACACCTTCTAAGCCCTACTATTTTTTTATTTTTTTTGTGGAAGGGGAGAGAGTAGCAGCAATTAAGAAGCCGGATGTTTTAAAATATTCACTTCAACATTTAGGAGCTGGAAGTCTTATGACAACCTAATTTTCAACTTTTTCAAGTGAAATTTCACTATTTCATTATTTGCTTTTCAGCTGAGTGCCACATTAATGTAAATTAAATGGAAACTTTTGGGCAAATGAACAGTTCATAATTCAGCCTCTTAAGACTAAATGTTCATTCCATAAAATGTAAAGGAACTTATTAATATGATATTAGTCTCTTTGTTAAGTAGAGAGTGGATGAAATGTCTGTTCCAAATGACTCTGGATGGGGGACACAACTGGAAAGCCAACTATGTTTGGTGCTGTAAAGAACAGAACCAAGACAATCCTGCCAGGACATGCAGGGATTCAAGTGAGTTACAAGAAATAAAATAGATACTGTTCAGGTGCAGGCTCTCTCCTTCATGGCCAGAGCTGTAGAAGTAGTTAGGAAAAACCACACTCTGCAAATGTTCCTAAGGCAGGACACAGTGCTTGTGAGGGTTTTTAAACCTACAAAAACATTGTTTTTCATTAAACAGATACAAAGTCAGTCACAAAGAGTGTGCACATGAAGCTACTCAAGAAAAAGTGGCTACTGCCTGTGCCCCTACTCCCTGTCTAGGGCACAGACATAGGTACGAAGTTCTGGGCTATGACAGCCATAACTTTTTGTGTTCTGGATTTGCTCTTGCTCTGTGTAATATTCTGTTGAGAGAAGATGACAGGTGTCTTATTCATCACAACCCTGACATCCCACTCACCAACCGCTGTGGAAAGGGCACAGCCAAAATAAGAATTTGTTTCTGTATTTAGCTGTGCATGACCTGACATGCACCCAGGGTCAGGAAACTTTGTAGGTCACATCAGAACAAGAGCAGACCCTGAGTGCTAAGGTCATTTACAGTAATTGGTATTATCTCTGGGGATTTAGGGCAGTACTGTAGTGGGGCAGACCTGGTTTATGGTTTCCTTATGTTAAATGTGAGGAAAATGCTACGGAAAACTGAACTGACTGCCACTGACTTCATATTTGCTTTGATGTTGTACTGTTTTATCCTCTTTCTTATCCAGTCATTACATCACTCAGCTGGGAACGGGGCAGTACAGCAAGGACTCTAAATTTCCTAATATTTTTATATGTTTTCAAAAGAGGGCTGTATATTGTTTTTTAAATGCTACAACACTGGCCCTCATCATTGTGTATGAATGTTATTTTTTCAGTGTGCCTAATACAAAGGAACAGGACAGTTAACACCTCCCTTTTGAAAGTTCAAGAAACATTTGGTCCTCTCTGAAACACACAGGGGTCATCACCACAGACCTCTTCCGGTGCACTTCTGAGCCTTCACCTTTTGGAACAGTAACAAGTACTCAGAAGGCGGCTTACACTGCATTTCCTTGGACTAGACACCATGTGCCAAACTGACAGGTCAGCTGGAGAATCATGCCATCACCTCCAGCTCAGGATTTCACTGGAACTGTGTTGGGGAGAACTTACAGAGAGAGAAAGATCTCTTTCAAAGCATTCTCTCAGCCTCAGGATTGGTAGTAGCCAGTGGTCTCTTTGTCTGACCTTTCTTTTCCCCAAATGTGTACATAAAGAACTTGTTTCTCAGCCATCATGAAACAGGGCTGTGGAAGTGCTTCAGGACATGACCCTAAGCCAACAGTCCTGGGAATTGACTTGATCCAGTCAAGTGAGACTGTCCTAAACCACAACTGCCAGCAAACAGCCTTCACATGATGAACAGTTAGAGGGCAGCACTCAAGATTACTTCCTCTGGTGCCTTGCCTACTGAAGAGGGAGAAGGCACAGAGCAACTCTGTACAAGAAAGTTTCTGTTTAGGAAAGCATCTGGTCCATAACACAATGGAAACAGTGACTTCTATGAGGAGCCTTTACCTGAGCTATGACATCTGAGATGGAGGCACATCCCACTAGGAAACTGTACTTGTGTTTCAGCAGAATCCCAGCATGGGTCCATGCCTGAAAAAAAGCCAGAGAAAAGTTTGGGAAGCGATTATGATATTGTAAATGACTTCAGGTCCAAGAATGCTGTTTTATGGTTGTTAAATTGTATACAAACAACCTTCAGCAGTTCCTGGCAAACATTAAGCCCTTAGGGCAGAGAAAGCACTGTTGCATTGAGTTCCTCATTGCCAGGCTGGCAGGGAGAATGGGGATAAATTTACAGACTGTATAGAAATTTCTGAGCACACCTAGTAAGAAAACAGCCCTTCACAAATCAGATGCTACACAGGATGAATTATCATAGTAAATAATCTAATAAATAATCATTCACCAGTGGGATGAACCTCTGAAGTGTAATATCCATTGGCCTACTGAGTCCTGTCTGGAAAAGAAAACCAACTTCAACTTCTTTTTAATGATCCAACTTCTTTTTATTATCAGTGACTGCTTCAAGCAAACAAAGTGGTGAGAAAGTGGTTGAAGCATTGGCATGAGAAGGTTCTTTACCAGTTTTACAGAGGCAGAGGCATTAAAAAGAGTTGTTGCATTTTCATGTTGTGCAGGCCACAAGCAATGAGCCTGGTGATCTGGGAAGCAGCAGCAGCTCTCCCCATGTGTGGGTCTCTTGCCCAAGCATTTGAGATATACTGGAGTTAGCTGTGCTTGTAAAAACTGATGGCAAGAAACATCTTTTTGACAAATTTGCTTTGAGAAAATATTGGTGTTATTCCTTATGAGCTCTGCAGGTGATCTGGGAATGCATGGCAAATCCAAATCTTTCACCACAAAAATCAGAAATGATCAGAATGAGGTCACGTACAGACAACCAGAGCAGCTCATCATCACAAGATGACCAGGGCTTTCCAACATGCATATACTGTAACTCTAACAAAGGCAACTAAGGTTTTTGACATCTGTTATGATCTCTGGATGTTTAAAGTCCACTCAGATGCTTTCTCCATGCAGCAGATGAGTCTAGGTATATACAGAATTACAGCTTGCAAAGGCAATTACTGCTTACTTCTGCATACTTCAGTTTCCCAACAGGTTACAAAGTTTGTGAACTAAGGTCACAAAAACATAACATTAACATTAAATTTCAGTTCTGATTCGGGTACTTACCATGGCATCCATAAAAGGGAAGGCAGCAAGATATAGGAAGGCCCTCCGAGTTTTACTTCCCACTGATTCATCCACATGGTGCAGCTTATTAATAATGTAATATCCCAAATCACTATATGCTGTAGAGAAACAAGATAAGAATGAAAAACAAAGGTTGCATATGGACTCTTGTGTGAGATATTCAGAAGTACCTGGAAGACTGTGATGCCTCAAAGCTCAGACACACATCCACTTAAGAAACAGCTGCAAGGGCTTCAGATATTGCAGCCTCACTAGCTGCTGTTTATGACTAAGAAGTGCTCTCATGGTTCTTTTTAAAGTAACCTTTGGCAGAGGCATGATAACAAATGGCTAGATTGGGAGATGAGTATAGTAAGTGCCACATCTGTTTGCTAAATGAACACACTGGTACTCCAGAAAATCTACTGCTCCTTCACAAAATCAAGGCTCTTTGTTAGAAAAGCTATTTTCACCAGGCTTTGTGTATTTCATGCGATATAGTGCCTTTAAATGCTGAAACCACCGATAATCACTGCATTCCCATGACATGACCTGTAAACCTGCCCAAAGCTGTAAAAGGATAGTGGGATTTGTGACAGCAGGCAACAAATCACACTTGTTATGCCTCTCCCTTACTCTGCCTAATGACCACTACTGCCAGGACCTGTCAGGACAATGTGTGCTTTGCTCTGCAGTCCCTGGGCACCCTTGACCTTTCCTTCCTTATCTAGAGCCAGCACCTCCAGAGCCACAAGTCACAACAGGGCACCTCTGGAAATCAGGCGATTCCCACTTCTGATCGCCAGTGTGTTACTTCACTATCCGGTTTCAAACCAAGACAACTTTTAGTGTTGGACTCTCTTTCCAGGCCTCTTTTCACAAGGTGTTGGGCTGAAGGCTAAACAGACATGGCAAGTCCCCACACAGCTCTCTGCACAACTGCTTACAGTTCTGTTTGTAGCCATGTTACCCAGATGTTTTAAGAACCCTAGAGTCCTCCCAATAACCAGGTATAACAAAGGCTGTGACTTTAGTCTGAACTATGGAGACAAATATAATATGCAGAAGTAAAAAATCCAAATCAGTTTTAACCTTCTACAAACCATGTTCTAGAACTGCACATCATTACTTGATTTCTTCTATACACTTGCAATAGCTGTTGAGAGTGATCAGGCTGTGAGGCCGATCTCCCCCAAGACAAGTAATGGCAGAATTACTTGTGTCTGGGGAGCCTTATTTCAGTTCTTTCCTACTTGTATATTTTCTAAGACAGCTATTTCAAATGTGAACATCTAACTAATTTTCCATTTATAAGAACCTTATTATCTTTGTACAGACCTTCATATAAGGAATTTCAGGAAAGTGATCCTTTTCATGCATGCAGGTCTCATAACTGGATTGATAAATGCTAACATTAGTCATCAAATGCAATCTTCTTAGCCTAAAACTGTCACTCATACCTCTTAAACACTATTTGCAGGCAATTGAAGAGGAGTTTAAGTAATCATTGTTTTGTGATGGTTTAGAGATACAGCAGTTAAACGATTAACAGAACTTAAAAGACTATTTGAGTCCAAACAAGACAGTGTAAACAAGACAGTAAAATAAAGGGTGATATGCCAGCACTGTGAACAAGTACAAGCCTCATTCCAGATAACCAGGACTGCCCAAAAGATGCAAAAAATGTTTAAAACTCCCCCTTTCCCTCTGCTGGATGTCATTCCCCTGAACTATGACTGTTAGACTCACAGTCTCCAAATTCACTCAGTAAATCCCAAGTTGCTTAGCCACCTTCCTGAGGCACTCCCAGCCTTGCTTCCTTTTGAAGGTGGCTGGGGAAGAATTTTAAACCAGGACTCCAACTTTTCTTCAGTTTAGAGAAGGCAGTTTAGTTTCATAAGTGTTCAGGTGCTTGTTGCAGTTCAATCAAACATCAAGCACAACTTCTTTATATTTTTGCACGAATAGCCATGCACCAATCTTTACTCAGTGTTTTGACAACTCTCTGCTACAAAGGGTCTTTTGTGTGTTAAGTCCTTGTGGAGAGTTGCTTTTATGGCAGGGCAGTGTATGGATGTTCCTGAATCAACTCATTTCAATGAAGGAAAGAAAGCAGGAAGGTCTGTGAGGCAAGCCATATGTGAAAGTCAGAATCATTCACTGAACTTTCTCTTAGGTTCCATTGAGTGTGCTTTACAATTCTGCACAAAAACTTATAAACCTATGCAGGAAACACACCACCTTATACTCCACGTAGTGACTGAGAATTGTAGTCCACATGCTGAGGAACCTGGTTCTGCAGAGGGGCCACTGCCACCAGTGCAGTGCTAGAAGCACAGCATGCTGCAGAAGTCACCCTTCCCTGCTCTCCCTGCCTTTCATCTGTTTTAAATGAGACTTCTGAAGTGTTTAGAATGTGAGTAATAAGTAACTTTTCTGTCTCCAAAGGCCACTGCACGTTGTTGTTTTTTTGTTTTTTTTTTTTTTACCTAAAGTTTTACTATCACAGAAAAAATCACAGAATGAGAGGGTCAGAGGCTGGACTACTCTCACTTCTAAGAAAAGGGTTGTAGTTTACTGGCAGGGAACTCTCAAGGCACTTATACCATTACAACTCATAGCACCACATTTTTAAGATTTCTGAGGATATCAGCACTGAACTCTGTAAACTTCAAAGATTTTGTTTTTTCCTTTCCCCCATAAAAAAAAGTTTCATTGCACATTTTTAATATGATTTTCGTTTTAAATTCGTAATCGTTAAAACATTATTTTCAAAATAGTAAACTATTTCATATGTCAGTGAAAGCACACAATCACTTTTGCTGATGTCCTTGTATGTTTCCATTCTCACAAAGGACTCAGCAAGCTGAGATTCACTGACATACAGGCATGTGACACTGAACTGTGAATCAAGCAATTGCTGATGCAATTAGAACTTAACCTTGGCCAACCGTACAAACTTATTATGAAGAATGGTACAAAATTAATAACAGAGACAACAGAGCCAGAGAGTATTACGTGAATCTAAAGCAGATGGTGCTTCCCACTTCTTGCATAATTTCAACTGAAACAGAGAAGTCCAAGTCCAAGACAAGCTGCCTGTTTGCTCTTCTCTAATACCTCATTTATTCTGCTGTGTCTAAGGATAAGATTTGCTAGAGAAGTTAAGCAGGAATTCTTGCTTTTGTTTTTTAAGACCCAGAAGGTCAAGAAATGACACTGAAAACTGTACACCTAATTAGATCTCCTGGTCCCTACACTGATTTCTCTAGTAAGCCAATTACTACCACACAAACTTCAGACACCCTTAAAACAACACACTCTTAATGATGCCAGCAGTCTCAGACAAATAGCTGTACTGTAGTTATTTCTGAGCCGACTACTACTGAGCATGTCATACTTAAATCATAAAGAAAAAAACTCTCAGAGAAAGTGACACCATTTACTTCCACACACTGAGCTACATATGACAAAAATAGCTTAACTGGAAGAAAAATATCCAAAACATGATTTTGGGTTAAAGTGTGTTCTTTCTAGACACATTCCATTTACATTCTTTGCTGCCAGTTCTAAAAATGAACTCGGAGGCTTGAGAAGTAGCAAATCCATTCTTTTGCTTGTTGGAAAGATGGTTCACATGGCCAGAACTGATGCTCATCAGTTTCTTAGTCACAGAATGCTCTGAATTGAAACAGACACACAAGGAACCAAAAAGTCCATTCTTAAGTGAATGGCCTGTACAGGGACCAAACCCACAACCCTGGTGTTATTAGCACCATGCTTAATGCACTGTGCTAATTTGTTCAGCTAAGTCATTTGGGCAGATAGGAAAATGTGAAAAAACAAAAGCAAATCTTCATTTGGAGATGCCACAGGGTATATAGATTTCTTTATGTCTTTGGCTAGCTTGAATTTAAAACAGAAGAGAAAGCCTCTGTTTTCCCCACGTGAAAGCTCAGATGACCAGAGTATTCAAGGTGTTGTAATTTTTTTTTTCTTTGCTTATAACAATACATGAATTAAAGAAAACCAGAACATCTCAGGAGCATCTCAGTGAAGACTGATTACTGCAATCATATTTTTCTGTGCTCAGGTCTAGTTCCAAAATTGCATTAGTTAATTTTCCCAAATCTATGAATGACTTTTAGTATCTGAGGTATCTTCATATAAGCCAATATTTCATAAGTCTCAAAATTATCTTGTTTTAACTGAAATACAATCACTGCCATCCAAAAGTGCTTTGGTCATTAGTGTTCCTCCTTTGTCTTGAGTACCTTATTGGAAAGAAACTGCCCCTGTTGTGGGAAAAGGGTTGGGGCAGCCAGGGAAGTGTGTTACTGCTTTAGCAATGGCCATACTGAAGTCGGACAAATTCTTAATGAGTAACATTTTATTTTTATTTAGAGGGGGGAGGGGGAAAGCAGAAAACCCAGATTATATTCTGATATGTGTTCCTGTGCTGTCCCTTTTTTCCAGGGCAAAATGTTTAGTATACCCCAGTACAGTGTTCTTGTTGGAACAAGACTGACTAAAAGAAAAATACCTTAGCTTGTCATAACCCACTCTGTAACTCCTAGTCTCTGGAAAATTCCAGTAGTGTTACACTGGAACTGGTGGGATTACACCTATGTCTCACTTCCTACGGAGAGTTCTAATGTACATGCAGTGATCATGCATGTGGGAAGTCCAAAAGTATCAGTGGAATTGCTAGGAACTGCTGAAGTTTTCCCCTGTGCAATCTATGGCCCACGCTCAGCAGTCTGACAGTAATAAATGGGCACAAAACAAATCACTCGTGTGTCTTGGCCATCCAATCTGCTATAGATTACTGCTGAAGTTAACCTACACTTAAGTTTACTGGTTACTTAAGTTCCATGCTTTCTCTCCTGGTGATGACATGTAGGTTTTAACCAGGTATAGCAAAAAGCAAAGAGGATGTTTCCTCAAAGTAACTGCTGCTCTGTCATTTCTAGAACTACTGAGAATTATTCAAAAGGAAATAAACTTCCTTAGTGTACTATTTCTCAGTAAACTAGTGAAAAGTTGAACAATGCTGTTTTATTGCCGAAGAAATACTTCATATTGCCAAAGAACTCTTCATGACACTGATGTTGAAAGACTCAGTATGGAGGGCTTACCAGCAACACTAAGAAATGCGTATTAGCATAATGTTACATAAATGACTTTTCTGTCAAGCTGGCTATTTAGTAAGATGTCAAAAATATGCAGAGATAGGCTTAGCATCTTGAATCTCTTCTCTTACAGCCACCAAAGAGCCAATCTCTGAAATAACAAGACACTTTAGATCCTGGCACCATACTGAACTTCCCACCAGGAAACTAACTGGTGACAGTAGCTGCCCTCAAAGTAGCCCAAGGGAAGGAAGGCAGAATTCTGCATTCTACTTCCAGATCACACCTGGAACAGCCAATCCAGGAACACTGTACTGACAAGGTTTACAGCAGTGTTGGAAGTGGGATGAGAATATGATTTTGAATTCCTTTGGCCAACTTGGTAGTTACTGCTACCTGTACAGGGGGAGTGACAGGAGCTGCTGGTGAGGACTTTGGAGACCTTCATAAGGACGTGGCTGGGTGATGACTGTGGGACCCAGAGCTTGCAGCTGTGAGTTCAAGTGGTTTAGCTCAGCCAGCCACCGGCACAGAGGACTGTGTGAGCCCCACTGGAGAAGCAGCAGTGGGGAGCTGGTGCTGAAGCAATGAAGCATGAGTCAGGTGGGTGAAATGGTCTGGTTTGATATTTTCCATGAGTAGAGGCTGCTGCTTGTGAGGAGCTGTGTGTGTAGACTGCAAATCATGTCTATTACAGCTGGAAATGTGGTGATTCATTGCGGTCACTGTGTTTCTACGACCACTTGTTTTCTTCCTTTTGACTTTTGGTACTCCTTATTTCATTGGGCTTTTTATTTTCTGTTTCTTCCTGGGCTTTGACAGTCCATGGCAGATAGACATGTCATCTTCCTTAGCCCTGTATTTATGGCATGTGGAAAAACTTCAGTCCCCTAAGTGCTATTTGTTTCTCTTTTTCATCCACCAAGCATCAGTGACCTGTATCTTGTAGATAGCCTGTGACAGGCTTGCAGCTGCTGAGGAGTACTTGCAGGTCCTAGGAGGCTGCCTGTCACTGGACTCCTCTTCTTCCTGCTAGGCAGGCTGTGTATCTGTAGGTCAGAGCAAAATAATCAGGACTTGAAACACGTTCAAAGGATACTTGGAACATAAAATTTGGCAATATCACCCAGGGAATTGGTGCTAGAATCTGACTAACTCCATTCCCTCGGGCGCTCTGCCAGTCTCTGCTGTGGCCTTTGCATATTTTCAGGCATAGACAAGTTAAAACACCAAAAAATATTTTGCAGTCTGTCACCATAAAAAGCTGAAAGATTGTGTGCAGCCCTTTAATTCAGGACTTTAAAGCATAGTAAGCACAGCCTCCTTTTTTTTCCCAGTATCTGCAGAGTGCATTTCAGAGGTTCCGAACTCAGCAGGGCTCTACTTCCAGGCAAAGGCACAAAACTTAGCTGACAAGTTTTCCAAACATTGTTCCAAACACCTCCTTTCAATAAGAAGTCCCACACAGAAAAACCAGTTATGTTTTTCACCTGGAAATCTGATAGTTATACTTAAAACTTTCTTAAAATCTATGCTAGCTTAAAATAAAAAACTGGATGACTAGAAAATAACTTTTTATCCAGCTGGCAAAGGCAAAAACTTTGACCAGCACTGGTACAAAAGCAAGTGAGCAACTAGAAGAGGAGCTCTGGGGGCTGAAGAAACATTCCAAGCAAAGAAATATGAGAGCCAAATGGGCCAAAATTTGTAACAGTGACTCAATAAAACACTGTCAAATGTAAACATATTTAGGAAGTGACCGATCGAAATCACTGAATTAAATTAACTTGAATGCATGGCTTCAGCTTATAAAATTAGCAACACCTTATCCCTGGCACACTGTTGCTAGTGGCTAGTGAGCCATTACTGTAAGCATTTTTATGACTGCAACACAGAGCAAAGCTAAATAGCACAAGGCTCACATATCAGTGGTGGAATAAGAGATATGATGGTCAAAACAAACTGTAGTGCTTGGAAGGCACACAGAACTGGTGAATATAGCCTGTTAAAGGGTAAGAGTTGGGGGCATTTGTATTTACCAGATGGATCTTGTACCTACTCAGGCAGAAACTGAAATAGTCCTGTCCTGTTCTGTTCTGTTCTATTCTATTCTAATCTATTTCTATTCTTATTCTATTCTTATTCTACTCTACTCTACTCTTTTCTATTCTATATGATGAACTGCAGCACATGTTGCTCTTGAGATACTAACAGCCTGACAATGAATGCTGCCTCCCTTTGAGGCCATTCTGAGATTTCACAGCAATTCAGGACATTACACTGGCATTTCCCGTTTTTCTGTGATGGAATGACACCCTACTGGTGGTGATCCAATCCAGCCCTACTGCCTGTCAACCAACACATGCCTCCATAGGCTGTCACATTATCTCCTCCCTCCCACCCTTTACAACTCTCAGCCTGTTAGGATTTTACCTGCTCAATGCAGTGTACTCTCTGCTTCTTCCTCCAGAATCTCCTGTTCCTTGTTGCTACAGTCCAAAGGTTTCAGCTCTGTAGAGTTAGCCAGAAGGTGCAGAGAATCTTGTGGACTTCTTGGAGAGAATGATGTTAAAGGTCTTCCAAGTTAAATGGCTTTTATTGCTGTGGCTGATGCTTGAGTTGATATCCCATTTTTCTAGGCTCTAAAAACTGTCAAATCCTGTGGCTGCTATTTTTTAATATTCAGTTTGTGTCTGCTTGTGTATTTTCTTTGCTTCAGAGTACACTCAGGGAGTTGGTCTCAGTTCGGTATAAATTGCTCTTGGTAACCTCTTCCTCATAGATTAATTATTCAACAGACGTGGATGATGCCTAGCAGCAGTAGTGAGTACTAACTGATATTTTAATGACGATGCTGGCACCTGCCTGCTGAGAGTTTTGTACTGTGAGGTAAGTAGCAAAGGAATAGGTACAGAGGGAGTACACCAACAATACCACCAAGAACTGACAAACAGCCCAATCAAGCACAGTTTAAAGTCCTGCCAAGCCAAACCAGCAGATACTGCTAGCTGATCATCATTACCTAACAGTAACACTGAGCTATCAGCTTCAGGTCATCAAAGTTTTGCTCATACACCTGACAGAAAGAGATCAGTAGCATGCTTTGTTTCCAGGCAGAAGAGCCCTGTGTGTGGAATCTGCTTTTTAATAACCTGTTTAAAAAGCAATAAAATTGCATGCATGGGCATGATACCAGCCCCAGAGAACTCATCTCTTCTGCATCGCCTGTTGTACTTACAAATGAAATATTAAGCCTGCAGCTTAAGGAGTTTGAAGAGTTGGTGAGGGAAACAAATTAAAAGTCATATTAACTATACGTGACCTTACCTATTAAGGTATGAAATACAGCAGCTACAGCGCCAGCCACAACCATGCACAAAACTGCTTTGGTCCTGTCTCTCTTGCTGTTCACAAACACCAGACCTACATTTTTGAAGTCACTCATCGGACCCGTGAAGAACTTCATCAGGGAGTATGCCAGCCCATAGCTGGCTAACATTTCCACAGCATCTTCCTTGACAGCAGCGATGCCCCTATTCAAGGCCTGTGGGAACACAGAAAGAGCAAATGATGTAGCACATGTGGAAGGGTACCAAACACCATTTCCTGCATCTGGTTTTTGAAGGAAGAAGCAAGTTTAACTGTCATTGTTTTCATCCCAAGCTGGACTTTATTTCTCTGGATTCAGCAGCAGTAACTTGTGACCTGTGATACAGGCAAAATAATTTAATATAGATTAAATTCAAGTCAAGTAGACTTGAAGGTAAGGTTAGTACCTGTTTCTGAAGTATATAATGGAACTTCTCCCATACCAGAAGTCTGTCTCTTTCCTTTTTAGAACAATTTTACGACCTGTTAATAGTCATGGATAATACAAAACCACTGAAATACTGCTCTGAGGTTTCAGCCATGATTTCAACAGAGCATAGTCCTTGCAGGTCATTTTTACAGGTAAAAGCTCTAGTACATGCTCAAAATTGAGGAGCTAAAAAACTCTTCCCATGTAACAAGCTTTTCACAACACCAATTGCTGCAATTGTTGTGAATAGCTGATATTAGTCTATGACTTTCATTATGAAATGAGGCCAAATATGCATGTGATTCAACATAACTTTAAATCTCCTTTCATTTAGCTGACATACACATATTTGTGTATATACAAACTGCAGGAAATTTAAAAAGAAATACAGCACGTATCTTTCAAGACATATTCAGGTGAAACTAACTTACTAATTTATTCCAAGTCTGTGTTTAGGAAATATCTGCCAATTAATCACTGAGAATTAGATGGATTATTTTTATAACTAAGACAAGCTGTAAAAAAGATGTGTAACATTCCTTCAGATTCCAGCTTGAACCAAAATGCTTCTAAAGTATTGAATAAAAATGACAGAATGATAAATTTTATCTGCAGAGTGACAGCATCAATCATGTGGTACACCCAGCAACCTGTTAAAACAATATTAGATTCAAAAAGCATGAAGGATGAAATATGATTTGTTTTAACAAGCATTTAGTTCCTATGGGTTACAGCTGATGTGTGCTGACAGGGCCGCAGCAATCAGGACAACCAGGAAAATCTCGCCAAGCCACCACCCAAACCTCACTCATACAGTTCTAATTCCACTTTATCTGAATGAAAAAACCAGCTAGACTATCATCAGGGAATTGTGGTGAAGTCTTTCCATTTGAAATGTAAGCATAAGCTTTTTGTTGCAGTTATTTGACTTTATTTTCCCTTCCAAAGATCATACAAGCAAGCAATTCCTATTGCCTTGAAAAGAACTTGCATCTCTGAAGTAGAAATGAGCATTTTTCCTACTGTTCTTTCCCACTCTTTCTATAAGACATTCTTAATTTTTGAAAATAAAGCTGCACTGTCAACATGGAAAAGGCTGTAGAAAGTACTAACTCCTCCACTTTTGATACCTGCCAAATCCCTCTCTTTTAATGTGCCCTGACCGGAATGCCTGAGACTCCAAATGTTTTCATCTGTCTTGCTCCAGTTTGTTCCTTCCTGAAAACACCATGTGTTAAATATGGAATACCTGCAGATGCTATATGTAACTTTTCCTGGGATATACATAATTCCATCTATTGTATTGATATCAGTTCAAATTATATTAAATATGTTGATGCCAAAAGCACTAGTGTATGCACAAAACTGTATTCAAACAATTTGTGAAAGACTGTGGCTTCTGAAATGAATGGTCAAGTGTAGTTGTCTTTTCTGATGATACTTGTGATGGTGAAGTGATCAGTTTCAAGGTGTATACAGAGATACAATCTTCTAATTTAAAATTGCCAAAAAGATGCCAAATCTCCAAATTGCTGTTGCCAGTAATAGACAAATGGCCTTAAATTATGCCAAATAAAAGGTTCCTTGATCATGGCTCTTCCCCTCTTTTTTCTTCTGTCAAGAATGAAATATTTCTGGTGGCTTCAATTTAAAGAGAAACAGCTAACCAATATCAGGCAGGCTAGTTTAAAAGCTTCTCATTACATGTAAACAGCTGAATTATTTCCAGCAGTTTCACAAGCACAAGTGCTTCCTTCCTGCTTTGTACAACTACAAAATACCAAAGTCTGTGAAGGATGGTAATTCACTTCTGACAAGGTCATGGGATAATCATGGCTTTAAGAAATAACTTTTTGTCAAAAGGCATGGCACTATGATCCCTCTGCAGAGGGAGAAATCTTTCCCTAGCACAGACTTCATGCCAGTAAAAACAGCTCCATATGACTCTGGCCCTGGGGTAACTAAGTTTTTCCATCTAAGTAGGACAGACAGAAAGACTCGAGCACTTCTCACCCCCTCTGGTTTTAGTGATCTCTTTTGAATGAACAAATGATGGCCAAGTAGATAACTTCTGAGTAATCTTCCCTGGGGACACCCTGTGTACCAGGTAAGGTAAACCGGCAAAATCCAAAAGGGACTTTTGCAAGAGATATGTTGCCATTAATTTTTACTCCTGTGGAACGTGTGGCTGACATGATGAAATACTCCAGAGGCTAGCCCTGAAAAAGCAATCGTTCTAAATGCTTCTTTGGAAAGATCCTTAGGAAATGAACAGTCAATAGGGATGTGTTTAGGGATGGCTTAGCCTCTGTAGCCTTTTCCTTTTTCACTTTAAGATGACATTATAAGACTCTTCATCCTCAATTGTTAAACTCCCTATGAAAACTCGTATAGTTTTTCTACCTATGTACTTCCAAATATTTTTGCTGCTGAAGCTGTTGATGTCATATTTGATATCTTAAAATTAATAAGAAATCCCAGATAACTGATAAAGCTGCTTTGGTGTGCAGTATGAAAGACACAGACACTTGATCTTTCATGGCATGCCAGCCATGCAGTTGGCAATCTTCCAGTCTAATTTCCTGTTAGATTTCCAATTAAATCTGTCATAAAGGAAGGCAATATAAACCAGGGCAAGGCTGCCATTTTTTAATCTAACTCTATTTTGAACACTTTTTGTGTGAACAGAAATCAATAATGAAAGTTCATCAGTAGCATCTGTATCACAAGAAAGCATACCTCTACAAAGATTTGTGTAGCTTGTCAGTGCAGTCACACAGAACTAGGTAGCAATAATATTCATGACAATATTTAACACATTATGTTAGCTTGATCATATGCATTTCAGGTGTCATCCTACCTTGAACTTGACTTATTCATACCATATTAGATGGGATAACTAGGCAATCCAGATGCTCGAAGACAGACTGTTGGTGACATCACCTTCACCTGAGCTCTTAATGAACCACTAATCTAATACAGTAGCAGGTGAAAATGTCACAGTAAAGTGTAATTCATCAAATGTGATTAAAACAAAGCCATAGATATTGCTGACACTTCTAGAAATAACAGAAAAAACCCATAGAACACTTCCTGGCAGAGCACAGTCTGGTAGACACATGGACAGGTTAGCTGCAGTAACTCATATTGCTAAAATATTTCTCAAAAAGGCAGGCACCAAGATACACACTTCTATGCAATGTCTTCTATAACATATTTGTTATCCCTAGAAAGATTAAATCTTTACTAAGGACCTGCTAACAACCCTTGAACCTTTTTTTAATTAATAATTGTGTGCTTTTTGACATTAGTGTGATTTTGTGACATTTAATGTTCACTAAAATCAGAGAGGACAAGCATTTTTAAATTCCCATCCAAGAGATTCAAGTCAGAGGAATATCAAATACACTTAACAGCATTGCAAGCCACTAACCACACCTTTACAATTGGATAATGCAGCTGGCTTTAGCCTCTTAGAAGGAACATGTGAGACAACAATCAAATTTCTAGGACATGCATAATGGATGAATCCATCAAATGATTGCATGCAAAGGCAGTGATTTGAAAAGCAACAGTTGTGAGAAAAATGTCAAAGGTCTAACTTGTCCTATTTTGCATGAACTCTTAGCACTATTCACTAATGTTGGCAGAAAAGGTTTGGTTCTAATCTAGGGCTACACCTCTGCTGCCAAAAATTCAAAGGCTGTCTCTTAAGCTGGCTCGATAGAGTTTGACCATTACTCACATGATCCTTCCTTTCCAGAGACTACTGGATGACTGATACTTTACTTTGTATTGGTTTAGAAGTATAAAAAAAAAAATTACAAGTCCACCAAGAAAGCAACATCTATTGTACAAGTTTTCTTCCACTTTTAAAACTGATTATTACCTACATTTCACTAGTCTGTATCTAACTATGCAACATTTTCTACTTCATTTGAAGTTAAATATTGACTGTGCAGTCAATACTTGACCCCAGTGTATGTGCTTTAAACAGGAGGACGTAAAATCCAAGAAATGTAATTTTTGTCAATGCTCCATTTTGCTTATCCCAGAAAAGCAGAATGTGACACACTAGAAGCTGGCATGCTCCTACAGCTTGTTTGAAACTGGGATTCTGCCTGAGATGTTTTCAAGTCTGTTCAGGCTAGCTATTTACTTACAGGTGACATCAGAAACCTGCTCAATTTGACAGTATCTTGGTCAGATATATGTTTGGTTCAGCAAACATTTGTAACGTGTGACCCTTCCCAGCACACATCTTTCTTCCCACCTGGTATTCCCTAAGAAAACAGAAGAGAACCTAAGTATCCAGCTAAAGAGCAAGCTGATGTAGGGGACACTGTATCTCCTGTGACAAATAATCTCTCTACTGATGACTCCTGGCTGAGTTTTCATTTACTAAACCCTATCACACTGAAATCTTCAGCATCAAATGTACCAGCTGGCTCTGGCTGCTCTGCCTCCTGCAGTCAGCACTGCAGGAGCTGTGCTGCCAGAAACACGGACACCTGACACATCTGATGCCCTGAAAACACTGCATAATGGGATCACTGTGTAGGTGCTACCTGAGCACTACTGCAGCTGCATCTCTGCTTCTGGATGGGTTTCTCATAAACTCAGGAGCCCCCATAGACAATTTGAGATAAACAGGTCTGAGTAAGTCTTCTATGGACACAGGTATAGAAGTGAGAGAAAACTGGGGAAAAATAACACACACATATTTATTCAGGCTCAAGAAGATTGCCCAAAAATACTGTATGAAGAGAGCTCTGCAAAAGTAGAGGGAGTCAGACCTTGTATCTTGAAAATTATGACTGAAGAGTGTTCATTCTTCTGGGTCTTTCTGGGGGCAGTTTGTTTTGTTTTATTCTGCAATGCTTTTACCCTGATTCAGTATCTCTAATTTTGGGTCAGCATCTGTTGTAGTTCACGTGTCAGATGTCTCAAATGCCATCTGAGGTCAATTATTGTTAGCCCACTATTAAAACCCTTCACTTTCCCCCTGCTCCATTACTAACTGGTGGGAGAACTGCCAGTTACCCCTGTCCACAATGCTCAAGGTGCTGGCATTGGTTCCACCCACAGAAATGATCCTGGTCCTCAGCAAGAGACCAGAGCTCTGAACCCCACCCGATGGAAGAAAAAATGCCTGTCCTGAGAGAGGAACACCTTGACATCCTTGTGGTATGGGGCCTGTGTCTAGAGAGGATGTCCTTGGAAGAGCATTAGGACTGACCTGAAAATGAGAGCAGAAATTCTTCTGCTGCTTGCTGCTTTTTAATTCACAATGCAGGGAAAGTGTCACATTATATCTATAAAAGAAATTAGTGTACGAAACAACATCAATCCAATTTACTCTGCCTGCTTAAGTAATGAGAATGTGGCCTAGAAGAAGAAAGCTCATATACCCTGTGAAACAACATGCCATGAAAACTAGAATGCCATGGGTTGCAACTTTTTCCCCATTCACCTTCCTGAGTAGCAAAGAAAAGCAAGAACGAACATTTTTGCAGGTTCTTACTCTAACAGAAATGCCTGTTACTCTGTGACCATGATCAGGATCTCAGTTTTACTTGTTGACACTAGCCACTTGCTATCCAATGAACTGTGTGTGCCTGAAAGAAGTTTAAATAAATACCCTAAATCAAAAATAACATGGTTCTAGAGCACTTGCAGCTTTCACTTGACCTGGGATGCATCAGGGAACTGCAGCTTTAAATAGGCACAGCCAGGAGGTGCAGGAATAACTAGAGCAGCCGTGGCAACAGTCACCTCAGTGAAAATGGAAAACCCTTCCCACTGCAAAAATTAAGGCACAGGAGGACATTAAGGGAGCTGGAGGAGCAGCTATGGCACACTGCCCTAGGGTACCTACTGCCTGTGTGTAGATTCATGAACAACACATTACAGCACAATGAGGCAGAGAATAATACACAAACCATAGGACCACAGGAAAGAAACCAGACTCTGAAGCCAGAAGTGGCTCATTTCAAATTACATTTGACAAAGTTCCGGAATATTTATGACAGGGAGCAGTCTTGGAGAGGTGAATCAGCTGCTGCAGATGGTTGCCTCCCTGTGGGATGTGGAGAACACTGATCCTGAAGCCAAGAGAGCTATGAGCCATCACAGTGGGAAGCCCTTCAGGACACACACACCCTTGTGTGGAACAGGGATGCCTGACACCAGCATGAAGGAGACCTAAACCACTGCCATTTCCACTGATGTCTGCAGAGAAACATGACTCCTGAGGTAAGACCGTAAGCTTTAACTTTTCCTGGCCTTTTTTAGGCAAGCAGTGCTTCCAGGGGAACAGGACAAAAGCAACATCAGAGATATTCCTCTGCATTGTGACTTTCCTGGTATCCTCTGACTGATGCTAATCAATTGTCCAAAATGTATTCAAGGGGAAACATGCAAGGGAATGCTTTGTTCCCAAAGCAGTGTGCAAGCTTTCCATTCAGATTTCCCTGGAGCTAATCCGCAAAGGTGAGAAGCATTTGGGATTACGTTGCATAAGCATGGCAAACTCTGGGCTGGGGTTATTTGTCTTCAGATCTTCTTCATGCCCAAGACTCATTCTCCTCTCAAAAGATGTTTTTGTTTCTAAGTCTAGGAGTACAGACAAATAAAACAGAGACATAAATTGATACATAGAAAACTAGGAGATGGTTGGTTCCCTGTCTCTTTAGAATGCCCAGTGGAATAGCTATCAGTTCTTCACCAAATTCCACTTTGATTATTGTAAGTGCTAGAAAACATTGGGGAGGATACAAATGCGTATCATATGGATCTACACACAAAGAATATTTGCCTTAATCACAAGTGATACAGTATCTACAGCAGTGTTCCCTCTTTTGTTTTTAATTTCCCACAGAAATACGCTCTGTTCTCTTCTGCACATTATATCCCCAAAGTAAAAAGTAAGCTGATTAACTATCAGTTGCACATTTCATAAAATCACTTTTTCTCATGTTTATAAATTACATTTCTGCAAAGATTGTTATAAGACTTGTTTGTATGCACACAGTAAATCTAATCAACACAGGTCAGTCTGCACCTGTCAGTCTCTCACAACTCTGGCATATTGCCTTTTTATTAGCACTAACTTAGTCTTTGCTGAAATACTGCTCACAGCTCTCTCATCCTGAAATGGAGAGTGCCATTTTCTCCATGATTACACCTCACTAGGCTCCAAAGTGTATGGACAGGTTCAGGTTAGAAGGGGCCCTGGAGGCCAGCTTAGATCGCTGCCCCAGGCTGAACATCTGGGAGATGTTGTGGAGACCCCTCACCTCCCCTAAACAACCACCTGAGAGGTCACTCTCATCCTGAACTTTATTATGTCACCAAAACTGGCATATGAAGATGCACATCTGCCTCCCTTGCACATTAAAGCTTGCTAGCATCAGCCTAACTCCACGTGTTCCTGCCTTTTCCTGAAAGATCTTTTGTTTCATCATTCAGTGCCACTTCTCCTCACTTTCACCAAAGATCTTGTCCTCCCCATTAACTCACCTATGTTTTTACTTCATGGTAAGAAATTATCTAGCTCCACTTGTCTTCTAATTTTCACCCCTCCTGTTCAGTATTTTTCAGTAATTTGGATGCTGTGTGTTTCTTTCGCATTTCTATGTTCATGCCTTGCAAATGAAGCCAGGTCTCTGCTTTCACATAAGCAGCTTTCTTAAGTCATATTTTTTCACATAAGGTCACCTGATACTCACAATTACAAGATCCTGTATGTAGTGTAAATCCATTTTTTTCCCTTAAAAAAATACTCTTATAGAAGAAAAAAATAAATCCAAGCAAGTGCTTCAACATTCCTACAAAAATACTTGTGCCAGCTGAAGGATTATGGAAAATTAATGACATTTGTCCCTGGCCTTGTAGATTTTTTAAAACCTTTTCCTTAAATTTTTCAAGTTATAAAAAATTGTGATACATAAAGCATTTGGTGAAAATTTCTGAAATTTGCAGAAGCTATTAAAAATGCTTTTAAACCAGACCAGAACTTGCCAAGCACCTCCAAAATATGAGTTGCACAGATTCAGTAAAACTTGTTAACTACTTTAACTGCACAGAAATCTTGCTTATGTTTCAGCTGTGCTGTGTGCTCCCAGGCATTAAGCTTAGAGCAGTGAAGGTCAAGCATCAACACACAGCAGAGACCACACAGGTTCAAGTCCTTAAGGAACCAAGAGACAAGAACACTACCTATATTTACTCAAAACAAAGGGCAAAGTATTTCTCTTGTCACAAGTAAGTGTACCTCACAAACTCAAACTCCTCTGCTGTCAGTGGAGCCAGGCAAAATCTGTAAAGCAACTGAGTTTCTGCTATTTAATGAATATTTCTTGCACATGATGAAAGGCTAAAGCAAACGAAAGCAAGTCTGCAGGCTTTTTCATTCAGCACGCGTAAACGTTCTCTCTCTCACTGCAGACAGGAGAGGTAAAGTGCCTGCTGAGCAAATGCATTAAATTCTTCACTTGTCCAATGATTGGGCTTGGGAAGAAGCCTAAGTACCTCACTATGTCAAAAAACCCTGAACAATCTATAAAATACATGTCAAAGCTACTGGGATTACAAAAAATACACATAACCATCGAACAAGGCTTCTGTGCCTGACTTTGGAAGCTGCAGCTTGACCAGCTGTCCCCAAGTACAGCCCCACCTTTGCACGTACTTAGTGCACCATGCAATTATCTGCTGTCCATTAGCTTACTCTTGAAGCATTTATCTGCCCATGTGGCCCAGCATGGACCTGCTACTTACATTCCAGAACTTTGCCCATCTTCAGCCAAGCAGAACATATTTGAGGTGTGATATTTTCCTCAGCTGTTGTGTCGGGAGCAGGGAGCACGGCTGGTTAAGGGCTGTCATTAAGCAGCTGTTCCCTCCAGCACGCTGCCGGCTGGGCACGGCGCAGTTTGGGCTACACAAAGCTGAGTTTGTTAGGTGTGAGTGCCTGTGACTGCAAGTGTAGAGCTGCCAGAATAGCTCATGTCTTAATTGCTTAGAAGCGACAAATAGAAGGCACCCAGATCAACAGTCTAAATACAAACTTGGTGTTTCCTCTGCTGGAAACACCCATCATAAATAAAGTCTACAACAGTAGGAAAACCTTTCATTTTTATCTGTTTTTTTTTTCTCTTCCATCCTTATTTTTTGTAGCAGCTTTATTAGGATAAGATTAAAGTTACTCAGTGGACTTGAAAACAAACTGTGGATAGTGGCTGTGGTTCCATTTCTCTAAAGCTAACACAAAACACATTTAAAGTATTTCCAGTTCTTACAGAACTTTCTGATACTTCAGTATCTGCAGAAAGTGACAGTCTCACTAAACCAGTAATTCTGCCTCTAGAATTTAACCTAATGTATCTGTTTAAAATAAATGGAAAGAAGGTAAATAAGTAAATGGTAAAGACATGGGATGGAGGAAGACAGAAAGGAGAAGAGGTAGTCTTTCGCCAAAGTAAAATTTTCCCTCAGAAAATCTAGCCTTCTCTGTCCTCAACCTAAGTTTTGAGAACCTTGGACTCCCTAGTTCCTGCAGGTGTTGTTGACAGGATTGCTTAACATTTCCTTTTAAAAATAGCTCTGCTGGTTCTCTCAGTATCCAATGATACAAAGTCAACAAGTCAACCCACAATGAAATTACTACACGTACCTTCTTCCAGACAGTGGCATATGGAGCACAAAGAAATTTCTCTAGAAATCATGCACTCTTTTTTAAACACCCTGTCTTTCACAAGGGGAAGCACAGTAATATTTCTACATGAGCAAGGCTGAAATACCCTTCTGACCTAGAAGAGTGGGATGCCATGGGAGAACCTGATTACTGCTGCTTATGTTATCTCATGGCAGCTGGGAGCCAAATTGCTGCTCTTATAATAAATGGCTTCCTATGACAATGAAAATAAGGTGAAATACCAGTTCATTTGAAATGCAATCAAGCTAGATATGCTCTGTCCTTACTGGATTCAATGAAAAAGGGGAGACATGCAAAATGTATCAATGCTTCAAACTTTTCCTCTGTACCTCTTGGTAACACGTAAGTTTATAGAGGGAGTCAAAAAAGCATTCTTTCTGAACATACTGGCACACACAGACCACAAAGACAGGGATCCACTTGAGTAATCTTCAAATGCCTGGCAATAATGCATTGCCTAATACCTTCAGCAAATCCCTGGCTAGTGCTGCTACTCAGAATCCCTTAAGCAGTACCTAGGCAGTCTTCTCCACAGAGAGCCTTCCAAGCACCTGTGAAGTTCTAGCAAGTCTTGTGACTTTGATTTCTTTGTCTCTAGCAGGGGTGAGTCTTAATCAGAAGTGCAGTCACAAGTCAATTAGTGAGTGTTCTTGATTATGCCAAATATATGTTGCAGTTCGATGCTTAATCTAATTTCAAAGGTGTCTACTCCTGTGTTCACAAAACATAAAATAAAAAAATAAATGAAAAAAAATTTTAAAAAAACATCTTCCAGCTAAAGAGGTTACCAGACACACTATGGATGGCTTCCTTCACTGAGCAACTGCTAATGTTGCCACAGTAATTCTTAAATTGGGTTTTGCTAACAGCATTTCTACAGACTCCTTCAGCAGCAGAATACTCGCCACCTGACACCCGACAAACTCAATCATCTCTTAGCCACCAAACTTAACTCCAAGCTTAAAACTATCTTTACTGACATCCTTTCTCATTCTTCTATTCCTGATGCAGTGATCCCTTCCTGCTGAAAGTGATTCTTTCAATTGCAATGAACATTTTTCCACCACCCTACTCCCTTTAACTCCTCAACTTGAATTGCACAGGTGAAACTTACTAACTCATTTTCATTTGTTTTATATCGGCACAAGAGTCTGACTTTTCAAGTTCAGAAAAAACACTCAGGGATTCTCAAAGCTCAAGTGAAACTGATCTTGGTACATCATAGTGCAACAAGTAATTTTGCCTAACAGGTTCTCTGTCTGAATCACTGGTTTTAAATAATGGGTGTCTTTACTGAGGGATTTCAATAGTGGTAGGAAATGCAGTGAAGATAGATTATCTACCATGCTTTCACAGTACTACTCTACATTGTGCTGAGGTTTCATCAGGAGAACAGCCTTCCATCACAGTCCCCCTGGCCCCCAGACCAGCCTTGTTCTACTTTCTGAGTAATTTACCCCTCTATTTCCACAAAGTCAAATGAGATGCAATCTCTTTTCTATCTTCTCCATACATGAGGTTTTTTTGTCCTCTTGCTGATGAGCAGGGAAGTACAGAGGATGTAAAACATTAATTCAGAACAGCTATAATTAATCTCTGAGTTGCTCCAATTCAAAATACAAAATTGGCTTCAGATGGGCATCCTGCCAAGATTCTTAGGCAGGGAGAGGGAGCCAAGTGTCACACTACTGCCATTATGGGGGTTGAAAAATTGAGCTGGTTTGCTCTGATAGCGTAGCACAGCCTGTAGCCTGAGTGCATACTTCACTACATTTCTCTGTCTACAAGAAAAACAGGTTACAATTTATCCTTTGCTGAATCTTCAATACCAAAGGACAAAATAGACTGGCTTGCTTAGTCAAGGCCTACAGGGAAGTTGGGCAAAAGCATTAAGTGCTCCCAAAACAGCTTCTAAAATGTGATGATGCCAAGGCCACCAACTTGCATTGCAGTGACATATACCCTAGGGGTAAATATAATGCTGAAGCTCTTGTGTAATACCAGAATGCAAACACTGCAGACATGTGAATGAAGCCAACAGCACACAGTGATCCAAACAGAACTCTGCTTTTCTATTTGCATGGTAGAAAAACTGAAATTAGGGTATGCACAGCCACTGATGGAACACTTCTCAGACTGAAGTGCCAGGAAGGCACTAAGACTACCAAATCTTCAGGTGCAGGTCAGGAACAAATTAGCCCACGCTGATCTTGACAAATAAATTCTTTCTGACATCAGGAAAATGAGGTCCTAAAACAGACTTTGCAGATTTGTAATGGGAGCAAGCATCTGAAATATTTTGAAACAGTCAATGCTGGTTGTGTCTTACAACAAAAACTGGAAGGCACACTTGCAAAGAAAATGAAAATTTATTTGAGATAATGCCACATGATGGTATTAATTATTACTCTCTTTGGTTTCTTGCTGATAATCTAGTATGTTTGTCCTGAGCAGCCTAGAAGAAACTTGCTCATAGTAGTTGCAGGTCCCAAAGGAAAATTTATAACTGGAACTTAAATGAGGTTATAGTCTGCTAGAATTCAAGAAATTATCTAGCTTAGGAACTGCAGTTTAAGAGCTGTAGAAGTATTATCCTCCAAAGGACTGTCATTTGGCAACTGTGATCCTAAAGACGTGGATCTTCAAAACCAGCCAACTACAACTGTAAAAGCATTGTTTTCTATGCCAGGTATTTATAGACTTTACCAATGCTGCACAGCATACGTATTTTCTAAGCTCTCTGTTTGGAATTCTTTGGTCCAAAGAGTCAAAACCATGACTATGACAAGAATAAAGTGAATGCAGGTGTCATGACACCTCTCTTGAATAGTCTAACTTGAGAATCAGACGATCCAAAAAATAGACTTTCTTTCAGACCGCTCCAGATTTACTGCAGGACTCTTAACCCCAGTGAGCTCTGGGCCCCAACCCCCAGGAACATGCCTGTTGCTGGTGGATAACCTACAAAACCCAGCAGATTTGTCCCTGGTGGATTGACCTAACAGCAGCTTCAGCCTTCTTGAGGTCATCATGCACTTTTTATAAAGAGTAGTAAACGGCATCACACAAAACAGCTTCTCACTGCTGCCCACTGTCAGATGTTTTAGACCTTTACACTTTTCTTACCTTCCTCATCCTCGGATGCATCCCTGGCAGCTCTCTCTCTCAGGCATGGGGCAGGTCTATACACATCTCCCTGTCTACCATCTGAACCAGAACCTGGTGGGCTCCAGCTGTCCTCACATGTTGGGTCTCATCACAGATATCTGAACTGGCTTTAACAGCCTGGCAAATTGCCTCCCACCCTGCCATGAGGTAAGACCAAATTGCCTTAAAGATAAGGACTGTATTCATAAACTTAGAAGTAGAGGCAATTACTGTATATCTTTGTGCATACTTCACTGTCTATGAGGCGACTCCCTAACAAATACTGTGTTCTCTTTTTGGAAGACATGACTTTATGTTTCAACTTCCTTTTATAAGTGTTTGATATTGGAGAAAATCCTTTGTGGAGATTACAAGGGAGCAGAACTGTTGTCATCACTGCAAATTTAAGCAACAGTGTGACTGACTTCTCAACTCCAGGAAGGAGTGCCAAAAACCTTATTTTATAGTAGGAACTGAGATGCAATAATTCTGTAACTCAAGAATCTCTTCAACAAATACCGTTCAAATCTGGATGAAGAATTTAATTTCTTTTGTTAGCTATATGACTTATTAAACTTTAAACAAAATACCAGCCCACTCAACTACATAATCAAATACTAGAACTTTTTTTTTTTTTTTTCAGTCTGTAATACATCTGCTGCTGTTGATCAGAAGACTTTAAGTAAAATAAGGTATTTCTTTCTATTACAGAGCTTTCATGATGCCTTTCTCCCAGGAGTCTCTCTTGATTCGTTTTCATAAAGATGCCTTTGAGGAAGCAGATGCTTGTCACAGTGGTATCTAGTGGATTAACCCTTTTCTCCTTGAAACTGGTGGGATTTATAACCAGGGAGCCTTGAATTATAGGCATTGTAAAATTAAAAGACAATTCTACTCTGAAGCTCTGTTGCATGCTTATCTTGAAACCCAAACAACATAGGACAAAGAATAGTTTGAAATTCTTTCAGTCATGGCATTTATTTCACCCCCAGTATGGGGATCAACTCTTGAGCCCCACCTTGGGCTATCACAACTGTGCTCCCCCTTGGCTCTCAGACTCTGGACAAAGATTTACAGCACTAATGGATGTACTGTCAACAGCAGTAAACCCCAACATTTTCTGCTAAACCCCATCTGGCTGTGGCAGGATGAAGTGGCACACTCCTCATGCTTGTGTCACGAGACTTGCAGTGCAAACACAGCCTAGACCAGGCACTCCAGTGACAGACAACCCCTCCTAACCAGAGACCTGGTGGAGGGACAGCCTTTCATGGAAACTGGCAGTGGACCTGAGGGCACAGGAAGGTACACTCCCAGCCTGCTGACTTACTGCAGCAGTCAGCATTAATTTCTTGGGAAAGGGAAGCAATAGGGGAGTTACTCAGCCAGGCCTGTCCCTGCTGCCTGCACTGGGAAAGCACTCTTGCAGCCAGCATCAGAACAGCTGCCAACATCTCTGGGAAAGAAACAAGGGTTATAAAGCACAAAATAAAGAGAAAAGCCTCTGAAAAAGGCCATTGTATTTTTCAGTTTGAATTTTTTAAGAGCCACAGGCCCTTTTAAGATGGGGCTTCTAGCAGTACTGTGATAATATAAACTTTTTCCAAACTCATGTTTCATGAATGGTAAGCAAATGTACTTAAAGTTTATTATATGCAAGTGGTAGGACCTGATCCAGTAGACTCTGAAATCACTGTAAATCAGAAAGTGCTTTTTCCTTGAGGAATCGCTTTCTTTGAGTGCTTTTGCTCTTCCAGGTGTATTACCAGAAGACATGGAAGGGTGCAGTGACTATCAAGACTCTTCCTCTCATTTTGTCCACCTTCACAAACTTAAACAGGTGAAATTATACCAGCTATGGAAAGAAGGTATGGTACAGTTCTACATGAAGGGATGCAACGAAGCTTGGCTTTGTTGAATTTAATATTGCTTTTACTATTCCAAAGACAGTATCTTCTGAAGGGTGCTAACAACCCTCAACCCTGCTACCTGTGGTCATGACAGAAGTCTTGTTTAGTACAATTTGGACATGTTTCTCTTACAGCTGCTAGGTGAAACAGTCTTGAAGTTTCAGTCAAGCAATACTTCTTGCTCTCCATCCTACGATGGATATTTCAGGGCACAACTGTGCTGTAACCTTCCATGCAAGTTTACATTCCAGGGCAGTGTTTATTTGCAGTATTTCACAGTTTACACTGTGCTATGATGAGAGAATTGTATAAACTACATTTATTTATCTGCTTGTTTATTTAATTTTTAAAGTATTGGTTCAGACTAGGACTACTGTTCTTCTCTAGGGTCTGGGAGAACTGAAGTACCTTAAAGCACCCATGAGTTCAAAAAGGTTTTGTACTGTATGACTGCAACATATGAAGCAAGCCAAAGTACCACAGCTGCAATGAAGGGCTGCACAGAGGCTGGTGGGTGACCCACTGTCCCTGTGACCCTGGAAGCCCTTGCCCAGGGCCTTTCCAGGATTCTGATTTCAGGCTGCCTACAGCAAACTAATAAACTGCAAAGCAAGCCTACAGTGGACCTTGACCAAAATATCAAAACCTGCTCCTAAATAACCTGATGTTATTATCACACATTTGTTGGTTGTTTCAGTGCCAGCATTCCGTTATGCCATAGATCAAGGTTTCCTTCAGGACAAAGTAGCTGTGAATAAACAGATTCTGAAAGAGTAAAGTGAAATCCAGGTCAGAGAAAGAAGAGATATTCTGTTTTGAAGCATTATGCACAGTCTAAATTCTTATGCTTCACAACATTTAAAATATTTTTGGACACTAAAGTGTGTTGACTTGGTGATAAGTCAGTGAATTCTTTGGGATGCTTGGCACTGTGAATTTGGCATACTTACCAAACTTGCCTGTGACAGAGAGGAGCAATTTTTTGGTAGGAGGAAGACAGCAAACCATACAGAAATACACAGGCAGTTGTGCCTGCGATGGGAGATGTGGAACAGCAGGAGAGGCCAGGTTTGAAAGATGCTGTGAGAAAAGGTTCACCAGACTTAGAGAGGAAGCAACTTGAAGATGTCAAACCAAAAAAGAGTTGCAAGGTGTGGCACATCATCTTTCTCTTTTCCATTATGACAAACATCTCTACTTGTGCATCTCCTCTAAGAGTATTAACAACAGAGGAGATTGTGAAATCACCTGGGAGACACAGAGCTGTAAGCCTATTGAAGATGGTCTTTTGATAAGCCTATTTGGCTGTACACACACATTTTATTTTCAAGGCAATGGTGGATCTCATGGTGGAATGCTACCAAGTCAGTGGGAAGCTGGACTTGGGTTTCAGCTCACAAAAAATCCCAGTCTGCTGCAGATGCCTTTGCACGGTTCTGTGGGAGTACTGCTGGCACTGCTACTCCAGTGCATTCTGACCACATTACGTACCTTGCCCTCATCAAGTAAACAACCAAACTTGCATACTGCAGCAGTGAAAACAAACAAAAAAACAAAATACAAAAGAAGAAAGGAAGTCTTCAAGCGGTGCTTACATAGGAGAGAAAGTAATGATGAATGCTTCAAAAAACATCCAATGAAGTAGAATATTCTCCTCCTTCTATTATTACTTGAAATGGTTCAAACTGGAATAAACATTATTGCAAAATCAAAAGAATACTTCCCACTCTATTTTCAGCAAATGCAACAACAGTGAACACAAGCAAAGCTGAGGACTGAAGCCATACTCAGTAAGCTCTATGCAGGCTCCAAACAACAGCTAGACAGTCTTACACTGCAAACCTTTGAAAGAAGCAGTGCATGAAATTGCAGGGGGTTTAATTAATTTGTCATGCTGATGTTTGTACAACCTGATTAGGTAACAGCATCTGATATAGTATCACATAGGAGAGGATTCATCAGACTGAATAATTACATAGATTAGAAGAGGACCTCTGAAATGCTTATGGGGCTGGCTCAAAGAGAAATGCAATCAGCAGTGCTGAAAGGAGATGCACAGGCCTCAAAGGAATTTACCGGTGGGGCACTGAAGATCAAGCTGATATGCTTTAGCATTTTCATTAATTTTCCTTTACCACATCACAAACACTGAGAATATGCAGATTATTTATGCTAAGGATGCAAATCTAGTAAGCACCACAGGCACAGATAGCTTTGAGACTTGTGTAATAAAAAGTTGAAAATGCCAAGCCAAATACTGGAGACTAATAACAAAAATTTCTGGCGCAAGCCAGGAACTTGTCAGTTAGACTAGGTGTACAAACACACTGCCAAATGACTGACTGGCAAGGTGATGCAGACATGGAAAAAGGCAAATGCATTTGGAGAACTGGTGAGGCATTTCTGGTACACACTGAGAAATATTTTTCTTGTTTCTTCTCCACAGGATCAAGGAGGCTTTCAGGGCATCCCCAATTCAGTGGAAAATTGATCCAGGGCTACAGAGGAACCTGATCAAGTGAGTGGAAACCAGAAGAGGTTGTTTTCCATAGCAAAGGGAAGGCTGAGAGGCTGCTCTGTTTCAACATAACCATGATGGAAAAAACAGAGAAGAAGTGTCATTTAATTCAGAAAACAGTGCTGGCCTTAGAACAAATGGGTATAAACAGGGCTTGAATACAATCTGGAAGAAGATTAGAAGATGGGTCTCCAACAGCTGAAACAGAAAACTGCTTTCCTTTCAAAGGTAACAAGAGCAAAAAGATACGTGGCATGACCCCTTTCAGCAATATATGCATCTTGTGCACTTGAAGGTAGGGAAACACAGCCTGGAAAACAAAGGAGTGCCTACATATTATTATTATACATATTATTATCACAGGTACTAATGTCGCTTGGATTGCTTGTCCCATTTCACCCCCTATTTCAGAACGACATGCACCATGAGGATGAGAAAACACCCCCAAAACCAGATTTTAAACAAGGAAGTTTCACCTCCTTTTGCAGGGGATGCTCCAAAGGACATCAGCAGAGGGCTCTGGTTTAAGTCCTCCAGGTTTAAGTCCTCCAGGTCACATCTCAGAGGTGTTTTCCCTTAGGTCTCCAGCTGTTTTCTAACACCAAACAGCTGGCCAGTATGCTTCAGTGCTGCTGAAAGCCTGGTATGTGTGTGCAACAGCTCCGTTACGGTAAATGCAGGTTTTGGATCTGGTTGTTGGGTTTTTTTTATATTCCAGGTTTTTTCATCCCACACTGTGGTTAAAGCTTCTTCTTTGCCTCCCCATGTCCCCTTTCTCTAACAAGTAACAGGGCAGATATACAGTCTTTCACAAAAGCCTGTAAGAGAGGGATTGGTCAAACCCTATTACTCCTACTCCCCTGTGCTCTCAACCACCACAGCACCCAACTCTTCTTTCTCTGCACTGATATTGCACCAGCCAGAACCATTCAATATTATTATGCTTGCAGGTCTTTTTTTTTTTTTTTTCTTTTAATCATGCTGCCTTCACCTTTTATAAGCCATGCCCAAGTTATTTCCTTTATCATCAATTAAACCAATATTTTATCACTGTCTTACTTGACTAGATGTGCGAAGAGAACAGATAAATATATATTAAAAGATACAATGAAGATAACTGTATGTGCACTGCAAGTCAAGATAATGAGAAATTTGGTTGTTTTTTTAACATGAGCTATCTTGAAAACTTTGCATTTAATAAAGTGCTTAGGCTTGTAAGGGTGCAGTCTGAAGATTGCTGAGTGTGCAACAGGATGTGTTCTTTTCCACCTGCTTAAACCTCAGAAAGATAGTGAAAGGCACGAGAACTCCTATACCAGCTAGGCGTAGGAGCTAGCTGCTGTGCCTCCACATGGTTTGAGCCTTGCTCAAAAGCTTGGCTAGGAATGAAGAAGACCCTAATTAGTTTGATACCTCAGTCCACTAGAAAGAAAGACTTATTTTATGTAGCAGCATCCCCTTTTGTTTTTCATTACTCAGTTTTGCTTGACTTTAGTTTGCGTTGCACTTTTTGATCTTCCAGGGCTACAGAGCCTCACCACATCAGACCACAGTCCCTTCCAATGCATTTACCTGCTCAAAAGTGTTACTTTTAGAAAACGTATATACTGGGATAAACTTAGCCAAAATGCCTGATCATAAAACTGGCTGTATATGGTTTCCACAGCAGCTGCAGATGCTTCAGAGGTGAATCCCAAGCATCCTCTCTGACTCTAGAAAAGCTTCTGTGTGAAAAATGCTGCAGGAAGAGGCTTCAGGAAGAATTCTTCACTGCCTTCTACTTTCTATAGGTATTCATATCTGGATAATCTGAAAAGAAGGAAGATCTCCTCATGAGGTTATAAGATGGAGGAAAACTGAAATGGAAAATGGAATGAATCTTTCTGTTTTGACTTGTGAGTAATAACTGCTGAAGCCAACATTTCCATACAAAATGCTCCACTGGTTTATGTGGCCAGGATGTTTTGCCACCAAAATCTAGGTGGAGTCAATTGAAATCTGTCCTGTGGGTTTTGCGGTACGCTAATATGTTTTCTAAATTTAATATACTCGGGGCAGAAGGTTTGAATTCCTGAAGATAGCAACTCATGTATTTTTTTCCTTTTTCTGCCCTGCCAAATAGACCTAGATGGAAAGGTTTCTTACAGTTTTCTGTTCTTCCTACCACAGACCAGTCAATGAACCAAAGTTTATTCACTTTGCCCCACTGGGAGTGGTGTTCATCTGCATGTCTGAGAGCAAATGACTGCAAAAGTGAGGATAAACATCCTGTAAATGTCTGGAGGAAGAAGTAAATTGGACCCCTTCTGAGTAATTAAAAACTGAGTCTATCACCTCCATTTTTTCAGTCCTTTGAAGAAATATATGTGGTGAGCATTTCAGTGAGGAATCATGAACTTTATTCCCCTGTATTTCCTGCTGAAAAACTCATCAGCACAGGAATAGTTCAAAGAATGGTACTAAAAAGTGACAACAGGAAAGGCAGAGCTATGATTTGTCTGGCAGAGAACTTCCCTATGACTAAGTACTCACAGCACACGAGTGGAAAAATCTGATACTACACTTAAAGGCCAACGGCCATAGTCCAAAAAAACAATCTCTTATAACAAGGAAAAGGTCATCAAGACTAAGATTTCATTTCATCTATCGAAGTGTCTTCAGTTTTTCGTGGGCATGAGGACAGTCATAACTTCAAATGCCAAACCCGAAATTCTGCTACAGCAAATTTGGCAGATAATGAATGAAAACCTACCATTCTACTCCCCAGAGATATAAAGCATAAACAGCTTTAGAAGGTATCTGATAGAAAGGAGTATTCACTCCTTCTGAGTGAAGACAATATAATGTTCAAAGCAGTCACATGGATTCCACAGAGAGAAGTTGCTTTTGCCTTTGGCTAGAGAAATTCAGTGCTTCTTGTGTTCTGCTCAGAGGCAGCACTGTAATGTACTAGAGGCCAAGAGACAAAGGATGGCATTAATTAAAAAAATAATAAAATCCATCCACATGTAAGAAAACACTCACAATTCTCTTATGGATTTTAACAACACTTTCAAATTTGAGAGCCAAACCAGACAGTGGTGATTAAAACCACTACTCTGAAGTTCTATTTAACTAAGGCTGAAATTCAACTAAACTATTTGAGCTGATGTAAAATGGAAAATGAGGTGGTTTGCCTCCTTCCATAGTGAATAGTCCTACCTTTACCGTACTTTTCTGCTAGAGGTTAACCTCTCAAACGTCTCTCCCTTATTTGCCAAAGAAGACCGAGGATACAAACAATTCCCTAGAAAGCTAGTAAATTTTTCCAGATGGATAACAGAAAATAATGTGCATACACCATATAACTCCAACGACCTGGAAGTCAGACCACAGACTTATTTGCAAATCCTGCAGGAATGTTTTCTTCTCATCTCCTTGCTCCTCAAGGACCAGACCTTTCAGGATAGACAGTGCCTCCTCTGTATTTGCTTAGCAGTGCTGCATATATTTAATTTTAATTAAGACATTATGATAACAAAAAATATTGTTTCCAGTCTTTTCTGATGATAGAAAGAGGGAAAATAAACTAAGAGCTGTAATGCACTGACTGAAATTTGGGTGTATACCAGTGATGATCCTTTAACCAGAGATACATCTTTATAGTTTTGTGTGCATCAGAGGTCCTTTTCAAGTGCTACATTTAAAGTAGGTTCAACCCCAATCATGACTTTTCCAGCATACATTATTTCCCTCATCTTGAAACAGGAACTGTAAAAAAATCCCAAAGTGGGACATTATAGCTTTGAAAGGTATTACCAAGAACTTTTTCAAAAGAGCTTATCTACCACTTGTCTACTATCCTCTTCTACAGTGACGTGCAACAGATAACCTGATGCCTCCTTAAGACAGCAGAGAAGGATTGAGGTAATTTTATTTCTCCACTGCTCCATGGTTAAAACAAAGCACAAATAGTTGCTGTGTTTAAAGTTTGCACACTGTGAGGGAGCAGTGTTTGTGGTTTGACCTCAGACCATCAGCTGGGGTCAAGCCCACACAGCCACTGGATCACCCCACCCCACCACTGTGACAGGGGAGAGAATGGGAAGGGTAAAGTGAGAGGACTCAGGGGCTGAGATAAAAACAATTTATTTGCAGAAGCTAAAGACACACACACAAACAAAGCAGAACAAGCAATTCATTCATCACTCTCCATGGGCAGGGTGGTGCTCATCCATCCCCAGGAAATCAGGGCTCCATCATGCATAAAGGTAACTTGGGAAGACAGATGACATCACTCCAAATGTCCTCTCTTCTTCCATTTCTCAGACCTTTGTATGCTGAGCCTGATAGCATTTGGTCTGGAATATCCCCTGTGCCAGCTGTCCTGACTGTGTCCCCTCCCAACTTCTTGTGCACCCCTAGACCCCTGGCTGGTGGGGTAAGGAGTAGAAAAGGACTTAACTCTGGACAAGCACTAGTCAGCAGTAACTAAAATTTCCTAGAAATATCAACATTTTGTGTTTTCAGCACAAATCCAAAACATGGCCCCATACCAGTTACTATGAAGAAATGCAGTTCTATCCCAACCGAAACCAGCACATGCAGATATCAAAACCTTCCATGTAAAGTATTTTAATTGAATTATCAGGCACTCTGTGTCCAATGAAGAAAAGAAAGTACTTGCCAATGAAACTACCCATTTATTCACTCATCATTGTTCTCCTGCACAGCTCTGGAAAAAACAATGGAGGCAGAGAAAGGGGAAAAGAGAACTTCTTTATTGACAATGTCAGCCATACATAGAAGAAATGTTTTTGCCAAGTTTTCTTTCACCTTATCTTTCAAATCCTTCAATAAGGATTGAAAAACTTGCCATGGTCAAATTAAAGAAAAAAAGGCAACAAAGCAGCCCTAGTGCTTTAGAATTCCTGGAGCAGTAAGAAAAAAATCTACATCTAATCTAAGATATCTATTTATTAGCTTAAAAAAATAAAGGTTTGTAATTTTTTAACCCTTTGAAGCACATTTTTTCAATTTTTGAGTCCAGAGGTTTGTCAACTCAGAAAAATCTGAACTAATATTCAAGAATTAGTATGACAAATATAATAAAATTTGATTACACTGGATGTCCTAGAATTTTTTTTTAATTGTTTACTCTGTTGTCAACAAGCTGAAGTATGGCATATGCCTGTATTTATTAATTTAATCAAATTACTTCACTCTATTACTTCTCTGGAGGGCTTAAGCCTAGAGCCAGGATAATTTTAGACCTTCTTACTGTACAAAGACATTTCACTTCTGTATTCCTATTTAACTAAACTGGCTCACGGGTTCTAAGCCAAGTCCTCTCTTTCAATCTGCACATCAAAGGAAAAAGCAAGGCTGTGCTCTGATGGTGTTATTAATTCAGCAACTGGACACAGACATGGAAGGGCACTTTTCTTCTTCACAGCCTTCTCATTCAGATGGCTTCTTACACTGGTTCTCAGACATTTTAGATTTCAAAGCTGTCTAGGAGAGTTTAGGAAATCTGACTTAGAGTGTTTTTAAGCCAACTCTTTTGATGTGCTTCTTAGCAATGTGCTCAGCTTGGATTTCCTAGTAAGAAAATAATTACTTTTTTTCCTTCTGCTTATATCTTAGATGCTTGTTAGAGGCAGATCATTAGTAACTGACTTGGCAGTATCATTGCTTTCAGCTGCTGGCTCACTAGGTGATTCACCTACCTTACTAGAAGCAGCTAAACCCAGATATAATGATGTGATGTTAATTCCCTTCAGCAAGACAGGTAAAATGCAGGTTGAAGGCAGGCAGGTTTGGGGAGTGGCACCTATCCAAACACTGATGCCTTTTCCAGACTTCTTTAAAATGACTGCCTTGGCAGAAGGCAATGCCCTGAGCAATCCCTCCAAAGCTATCGTGCACACTTCCACAAGGGATTGTGCAGCCTATGTCTGTATGGTGGATATAAATTTTCCTCCTGAAAGGAATACATCTTTCACAAGTAAGGGAAAGAGAAGATATGGTTTCTAAATGAATGATTCATTGTTTGAGGGTGCAGCCTTGATTTGTTGGAGTTGCTACGATACCACAGCAGCAATGCCAACTTATCATAGCCCTTAACACTCTATGGAAGCTCAGCAAGCTGAAAAGGCATTGCTGAGAGAAATTATTTATTTTTAAACAGGACATTTGTATTTACCATAAAACTACTTTCAATCTTGCACCTTTCTCCATAGGCTGGCTTCAGATTATGCTTAATTCCTCCCCCACCAGTGGTTCTGGGGGAGTGAAGGGCATGAAAAGGAAGGCAATGTACACTGAGAAAGATGGCAGGATGCCCCAAAATGGCAATTTAAATAACTCTCTTGCTGAGCCTGCCAAAACTTGGGTTTGGGCCTTTTTTTTGATTTAAGGAAAAAAAAATACTGTCAACAACTTTCTGCTGTATTGAAAGCATATGTGGCTTTGCTGATTCATGTTTATCCAGTAAAAGTCTGAAAGCATATAGTGCATATTCTTTGGGAAAAAGCACAAAAGGGCTACGTAAGAATAAAGCCATAATTTCTTGGGAATTCTCGCCTTTAAAGCTATAACTGTAGTAACACCAAACAGTATAAAAACTGCATGTTATCAGGCTGATACCCCAAACCAGGTGTCTGCAGCAGGTTAACAATCCAAAACAGGGAACTGGCACTAACTAAACACCAGAGCCTCTTATACACTACCAAAAGTGATGGGTGAAGATGGGAGCAAGGTTTAAGCCAGGGAGAAAGGAACCTCAGCATACAAATTCGTGATGCAGAAAACTGAGGAAAATGTGGAACCAAATTGCTACTGTTGTTGAAGGAAACTTGGCTCCTACTGCAGAAGAGCCTGTGACTGTCTTAAGAAGAGGAAACACATGTCATGTCCTTCCTATGGGCTGCATGCTTTCAGAGAATGCAAAACAGCAAAAATAATTTAGTAAATACATAATGCCAGCCAGACACTGCAAAAGGATCATGATGATAAAAACATAGCAGCCTCTAGGTAAAGATCACCTAAACACACGTATCTTTTCTGTTGCAAAATGAACTCCATTTTCTGCAAAGAGCTGTAGCACATGTTGCCACCTCTTTTCTTTTGATGCTCTCATTAGTCCTCCTAAATTCAGAAAACAGAGAGTACTACCAAAATAGGAAGTCAGAGAGGACTGTTGATTGCTATTAAATAGTTTTCTGCTCCTATACTTTGTCCCTGCCAAGGCACAAAGTGGAAATAAAACAAACAGGATGGAAATCAAAGTAGGAAAATTGCTTGTAAAGAAGATGCTAGGTGGGGAAATGGATACCCAGCCTCTAATAACAGGAGGAACTCATATGATTTTTAGCTTGCCTTCTTTTTTTTTTTTAGCTTGTAACCCTGAATTTTTTATTTTATTTTCAAAAATTGACTGATTTCTTCAGATTTCATTACTGCACTGGCGTGAGAGTCATCTTTGGGTGGTCCTGAATACATCACGCTTAGACACGTAAGAGCATCACTCTTTCCTGATGAAGTTTGGTAAGTGGTGTTTGCTTTCAAAGTGCTCTCTGACTGACAAGTCCAGCGTTTTTTGCTTTCAGTGCATGCTGAGGAATGACCCAGATTGGTTTTGTAGGACAAAGCTCCATTTTAGCAATATTTTTTCTTAAATAAAATCTTATTCAAAATTGCCATTAAATCTTTCTTCTTCACATCACAATTAAAAAGTCTTACTAAGTTACAGTACTGGGACAAGAATTACATACATCAGCTTATATATCAGAGGATATTTACTGGTATCTGAAGTGTGATTTGAGATTACTTCTCGGCACAAAAGATATTTGCAAAATAACTCTGTGGACCATTTTGGAGCCCTAATCTTACTGACCCAGCATACCACTGGCATTACACTGAATACATACACTTCAAAAATACAGCTTTAATATAAACATATGGAACCTGAGGGTAATTTAGCTCGTCATTTTGCAGTTTGCTTAAAAGGCTGAACAATTAAAAATGCTTCATCCTTGGACTGAAGAAAGATATTCTTTCTAAGTCTTACTACTTTTCTGTTTTTCTCCCTTGGTACTGTGATATGTGAAGAAACTGCTGAGACTTCCTGTTCCTTTGCTCCTTGAAAGTAGCAAGAAAACAAGGAGGTTAAAAGAGCAATAAGGGAATTAAAAGGATTCTTAAAAGAGCTTGAAAGGAAGTACAAGCAGTGTCAGGAGGAAAGCACACTCTCTGAATGAACACACTGCTTCCTGACAGTATCTCCAGCCTTTGATTAGACTCAGCCCCTGGAGACTCCTGGAACAGGACTCCTAAGGGCTAATTAGAAAAATGACATGAAGTGATGAGAGTCTCCCCAGCTGGTCTTTCTTCTTTGCTTTCCTTCTGAGGGGGTTAAAAAAAAAAAAAAAAAAAAAGCAGCAGATACACACCAGTAACATCAGAAATGGAACCACACTCATTATGGTGGTTATTCTATTGGATTTGTGTTGCAGTTGCAAGGATTGAGCTGCATGAAAGGAGGCCACAGGATTAAAAAAAGGTCATTCCTAAGAAGCCATCCCTTGGAGCGTGTGTGAAAGGCTGTAAGAATAAAATGACTCTCAGGCCAGGCTGTGCTGTTGCTACACCTTTCTTAATACAGCCGGGGTGGAAACAGCATGAATAATTCACCCAAGAGACTTGCTAGATTGAAATGGAAGAAAAAGTGAATTTCTTTCCTTTGCTACCAGTATTTACAAACTGTACCTTGCTTTAATCTTTCTTGTTGGTAATTCTTACTGCTCTCCTGACACTGGATTAATTTCTAGTTTGGCACATTGTCTGAAAAACAGAGAGCAGTGACACTGCAGAAAGAAAGAAAAAGATAAAAGAAATTCAGAAGTCAAAATTGATCTGCTTGCTCCAGCAGCACAAATACAAATTATAATGGAAAAAAACAACCTTCCATGCAAACTTCTCAGAGACTGTTGTTTACACATAAAGGTGGCTTTACCTAGAAATAGCTACTGATGTAATTTATTATGTTGCATCTTAGCTTAGCAGGAACATCTTTTAAAAATTATGGGGATCAGAATTAATTTTCCTTGGTCTGACATTTCTGTGCAGACAGATCATGGCTTTTAGGTAACTAAGCCTCGTTACTGGGTATGTGACAAAGGGGAGAAAATAAATAACAACAACTGTGACACAGCTGTCCTGGAGGAAGGAGCTGCACCTTTCAGCCAAGCTGAACCACTTCTGAGTACACCACAACAGCTCAGAAGCATAATGTTATGTGAAAGGCAGTGAGATGCTAGTGGTGGCTGTCACAGCTAAAAGCTTTAGCATGATGTGGCCCTGGGTTACTAATCAAAGTGCCAAATATCTCAGGGAGAACCAACATATAAACCAATTAGGCCCCATGTGCAAAAGAAGAGCTCTGTATGTAAGGACTGATCTCCACCAGAAAGTAACATTTGCTTCTCTTTAATTTAATACTGTTTTAATGGGTTAAAGACTCTGTGGCTCTTTCACTGCTGAGAAAAAACAAACCCAAGTCTCAATTAGAGGCCAAAGCCAACATGGATGTAATAGAGAGAGACAGGTAGGGGTGCCCACATTCAGTTGCCAGTGGTAAGAAGCAAAGACTATTAAAAGGAAAGTTGACAGTACCTTGCTGAAGGATGTTTAACACAGACAAAACATGGCCTAGAGTTCTTAAGGATGTGTTCTGAAGTGAAGGAAGTGAGTCCTGTTTCTTGCCTGGCTGTGGACTTACATGACCTCCATTGTAAGGGCATCTTTGCTATGTGCATTTGGAATTTAAGCATGTAGAAACCACATAACAGGAAATTCTGTAGTAGCATAGAAATAAAGAACACCACATGCTGATCTTCACTGTGTGGATTTAGATATCCAATTTCTATATATATATTTTTAGAGAATGATTGGAAGCTGGTAGGAGGAATACGGCACCATCAGAGGAAAAACAACTGAGTGCAGTCTACAAAAAAAAAAAGAGGTATGTGCATGCCTCTGAATAATACATGTTTAGCAAAACTGTAGTTCATCAAATCTCAATCTTGTTTTGTTTTTTTTTTAATGAATAAAAGAAAACTTTTGTTAAGTTTCTAAGTATATTAGTTTTCTCTAATAGGAGGTTTTAAACAAATAGGATAATCCACCTGGCTAATATGACAGCATGTGATCTGCCATGTCCAATGCTGTTTCACTGCTGAAGACATACAAAACCTCCACAGTGGACAAGTGATTCCACACAAGTCCCTCAGCAACAGCTGTCAAAGGAGTTGCTAGACTAGATAGACATCTAAGTGGATACTGATGGACAACTAGCAGGGCACTGGATGATCTGGTGTTGGTAACATAAATCTACTCCTTATTCAGACCATTTGAAGTATTACTGTTCTACCTCAGAAAATCTGACATGTGCTTTGTGATGAGAGTCCTGTGCACAAAACATGCACCTAAATTTATGGGAAGTAATCTGCTTTCTGCGAAGGTATTTAAAAGAAAAAAACTGTATCTAGAACTATATCTGCTTGAAAACAATGCTGAAAAGAAAAATAAAAGCCCATATCATTTAGCATCTGCAGGGTTAATTTGTTTTGCTAAAAATGACATTGAGTCACACATATCTGTAAGCCTTCAGATACCTTCTGAGTGGGAAAATCAAAGAATTTCTCCAAATAATAAAATGCATATAGAAATTAATAAACTGACATCAAACATATCAAACTAATTGATCTGGTTTTGATAGTCAGGCTGACACTCCAGCTACTGGTTTTTCTCGGTGCAATTAGGAGAGAGATTTTTTTTCCAAAAACCCTCGCAAGACTGAGGCACCCAGTTGCTATGGACTCTCAGCAGCTGCAGCAGGCAGCCTAAATCACTCAGATGATGCCAGGTCAGGGTATTTACTGCCTTCCCAACCCCTTCTTCTCCTTGCACTGCTGAACTTAGGCATGGTGGGTTGTTCTGCATCAGCAGGCATGAGCACCAAGCTTGTTCTGGTGTCTCCTACAGAGTTTGCTTCTCACCTCAGGTGTGTTTTGTCATTCAATAGCAGGAACCATCCTACCACGGTGTTCATCACCACTTCTGCTCACCTCTCCCTTCAGCTCAGAGTGTAAAACTTAAGCAATTTCCCACAGGAAGAACAACAGGCACACATACTAAAAATACTGCATGGACAAGTAGTCCAGAAAGTTCAGGGCAAGGAACTACCTGATAGGAGTAAGCTTAAAAACAACCCAGGTTCTGAGGGAAGAAGAGACATCACACAGTGTCTCTGTCCCAAAAAAGAGGCCATTACCAGTGGATTATGTTTTGATGTGCATCCTATTAAAACGGTGTGATGAGAAATCTCACTTATTTTTTGAAGTAAAATAAATGTCATGTCTTGCACAATAGTTTTGTTTTTGCAAATTGCAATACTGCACATGAACAACCATTGCTCTTTCCTTAACAATGGAGATGGACAACCCCAGCACTGGTGGTGGAGATGCTGGAAGCTGCCCAGCAGAAGGCTGGCCTCACTGGCCTCAGGCACAGCAGCTGCCTATCAGCCTCCCTGGTACTCCTCCTCCTCCTTGTCTTCATCCTTGTCCTCATCCCTGTCCCCCTCCTCCCCACACCCAGCCTCCTCTTAGGTCAATGGAAACATTTCTTCACCTTCAATCCACACTGCACCAGCTCCTCTATCACTGTGTGGACTTGTTTGGTTTCTTCTAGAGTGGCTTCCACATTCCCAGAAAAAGTAATCCAAATAAACCTAAATTCACGTGGATAAAGTAAGAAGCAGCATGCACAGCACTCATGCCCCCATGATGTTGTGGCTACAGGGAGCTGCCTTCCCCAGCACCACAGGCATGGAACTGGGGGGAAATACTGGCCCTCTGTGCCTCTCGAGCCCCTGCGAGAGGCAGCCAAGCACAACAGCCCTGCCTGTGCAGAGGAGGGAAGGAAGCAGGCCAAGACAGAACACCAGAAATGTGGACATTGTAACCAGTTTTCATCCAAACCCAAGTCACTCATATGGGGGTTAAAGAGCAAGACTGGAAAATCACATTGCAGAGCAATGCTGTAAAGAATTTGTACTAAATCAAGCAGTAATCTTAAGCACTCCTTAAAAACAGTAACTCGAGAGAACTTATTTTGACCTGAGGAGCCTGCATGAACCTCTGAATGAAGAAATGAAAAATGCTCTCAGAGGCATCCCAATAAGCTTTCTTTGTTTTAAAGTTGCTAATCTTTTCTTAAATTGACTGGACATGTAGTTGCTTATTAACATAGTTGAATGTTCCTATGGCACAGCATGAAAACTTTTTTAAAAAAATCTTTTTGAAGAATTTTCATGAATAAAAATGTCAGAATGTTTCAGGTCTTCCAGGCAGAACGTATGACTTGTTATTATGCAGCTTTAATAATTTAAATGCCAATGTAACGATCCAGGAATGGAAACAGTATGTTCCAGGAATGCTGCAGTGAATTAGTAATTGTGATCTGCTTTTAATTGCTGATTATCCCCATGAATTCTATCCAGACCCAGTAGAGTGAATGTTTTTTTACTGACAAAAAGAAACTTGAGAACAGTATTAATTTAAAACATTTCAAATCAACAGTCCCCACTCTCTTTTCAACAAGGTTTTGACTCTCCACAAAGAGTCATCTTTCATCTAAATAATTGCAGAGGTTCAGCATATGGAGCAAGAGACCCTATGCTGAGAGCAGGGCAAGGGCAGTGGTCATGTCCTGCAGCACATGTAAAGAGCGGATCCTGTTTCCAGGCACTGCCACTGCAATGTCAACACAAATACTGTCGCTAGGGCAAGGAGAGCAGCCAGCAGACTTCAGAGACAGGCAGCTGGGCAGAAGGCAAGGTAGCAGAGCCACGTGTCCTGGGCAGATTTGCATATGCCAAGAGGTATTTGAGTGAGATGTGGCAAACACTGCAAAATAATGTGTGTTCATTTGGATGTGTTGTTTCTACCAACTGTCCTGCTTGATCCCATTTCTTTTTTGACAATATTTGTTTCGAGTAAAAATTTTGTGGCTTGGAGAGAGTAATAAACACAGCATTGGCACAGATTTGCATGAGCAGATGCTGGGTTTCTTTTGTAGCAGGCTGAGAGATCAGCACAGTCATCAGGCAGTATGAATAAGAAAGCATAGTAAGAAATAAGAAAGCCTATGAAACAAGTATGATTACAAAGGAAAATGTTAAAAGAGGAGTCCAAGATAACAGATGGTTATGATAAAGCTGAAAATGAATAAACAAAAGTTGTGAAGGAGACTTTCAAGGGACAGGGTGTGCAGTAAAGAGTGATCAAGTGCAATACAGACTCAAGGAAAAAAGAAGGCAAGAGGAAAGACAAGACTTGATTCTTTCCCAGGCACTATTCACTGTAGATGAAATTAACTGCACTGAAAGAAAACCGATGTCAGTAGAGAACTCTAGAGATTATTCATGAATTGAAGATATTAGACAATCAGCTCTTGCAAATGAGCAGTTCAGAGCACTGTCAGGCCAGCTTTTCAAATAGCTGATATACAGTGGTCATCAGGCAAATGGGAGAGCCAGATGAAGGGGCCGAAAGAAAGATCAGAGAAGCAGAAGAGTAGGAAGTATGTGGAAAGGTCTGCACAAGACAAAAATAAAGATGATTTCAGTAAAACTCATGCCCGATCATTCTGAAAAAAATATGCATTTTGGCTTCCCGGGCTGTCACACAAGAAAGTTCTCACCTGAGACTGGATCCTTAAACCTTGCTCAATGCTTTTTGCTATTTTACCTCTGAACCACATTCAACACTTGATTGTTACCAAGTTGTTTCAAGCCTGACCATGAAATAATTGAGGTATGCACAAAGCTGCTTTGAAGTCAGCAGAGCACTACAAGCATCTGCTGATATGCATCGTACCAGGACTACACTGACACTGACCATGATTACTTTGCAGACCACTTGTAAGACTCTGCTCAAGCACATAGAAAGCCTTTTTGCTTTCTATTTTTAAATTAGTAAAAGACCAATCTAAACTATTTCTGAAGTTTATGGTTCTTGCAAGGTGTGGAAAAAGTCATGGACTTGATGGATTTAGTTATCCCATTAAAAGTATTTATGATACTTGGGAGTTAAAGGTAGAAATTTCACATTATTTATTGGATTAGTCTTAACTGGCAAAGGTTGTAACTTAATATTGTTATATTTCTACAATTTCAGGTGTTTTTCTTCACTTGAATGGAGATGCCCAATGGTATCAAACATGTTGGTGGCTCTGAGGCAGGAATCAAAAGACCTCACAAGTGAGAAAGATTCCAGATTCTTGGAGGTGAAACTCTTCAGTTTATCCTGAGTGAAGTTTTCAGAGTCCTAAGGCAATATGTAACATCATATAACCTTGCTTGACAGACACTAATTTAGCTGTAGGTTGTCCAAAGAGACAAACACAGACCAGGGTTTTATGAAAATCAGATTAAGCCAAGATGGAATAAGAATTTAGGTAAAATGAAAGAACTACTCAGACAATGTATCTCCTGAAACAAAACTTCACAAGAGGGAGTAGAGCGCATCATCCTTAAGTGATATTAACATTGCACAAATCATGCCACGCTAGTAATTAGTTAATTCTTGAGAATGACATATTTGAACGTGTAGGTTTACATATTAATAAATACTAACCTAAAATATGTCTCTGAAGTCATCACTGATAACATCAATATGTGAAAGAGAAAAAAATGAACAGACTGTCAGATTTTGATCTGCTTGCTGCTACCCAGAGTTTCTGTGTGCCCAGTCAACTTCTGTGCATCATTTTTTTTTATTAGATGATTAGATGATACAGACTTATAAAGTTTTCAGAGTTTTATGCCTGCCAGAAAACTGAGTTTGTATGTGGATCTGTAGTTCTTTATTTTCCCTTGGCCCGAGGTAGGTTTAGGAACAAACCTTTTTGCCTCCCTCCAGCAGCCCCAAGATGGATTCCTTTCACACAAAACTTCAGTCTAATAACATGTAAGGAAGTAGAACTCTGTGGTCCAAGTATCTAGTCAGAGCAATTTCTATTCTTGTCCAGTCCAAATGCCTGCCTTTACCTACACACACATACACAACCATCCTCATTTGTTTGAGCACTATACTTTCCATTTTGTATGCATTTGGTGGTGTGTAAATGCAGGAGTAGGTATGACTGAGAAACAGTGCAGTGATTTTGCAGAAGTTTCTGTTACAATTGCATAAATGAACAGAATTAGACAATTAGACAAAACAGAAAATGCTGTTTGCCTTTTCCAGCTTTGGAATTTTTTCCTTTTGATCACTGTTTGCCAGAGAATGTGGGGGCCTTTAAAGTATTCAGGGACCTTCACTGACAAAGCTTTGCCTTCTGCATCTCTTTTTCTCTTGAAAACAGCGGCAAGATAAATTCTTCCCGATAACCAAGGGTCATCAACATTTAGTAACCTTCTATGGACACCCTTGCAACATCACTGCTTGCAACTGCAGCCAAATGTGGAATGTGGAGGCAATTAAGATAGCAGAAGGAGAGACTGGGCTTACAAACAAAATGGGAGCCTGGTGGACATTAAAGGCACTTAAACAGAGCCCATAATCTCCTCAGTGCAGCTCAGAAGTTGCACTGTCCCCAGCCAGCAACAGGTGAGACACACTTCTGCAGCCCACAGCAGCTGGCACTCGCACTCGCCGTGAGGAAAGCACAGAAACAGCAATGGTGCAACACCAGCCACAGTCAGCCTCAGCCTGGGCAAACCCTGCTTTCCTTTTGCTGTGGTGGGGAAAGGAGATAGTTTAACTTCATGTATTACTTTGAGTTTTTAATCTGAAGGAGCCCCTCAACAATAAGAGCAGGTTTAGGATAACAGCTTCAGAGTGAGCTACCTCACTGTATCAGGTCTGGTGTAACACACCTGCAGGGATCTCCTGAGCTCTGCAGGAGCATCCACTACCTCTGACACCACAGAACACTCAGGATCAAGCCCATGCTACTGAACTGCTGCATACACAGCAGGATATCTGTTTTCAAGGTGGCACATTTTCTCATCTGCTTTGTTTCTTCAGTTCAAAAACACTAACTTGAATTTTGGCAAATTTTCAGTGAAGAGCAGGAGTGGCTGCTGTTGCAAAAAGGAAGATGTGAGACTTGTCTCCCTGGACACATTCCAAATATTTATATTTTGCCTTTTAAAGTCCACTTCTGTTGTCAGATACAGTCTCATTGTTCTAGCAGCAGCCAGAAATACAAGGCGGCCTAGAGTTCAAAGCAAGGGAAAAATCAATGCACAGATTTCATTTTATCACACATACACAATGGTTGGCTGAATTTGCTTTTACCTAATAGCCTGCAGCCCAAACATAGTATTTACAGATTAATTCACATTTATTTTTAGATTGGCTAACTATTCATTGAACAGGGAGGAAATAACTGAGCAAATGAGCAAGTGACTTGCATCACAGAACTGCAAATTCTGTGTTTAGATAGGGCAGGTGAAATGTTGACAGTCACTAAGTGATGAAAAATCTGAACACAGAGTTCTTAACTGGGACAAACATTCAGCAAAGAATTATAATTATTATATTATTTGTTTACAGCACTTCTGTCCCTAACTTTTACTTCTTCAGCTGATGACTCCAAAAGTAAATCAATTACTTAAGCAAAACTTAGCTTTATATGAATGAGCTTTTTTAAAAAGAAAGTAGCTGCAGGGGACTATGGTGCCACTAAGTGCTCTTGTTTGTCACTGTTCCCCAATTCACCAGTGCAGTTCTGCCAAGATTAGCTGCACTCTTACGCTGAAGTTCCCAGAGACAGCTTCGGGACCCATGTGAAAGCAAGAGTGTCAGCACTGTAAATAATCCCCAGGGGATCTTGGCTGTGGAAGGGAAGAAACTAGGTGCTGACTAAGAAGGGCTGAGACCTGGAAAGGGGATGGGTCCTTTCCGTAAGAAGGGAGGTGTTTTTGGTGAAAGAAAGGGAATTTCCTTAAGATTGTGAGGTTCTCTGAAGAACATATTTTTATCTTAAATAGTCTTACCCATCGGGCTATGAACTATCCCACTGCTGACATCTAAGCTGAGAACACAGCAGCATTGCTACCATCAGCTGCACTCCAGCACAGGGAGCAGCAAGTAAGTGACCATTCAGCACATCAGGTCAGCTCAAAATTCATTGCCTATGTTTCCCAAAGAAACATGACTCAGATACATATTATGATTAAGAGCATCTGCAAAAAAAATGGAGGCAGATGTTTGCTAGCAGGCAAAGCACCCACTTTAGAAGCAATGAGCTCCATTGAAAAGGTCGGTCTTTGGATTTCTGGAGGAAACACTCTTTTCTGACTACTGCTGTAACTGCAAATATGGAATTACAGTTCCAGTGTCATGAAAACTAGAAAGAACATTAGAAGAAAACAATTAGTACTTTCTGTGGTTCTTTTTAAACAGAATATGCTGGGTGTTCAGAATGCTAAGTTACTACAGTGTCAGTGATCTAGAATGTAATACGGTGTTAAAATACAGAATGCTGTAACTGAACTTCTTCGTTATTAGCTTGTTTGAAATACAGAAACTGTATTTCAAACTGTATCAAGTCTAAATTCTCTGGTCACAGACACAGTGAGGCAGACAAGATATTATAATGAAAAATTCCCTTTCACCGTATAAGCACAATTTTTATCTGAAGCTTTGCTCTGGTATCCCTAAGTCTGCATGAATGCTACCTATGAGATACTGAAATTCTGTAGTAAAATGCTGAAGTGAAAACCTACTGAAATGTAGATAAATCAAGTAAACCATTTGGGAGGGATTTTATTTTTTTTGTTTTAGTGTAACTGACATTTGTGCAGGGTTATATAATTTTATAATCTATAAATTTTTTTTCTAATTTTTTTTTTGAAACATGATATTACAAATGATGCTGCTTGCTCTCTACAGCGCTTGTACAGCCTCCACAATTTTGAGCTGTCTGAGACTTGTTCACTACCTGTTAGTGGATTTGGCTAGACTAATGCTACTTTTACTGTTCTTGCTATTAGTTTAATAAATACAATTGAGACAATACAATATTGAAATACTGGTTCTTTATGTATTTTTTAAAATAGGAAGATAAAATGTAGCTGTAGCTTCAGAGCTGCCTGTTTCATGGCCTTAACTAGCCCTCCTCCTTTAACTGTGTTAAGAACAGATATAGTCAGCTATATGTATTGTTATTCTTCTGCAGGTAACATAAACATTTGTCAACAGAGAAAATTGTGGAAAATAGAACTAATCATGGACAGTAGTTCTCAATTTGGTTTCAAACAGAAACTTGCCTGATTCACTTCCTTAAACTTCATTTTCATGGGATTAATGTTACGAGGGATCAGCTTGATCCGAGCTTTATTCCTAGAAAACATCTCACACTCCTGTGAAATGAAAATCATCTTTTTCCTTGTTCAGGTCTGAGCTTGTTCTTCCCAGTGGCAGCCTTCTGTCAGTGAGCAAAAATTACATCCAATGGAGGCATCAAAGACAGCACTCCTAGGGTATCTAGTGAAGGCAAATGCAGTTGTTTCCTTATGTCTCCTGGGAGCTCTGCATCTTACTGTAACAATACCAATTATTTCTTCACAGAAGTACCCTTCAGTTATAAATAAAGACCAGGCTATTGGACCATTAAAAGAAAAGAACATTCCTTGCCTTATTTTGTTAATTTCATGAAAATCTGTGAGATTTGGTGCTTTCTACAATTGACATCCTGCAGCTTCATTAGGATTATCTGGTATTAGTTTGTAACTAAGAATACTTTTTTCACACACTGTCTCCTCTTCCGTCAATGATGAGTGCCAGCTACCTTCTCCTTCATTGCTGACTTCTCTGTCTATGGCAAATAAGTGATACAGAAATATTGTTGAGGCAGTAATACAGTAATAAGTATTTCAACTACTAGCTTCTCTATTCTTTTCTCTTCTGAAACATCACTACTACGCAACAAACACTCAGCAGTGATTTCAAGATTATTGAAAGCAAAAGAAGATGAAAGTTACCCCTCACTTTTATAACACCACTAACTTCTGATGGAAGTTGTGGAATCTTTGGTTTTGACGTCACAGGAGAAACTCCAAATGACACAGATGGTGTCATTTCCTGCAGGTGAACAACTGGTGTATGTTCATCTCAAACCCACATTGGTCTGACGGGTTAACAGGCTGCTGTTTGAAGTCTTGCATTTAGTCCTCTCTCCTGATCTGTTTTTTTATTGTCTGAGTAAAGGGAGGTTTGCTTATTGGCATATCCCAGGCTCTTGAGTTTTATTCTGCATTTTACATAATAAGTTCTTTGTCCAGAAAGCAAAGAAATGTGATGACTATAGCTTTTGTTCCAATGTCTGGGCTGAGTTTTGGGCCATTAAGACTTTTAAATGGCAAGATCTTATTCCCTCAGGTTTTTTAATGTAATGGATGATAAAGGAGTTGGAAAGAAAATTTATTGCCTCTTTTTCTTAAAGGCTTTCCTTTTCATCCTTGACAGTGCTAACAGGACCTTTACTGCTGAAGCTATTGGATTTCTTTTGAGTGTCTTATTACTTGGTATCATTAACAAGATAAGTCATCCTTTCCTAAATCTCCTCCTCCTGTTCACTTTCAAGGGTCATGTTTTTGCATGGCTTCAATGTTAATGTGGAGAAAGTTCCCACTCAGCATAGCAAAATTCTACAGGCCATCTTGGATTAAGAGTGCACTTATTGGTCATGAATCTTCATGTATCTTTTCTGTGGGTATCGGATATTAGAGACAGCCAAAACGTTCCAGTGAGCCAAAAAGAACTGGAGTGCTTTTATGTCATGTGATACTCCTTTCTTTTACCCAGGTTTCTGTCTCTCTGTGTTCAGTTTGGAAACCCAGCATTGAGCCCTGGGTACAGTATTCACATTCCCTGTGGGGACTATTTCTGATGACTTCGCAGTTTCATAATGACATTGAGCAACAGCTGACATCTATCTGCAATGGCTGGAGCCATTTCTATTTCCAGACGGGCTTTAGTTTGCTTAGTTAACAGTGATGCAGCAAATTCCTAACTCACTACCAAGCGTGAATGAAAAAGACCAGTCTTTTAAAAAGACTGGGAAAGAAAGAAAATCAGTTTTCTACTTTCTAAGGACATTGCTGCCTTCTGTGTTTTACAGGGATCATCATGACTACTCAAGGAGTGAAGATATTTAGGGAAATACCAAATTTACACCCATTCTCCCATGCATTAGAGTAGTAATGAGGAGTGATCACAGAGATGAAAAGGGAACAGCTATGCTGCAGGGAGATTTCAACCTTCCTGAGTCTAGGATGTAAGTATAAGGTAAGCAGATCTGCCACTTTATTTGTGGGCAACTGAACATTGTCCTGATTAACAACAACAACAGCAACAATCAAAGTCAACTTAAGAGCCTTTATAAAGGTGAGAGGATTCACCACTTTGCACATATGGTAGTGACAGAGTGCAACTAAACTTTTGCCTACCCCTCTCCCTGGCTATCCCTCCTGAGCAAGGCTGGAGTAGGACCATATGATAGCCATGGGTCAGAGCAGGTAGGACACATCTCATGGTCTGGCCTCTTGCTTCCATTTGCTGTCAGCAGAGTAACTGGACTGTGCTTCATCAGTGCTCAAACACTTGCACATACGTGGTGAAACTAAAAAGAATCCCAAAGCCCCCCAGTGGTATAAAAGTCCCTCTTCCCTCAGCCTCATCTCACCCAAATGAAAATGCAGAATCTCTCAGACACGGAATTAAGATTCTCATGTTTCAGCATTTGCTTATCTTATATCACGCATTGTTCTAGTGACAGTACAAAAACATTTTAAAATCACATTTTTAACCTACTAGAACAACACCAATACAGCTTCTTAGCAGCCCAGTCATGGAGACGCCAACAAATTTAATGCCCACACTTCTAAAATGCCACATTTTTGAAAGCACTGTGTCTTCTGAAACTTGTAATGGATTTTTTTTCTTTTTCATTACTGTAATAATGGTTGCTTTGCTTTCAGAAGGACCAAAGCAACATAATTCAAATGGATGGAAATATACAGACTGAGACTTTCAAAGTGGCCTACAGAAGACAGGCATATCTCTTCCAGTGCTCTCAATACAGTCTGGATGCTTCCATCTTTAAAAGGATTTTCATATCACAACAGCATCTTGCTATTTGGAATGCTGGGAGAAGACATAAGCAATGAGAAAAAGGAAAGGTATTTTATGTTTTAGATTTTCCTAAATCATAAATTTTCCTAAATCAATAGCAATGACAAGATGATCAACTTTGATTTATCATTAGCATGCAAAACAGAAAAAATGAACAGATCAGCTGTCCTGTGAACAACAATACAAGGGCATTAGCAAACTCTTCCAAATTTTGTTTAACATATATATTTGAATTAATTTCTTTATGAAACGGAATATACATAGTCTTCTCTCATTATGTTTTTCTCATTCTATTGAGCAACCTCCATCCCTGAGCTGATCCTTCTGTCCCTTTCCCCGCCCCCTGCTCATTCTGCTGGAGCAGAAAATGAACAGAGCTCCATTTGTTCACCAGTGCCAGCAGCAGAAGCAGAGGCAGCAATGTCAGCCCTGCAGAAGCAGCCCCCTGCCTCTGTGTCCCTGGCTGAGGGGACACCTTCCATTTTTGGGAATCATTCCTATGAGAGAAGAGGGTTTGTGAAGGTCTCAAGTAAGCAATAACCCATTTTAAAGAAGATAGAAATACTGAAAACCAAGTATTTTAGAACCACAGCATATTCAGATTAAGAAATTTACTGCCTTCCCTTCACAAAGGGAGTGGAAACTACTTGCAGGGGTGTAGGCTTCAGTCCTTTGTGGTGCTCCAGGCACACCTGCAATAGCATGACTTTCATGAATACAATCTTAAAAACAAGTTGTTCAGCTTTCCTGACCCTGCTCGTTCCAGAGTTTCATCCCTCCAGTAAGCTGTGAGCCTTCCTCATTTCCAGTTTAAAAGCACTCATTGTCTGTTCACAGACATATATTGCTACTCAATTTCCTCTTGTTTGCAGGTAGGCTACCATCTTCCCATGAGAAAACATGATCCCATCTCCCTCACAGACAAACACCTTAAGCCCGCTCTACCTTTCTTTGCTGGGCTACAGAAACCAAAACCTTTCAATTTTACCTCCTCAGATAAGATGATGAAAAACGAAAAGATTAATACCTGGGGTTTCTTTTACCTAATCTTTTAAACAAGTTTGAACTGACCTGCCTCAAGTATGTATGGCCATAACTGTGTAAAGTATCCTAGGTGAAATCTCACTTAGAGCATGCATTACCTCTACTGGGGGACAGGTCATCAGATAAATCCTCCACGACCTTCTATCTTCTGATCTTTATGTTACCCTCATAACTCTTCTTTCCCAGAAAACAGAAGCCCTTTGTGGTTGTACTTTAGGCAGCTTGCAATGACTAGATAGGGAAACATCCATGTGTATTCATTATGAGAGAACCCTGCTCCAGCAACACTACAGGTTTGCAATTTGAACTTTCAAGAGTGCCAGGCAAGCCAAAACCTATATGCTACTGAAGCTGTTATTTCACTAACTTGTTTATTCAGAATACTTTCTCATAGTTTCATGTTTTGAGTCCTCCTATCATACAGTTGTCCTCCATGCTTCTGCTTCATATTTTTCTTCATTATCAGCAATATCTGTAAGGCAGGGAGATTTTCAGAAAGTCTTAAGATCAATGTTGGCTCAGCACAAGTTTAATTTAGAACATGTGATGTGTCTGACTCACACTGTGCTATTCATGCCATCCATCCCTAATTTGGAACAAGCCTAGTAGTTTAGTTATGACCTGAAAATGTCTGAGCATAAATTATAGATGGCATTTTAAAAATATTTATAATGTTAAAAATGGTCATGAACATCAAAGTCCCCCATGGAATGCACAGGTTCATAATGGGGACCTTTCTGTCTGAAGCCTACAGCGAGCACCTTCACAACACCTGGATCTCTCTGCACGTTATATTCATGCCCACATACAACTGACTGAGCTTCACATGCTTCTCCCAGGTTTCCTTCAAGGATTGTCTTTGAAAGAATACACCAAAGAACAGAAATACTCTCTGATCCAAAAGGCGCTTTGTTGAGATTAGATTCTCTCAGCACTACAACATCTTTATCTCTGGCCATGCAGGTAAGAAAACATTCCTGGTCAGCCACAGCAATAAGACCTAACAGCAGGACGAAGAGGCATGTGGGGAATGCAGGCAATGTTATTCTTGTCTGTGATCCAGAAATTGGCTTTAAGACTTAGTGAGAATAATCACTCTGACCTTGGTTTGTAGGTTCTTTGAAAAAAGCCACCAATGAGGACACCAGGCATTTATCATGTGCCATCAGACATCAGCATGCAGGGACAAAAATTTCACTGCTTCTCCTACATGGCATCATGCTGAGCAGGAATTCAAAACAGGCCACCTGGGTGAGGATGAGAGGGAGCCATGGTCAAGTGGTGAAGTAGTCACAGCCATGCCTTGCCAGCACTGTGACATCCCAGTCCTAGAGAAAAAGTATATGAACCAGGCTGACCTAGACCTGGCTCTGACATGGAGGGATGGGAAAGGAGGAACACATACAGCCTTGCCAGAACTGCATGTCTGATGGAAGAGGCAGCAAGCATGGACCCTTTGCTAGATAAAAGTCTTGCAGCTTTACAAAGCTCCCGTTCTTCATTTGAAGTCTGGCTGTCTCACATGAGATAAATACCTGTACATCAGCTGAAGTGGGGCCTACATTTAAAGCGTACAAATATAAAGAAGATTTCTAATTAAGCATTTATTTTCCTGAACCAGGCCTCTTTTTGCAAGGAAGGAATATGTTGGGGGCAGGCAGTGGGCACCTTGCTGCCGTGCTTACTGTGGACTGGTTGTCTGTAAACAGCAATGGGATGTGCCTTGGAGGCAGCCTGTGGACAGGCACAGAAAAGGAAAAGCAGAGGAGACAGAAGAAAAGCAGGTCTTTTAAGCTTACAGACTACTGTGGACTAAAAAAAGGGCAGTAAATAGGAGGCAGGATGACGAGGTGGGGGGACAGGAACTATCCAGGGCCACCAAGCAGAGCAGTGCATGGGAGGCCCCAGCCAAGGGCTGAAACCAAAAAAATCCCATCTCAAATAAATATGTATAAACAAAGTGCCAAAAACAGACAATAAAAGATGAGATTGATGATGCTTGATCCTTCAGGGTTCAGCTTGGCAGGCTGCAGATGCCAGACTGTTGGTTATGGTGCTGCATCACTGCACTGCCACAGAAGGATTCAGTGGAAGACAAAAAAAAAGATTGAATTGAGGGCAGCTCCCTATTTTTATATCCTGTTTCTTTCTCAATGGTTGTTCTCTTTCTTTCACAAAGGAATTGCAAAACAAAGGGATATACACAGAAGATTTGAGATTATAGAATCTTATCTGGCTGAAACAGAAAGAAGGAAAGTGTAGAGGTATTTGATTCTAAACGTCAAGAGATTATAGAGACACTATTCTTCATGGAAAGCAAACAAGGGACAGTCATGCTTGCAGTTGCCTTTGAAACCAACTCCCAGAAGTTGCAATAGTAACCTCTTGCAAAACAGCTACTAATCCATTCTTGTAATTGTTCCAACCTCTCTCTGCATCCCTCACCCCTATGCTGTGTCAAAAGCAAAGGAGAACAGTGCTTAGGGCTCCCTAATGCTGAGTGTTAAGAGTGAAAAAACCAAAACAACAAACTTAAGTATTCTTTGTTCTTCTGGCCACAGACAGAACCACTTCCCTGTCCAGCCAATTTGCTTATTTCTTGTCATAGCACTCCATACTCTTCCATACTCAAGAGATCTCAAGAGACTGTATTCATATCTAATGGTTTCATGTGCTTCTGCTATTCTCTGTTCTTGAAAACAGGTCAAGGATATTAGTGAGTCATATTTTTTCCTCTATTTATTTCTACAGTTAAGCATAGGTTATCCTTTATCACCAGCTGGACAAGTATTGATTTAACATTATTCTCAGTGTTGGTCTCAATACAGAACCTGACGGCCTTCTCATTAAGCTAAACTTGCACTGGCATGCCTCCTCTGTCTACTTTAGACTTCCAGCAGAATGACAGGTAAAATTTTATAGTTTGTTACTCAGCAAGATATTACTGATGAAATTATGGCCCCACTGTTGCTTTGACTGGAGCATTTCAGCCCTTCCAATGCAGTGAAAAGCTTTCATGACCCAGGACTTCTGGGATGTGGTGGTAAAAAGCCAAGGATGTCAGGCCTTTCCCTTTCAGACAGCTTGATGTAAATACTTCTTACCACTTGTTCCCCCTTCCAAACATCTGGATGCACATAGAATACAACAGACCCCACATCTGCAGATTACTGCAAGCATGACAAAACCCTTTGTCTTGGGTTGCAATGCAAGATGCAACCAAATGTATTCTATTACCATCTGTTAAAACAAGGTGTGGCAGCATCCTTTATCTCTTCCATGACCCATCTTCCCTCCAGGGCGATATCCTCTGTTAATGGGCCATTGAGTCTCACTGCATGACTGATAAAATTACATCATCCCATTGTGAGATGCTCCACCCAGGGGGAGGAGCCAAGCATTCCTACCTGGATATAATCTGAAACTCAGACACCACCACAGCCAGCCTTTCTCCACTGGATTCCCAGAGGAAGTCTGTACCAATATACACCCTTCTACAGGATCATTGCTTCAACAGAACCACATCTGTCACTCCAGGAGGACTGCAGCCACCATTTAATCAGACTGCTACCAACACCCTGACCAACAGGGTGTCAGGTTGTATTCTGACTCTGTCAGTGTTGGTTTTTTTTTGTACTACTGCATTTTTATTTTAATTATCCTAGTAAAGAACTGTTATTCCTATTCTCATGTCTTTGTCTGAGAGCCCCTTGATTTCAAGATTATAATAATTTGGAATGGAATGGTAACATTTTTTCCATTTTAAGGGAGGTTCCTGCCTTCCCTAGCAGACACCTGTCTTTTCAAACCAAGACACCCTTAGAGCTCAAAGTCACAAATATGTAACTTCACATGAGGTTTCCTTGGCAAAGTCCTGAGGCAATGATTGTGCCTTCCTTAGCTATTTTCTCCTCGGTGATGCAACCACCCACAAAGTGGTAGGAGCTTGCAGCTGACAAAAATGGATGCTGTGATTTGGAAAAGCTAGCCCACAGCAACACTAGCCTTTTCTGGACAGCAACTCAAAGCTCACCGACAGGTCAAGCCTAGAATAAGAAAATGCCAAGCAGGATACCTGCTGTGATTTATCATGAATTTACTTAAAGAGAGAAACACTGGCCTCTGCACAGTATTAACAGAAAAAATCCACACTACTTTTATGAGATCCAGAAGGCACTGCTGATGAAAGCTCTTCTCAAGACTATTACAATGTTGGAGCATGTCCTAACCACTAGACCATTGACGGCATCTCAGAAAGCTCATATAAGAACAAGACTCTGAATGCTGAAAGGTCGTCATGCTTTCATGCTTTGAAATAAAACACTCTGAAGCAAAATTACTGCCCACGAGTATATAAAGAACAGTGGTGCAGAGAATAGGACTGCTCTCAAGGTCACATTTTGAAAAGATAAAATCCATGTGAAAAATCATGGATTCAAAAACGGAACAGCATTTGCACATGCAACATGTACCCAGAGATGGCTCAAACTATTAGCCACAAATCAGGTACATGAGCAGTTACAACCCATCTCCTTATTTCCTTGACTATTTATTTAGTCCTGCATATATGTCAGTAGTAAGACAGTATTTTAGCACCACTTGGTGTATAATTCTCCTATAAAGGCAGTCTCCTGTTCACAATATACCCTGTACATGTGCACGTGTGCCTTAAAGAAGCATGTGAAAAATGTGTACACCTGGGTCAAAGAAAAAGCTTTTGGTGGATGACTGCCTTTGGTGCTTTAATGTGCTGAAAAATGTTGTGTGGTTTGGATTTTCTTCCTCTTTTAAAGTGAACGCTTAAGATTGCAAAATTATGATGACTCAACATAACTACAGGGGAAGCTGACAGTGCTCTCACACTAAATTTGGAGGCCCACATTACCAGTTGGTATGTGCTACTAAGTGCAGAGAAAAATGACCAGAGATGTCAGGTACATCACCTGGCATTTTCACTTATGTTGGGCAGAGTTGGTGGCTGGTTTGAGCTCACCTTCTTAGCTGGCCTCTTGGGCTGAGCGGGTTGCAAATAATTCTAACGTTCAAAGTCATCTCCACAAATGCCACAGTGGAGGAGGAAATGGAATCAGTCCATTGACTGATGGAACAAATTACCCAAGCCAGTAGCAGGATGAGGGCAAAATGGTTGGGCCCTCTGGTAGGAATCAGGAAGAGGTGCCGCACTGCAGCTCCAGACTGGTACCAAAGCCACAGAGATGTCTGTGTAACTAATACACTCCAGCACCCATGGGACAACCAAGCAAAGGACCAGAAGAACTGAACTGGAAAGGCACTAAGAAAGGGTAAGTGACAAAGGTCAAGAAAGGGTACAGGGCTGGGGGCATACACCATATGGGACCACAGGACTGAAACCTCCCCTGTCCTTGCCAAGACTTGCCTTACAACACCTAATGTCTTAAAAAAACTCAGCAAGCCTCCAGCTAAAATGCAGAGTTAAGATCTCCCTTACTTCCACACTGAGAACATCTCAACACTCTACTTCTCTCATACTGGAAAGGTTATTGCATTTTGATAAGCTCATTTTGTTTGGATTTTTTCCCCTCACCTCTGCCAGGGAGACCCTAACATAGTGTATTTATTGCTCACTCGGGTAGGAAAGGGCACAATGCCTCCAGTGAATGCTAAATGCTAAATGGAACAATGCTAAAAGGAACAAAACAAAGATTCACAGTCAATACTTCTACTAGCTAGGTAACTCTGGTTTCTCCCCCTTCAGATCTCTGTACACTGAATCTGGGAGGCAGCATGTGAAAAACAGGGTGCTGTGAGAAAACTGTATCACGGCTTCCAGTTATTAATAAAAGAAATTCCTCACCTCTGAGTTGCAGGTTTTTTACACTTTACCTTAGTAAGGGCCCATAACTACACCCTTCTAAAGTGCACTGAATGCCTTTGCGGAGGATGTGGTTCTCAAGCTCAGGAAATGTGGCCTTCAGGTTTGACCCACCATGTATACCACTTTACAGTGATCACAACACACTTTTTTTTCAGCCAATGTAAAAAACCACCACCACCACCTCCACCTAATGCTGCCTAAAGGTCAGCACTCTTTGTGCCACACTTTAGAAGGAAATAAAGTGTGAGAGGGAAAAATTTCTGCTTTTTGATTGGAAAATAATCTGGAAATCTTTTCAGTTTAAACTGTGTTTACCGCCCCAATCTTTCTCACCAGTGCTGCTCACATTCTTCTCCACAGCAGTGACCTAGCCAACCTTGTTTCCCCTCTTCTCTCCTTCATGACCACACCACAGTTCATACAACTGCAGATGGTTATCAAACTCCCTTTTCTGTCCAAGCTATAAATGCTTCACTTCTATAATCTTTCCTCTTGCATAACTGACATTTTTTTTCCCTCTCAACAGAACCAAAAATGTGAAGTGTCTTCCCACCCCGTGATGCTGCTAACAATTCATTTTCTTTCCAAATGGCCTAAAGGTTTTTTTAATTGGTAAGATGCTGACAGAGGAAATGGCAATGAGGAACTTGTTCAAGTATCTGCCTTCCATCTGCAGGACAACAGACTTGAGATCAAAGGCTGCCAAATTCTAGGAGCACACTGGTATGCTGTGGCAAGGAAAGCCTTTGCCTTGAGGAGCAAAGATGCCAGGGATGGATCAGAGGCTACCTCATCTTAACTACCCATAACTACAAGAACAGCAGCTACTGTATACTAACACAGATGTTACAAAAATAAGATTTTGGTCACTGGTATGCAGCAGAAGGCAGGAGGGGTGAGTAGGGAGTGAACAGGAAAAAGAGCCCAATGAAATCTAGACATAAATGCCTCATTTTCAGGAAAGCAGATGTCAAACACCATCTTTTAAAAAACAAGGGAAGAACATTGTGTGATGTGGTTGCACCCCTTATACGTACACAAGCTGCACATCTGACTTGATGAAGGAAAAATATCAGTCCTGGCTGACAGGCACTGCTGCATTCTACAGCCAGTGATAATCATGCCAGCACATTAAAGCTCAGGTGCAGCCTGCATCTGACTTCATTCACTAATTTAAATGCAAAACACAGGTAAGAAGGCCAGAAGAGAGACCCTCTCCCTCCCAGCCAAACCTTTCAAATGTATTTGTCAGCAAACAGACTGGCACATATTTTGGTTCAATGAGCTTTCAACTCAACAGAACCCTGTACCTTAGGGAATGTTTACAAGGAGTTGGAAACAAGTAATGAAGAAATATAAGACCATGTATGCTCTCCAGCTTCTATGCACGTGAATTTTCTCTGTACTCCACTGAAGATTTTCTGGGCTGTAAAAATTGAAAGGGGTTGAAAAAAACTGCCTTAACAATGCAAAAATACTATGTGAAGCAAAACACTTGAAAATAAGTAGTGTCTTGCAGTTTATTCACTTCCCACGCTAACAGCTGAACTCTTGCTGAACCACTACATCAGTAAAGCCAACTGGATGTGTTGGGCAACACTGACCACCCTTTCTCCAACAGTAATACTCCAGCCAAAACAGGAACAGTGAATTTTTTGCATCATCTTTGGGAAAATAATTAAAATGGCACTTGAGATTTTACGCCCTTGTGGCACTTATTTTTCAACAAACTGCTCCTTGCTCTCCAGTATTTTTCCTTTGTCCTTTTTTAAAATGCTTTTGCAAAGGCTGTGGAAAACAACTGTGCTATTGCAAGTAACATTTCTCTACTTCAGCCCTCTTTGGAACAAAATGCATATTTACACCTGGAATTATTCTCAGTTAATGTTTCACACAGGATCTTTTATTCGGCATTACATTGGGAGGGAACTCAACAAGAAAGAGTGCACATATAGAAAAACTCGATAGGGTAGTGACATCCTGCGGAAAATCTGAAAGAGAGGAGATACCAAAAAGGAGTCAGAACATAGGAAAAATGCAGAGCTTTGCTGTTTCGGACACTGAAGTGCACAGGTCATTTACATCTCCTATGGTGGTTCTTTTTAATTCTCTATCTAATGGTTATCTGAAAATACAGTGGTGGTGTCTAAAACCATAGCTAGAGCAATATCATGCCAGTAGAAAATCAAGTGAGCAGAAAGAAGTGCAATCTGATGATCTAATTTCGTATTAACATTCCTGCTTCCCTCACCCCAAAATCCATAGGTTTCCAAGTACAAAGAGCACGAGTTAGCAATGGCTAATTAAATTAGCTTGTTAAAATATAAGATTACAAAATTCCCATATTTTTTGAAGAAACACATGTTGTGATATGTCATTTAAACTGGAATTGAGCTCAGCAGTAATATCTGTTATTTAAAAACATCACAGATTTCTCAAAGTAGCTGCAAAGCAAAATCTGTTTGGAATTGCTCAATTTTATTCATGGAGATTTCTGCATGAGCTGGCAGATATATTTAAATTTCTATTTATACAGCAACTTACATCCATGTTTTACAAATATTAATGAATGTACTTTGTAACTGCCTTGTGAAACACATCACTATTTTAGAACTGACGAAACGCACACAAAGAGAAATGTCTTGTCTAGAATCAAGATAGGAACAGATACAATCTGCACTTTCAGAGCTGGAGCCTTGAGTGTATGCCTTCTTTGAATATAAAAAGACACTTTATCTTTAGTCATAAGATTGGCCATGTCTTATAAGCCTTTGTATACAACCAAGTTCTTCAGGCAGCAGCAAAATGAGGAATGATTAAAAATAAATCAGTTCAGACCAAAGCAATGTGAAAAGAAATCAGCTTTCTTGGTTTTGGAAAAAGGTAGCAAAAAGAAATAAATAAGAAAAGCCCTGAAACAAAGCAAATGGTCAGTTCACTTCATGACCAAAAGTTTTACTTCAGGGATTTCTCATGATGCAGAATACAGTGGTTCAAACACCTTTGAAAATTTCAGTTTTAAACACATTTTAAAATTAGACCTGGGAAATTTTCAACTCCTGTCTTAGTTCTCTAGATTTTCACTGGCATAAGGAGGAGAAGCCAACTTCCCTATCACTGAAATAAGCATGACAAGTATTTGGTTACCCCATGCACCTTTTTCAGTGGATATCCAACGATATGACTGTAGTATCTCCAGTCAGGGCCCTCCAGCCTAGAAACTGGGACTGCTTGGCAAAGTTGTAAATGTTCCTTGTCTCCCACTGCATGAGTTAGTCTTCTGGTAGGGAAAATAATTTCCACCCCACAGACCACAGTTTTATTTTCCAGCAACCTGGTGGGCAAATATAATTTGAACTTACAGTTTTGAGATTAATTAAATAACTTCATTAAAAAGTGTCTGGTTGGTGCTGCATGGAGTTGTTTTCCCCTCCACTCCTTCCAACCTGCCCTGGAAATAAGCTTGCTCTATAGACAGCAAGTTCCTCCAGACATGCTTAATGGTTATCATCAAGCACAAAACCTGCCCATTCCTAACAGTGAAGCATAAGAAAGTACAAAGAAGTCCCTAGAGCCAAGCTGACACAGCCAAGGGAGGGGGGAGGCAGGGAACTGGATGGTTTTGTGAAGGAAGGAGAGAGCAGGATTAAAAAAAAAGGGAAGCTACTGACAAATGAAGCAAAACAGGTCCTAGTTCAAGATTATGGATTTTGCACTATGGCAACATGGAGCACAGCAGGGAATGGACACCTCATTAGTAGTGCATTTTCATTTCTAGTACCATGTGAAATCTCCAGTGGTGATAGCCCCAGTGCTCTTTATAACCTGTTTATTTTGTATAGATATTGGTTTAGCTGCCAGGAATAAGTCTTTGTCACCTTTAAGAACATTAGTGCTTTGTTGAGATTTGGCTTTTATCTGCAAATGTTTTATGAGATCTTTGACTTTTTCCCAGATCTCAGCATGCACTGCTTGCTGTGAAATGCCAGCAAATGCTCTGCATGAGTGGTGAATGCAATGCCTGGTGTGTAACACCCGCTGCACTAACACCGACATGTAAGCCTAATTAATCTCTTGGGCAGTCTCAAGAGCTGTCCACGTGGTCTAGAGCCCACCTAGCACTGGTGTGAAAACTCCCAGTGCTTGGCAGGTGAGCATTCAGGAGCCAGGGCCGGAGGGCTCAGGCTGGAATGCATAGGGAAGGAAAGCTGCGCTGCTTACAGACAAGTCTCTGGAAACAGCACTGAGGAAAATATCCTGAAAGTTGCTACTTCAGGTGTGTGGTTTGGTTTTTAATCCTTCATAGAGGATCTCACCTGGATTTGCTCACTCTAAACAGGAAAGTTAGATATATTTCAGTGGTCATTCCTAGTTATTTCCCTGACTATTTGTCTTGTGAATTCTGCAAGAGAAACTACTTGAAAATAATGACATGGAAAATAATAACAACAAAAACAAATTTCTGTTTATAATATACTCTGTATGTTTCCTTCTTCAACATAATTTTATCTAAATTTAATTTAAAATGCTGTGTAGTTCACATTCATTTAAAATAAATAGGACATTTCCATCACCCTACCCTATTAGTAATGTGGTTGCGGCAATAACATACAGTCATGTTGTACACCAATTATAGGACGCTGTTAGCTTCCTTGTTTATATTGTACTAAAGTCCTACACAATTTAAACGAGTCCCTGACCTCTTACAATATCAGCAGCAGCAGTACTTTGCACTCATACAGCACCTTTCATCTCAGAGTGCTTCTGACATAAATTTTCATTACATCTACATACAGGTAGGTGTCTAGGCACACTTCAAAGGCAGGGAAACTGTGCCACGGAAAGGTTACACAACTTGGCACAAATCCCTGGTGAACAGCTGGGAATGTGAACTCTCCCATTACTTGTTTTGAATGTCCAGACAATAATGCTTACCCCAAACCAAGATTCATAAGGCATTAATCAAAATGTTTAACCCCCTACCCAGTTTGCAAATGGCATGGGCAGACAATAAGCTCACTAATTCTTTTTGATACATTATTCATGACTTGTTCTCCTTTTCTGGCAACTTTCTTTTTTTTAAGTTAAAAAAAAATACCAAAAAAACAAGTAAAAAAAAAAAAAACAAGTTAAAAAAATAAAAAGGCCAAAAACCCCAATCAAATACAAGAAAAAACCAGCAAGTACTGGAAAATAATTTGGAATCCGAAACACTTAGCATTTTCTTTATGGCTCATCCATTGGAACCCGAGCACTACAACATGGGTAATGTATGGCAAGCTCTCTGCAGGGACCAGAGCACCTGAGTGACCTTTGGAGAAAATGGCAGCAGGGCCGTGCTTGCTCGGTTTTAGTTTCCAGGTGTCCACAAGCCACTGAACACTGTGTCTGCATACATAAGTTATGTTGGCATGCTAAACTGCCCGGCCAACAGCTACTGACAGCGACACAAACTAATAATCCAGGGGCTGGCTACATGATAGCTACAAAGCTAAAAAAAAAAAAGCCAAACAAAAAAACCCTCCTACAGTTCCCATTGATAATTAAGGGACTACTGCAAACAGGCCTTGAGACTACTGCTCCCTGCCTGGCTTGGCCAACCCATGAGGCTCAGAAAGAGTTACCAGCCACCCTTGCAAACTGCATTTAGCACTGCCTAAGTTTGAGTCCACACTTCTGACAAAGTTTGTGAATTCATGCATACCTCAGCTTTCCCCCTCTGTAAAAATGCTGATGCAAATGCACACTTACGTTACAAGTCAGGGCACCAGAATATATGTGAGCAGCTCTGGAACTGTGTTAAAATGAAAACTGACGTGGGTGGTGATGGATTTCTGAGCCTACAGGGTAGCAATGTTGTTTTTTGCTGGTTGAGTTGTTTGAGGCTGTGTTGCTCTCCATCACATAGGAGGCATTTATTTATTTATTTATAAGCAAGTACATCCAACACTTTCCAAGAGAGACAGAATTTTAAATGCCAACTTTGCTCTCCAATGACTGAGCTCTACATACAACAGTAATTATTGTGAATCTCAGGGTAAGATGTTGAGAGTTGAAAGCTCCTCTCAATGGCAGAATAAAACAGACCATCTCTCTTCTGGCGGTGTTAAACTCTTGGGATGAAAAATGCTCTGTTGTGTATACTTGTGTTTGCATGCATATACCTGGAGAAAAAAAAAATATATAGAGATGCGTGCACATGAACACACACATTACTGACACACAGAGACACAGATTTGAGTGGAGAAGGAACATTTAGCCAAAATATTTGAGACTATTTTCCTGAAGGCTGTACTCTTAGTAAGAAAGGTGTTTAATTTCATAAAAGCCATGTAGCATTGTAAATAAACTGGAAATGGGTTGCAGAAGGGAATCAAGAAAATAAGTAAGTTAGAAATGGTTTATCTTTCTAATATTCTGGTAATTTTAAATTTATTACCTGCTCATGCATCAGGACTACTTTTTTTAGTAGAGGAAAAAGAATCGGGTGTTTGTCTGAGAGACTTTATGAGGTGAAGAAATGAGGTCAGCTCACTAGATTGGAGGAACTCTGTAATATAACCTTGTCCTAGGGCATTGTTGGATTAGAGTCCAGGGTCAACAGGAGGCTCTTCACTGGCTGTAGCAGTTCTGGAAGTGACTTCAGGAGATGAGCTCATTAACAGTTATTTAGCACTGCACCAGCATTTTTTACTTCCTGTAAACTAAACAGACTTGCCATACCAAACATCTTATATGGAGAAATGGGACAGCTTTAACCTATGTTCTGCAAACAATCTTTAGCCTTACTGTAAATTTCCCTTACATAGCAAGAAACCTAGAGGCATCTGCATACCAAGGATCTGGTAATTTTCTGGTGATGTTTGCTATTGACTACAACTATTCAACACCCAGAAAAGCTTCTCAAGGTAATAGGAAAAAAAAAGATGTGATTCTCCTTGTTTCTCACTTTTCAATCTGAGATCTAGTAGTATCAGGTTTTGCTAAGAAGACTCTGCTTTGAACACTCTACTTCCAAATACTCTCCCCACTTGAGGGAGCAATGTATGAACTGAAAAGGTTTATGACTTACAGAATTTCCTATTCGTCTCTTCTTCCCTGGTCATGCAAGGTCCTTTCTCTCCCTGATTTTTTATAGTATTTTCTTACTTCTGACCTGCAGTTCTCCTGTCTCATTTACAGAATTGTCCAGGGCAAGTAACATTCCTTCATGCAAATTTTACTTCCCTTACCACTGTTATAAATCTGTGTTATCTGCAGGATACATTCAAAGGAGGGGTACTGCAGGCTCTGCAGAGCTATCTGTGGGCACACCCATTCTTCTATGTTGCTTCCATTCATCCCTAACATCAAAATTATTACATTTTTTGAAAATGTAAAGCAGAAAGGTGACTGGCTCAGCAAGTCAATGTACTTTCAACTTCCGAAGTCCAACAGCAATGCCATACATGTGCAAAAAGTAACTTCATGTATTACATAGAGGAAAATAAAATCACTGTTCTTCTGTCTGTAAGACGAACCCTTCAGACCTGGAGTAGCTTGTTTCTGCTTCAGTTTCCTGATTTCCATGTAGGTAAGGCTGATACAAAAACTGTATTTCCAGTTTCTGTTCTTGAGAGAAGCTAGAGTTCTAGCAGGCTGGATTCCTCCCTTTTCAATTAAATATCTCCCTAGGCAGCCATATGAGACAAGGGATAGCCCCAACTCTCCTGAAGGGCCAATTCTATGACTTGGCTATCAAACAAAGCACATTCTTGAAGATATTTTTGTCCCTAACATTGTCAAAGTTGCGTAAGTGTTTACATGTATCATTCACAGATCAACATCCCTCCTATGTCACCGGTACCCAGCCAGACAGAAGGACCCTTGCTTAATATAAAACTATTTGCAAGTTTTTGAAATCCTGGTTCAGAGCACATTGAAGCCAAGGGGATGTTTTTTTTATAGGCTGACATTTATCTTGAATCGAGCTGACCTTGTATGAAGAAAACTGTATGAATGCACCTGTCATACTCAGTTTGCTAAGTGCACTGCTTTCAATTTAACTTCTGCCGTATGTTATTAACATGGCATAGTTATTAGCATTTAAATCTCCTTTTCCTTTGTAATTTCTATACTTAGATTTCCCTTCCCTCTCCTCCCTCCCCTCCCCAGTATGTTTTAAAGAGTACTGACTTAGTAGGAAAGCATGTAGTTGTTAGACAAGGATGGAATTGTATTTTTTAGTATTGCAGTTTATTTAAAGGACTAGGAATCAAAATGCGATTGACACAGCCATGGCAAACATATGATTAATGTTATCTGTTTTTTCCCACTGTAGTATTTTTGGTTTCACTTTTTCATTACAAATGCTTGAAAGTACCCACTAATTTTCCGGTATCTTCGGTCAAGAAGCACAGGAGCAAATGTCTATTCTTCTTAGCCACACCGAGTGACTTAGGACAAGGCTAAAGCTATTTGGGGTGCAATACCTAGAGTGGCTGCCCAGCTTAACACTTGTGAGTAAGTAGTAGCGCATACCTTGCTACTAAAAATGCAGTGACAGGTCCTATACAGTGCTGCTTAACGCAAGACCTAACACGGGGCCTGGACTGTCATAGATACCGAAGCGTGAGAGCAGAGGTGTCCCAGTGCAGTGGCAAACGAGCACTACCTCGGGCAGGAGAGTGGGTACGTCAACCACTGAACGTGTTCTCGGTGCAAACGCAGCAAGCGGGGACTGGGAGGACGAACTGGGATGGCTGCATGTCAGGGAGACAGGCTGACGGTGGGTTCGGATACACCGGGCTATCTTCTCGGTGCCCGTGGCAGGGGACAGCCTTAGGACACCAACACCGCTACAAAACTGCAGCAGCGCTGAGGCGCACAGAACACCGGCGGGGACAGGGGTTCAGCCGGAGATCCACCTGCCCGAAGCCCCGCCGGGAAGTCGCCCCCTCCCCGAGGGGGTGCGGAGCGGCTCCCCGCGGGATGCCGCGGCAGGGGCTCTCGGCGGCGGGGCCCGAACGGCTGCGGCAGCGGCGGGGCCCCCGGGGGGGGGGGCCGCGGCTCCCCTTCGGCAGCGGGCGGCGGCAGCCGGGTCGCCCGCCCCGCGCCCCGCTCCAGCCGCCGCCGAGCCGCGCTGCACTGCGCTAGGGGCTGCTGCACCTGAGCGGCCGTGTCAGCGCGGGGATAAACCACTGCCAGCCCCCGGCCAACGCATTATGTAATTTCAGATTATATAATCCTGAAATGCGAGGAGGAAAAATTCCCCAAAACAACCCAAGCCCTACCGTCCTTCCCCGGGCATCTCCTGGGGGTGCGGGGCAGCCCGTGCTCTCGGGCGGCCGCCGGGGCAGGCTCGCCGGCACCGGCCGCCCGCTGCCCCCACCGGCCCAGGGGCCGCAGTCCCCGCCCGGCGCGATGAGCCGGGGTAGGACGGCGGGGCACGGCTCGGTACGGCTGGCTCTCCGTGCCGTCCCTTCCCTTCCCGGCGAAGCCGCCGACCGCGACAGCCCCGCGCTGCAGAAGGGCGGGCGGGGGAGGTCGCTCCCCGGAGAGGCGCTGCCTTACCTGCTCCCCGAAGTCGATGGCGATGTTGGTGATGCCGAGAGGGACCAGGAACCGGATCAGGGGCCAGTAGTTAGTGAGAGCTGGAAATTTCACCATAGTCCCAGCTGCGCGGTGACCCGCGGCGCATCTGCCGCGGCAGGAGGAAGGGGGGGAAGGATGAAAGGGCACCGGAGGAGGGGGCGTGCGTGTCCCTGTGCGTGTGTGCGGGCGGGGAGGGGGTGGGGGGGAGATAAGGGCGAGGGAGAGGAGCAGCAGAGCCCCCTAAAAATAAAGAGCCGGGGAGCGGGCGGGGGGCCGGGCCGGTCCCTCCCTGCCCGGCGCAGCGCTGGCTGGGCGGCGGGGCGCGCTGTGCTGCCGCCTTAGCAGGAGACCCGAGAGATCAAGTCCATCCCCGCCGCCCTCCTCCTACACAACAATGATCCGCCGCCGCTGCCGCCGCCGCCGCCGCTGCCGGAAAAAAAAAGAGGAGGGACACCGCCGCCAGCCACTCGTGCGGGCAGCGCTGCCCTCCTCGGGGCGCGGGGGCCAGGGGGAGGGCCGGGCCGGGCCGGGCCGGCCCCCCCCCCCTCCTCGCCTGACGCTCGCCGGCGGCGGGGCGACGGCCGCGGCGCCGCGCAGGAAAACACCGCCCTCCTCCTCCTCCTCCTCCTCCTCCTCCGCCCCCTCCTACCCCTCCCCGCCGCGGGGACGGCACAGGCCGCGGTGCGGTACGGCCGCCGGCGGAGGTGGCGGTGCGGGGTTCTAGTGCAGGGCTCTGTCGCGGGGCTCTGCCGCTCCGGGCTGCGCGGGCCGGCGGAGCACGTGGGTTTGACACACGCCCGCAGACGGGCGGCGGCCGCGGGGGAAAGAGCGGCACCGAGCGGCTCCTCCCGACGCCGGAGCGGCCGCGCTGCGCCCCCCGCCCGCGGCCGTGTCGGGGCCGGGCCGCGCTCGGCACCTGTCCCCACCTTTCGCCCCGATGGGCGCCCTGCACTTCCCCCGCCGGCGTGCCCGTCGGCCTCCCCGTGCAGCCGGGGCAGGGGAAGGCGTTCCCTGGCCGGGGGCTTGGGGCCTCGGGCAGGGGTACTCGTGCAGCTGCAGGAAAGGTGGGGGGTCCTGGACGAGGCGTCAACCAGGGTGTCTGACCCACAGCTCTTCTGGTCAAAAACCTGAAATAAATAAATAAACCCTGAACGTTTAGCAGTGTAACGTCTTCAAGAGCTCTGCCCGAGCTCTAGGGAAGGGAACGTGCTCGTGGCCCAAGGGAGCTCGCAGGAGGGCCCTCGCGGCTGGGCACTGGCTGCCTTCCGAGCCGGGGCCGTGGCAAACCTCGGGGTTTTGCCAGCCCAAGGGTGGGAGAAAGATGAGAAGGCAACCCCCTTCTGAAAAACTTGCAGAAATTTCTCAGCGTTTTCAAAACTGCAGGATGGTTTTAAGGTTTCGCTGTAATTGAGTTTTGCTGGGGCATTTAGGTTTGTGGTGGTATCTTCACCTTGCCCCCTTCAAGGAGAGTTGGCAAATATTTTGGGAAGGTGGGAACCCTATGAGGAGTCAGATACCTATATCTGATCCTCAGAGGAGCAGTGGCCCCCAGAGCAGTGCTGCAAAGGTTCCCTCTCCCAAAGATAACTGTGCTAAAATGTTCCTGTGGCCAAGCACCATTCCACATGTTTGGAGAGTCAGCGGGGGGGAGCTGTGAAAATCCCTGGGAGGCAGATGACAGGCTGTGGGGTGGGGTTGGAGTGAAGGAACCCCTGACTCCTGAGGTGTTTTGGCAAAGTCAGCCCCAGCTGTGCTGCAGGCTTTTTCACTCCTGCAGCTGGAGTTTATCTCACCTTGAGCCGTCGTGAGCACAGAGGAGTGAACTCAAATGCTTACAAGAGAGCAAACCTGCCTTCACCCTGTAGATCACTTACAATGCCACAGGCATGGAGTCCTGGAGTGAAGCAGAGAAAAACAGGAGAGGACCGTCAGCTGAGAAGAGGGAAGCAGAAGTTGTTTGTGATTGCCTGAGAGTTTCTTTGGATTAACAGCACCAATTCTTCATCATCCTAAGGGAGAGCTAACCATCTCCAGATGAACCAGTGGTTCATCCATTGGACATCTTCGACCCATGTCCTGCGAGAGGGAACATTCAATCTCCAGCCAAACCGGCTAAAGCTGGACTTGAAGTAGAAACTTGTAGAGATGCAGGGACCTTATGCCAGTTGCCTTGTTTTACTTGTTTGCTTGGACTGAGGTGAATTCCCTGCCAAATTAAATATAGTTTTTTTGTATGCTTAGGTGTAAGTTGCAGGTCCTTTTCTTTGAAGCAAGCCTTTTGCCTTTTGAACTCAAGGCTGGATATATATTGAAGCATAAATTTCATATTACATTCTTTCTTCCTAAGAATGTGTATGGTTTTAGATAACTATGTTCCCAGTAAGTAATTTCTTCCTCTTGGAACTAGATTTTATTGGCATTGAGCTCATTCCTCCCTGCCATGGGTCTGAGAACTACTTGTAGATGAAATTATGGAGGAATATTTTTTAAAACTCCATATTTTAAAATGCTTTCTTTGCAAAGTGTTCCTCTTTTGTTTCAGTTTAGAGGGATTATTTAAGGGAAAGAACCCTTTAGTGCTGTTTTTGAGTCAGAGAAAAAAGTAAAAGGGATTCCCCAAAGCCACTTGTAAATATATGATTTTAACTTGCCATTTGAAAATTCCAGATGAGTTGATGTTTGAAAACTACCTCCTCTAATCCCTGGCAAAAACAAGCCACCCAAAAATTAAAGCTTCTTGAATCAAAACATTTGGACACTGTGTGTGTCTCACAATACAAATATGAAGAGCACATAGTGATTATTTGACCAAAAGTCATGATCACTTGTGGAAATGCTGAGAAACCCAAGCAGTTTAATGTAGTATAAGAGAAGTGCATCCATACTGGTTTGTTTTTTTTAATGTGCTCATAAGGTAGTTGATACTTTTTAATTCCACCAGATAATGAATCATGCAGCTTACATCTTCAATTCAATTCCTTCTGATCTGTCACTTGAGGGCTGTGGTTAACTTTCTATCTTACTGCTGCTCAAAGCAGTACAGTTTGATTTTAAGAGTAGTTTTATGTTTTACCTCCTCATGTGTACTGGAATGTCCTGGGCAAGTGTTAACCAAACTGATGCTTTCTTGAATTCCACATTTTAAAATCACTAAACTTACTTAATAAACTGTTAGACAATGTTTTAGGTTTGTCTCTCTGCTTCCCATTCATATCTTCTGTTTCTGGGCTGACGGTAGCTTTTGTGTGCTTCTCTTTCAGCCCAGGTCATATTTGCTCCTTGAATTCATTACAGAAACAAAATTGTGTTCGCAACCAAAGAACAAGGATGGTTTCTCACATCTTGAAGTCAGTGGTTTGCTCAGCTGATGAGCTGAGGAAATAGGTCATTTTAGCTGTATTGGGCAAAAAGCAGTGATTAGTAATCATTTCCTTTCTAACATATTTTCTGTTGCACTACATTTCTTACTCATATACCAAACACTGTCTGTTTGTTTAATGGAATAAAAAAGACAGAGAGGGCAGCAGAAAACAATTAACCATAATCTCAATGCTTTTTATAAAAAAATTATCTGGTCCGGGAGTATCTCAAATGGGGCCACCTCACTGGAGAAGTCCATATGAATAGAGTACAATGCTGCAATGTGTTACAGTGTATAAATGTTGATAAAAATCCCTTGTGCCTGGTAATGAAATGTGTTTGTAATTGCTGCTTAGGCAACAGGGACAAAGTCTGAAGGTGTCCCCAGCAGCAGACTCAATCAGGACAGTGCGCATTACCTTTACTCACAACAATATGCAGATCAGCACATGGGCTTTAATGTGTTAAGAGTCCCCGTGCTGTCCTGAGCTTAATGGAGGCCTCTTACCACAAATACATAATGGGAATACTGAAAGGACCCTGCTGTGGTATTGCCTTGCTTCACAACCCTGCCTCTTTTTTCCTTGTTGAGGCTACTGCTAATTACCTGCTAGAGAAAACATATTTTTGGTTTGTTTTTTAAATCACTGTACTTGGGCTTTCCATCTCTAGTTGGCTGTTTAGCTGTCATCCCTGCTTTTTGGAGTTACTGGGTCTCTTTCAAATCTTTTCTTCTATGTAGGATTTTTTTTTTCTTTCTTTCTTATGATCTGGTGATTTAAACTCACTCATTGTACAAGAAACTCAAACCAGCAGATAACAAAATTTGTCAGCCACTTATCCCATAAGAGGACAGATGAGCTGGATTTCCTAACCTAAAGAATGGCCAGTGATTTTGGTCTCGTAATGGCCTTGGGCTTGGAGAGAGCAAATGATGACTGTCTTTTCCTATCTGTTATCTGATAAAGTGGAAGGACATCTCCACAGTCATATTCTGCTTCTGTCTTGAGTTATTCCTCCCCCAGCAGCAGCTGCCTCCTGCAAATTTAACTTTTAAGTTGGAACTGAGTCTGATGCATATTTCCAGCTCTTTACACCACAGTAGTTAAAAAAATAAGATAGTAATTTAAAAATGTTTTCAAACTATGACTGAATGTTACTGAAGGAATGCTCAGAGTGCAGGTCTTGTGCACAAAATGGAAAAATACTCTTCCCCATTTAGTGTTGAGGAATAAAAACAAATAAATTCTTCTACACACTAATTTTTCTGGGGGACTGACCAGACACAATGTTGTAAGGAATCTTCAGGACCCAACTGAAGATCTCCTTCTTTTCCTGGACCTGAGTTCTGCAGAAAGCCTGTTTCTAGTGAAATGTACACTGAGCCTCTTTTCCTGCAAAGGACAGGACAAAGGAGAGCTAGAGGCACAACACTTTCTCTTACCAGGGGTCAGTGAAGCCTGAATCATTACAATCACTGTGAATTGTGCAGAAGGCCTTTACCTCAAAGGGTTAGTGGAACCCTCCTTGTCTCACTCCTTGTGAGCAGCCTTAGGATCAAGGGGCATTCGGTTCTTGGGTTGTGTGCCTGGCCATGGCTTCTGGGCTGTTGCAGTTCGTGACTGGAAAGACTACAGAAATGCTGCAGGAAAAGTCTGAATATTTATGTAGCATTTTATTCTGTGAATTGGTAGGGTTGAATTGAAAGATCAGAAAACAGCCAAAGGAATTGGGTTGTCAGTCAGGCAAGTGTCTGACTAATACAATTCTGATTTAGCTGCATCTCTGTGTGAAGAATAAAAATGGTCTTTACAACTAACCTTTGCCACCTTCCTGAGACCAGTCTGCTCTGGATGCAGCTGGCTTGTCAAGTTGGATGATAAAGATGGTGGCCCTGGAGGAAACCCATGTCTTTTTTGTCTGGCACAAGCGTCCTGGTGGCAGCTGCAGGCAAAATTGTTTCCCAGGTGATGAAGCAGAAGAAGGTTCCTCTTAGTTCTTTGTAAAAATAGATAAAAATGATGTTAGGTTTCAGTGGCACAAGGAGACCTGGGTTGCTTAGAAGTGCCTGACTTATTTTTCAGATGAGACTCAAAGTGGTGTCTCTGGTCACCTGCAGTGGGGGTCCAGAACTGGCCTGCCTTCTGCCACAGGGCACCTGGGAGTGTTGGCTCTGTATCCCCTGTCTTTACAGTGGTGTCTGTTCTTGGCTCTCTCAGGCTGGGGTAATCCCAGCTGTATGCATCTTGTGGCACTGGCCTTAATAGTGTTACTTGCTCTTTGGCTTGTGTTCTGAGTCCAAAGCTGTATCTTCTTCTGATGCAACCTGGGGCATGTGACTCTGCAGCAGCTCCAGCACAGGAGAGCTGCTGGGAGCAGCTGGGCTGGAGCTGCCGGTGGGGACGCTTAGGGATGCCCAGCTGCAGCTCTGCTCACTAAGGCAACAATTCTGTGCCATTTCATAGCTGATTAATCCAAACAGCTCCTTCCTCGGTGCTAGAAGGGTATTAATGTAAATGTGGCATTGCAGAAGGCTAACTGGACCAGGTGCTTGCCAGAGTTAAAGGTTTCTGTCTCTCAAGGGCTTTCAGCATGGTATCTGGGATCCTGAGGGACTGGAATGCTAATAAACCTTGCATGCTATAGAGGGAATTACACTGTCCTCACATTAGGCCTGAGGCTCCAGCATTGTTTCATGATCAGAGGGAGAGAAACTTTCTACTTGTCAAAGCAAATGTATAAAAATGTTGTATTTTCTCAGCATGGAAGAAATTAAACCCTTAAACACAGGGTTCTTAGAGTGTTTAGTGTAGGTTTTTACCTTGCCTAATTTCTAAATTACAGGTTATTTAATGGTTACAACTTGGGCATTCAAACATTCTGAAAAAAATGCAAGTAAGAATTCGAAATATTTTCTAGAACTTAATTCTAGTTAATAAATTAAAATATTTATCTGGATTTGCCTGGAATTGAGAGCCCATTTTAAAATTTACATTTGGCATCTTTACTTCAAGCATTAGGACATACTTTTTGCAGCCTGTTTGATTCTTACTAAAATGTCTACATGTAATATCACTTGCTGTGCTCTATATGAAATTTAATAACACACAATGCCACCAACAGCATACTGTTGCAAAGATGAAACTTTATGGCTTTGTGTTTTATTAAAACAGTAATCAATACTGGACTTGAGCTGTTTGGAGTTTATTGATGCATTTGAATGCCATTTGACTAAAGCTTGTTGGAGGAGATGGGGATTTTGCATTCTAAACTCTTGTATTCAATATTCTTTTGTGTAGAGCTCAGTTGTTGAGAATATGTTTAAACGTTTCAGAAATATGCACTTACAAGCTTGCAATATTTCACCCTCTCCAGTTTTATTTAGAAGGGCCTCAGTCCATCCTGAATATGTGTCTTGCCAAACATGGCTTCTTGAAAGAAAGAAAACTATAAAACAGCCTATACAGAGCCTGTAGTAAATTAATGAGTAATCAATGTATTTGTGAGAATGCAGTAATATGCAGATGCATAAACAATATTTATTAGTGCTTGTAGGGCCAAAAATGCTATAGTGTATGCATGCCTAAAGCCTGAGTATAAATTTCGGCAGACGTTTTCCAATGATAAATTTTGTATTTATCCAATATGATGGTAAAAGGGGTAATAGTTTTAAACTACAAGAGGATCAATTTAGATTAGATATAAAGAATATTTTTTTTTCAGCGAGGGTGATGAAACACTGGAGCAGATTGCCCAGAGAGGTGGCAGATGCCACCCTTTCCCCCTGGTCATGGTCAAGCCAGATGGGTCTTTGAGGAACCTCATCTTGTTGGAGACATCCCTGCTCATTGCAGTGGGGCTGGACTAGGTGACCTTTAAAGGTCTTTTCCAACCCAAACTATTCTGTGATTATTTGAATCTATGATATAAAGATGAGTTTGAAATTTATACAATATTCAAGTACTTTCTTGCACTTCTTGCAAGTCTGCTATGAGAGCACCTGTAAACTGTTAAAGAAGCATAGAAATCTTTTATTTCATGAAGGATGATGAATGACATAGCAATTGGCATTTTACCTTCTCCCAACAGTTTGCTGTCAATTTTTTTCTCTAGTTTCAAAACAGTGTTATGAAGAGACAAAAGAAACTAGGCACAGCACTGGCTGTGATTTGCATGTGGACATGAAATATCTTAGTCAGGATTCTCGCAAAATCCCTCTACCTTCCATTCTCCGTATTTCATTAGTAGGATTCACATTCTTTCTAGAACAAGGAAAACTAAATATTTTGAGTTAAGTTATCAAACTTTTCAGTTGTTTGTTTGGTTTTTTGGGTGCAGTGCAATGAGTTTGTTAAGCCCTTCAGACTCCAACTTACCATCTAAACCAGCTGTATTTGTATCTGGATAAAGTCAAAGAACTGTTTCTTGCATGTGGGTGGAATAAAACTCTTTATTAGCTGAATCCCAATGTGCTAAGATAAGCCTAAAGAAAGAGCACTGTAGCACACTCTTTTCTGCCTATGAGAATTCAGATTAACATGTTATTACTTTAAATTGAGAAAAAGATGTCTCATATTCAATGGAATAAAACAGAATTTATTTTCTCATTTACTACTGAAAGTAAAAATTATGGATTTCTTACTAAAAGTAACAAGTGTGTTGTCTCAGTTGGTTATGAACCACAAGGAATTTGGTTATAGACAAGCTCCAGACCCACCAATGTATTCAGCAGCTGATCACCATGTTTTCTTTTTCTTTCTAGCAAAAATGCATTCTCCATCCTCCATCCAGCAGCTGTGCTATGGACTGGAGGGAAGAGCAGGTGAAAGGAGGTAGTAGAGAAACTGCATGTTACAGGGTGGGCTTGGTGTGTTTGGGATTCCTTTGTTGTTATGGAAAGAAGCTGGGAATGCTCCTCTCTTGAAGCTTGGCCACTGGATGAAGCTGGCCAAATGTATCCCAACACCAGAGACGTCTTGGCGACAGCAGAGATGTGCACAGAGAGCCATGGCATGGTGCAAGGGAATGAGGATCGGCTGGAAGTGGTGGTGAGGGAGAATGGGGAAATCAAAACGAGCCTCACACTTGGCGCAGGGCTTGTTTGGTCAGTGGCAATGACAATAACCTCGTCTTCTGCCTGCATGAGTGGAGCTCAGTGGTAAAAGCAGTGATGCAGTGCTTTGTTGCTTCTGCTATGAATTTATGGCATGACACCAGGGTAGATAATTGATTTTGGCCAAAGGGTCTTTCCTTTGCTGGATGTAACAGCATTGCTTATCAGGGTCTGGGAGCTGAACCTGAGCAGGTGATGAGGTTACAGGCCTGAAACTTGACAGGACAGGGGAGCATCTCATGAGGACTTAGGGGAAGACAGTAGTTTTGGGTCATTGGTCCAAGAATATGTGAAAGCATCTGCAGTGGGTCAGGATTGCATTGATGGTGGGCGATGCCTTGATACCTTGCTGTTCAAGATCAGCCCTACTGAGAAAAATAGATGTAAGTTTGCTGGAGGATGCTGTGGTAATCAGTGTAGTCTGCAGTTTAAAATGTTATTTTTGTTGGTGGTGTGATGACTTTTCCTTGTTTGGTAAAGGACAGGAAGAGGCACCATGTAAAATGTTACCTGTTTTGAAATACAGATTCTGTGAGCATGGTGTCTGCCCTCAATCTGTCAATGAGAGACCTTCAGTTTGGCACTGAAGCCATTGCTGTAACAAGCAGCCAGCAGTGAATGCAATTAGTAAGGACAGATGTTGATCCGTAAAGGTAGCAGATGTCACAGGCACCATGGTCTAGTGCCTGAATCATATGGAGGTTTCTCTTCCCAGATGGATTAGAAACTGCAATCCTCAAAACCAAATATCCATCAAAGGCAACATATTTACTTTCCATTCACCTGATATCCACTGAGTCTGGTCTTCCCTCAGGATGAAGAAGGAATCCCTTTCTATCTACTCACTGTAGAGAGTAGCAGACTGGGTCAGGACTTTTACCGCTGTATTCTGAAGGATATCAGTCTCATCTGCTGCTAATTTTTCAGGTTTTTCCAAGTTTGTATTTCCCCAGTAAAGTCTGGTTTTCTTTCAAGCAGCATTTTTGATTGACCAGAAAATAAGATTTGGTTTATTGTGTGCTTTAACAATTCCCGAGTGTCTAACTGCTAATCCCTGAAAAACTCAGAAGGTTTTCCAAGGCTTTTTCTCCTCTAGCAAAAAATAGTTGAAGGTGGTCGGGTAGCTTAAAGAACGTCAGGCAAGGACAAATGGATGGACTGGCAAACAGCAGAGTATCAGATTGCCTCCTGTACTTAGGAAACAGTCAGCTAAATATGACCTGTAACAACTGACCCTGAAAAAAATTATCGTTCAATAAACTGAAAAAAAATTAAAAGTGTCTTTTTTCCCCCATTTTTATCAGATATATTCTGTCTGCTTACTAACTTACGTGAAAACCATGGAAAAATTCAAATTACATTTTCATAAAGGTGTAATGGATCCCTATGAGCTTTTAGTGCAGATAAAAGGCATATAGAAAAAAACATACCCATGAACATTGTTTGACTGACATGAAGCCCTGAGAATACAAAGTTAGAATCAATGCTGTTTGCCTAAAGATGAATCTTCCTGTAAAATTTAAGCATTCTTTGATTCACAGCATGTCAGCTGCCTAAACAATTTCTTTTGACTCAGAGCTTTGATAGTAGAAGATGTTACAAGTACCGTGAGGTAATTTTCCAGCCCCAGGTTCCTGCCATTTGATCTTCCAACTCTGAGTTGAGCTCCTCAGGTTTCAGAAATCCTTTGGACAAAATGATGAGGTTTTAATACATACACTGAGCTGAAACTTCTTGCATACTGCAGATTCTTTAATTTTGTAGAGTGTTGTGCTTATATATTTTGGCAAATTTAGTTGAATCTTAATTATTTATATAGCTCCAGAATGCAAAGTGATTCGTTTTTGCGAAAATAATTGCTTTTGTAGTGTGAGAGCAAACACATCACTGTGCTGCCTGCAAATCTCTGTGACCTGTCACCAGCAAGCCAGCAGTTGCTGCTCGTTCCCACTGGGGGGTACCTCCGTCTTTATACTTACAAGTTTTAGTATAGAAAAATAACTCTTTTAATCTTATTTTATGGTTTAATGCATGTGACATTTCAGTTATTCACTTAGTATTTACTGTGCTACAGTTGTCTCTCTGTGTGAGGATTCGCATGAATAGAGGAAAGGAATGCAGTGCTGCGGAACTTCCCAGTCACCGAGTTCCACTGATGTTCCACTGCTGGTGGAACACTTCCACTTCTGTGGAAGGACTAGCAGAGCGGGTGTTCCTCCTGGTGCTTTTTTGCATGGTTTTTCTGGGTTTTGAGTCTTTCTCCTTAGCATGAAAATATGGACAAAACCGGGCAAGGGAGTTCAGCGCTGTGGAACAGCAGTTCCTTACTATGTTTGAGAATGTGACAGAAAAATCCCTCTGGAAGCTTTGTGCTGAACACTGAGGTTGAGGAGAAGTAGTTAAGTGTAACATTAAATTTAGGGCTCATAGCGATCAGATTCCCAAATATGCTTTCAGATTCTGGCTGATGATACTGATCTGTGTAGGCTAGATTAGCAATTGAGAGGGAAATCCAAAATTATGAAACTTTGGTATTTGTATATGTATATATGATCCTCTAACAGGATCTTGCTGCTTGATAATAGAGCTTGACATTAATTTTTATTATTTTATTACTTTTTAAATGATTGACCCTGAGACCTCTATGTACAGAACATGTGGTCACTGAGGTAACTGGAGATACAGGTGTACAGCTGCCCTGAGGAGATGGAGTTGAGATTTATTTCCCAGTGTTTTGCTACTTATTATCCCCCTTACCACACTAATCAGATCATACTTCTGAAATGGATCTCTCTTTTGTTACTCTATCAAGCAGTACTTCAGTAAAAAAAAGAAAGTGTTTTAACATTTTCTTTTCAAGAGCAAATCAGCTGAAGCTGATAATCAGTTCTCTATTAACTGACTGCAAATTCTTGGGTTTATTTTGAGTATAGAAATATTTACTAACATATATACCAAACTCCTCCATCTGATTCCCACTTTTTCCAGATGTGGATGCAGAACTGGTTGGGTCATTTAGGGGTGCCAGATTTCATTAAAAGATTTATTAATGCTCTGTATGAAACTTGACTAAATTTTTGTATATTTTTCAATAGGTCTGACACTTTCAGTCCTACCAAAATTCACTCAGCAAAGCTTCATACTTCTTCCTAATATTTAATTATCCCTCATACACATCTGGGCGTCTCTAGAACAAAGGCAAAAACAAACAAAACCCAGAATATTTTGGTTATATTTTTACATATGTATTGAATTAAATTTCTTTGTGTACTTCTGGTATATAAGCAATAGTACAGCTAAACTGTATTAAACTGTGTTTTCTGTTTGGCTTTTAAATGAAAAAAATATAAATTAAGATGTTAGCTAGTTTCCCCCTGAGGGATGCTTTTGCTTTGTTAACATTAAGGTTTTAGTCTGCTTTGATCAGCTGTTACCTTGATTGTTTTGTCACTGTTTTTACCGCATAGCCAGGAAAAAAAATCTTAAAATTAACTTCTCTTTTCATTATCAAGTTTGTCTCATGTCTACGACAAGCTTCCTTTGTTGAAGAAGAAATAAATTTTTAGTTCAGTTTGCCAATGCAGCATATGGGAAATTCTATGATAGCTGTTCTTGGTAGTAATCTTCCAATTTTGGTTGCATCCCTGGCTATGACTGGAGGCTTGACCTCCTGTGGCTGTCTGGACCAGAGATGGTAATCTTCTCAGGATATGGGTGAACATGAGAAGTGTGGTCTTTCTAGTCCATGAAATTGTTCATTCAAGCAGGAAACACCATGGGCTGTCAAAACTGCCATGGGGACATCTGACCTCGAGTTGTCCTTCAAGTGCTGAAGCTGGTCCAAAATTTTTTCCATCTAGTTGTTGCCAGCAAGATGTCAGAAAGCACTGGCTTTTGGGGCACTTTTGCAGTGAAGCAAGCAAAACCTTTTGTTTAAAAGTAGTGGAGTCCAGGGCATAGGACAAAGGGGTGCTCCACCAAGGTGAGGGGGGCTCTTTCTAGTTTCTGAAAATGGAATTTCTTCATAGTCACAAAAGTGGCCCCCAAAATGTATGAGTTAGTGGAAACTTGTTCCAAGTGAGGTCTGTAAATGTTTTGTACTGTACGAAGAGGGTTCATTAGTTTGGTTGCCCACCATTTCCCAGGCCAGGCTTGCTTGCTTTCCAGAGCAAACAGATATGGGATTTGGGAAAGAGTGTACAATACCCATCTGGGGCTTAATGCAGATAGGAGCACTACAACTTCAGATACACAGCAAAGGGATGGAAGCAGCTAAATTTGGGGTGGGTGGGTAAATGAAGCTGCATACTGAATACCTGGTTTTACTTCAGCCCAAGGCCATCCTGAGTGCATGGAGCTTCAGTGTTTGTCCACTGGCTGGACTTCGTGCAGCAGCAGCAGCATTTTAGGCTTCTTATTTGACTTGGAAGGATATTAGTCTGCCTGTACTTTCTTCCAGCACCTGATTGTAATTTGGCATATCCCTTGTTGCCAGGCAGCATCTGCTGAGAGTAATTTATTTATTTCATATCTTGGGATAAGTGAAAATACTAATTCTTCCAGGTGCTGTGTTAAATGCATTCATTAGTGATGGACAGCCCTCGCTGGTCTGCAGCCTCAGGGAGCTAAACCTTCAGAAGGGGCCCCAGAACAGGGCACTCCCCTTGATACCCCTTTATCAAAGGTAAATAATCCAAGATTTGCTAGTTACTGAACTTGCTCTGTAAATATTAATTAATGGAATAGAGATTTAAATGTGATCCCATTTTTAATCTTTTGCAAATCGCTATTAATCCATCCAGTTTACACTTCCATGTTCTAAGCAGGAACAGTTCTTTTTAATCAATACACCAGTTTGCTGCTTTACTGTGGAAGGAAGGAAGGTCTTGCTGCCTGCATGCTTTAGGCATGGGGATACCACTATGGGGATCCCATGAGTCTGCATCAGAAGGAGTCTGGAAGCTAAAGGAGCCTCACAGTTAAGCAGATTAACAGTGATTTCTTCAGTCTGGCAGCAGGTGCTTGTAACTGACTCTGTGCTGTGCAAGATGATACTTCATCAAATAAATGCACTGTCAAAATTAATTAGTTACATTTTTATTTTGCAGTTTACCTCCATGATGACATCCTGCTGGTATTGAAAAGTGCTCCAAAAATGATAATTTGTGCTGTAGCTGGTGGATTTTATGAAAACGTGAAAATGAGCTCTTGGAAAGCAAATATGAAGACTAAATATTTGATTGTACTTTATTGGTTGGTGCTGACAATATAAATGCTATTTAAAGCTTCTGGAGATTTTCACCAAGTTGGCAAATTTCAGGAGTCTGTCAGCTGTCTTCACTCAATAATGTCTCCTGCTCTTGTAGTGAAGACATGAATGCATGGAAACCTCTGAACTGTGGTCATTAGAAGAATGACCATTGTTTTGTGTATTGCTTGTGATGTTCTGTTGTGCTCTGTTTTTCAGAGTGCTTATCTCTTATTCTGAGAAATTATATAAAAATATTAGGGCTAAAGCAGTGTCAGAGAATGAAGTTAAGATGCTCATCCATCTGTCAGATATGGTTTCCATCAAAAACAACACACTGAGTATTTATTTCATAGCTGCCAAAATGCTTGGCAAGGATTTCAACAGAAACATCTGCATATTCACAACACTTTAGGCCATCTTTCTAGAGATGGGGACCCTTTCAGCTCAGGGAATGAGACAGATAGATCATGTCTATCTATACAAAAATCCTCATCAGAGAAACAGGGTGATTTTTACTTTCTGTCCCAAATGCTAGAGATAGCATTCATTAAAACACTAACAGCAATAAAAATATATGGCAGTAATTATAAATGCAATTGTAGTATTATAAGATTGCACTGTATGTTGCTTGTCTCTCAGCAACAGTATAAAATATTTTTTTTAAAAATAAAATATTTAGAAATATAGTCTTTTTAGATGGAGGAGATAGTACAAATCTACAGAGACTGGATAATAGATTGATTTTCTTTAGAAGTCTGAAAGCTTATACAGATAATAAAAGCTTATACTAATAATCATTAGCAGCTGAATTGTTGAAGAATTGTTGTGCTTTTATCTGCAGCAAAAATCAGATGTGCCATTTTAACATTGTGAAATCTGAATTTTATGTGTGCTGCCAAAAAAGGCTCTGTTGCTGCAAGGTTGAGAGGTTATTCCTTGACAAAATAGCATCATTTTGATGCAGTTAATGTCAAATGTTAATAGATTTTAGGGTTTCTTGTATGCTTTACTTTTTTCCCTTTGTTCCAGAGGCAGGAAACAGCTACACTAATAAATGCATTACCAACAGAATAAGAGGACTCATTGAAAATTGGGTCCTAAGTCCTGAGCCCTCTCAGGATTATTCAAATATTCTAGGCAGAAAACTTCAGCATTATTGAGGAGGGGTTTTTTTAGACAGTACTGTTCTGGAAGGCATCTATGCCAAAGTATCTCATGTGTCACTGGCATTCTCATTCATAAGCAATAATTGGGATGAGCACCTAGACAGGGCCTGGCTGTGGCATCAGTGTGGTAGTTCAGTTTCTGCCCTCCAAAATGAGGCATGTCTCCAGATGAAAATTGTTCTACCCCTCTCCTCAGATGGTGGAAGGAGTAGGTAGGCAGTTCCAAAATGTGGATGAGACTGGCTGAATCACCTTTTTTGAAGTTCATGCTTCACTCTCATGATTATCTAGAGATAGGGGAATCTAGCCGTGTTAACCATCAAGGATGCAGTCACATCTTTCTGTTTGCAGTGGGGCATTGCACTTAGATCCAAAATCTGGACTTTCTTTTTACTTGTATTCTTGATCATGAGGACCTTACATGGGGGAAAAATTGGTTGGCGAGAGAGTGAGGATGGCACTGAGCATCTATCAGTTCCATGAGAGAAATAAACGGGGCTCTATGGTGAATCTCAGCAGCTTGTCCCTTATTTTGAGAAGCATCCTCAGACAGGTGGACAGCTTCCCACAGCTTTGGTTTTTAATGGGGTGGCCACATCCTCCCCATTTACCCCCCACCGCCTTCATCCCTTACAAAACTACTATGACAGGGTAAACCACAAATACCAGAAGCACAGACCCATCATTACATTTCCATCTGACTGTGCAAATAGTAATTTTAAAACAGGAAGTCCTTGTGTTGTTGCCTAACTGCATTCTTTATGAAGGAAACAAACAGGCAGGGGTTAAAATCTAGGTGACTGACGGTACCATCTTGACAAGCTTTGTTTCTATGCCAGTAAATTTCAAAACACTTAATGATGGTGTGCTCCTGCCTTTCCTGAGACAGTGAGGTAACTGTCATGAAGGTTAACAATCAGTAAGAAATAAAGGGGCTTTTCCAAAACAAGCTGCAAATTTTGTCTTGTAGTTTCAGTATTTAAGAGGGAAAAAAAATATTTTCAGGTCCATTTCTTTGATTACGATTGTTACCTCCACATGCCATTACTGTTCAGTACTAAAAGACTGAGTCAACACCTCACAACTAAAGTGAATGCTTTCTCAGTGAAATTGACTGCTTATTTATCCACTATTTTTTTTTTATTTTTTTCAAAGTCTTTCGTTACAGATCTGCCACTCATCAACATATGGCTATAATTATCTGTTTATTTAGTTGGAATTGAGAGATTGATTATTTTCTACCGGAGGAAGTGATTTTGTTTTTTCTTGTTGTATATTCAGTTAAAAGTATTTGGGAATGCCATGCATCCGATCAAGTCTGTGTGACAGTCAAATACCCTGAGTGCCTATGGATGCATGCTCCATACCAAAATTGCTCCATAATTTGCAATAGTAAAGAAAGGAAGATTACATAAGGGGACTAATGAGGGCACCAGGTGGGACAGACTAGTCTTTTCTGAGCTTGCCATCTGAGAATGTATTGTATTAACTATAATCATGGATCTAAATTTCCTATTGGCCTATGCATATATGCTCTCTGAACATAAGTGAAAGATTTTTTTTCATGTTTTTTTTCTCTGATGAATTTTCTCCATGACTAAAACCCAGCAAGGAAAGCAATCCAGAGTAGAACAATAGAATGGCTTGACCAGCTGGCACAGCTCTGTGATCAGTAGGTAGAATATTATTTTCCTTTGGAGTGTGGGCGTGGAAAAGGGTAAACTATGTTTTTCCATTGTGATAATTTTTCGGGAAGACCTGAGCTCCTGGAACTTCTGTTTTTCACAGTCACTTTTTGGGATTTATGGTAAATTTGGCAATCGGGAAGTGGAGTCATCCTTCCTGACTTAAGATGATGAAGTGCAAATATCAGCTCTTCATTCTCCTGAAGGTCGTATGACTTACTGTGAATTGCTGTGAAAGCTGGCTTCTCAGACCAAAAAGAATAAACAGTGTTTTCAACTGAAAGGCCACTAGGTTCACAGGATATTTAAGCTCAATACAGAGTAAAAACTTCTGCAGTCATGTCATGTCTCTTCTACAACTGTATGCCTCACATGGTCTCTTAATACTTTGAACACAAATAGATTTTTATCAGCTCTGAGAGGCATGACAATATTTATTTTTCTCTTATTAGTATGGACATTGTAATTCCTTAGTCCTACTTATCTTCTGGTTAATTTCTTAGGTTCAAACAAAGTTTCTAACTTGAAGAAAAATGGAGGAAGCCTAAAATGATGATTTGGTATCCATGCAGAGTATGAGAGAGTCACAGTGAACAGTGGTATACCAATATGAAACAGCCATCAAGAAGTCCTCATATATAACTCCTTCAGTTGCTCCTGATGTTTGGAATGAGAAATAAAGGTGTTATACCAGCTAAGATCTGCAAGATAAATGTGGAGTTCTTAATGGTTACTAGCACACAGCTCAAAAGCTGACAACCAAACCTCTTCTGCAAATCTCAGATATACAGCTCTCTTTAGTGGAGGCAGAGAGGTTCAGTGGCAGCTTGATCAGTGTGTGTCTAGCATTTCCTTCTATTCCAGGAAAATTGCATGGTACATATTTACTCTTGAGAATCCATCAAGAGGCTTGTGTAAGCCAAGAGTGTATGTTCATGTCAAATATTTCACCGATAATTCTTATTTTTTCATTCCAAAGCTTGCTTAAGAGTCACATAAAGTGGATATGTGTGGGTGTGTAGACGAGAGGAAGGTTTTCCTAGCTGAGACCCACACATCTGGAATTCTCTCTCCATAGTCATCATCTGGCCAAGTAAATATCCTGTGTGGGATCCTTCAGAGAAAGACTCGAAGATCTCTTCCTTTTCTCTTTATCATGGTTTCCCTGTAATTGCTGTTTTGTGTGGTTTTGATGTAAGGGAAAAAGGAGACAGTGTATTGTCTTTGGAGTGCCTTTCAGGTGCCACTCTGAAGTCTGCTTTTTGTACTACACAGTTTGATTAGATGTTGATTAAAGTCTAACCAATAGTTATTGAGGAAAGAGGAGTTTAACAAGAAAGGTTGCTGTTAACTATTTGAAGGAAACTGCAGTAGTCTGAACCTTCATTATGTTTTGCATGGCCATCTCAGCAATGTCTCTCACATTCTGGCTCCCTGAAAATCTCTGGAGAGTGTCAGCTGGTCTTGTGTCAACCCCCACTTCTGCTGGTACAAACCTGGAGTTCTGTGGCTGAAGTCACTGCATGTTTGTGCAGTCTGTGCTAGATTCTTTTTCTAAACTCCACCTTCTGTGTATATTTGTTTTTAATAGGAACACAATGAGAATAAAACCTTATTTTCCTAATGTTTTCCAGACTGTTTGGTGAATTACTTGAGGTTCAGCTACCAACCTGGGGGTGTCTAGGTTGTTTTCCCTTTTGTGATTAAGCGACAAGGTGAGTTCATATTGCCGGAAGCATAGCTGCAACGCAGGGAACGGACTGAGACAGACTAAGAGTTTTGTTTTGCAGACAGGACAGACTTATTTTTGGTGGCTTTGGCTTGGTCATGTTTCAGAAACCTCATTCCATAAGGGTTTTTCCTGCCTTCAAAACCTCAGTTGTTTTAACAATAACAATAACAAATTATAAATGTCTCCATCTGTAAGAGAAGTAACTCAATCAAATTGAAAGGCTCATGTTACCCAAGACATAGGGAACAATGTGCTTGTGTGCTCTGCAAACATTGTCCAGAAACATTGCCCTTAGGCCCTGTGGAGATTTCTGGACAGCAGTGTACCTGTGGGTACAGAATTTCACAAAATAGCTGTCTTTGCAAGCAAAGCTAGACATAGGATTGATTCTAGTTTGGCTTTTTAAGCTGCTGTTCTTGGTTGTCTTGCAGGTGGACAGACAGCTTAAATATAAACCTAACATGTCACCTGGCACAGCAGAAAGGCTGAACAGTTGACAGTACCACCATTTAGAGTTTGCTTCCAAAGCCAGTCCACAACTAATTCTGTAGTTCTCTGGTTTCTTTCTTGCATATTGTTGTCTGGCTAGTCCCTATCTGAACCCAAGCTATATGGTATGGAGTTACTTAAGCCTTTAACAGCTTCTTCTCTCTGCTTTACATTAGCTTGCACTGAAACCCCATTTGTATATGGGTCAGAAAGAGACTTACAGACACCCCTCCACTGCTGATTTGCAGCATGCCACTCACATACCTGAATGAACAGAACCCTTCCAGTGTCTTTAAAAACAAAGGCATTCAGGCTTAAAACCTGTCAATATGATATTCCTTTAAAATGAAAAAAAAAAAATTATTTGATTTTCACTATGATTGTTGTAGAAATGATAAATACAAGAAAGTAGTTGGTAGGGAAGGAGGAGAGACTAGGTTTATTTCATAATACAATACTTCTAAAAATACAGAAGGAGCTGCTTAAATTTGGAGCTCTGTTTCCATTGTATTTTACTGTCTAATGAATGAGAAATAAAATGTATAATTTTCTTGAAAATATAAAGTCAGTCCAGATATTTACATTCAATAGTGTCAGCAGTGTCTACAAGGAGCATGTTATCCTTTCAGGTTTATTCCTATGAACAAAACCGAACTACCCATGCTGAGTAGGACTGGAGCTTCCGTTCAAACAGCAGTGGTAAGACTGTGGGACTGGAATCTCCTGTATGAAGGGAAAATTTTAACACTAATACATGTAAAGTCTTTGAAAACGTAATACACTGGGCTCTTTGTATTCTAGAAATATGCAATGATGCTTTTTTTATTTATTTTTTTTTACTTTGAGAATTTTGGTGTGTTACATTTGCAACTGCACTTAAAATATATTAACTCTATCTGAAAAGGCAGTAAAACATTCTCTAGAGAAAGTTCTTACTTGTGATTCTACTTGGGTGGGGTTAATTTTTGGTTTTTAACTCAATGAGAGTCCTCAAAGCTGGAGACATATGTCAAAACTGGGTTCCTTACTTGTAGGGGAGACTGAGAGAATTGAATCTAGAGCTTCACTACATAAGTTCTCCCCACTATCTTTTGTGGGCCAGGCTTTCATTCTGTGGGAAGATATTCACCCAGAGCATGTTTGCAGTTCTTTCTGTGACATATCCTGGCTGTAGGCCTGACACAGAGAAGTGACTCTCTGGTTAGTCTAATGACACACCTGTTCTGAAAAGGAGAGAGTTCTGCTTCTGTGAGAGTCCCCATCTGGGAAGAGCACTGGCAGGGAAATCTGAGACAGCCTAGCATGAGTTTAAGTCTTATTGAAAACGTAGTGCTTTATATTTAAACAAACTGAGCACCATGTATTAAAGGAGGAATTTATCAGTAGAAGAAGCTTCATAGTCCTGAGCCTCTGTGATGACCAAGTGAGACATCCAATATAATCCGTTATTTGTAACTTTTGCTTTCCCTGACTCCTGTGATTATTTTTTTGGGTTGTGTGTGTGTGAAAGTCTGTGGCAGCTAAACTGTTTGAAATGTTACAGTAAGTGAGGTCATTGGGGCAGGAATAGAGGTGTGGGGATTGTTCAGACAGTCTTTTTCCATTCCTGTCAACAATTTTTGTTTGGTTCCTTGATTGTGGGCATTGATGTAATCTTTATTTAGGTCATCATATCCTATTTTTCATTCTGAGGCAAATCTGAGAGTCAGCCCTCCCAAGACTACTGTGATCCCAGAGTGGTAAACACTGCTGTGTCTGATGCAGCAATGAAAACTGGATATATTTATCCTATAATATCGACCAAATCAGTATTTTTTTCGTATACCTGGATGCACAATGTCCACAGTAGAACACTTTTCACACAGAAGAATGCCAGTAAGTCCCCCCAAAAATATAAATTCCCTCATTGAGGCAAGGAGTTCAATAGCCAGACAAATTAAAGTAACCCTCTAACAGGAGGAAATAGCCCCGTAAGAGATGTATCTGAGTGTCTTGAAAGACTGCAAGGTCTTTCCCTCTTCTTCCTGGTGGGGCCTGAGTGAGGAGCTGGCACAGTGGGGCAAGAGGAGACAGCTATGTCTCCCAGTGGCCATGAGCAGATAGAAGAGTTGAGATGTTGAAGTGTGTCTGAGTGACTCAGGACTCATGGGAAGCTGTTGCAAAGCTGCCAGAGGTTCTCTTATTTCCATTCCCTTCATAATCTAGACCCCATTTACAGCAGAGTGTAAACAGAGACAGAGCCAGAGGATTTTTGTGAACATTTCCTTTAAGTACTTTGTACAGTGTTCCATGAAAATTAACTCTCATAGATACTTGCATTAGTTGTGTAAAGGGCATTGCCCTAACTATAGAGGTGATAATCAAAACATGAAGAAATTAAAGTCAAATATCTGAAATATCTGATCTGAAAGCTTTTAAAATCTGAATGTTAAAAGCCCACATATGCTATGTGGCATGTTCAAAGCATGCCTCCCTCTCCACAACTTCATTTGCAGCTCTGTATGCTGAGAATTTTTAAGCCAGATTAATGGGTGTCCTGTGAGTGTCTGGAATTAGCACTTTTGAAATTTCTGTCTTACATGAATGTCCCACATCCCATGGGGGCTGTGTCAGAGATGAGCATATCGTTTTTCTTTTCCAGCACCAGCTGCCCAAAGGAAGATCACTGAACCTCAGTGTGATTTTCCCTGCAGCTGCATCTTCTGACTCCTTGTCATTCTTATTCCAGGGAACAAGTAGAATCACTAGGTATGTCTGTGAAAGGTTCACTGTGCATAGTACAGATAAAATCTTTGGGGAGATATGAGCTTTGCAGTTAAGTGGTCTGCTCTGAATGCATAGATTATGACTGGTACAAAGGCTTGTATTCTGCCTGGATTTCACAGTGACTGTGCATTCCTTTTACCCCTGTGACTGTAATCCTATCACAGCAGACCTCATATCTTGCTGGAAAGCACTGAGTATGAATTTTAAAAAGGAGTAGTTTTCTTTTTCTTGTTAAATCAGGAAGAAAGGCTCCTCCCACTTGTTAGGAATTGTAGAATTGATTTTGAGTCAATTTAAACTGAAAAAATATGCATGTCAAGGAAGAACTCAATAATGAAGATGTAACTTGTCTTTTGGTAACCCAGGAAAGATGCTGGTTATAGAGAGATGCTGACTAAATTACTGGCTACATAGCATGGCTGTTTGCCTTACAGTATCACACAAAACTTGTTCCTGTTCAGAATCTAGAAAATGCTGTAGTCAAGTCAAGAACATCAAAGGGCATTTGTTACACTGCACCAGCAGCAGTATGAAAAAACAGAATTAAGTGATAGCAGAAGAGAAGGAGGCAGAAAACTTACAGGGATCCAAACAGAGTCTGAACAAGAGCTCCAGGTATAATGTAGAGATAAGGTGGATTAAGAACTTTGTCCTAAAGATGTGCTTCTTACAGTTTAATTACTTCAAATTCTTTTGGTAGAGTGATGAACAAAGCAGCAGTGTTTTGATGTTTGGAGACATATAGTCCCTTGTTTTCAGGTATTTTTGTACAAGAAGTCTCATTCTAAGTTTAGTCTAGGTCTATGTGTAAGGTGATTTTATACTGATCAGTAGCACTGATTTTTTTCTTCTACTGCTGGCTTTTGCTCAAATCAAACACTTCTTATTTGACAGATTACACAAGAAAAAGATGACTCTTTCATTGGTAAACAGAAGCCTAATTTCTTTCACTCAACATGTACTTCACTACCTCTGTTTTTCTTGCACTATTTAAGGGATTGATAATGTTGTTTCCCCTGTGCCCCCTACATCCCTTGATTCTTTCTGCTGTGGTTAGGTCTCTCCTGCCTTCTTTTGGAAAACAGGACTGTGACTTCATCATATTGTGTAATGAAACTAGTGCAGGAAGAGATTGCACAAAATATTACTATTTTTTTTATTTCTGTAATAAGCTTCATAATCTGAGAGTAAAAAGAAGTAGAAATTATTGATCTAAAAATTTGCAAAACAATCTACATAATTTTTACTTTAAAATTAAGTATCTTTACCCTAAAATAATAGTTTGGTATGTAGATTTGCTGCGTATATAATTTTTTTTTCAAATGGATTTTTGTAATCTAGTGGAATAGTTCAAAGTATGAAGTGAAGATCTATGTTTGCATAATTCATCTGGGTAGATGTTTTTGTTTTGGTTGGTTGGGGTTTGTTTGTTTGTTTCTCATAAAAAGAAGGGTTTTATATTTTAGTGAACAATAAATTGCATTTGTCCAACTGTCATGCAAGTGGTGGCCAACACTTTCTTAAGCTATCTAACAAGGCCCACTATAAAGTCCAATAATCTGCTCTTAGGAAAGAGTGAACAATTAAAAAAATTATTTTGAGTTCCCTTCATGTCAGTGTACTCCAAGTCAGCCTGCTTCTTAAATGCAGCCTGAAACCCACTTCCAAAAGATTAAACTTTTTTTCTTTTTCAGGTATCCATTATAGCTCTAAATGGACAGATAAATTTTCCTTATTTTAGGAAAATATTGTAGTTGGCAGATATGTGTCCCTTATATAAAACTCCCATATGGTCATTTGTACAAGTCAAGGTCTCCTGGTGGTTGTACTAGTAAGACAGTGACTGATGATCTGGCAAATGAAAATCTTATTTCTGGTTGTAATAAATGATCCCTGAAGTCTGTAGAAGTAACTCTCCCTTTGGTGTTTTGGAAAAAATTGTTCATTATATCTACTTTGAAGTGATGCAACCATTAATTATATATTAATTTTATTTATTTCCATTCTTGTGCTGGTATCCTCTTCCCTTGTGGGGGAGATGTCTCTCCCTAATTTGCTATGCACCTTTACAACAACAGAAGTGAAAAGGAGCTAGTACCACAACTTCATCTAAAACCAACTGCATACCTATTACTTTTCTTCAAATTCTCTAAATTAAGTTAAATTCTAGGTAATTCTCATCCATTGACTTTCTTTCCCAGTGGAGTGGTTAGTAAGAATTTGTTTTAATCTTGGTGCAGGACAGAAAGGTCTAATTCCAGGAATGGGTCAGCCAAAGGTATGCCAGGTAAGCTACAGCAAGTTGCCTTTATTGCACTATAGGTAATAACATCTGTGATTAAACTGGAGCTTGGGCATTGAGCTCCACATGAGTAAGTGTGACTTTTGGTGTCATGAGCTTCTAAAGTTAATTTTACTTAGTATTTCTGATGGCTGTTATCTTCAATTAAGCCAAGCATGTCTAATACACACAAAAATTAGACATGTGATGGACCAAGGAAATGCCGAAGGCAGGCAGAGGACTCTCAGCCCCTGTGTTTTGCCCTCCCAAAAGAGAGTATTCTGGCAGAAAATAATTTTTTGATTGCCTTTCTAAAAGTAGGCTTTACACATAGTGATTGTACTGTGCTGTGTACACAAACTGTGTCGAGATCAGGCCTGCTCCCTAAGGGATGGGGAGATGGAAGTCAAGGGTGATCCCTGGAGAAGCAGGATAAGGGCCTCACTAGTCCTAGCCTGCCCTCCAGTACCCACAATAGCCAAGCAGGACAGATCTGTAGGTGGTGACCAAGTAATACCAAGAGTTTGGATCATCATGGCCATAGGCAGATTGAAGGTCAAGCCTGGAAGTCAATCCATAGGTCAGGGTTAGGATTAGGGCCAGTGATCACCCAGCAGGAAGGTAGCAATGAGGCTAGGCTTAGGTTGAGCCAGGAAACCTGTCTGTGGGTCAGAGCCTAAACTGAGGCTCTTCAGTGGCCATCCATGGCTGTGGAGAACAGCACTCCTCTATCATGGCACAGGCAAGGAGTGAAGGCTCAGGGCTGAGCTTGAATAGACATCCTGGGTTCAAGGGTTTGGAGTGGCCTCAGGTGAGGCTGGTCACAGCTATTTATGGTGTGTTAATGCACTCAGGGTCTGGCAGACCAGGGCTATCTTGCAATGCACCCCAAAATGTTTAAAGGAGGTGGATTCACATTTTTTCTTTGTTATCCCACATGCCACTTCCTCCATAATGGACACACACTAAGACACTAAATGTGATTCTGAGCTGCTGCTGCTACAAAATGTCACAGAGGGGATGAGGAAAAACTCCTGCTTTTCTTGGTAAGATGCTGGAAGTTGAGTCGTGAGCAGCTGAAGTGGAAAATCCTGGTCTCACTAATGGATAAGTTCTCTCCATGAGTCAGGTCAAAACCTTCTGTAAGCAGGTTCACATTTCTGAAGATGTGAGCTAAACAGTTTTATGGATTATTTTTTTTTTGTTCTCAAAATTTTAGCTTTGTAAGAAACCCTATGGGACATATTCTTATCTTTTTGCTGTCTGACCTGCTTATCCTTGTGTCAGCAGAACTGTACAATGAGTTTAAAATAACATTGGTGTTTAACTGATACATGCATACTTTAGTTTACATCCTGCATTCAGGATGCTGTAAAGTCATGAGCCTGATAGAAACCTGTCAGTAAGCACTCAGAATAGTAAAAAAAAAAGCAGTGTGGAGTTGGAAAAAGATGGCAGGAAGAAGTACTGAGCAGCTCTTGGGAAAGAGAAAAAATCTTACCCATTTTCAGGAGTCGGGTTTCCAATTCAATGAAGTATTTCAGTGCATATCTTGTATGGTAGTTTATGTCCTTGAAATTAATGGAGAACCTACATAAATATCTGGATTCTTTACCTGAATGAAAGTCAGAACGGCTTCTTTTCCATGCTGTTAAGTGTTAAAACATAATTACTCAGCTTTTTTAATCTGTGAAGTTTTGCTAGTTTATTACTTCAAGTGGGTTGACTCTACAGTTGGATCAGTACCTGACTGGTAATGAGTTGTGTAATGTGTTAATTTTTTCCCAACTTCTCATTTTTTCTCCCTTGTATTGTGAAATTCTCAAAGCGTAGTCCCTGCCTCAAAAGTGGGAATTCATGCTGAGAACATGGATTACCAGTCAAGAAATTCTCTTTAATATATCGTTAGTTTGCCATTTACCCTCTGAACAGGAAATCTTACAGAAATTTACTCTGTTCCTTTCTTAACCGTGGTTTCCAAGGCCCCTGTGTTATTTGTTGTGCTGGTAGGGGCAGCACAAAACAGCTGTCTTCTCTCATCTTGGGTACCTTAAAAATGGTGCCAGCTGTCATTACAGAGTTCCACCAGGAAACAGAAAGTTGCTGTGCGGAAATAGTGCTGTAATTAGTCTTCTATCCTGCTCTATCACCAATGACTAACTGTCTGAAACTCCTTCCCTGGAAAATACTGCTTTGCTGACATCAAAAGACCCACACTATACGGGTATTACTCTTGGTGATTTCACTTCTCCTGATTTGACTCTAGTAGTTTCCATACCCCCCCTCAACTTAAAGGAAAAGTAATGGAAAAAGCCTGTGCTGGAAACACTTCATGTGCAGGACAACCTCCCCGGTTCTGTCAGGTCTGTGTGACACGAGGAGTGTGCAGTGGCACTGACAGTCCATGGTTTAATGCTTGCTTGTGTCTTTGTTTTATTGGCTTTTATCTTGAGATGATCTGACTGGGTGCTTCTCCTCCAGAAACAAGCCCTGCTCCCAGTGATGTCCTGTTTGCCATCCTACCCTCTTTCTCTGTTTTGTGTTTTAACCTGTGCAGAATCCTTTTTTCCTGATGGCTCTGGGAATCTGGCCCTGCATGTAAGGTGGCCTTAACAGAGTTAAAGTAACCTGTGTGCTGTAGAGCAAGCAGGTTCAAAGAGTGACGTTTCAGTCTGGTGAGTAGTTTCTGTAAAGGAAAGTCAAATACTTAATGCTCTCACATTTCTTCTCCTGGAGAGTAAAATTTTTTGCTTGAAGTGTTATGATAAAACTCTTGAAATTAGAAAAATTGCTTCATTCTGAAAAACACATATAAAGGATGAGTTGTAAAAAAGATTGGAAATCTTTACTGGCCTGCTTTTAATCTCTATTTCTTGCTTTAAAAATACTTCCTGAAATAATTCGGATGGGTACTCTGAAACCTTAGTCACATTTTCCAAGTCTCTCATCTTATTATGTACTACAGAGCATTCAAATTCATTGCAAATAGAATAACTGTAGCAGGGAGTGGCAGAGGATCTCTCTTAAATGGCCTTTGGTTTTTCTTCCTTATTCAACATTTAGAGTTGAGTGACTGTGCTATTTTTTTACACTTCTTGAACAGATTTGCATTTTTAAGAAAAAGGTATTTGTAGGGAAATGCTGTTTTCTGCTTAATAAGTTCTTTCTCATCCCCTCTTAACTATAATTTCAGTTTTCATTTAAAATAAGCTGTCTCTTCCAGTCATACTGCTGGACTGTGAAGTGGGTACATGTAGAAGTATTTTAGCCAGAAGCCACAGATATGAATACAGATATATATTTTATTTTAATTATTTATATTTTATTTTAATACACATATATGTTTTATTTTACACAGATTCAGTGCATGTTGTTTTCATCTGAATGAAGGCATAGAACCTTATAATTGTGTTAGTTAAAACCTTCCTTTTGAATCCATATCAGTAGACTGGAAATATTGGTCAAGTGTTGCTTACTATTGCAGAGTTAAATAACTCACTTTGGGATTTTCTGTTTGTAAAAACTCTTTCCATGATATGAAGCAATCCATTTTGTAGCTCTCTAGCTCTCTCATCATTGTGTTTTTCCATGTGACTGCAACCTCTTAAACTGTCATTCACTGAAGTTGAATGGAAGTAATGAAATATAGTAAATCCCAGATGTACACATTGCTGACTACTTTGTGCTGAAGTATTGCCCTCCAGATTTGCACTAGCAAGCCTGGAAACTCTGAAAAGTTCTGTTCTTGGTGCATGTGATTAATAGGCACAATACCGTTGGACAGCACATAACCTCCACTCATGTGTTTTTCAGGGAGTAAAGAATATGAGTTTTGGATCTTTTTTTTTTTATTATGGTGTTATGGGATTAGCTGATATTTGGAGCTGACAACGTTGTTTTCTGTTGTATGGTTTTTGTGTAAATATACATAACAATGTCTGTAAGAAAGTAGGCCTCTCTGCCTTATGAAAGGAAGTAACCTGTAAACCATGTGTGTTTTTAAAATAATTTCTTTTCCTTGAAATCTGAAGGATGACTTCTTGGTGTGGCACTTATGCTAGGTGAATAAGTGATGTTCCCTTCTGTTGCTTCAGTTTATGAGGAAATTGGAATCTGCAGAAACAGTACTTAGCATATTCACAAATTATATTTATAAATCGCATAGACTAAAGGAATGTCAATTTAATTGCAAAAGATGTCTAGTTCAGAATGATAAACTGCAAAAGTCTAGCTTAAAATGGTAGATAGCTTCTTACAGAATAAAACTCTGTCTCTAATTTACTTTCAACATTTCATTTTTTTATCTTTGGGCATAGAGAAGCATTTTGATGTACCAAGCTTTATCATGCTAAAACAAAACTTGAGGGTTTTTATGGTATTTGACTCATAGATGATGATGTATGGGACTGTGTATTCCACAGTGTGTTAACCTGAGTTTTTTCTTCTCTTGGCACTTGAATCCATCTGATCATCCCTTAAATGATGATCAGATGGATTATCAAAATAATGTTATCTGCTTGATAGTACAAATTTTGCTTTCTTATCAATCTCTTTACATTAAAAAAGGTGCTTCAGTTTTAAGGTTGCTTTAACCACATAGGCTGATACTCCTCTTTAGGCTGAAAATCAGTACCAGCCGTTTTGAAAAGAAAACCACACCTTTAGTAAATTTATTTCAATAGAAGTGTAGGAGCCATGAAGCTGTGTTCTGCAGTCTCAGCAGAGGGTGAGGAGCACTTAAGTGCTTGAATAGCTGCTTTGTAATTGCAGCTGTTAAATCTGTGTAACCTTCACCTGAGCATCAGTGTCTTGCCCACACATCTGTGCTCTGCGTATTGCTTGCAAGTACTTAAGCGTGTGTCCTCTCAGCACAGGCACAGGTGAACAGTAATTCAATTCTGTTTTGAAATTTCTCCAATTGAGCATTCATAGGGCAAATGGTTACAACTCAAATCCCCCTCCATCTGTTAGCTTGGCGCCTCTGTCCTGACAGGGCTGATTGATTGTAGGACTGTGCTCTGGTCAGGTGAGTGGTGATTGAGCTGACAAAGCAGTGGTTTATCCGTGCTGATAGGGAGGTGTATTCGTCACAATCATAATGAGCTCTAGTGATGAAAAAGGATGGCAGTAAGTAGCAATTTTTTGTGCTGTACCTCTTCAGAGCTATCTCAATACTCAGTCCACATGTAAAAGAAAATAGGTTGTTTGTCTTAAAGTCACGTTTCAGATTGCCTTTATTGTTAGGGTGCTTTTCAGTTTCACTATGATGTTGATCCCCTTTGCTTTTTTCCTGGGGCATTGCAAACTACTTGCATAAAACCATTTTATTTTTATGCAAGTAGTGCATGCAAGGGCCTTTTTTTTAATGTGGTGGCACTATTTTTTGTTTATGACAGTAATGTGTATTCTGTCAGTTTGGAGTGATGTTGGAAGCTGGTGTAGCAATTAGCTCTTGAAAGACAAAAAAGGGAAATATCAGTATTTGTGACTGAAAACAGGAGTCTCTGAGTTTAACTACTTTAGCGTGTATTCCAGTTAGTGTTACTTATTTCCAGACTAAAAATTAATGTCAGGGGCTAATTAAATCCCTGTAAATTCACTTTTGTAAGATCTGAACCTGTACAGGTACTCCATGTGCCATCCAAGGCCTGGACTTTAACTATACTGAGAAATGCAAAATATGAGTTTTATAGTGCAAGTGAGTTTTTTCGCCTGCCATGCTAGCTGCAACAGAAGAGCTGAGGAGAATCCCTAGGCAAGCTAAGTGTTGGGTATTTTCATGGAGTGTTCCCTCTATGCCCAAGAAAATCAGAAAGGATCAAAATGTTCAGACTGAACCTGCATGTTTTTGAGAGCTTTTTCTGGTAGCTGGAATGAAACAGTAATGTTCAATTCAATTTGCCTCAGTATGATTCCGATTTGTGAGGATATATGAAAAATAAGGAGTCAAATGTAATCGTATTACCGTTCCTGAAGTTAAGTATGCAGGAGATTAGTTTCCTCACAGACAGGGAGGAACTCGCCCATTCTCTCTGAGAGCTCTAATTAGAGCAGCCAGTTATAGAATCAGCACTGCCTCCTCACTGAGACAGTCAAATTGAGCTGTTGGTCAAGGCAGCAGAGTAACTTTGTCCACTCAGGTCTGGTGCCACTCAGAGAGGATTTTCTCACCTGCCCAGCAGGTTTGAGGATGTGTGTTGAGAGGTGAGGTTGCTGGTGTTTTAAGCCTAGTGATTTACAGGCTGGTAAGGAGTTGTACTCTGAAATATGACATCACCTTGCTTTTCACTTCTTCATGAGCCAGTTATGAATCTAATATCCCTTGGACTAAAATAGGGGGAAAAAACACCCTGAAAAACCCAGAAAAGCAGCCTTGTAAATGCCATTTCTGAAGAGGGAAGGAGAGAAAACAGACAGATGCACTTTGTTGACTGTTCATTCTCTTCCCCCACACTCTCCTCCCACAACAGCTTAGATCATTAAGCTCCTGTATAATTAAAACTTGGTCCAAGTCACACTAATTCTGTTTACTGGCCACAGTGAAGGATATAAATACCTAATCACTTCCTTACACAGAGGCTGCTTCCTGCTGGTGGTTTGCAGTTGTGAAGGATTTGGTCCCTCAGCAAGCTCCTTGTACAGCTGCTTGCCCTGAGTGAAGGAGCCTTACTCCAAAGTAGTCCCCTGCCACAGCACATTTATTTCCACAGATTCCTCCTCCTGTTTTTCCAAAGGGAGTAATGTCATTTTCTATAAACAAATAGCATAGAAAGACTATTGTCAATGCACATAATAACCGGAATTAAATTTACAGAATGAAATTAAAAAGGGAAGAAGAGACAGTCTTTTGAGGTTTTCTGAAGGGATTACTGTTCTAATGGTCAGTTGAAACCACAACACAGAAGTCCTTACAGATGAAAATGTCCTGAGCATATATATCCACGGAAGTCATAGCAATGGCTAATTGACAGCATCACAATTAATACAAAGTGTTCTCAAATGGAATTCAAAATGTCCCTCATTCACCCTCAGAGCATGCAAATGTTAAGCAAAATGCTGCCTGCAGTAGTATTTCATGGGCATGTTAGATCCATCCAACACCCTTCTCTCTCTGTAGGAAGGAATTACTGCCTGAGGGAAAAGCAGGGAAGAGGGAGAACCTTCCTAATTTACATCACCATGTTCTTGTGAAACTGTCATAAGTGGCAGCTGGAAATAAGTAGCTACTCTTGGGTCCAGCAGGGTAGACACGGCTCTGACTCATTGAGGAGGGAGAGATGTGCTAACAGTCATACAAACTGCTTGGACACTGTGTCAAAATTGGATGGAGGGTTTCTTCCAGACACTGGGAACACGGACCTGTTATTCTCGATGGCCTCGGGCTCAGCATCTCCAAGAAGTTACAGCATGAGCTATTGCTTCTTCTGTAAAAAGAGAAAAGGCAGAATTGCAAATCATATGAAACTACATGAATGCACTGCAGAGACAGCCCTTTGACCTCAGTAGCAATTTCAGAAATACCCCCTGTTCTGCTGAGGGTTTAGAGCAAATTTTTTCTGTCTTTTCTCTCTTCTTATCAATGAAAGCTGAGTGCTGCTGTAATCAAATATGGTTGGACTGAATTTTGCTTATCTTTTATCTCTGCAAGTGCCTAATGGTGAAGGATACTAGATGAAGACCTTTAAAACTCTTTAATAAAATAATTTCCAAGTGGTGGTGACTAATGTAGTGTTTAATCGATAATCAGAGTGACACAAAATACATCAATCCCATCAGGGTGGACAGGGCTTGCTGTGCTTTGGTGTTTGAAGTGAGTCTATTTTAATACTTTTTCATGCCATGTGGGGGAGAGGGTAATAGTTACACACTTAGTCTGTGGCCTTTAATATGTACTGATGCTCCCATTGAATCTTTTGTAAAGCAGTTCTAGTGAAATGGGTTATTATCATAAAAGTAAAATAGTAGCCATATTAATAACACCTTGAAATTTATAAAAAAATTATCTGGGATAAAAGCTAAAGACAGATTTATTTGAACCAAACCCGTGTGAAGTAGAAGCAATTTAATGGATACGAATTAAAAGCATACATGTGTTTTGGCTTGTTTTCTGCATCAGATTTATGCTACACAAAGTCCCTATGCATTTAATGTCTGGCTAATTTTGCTTTGTTGTAGAATTAATGGTTCAAATAATTTTATTTCAATGTGGACCACTTAGTGAGCATTTAAATTCATTTGTCTTATTCTTCTATCCATGTTGCCCTGCATATTTCTTTATTACCTTCTACTAGGGTACCTAATATCTATCATGATTTTACTTCCCACCATGTTGAGTTGGAAGTGCATTGGATTGCCTTGTGTGTGGCTTTTCCTATTTATTTTAAATTACTGCATGCAGTTTTATAGAAGAAACAAAGCAAAGAATTGCGGATGAGGTTTGTGTCGGATATTTGCGTAACAGACTGTGAGACTTTTTCTCTACACAACCAGCACTTCTTCCTCTGTGCCCCCTCCTTGCTCTCCCTGGGAGGTACTCATGGTAGTCAGAAAGGAGGGGTGATCTATTCCAGCTGTCAGCCAGAAGCTGAGGATGGGTTTTTTAAAATAAGGCTGCTGATGGTGTGACTATCATTTCACCTACCTCAGCTTCAGTTTCAACCAGCCTTCTCTCATCTTGTAATTGGTCTTCTCCAAATACTGAATCACTGGGTGTAGCAGTAATGCTCTGTCAACAAAGAGCTGTGTGTCATCTGTGTGCTGATATGAGTTATCTGGCCAATTTATCTCAGTGTTTAGCGTTGGAAAATGCATGTTTGCATGGTGCAGTGGATCTAAGGCAGAGATACAATTCATTAGTGTAAGACAGAGGTTAAGGCCCTCTAGTATGTTTCCAGAGGACCCTGTTGGATGGGAAAACAAATTCTGCTTAGTAGAGTATGATGATGCAGAGCAGGCCAGAAGACAGAAATTTTGCCTTGTTTGCTATCCAGCATGGTGAGAAATTACCATTAAACAAAATCTTTCTAAGATAATGAGACTTCCAGACAGATTCCTTTTTTTAAATTTTAATGAAATATATATAATGTAGGAAGGATTGCTTATATATTGCATATTAAAATTTCCAGAACTTCATGTAAAAAAATCCACCTTTTTGAAGCCTTTTGATTCAACCTTAAGCATGGTGTCTCCACTGTTATCTCCATAATTAACCATTGCATAACAGCTATCTTTGTAATGACAGTCATTAGCTTCTCCTACTCATTTCACAATTTTCACATTCTACATTTAGTTGTCTTAATGTCTTGTTTAGTGGAAATAGGAGACAAAATGGTTGTATATGAATAACAACGTTTTTCAAGCTGCATGCAAAGAATGGGAAAGGAAGAGAGATAAATTATTCTCTGAGTATTTTTTTAAAAACTATGTTTTCGTTATTTTAAAGATAGCTTGCAAAACCTCAGAAAAGATTGATAAATGATGTTTCTGAGGCCTTAACAGCATAACAGGTTCAGTATAAAATTCAGAGACTCAAAGAGATATTTCTAGAGATGATGTAGAGACTTTGTGTACTTAAAATGAAACTAAAATCCTTCTCCTATTTTATTTAGCTTCTCTGGTAATTTAGAGTACCCTGCATGTGTAATACAGGTTGGAAATGAGGACATGCTTGTAGAGCTAGTTTTAAAAAAGCTGATTTAGCTTTAATTACATTTCTTAGCAAAATAAGAAATTTATTCTGAAGATGAAAGAGCAAACTCTAGCCTGGAGTCTTAGCACTGAGAACTGTCTGGCACATTTCTTTGGGTATTTTACTTGTTGCTTGTGTAATTATCTGGGATTTACATGGTGCATATACAGAGGTCACAGTAAATTCTGAATTCTGCAAACTGTGTAGGTACTTTTGGGCTAGTTATCCAGTCGTTATGGGTGGCACTATCCAGATGGATCAGGCTAGTGTGGTTATGATATGATGCAAAAGCCACAGCAGGCACTGCAATATTCTTTGCTCATCCCCTTTGCCAAGTCTGGGTAATTTACTTTGCAGGTCACCCTATTGCTCTTGACTAACTTTCAAACTCAGTATTATCTAATCTACAAATCACTGCTGTTCCAGCAGTTCAACTCAAACAAACAAACAAAAAAGAATTTAAATGAGAAAGAGAAAAAAAATCGCCCAATTGAATAATTGAAGATGGAGTTTGGTCCAGAGAGAGAGGTATTTCAATCTGGGGAATAAAGAGCAGAAGTAATGCAGCTGCATAAATAATTGATAAAGTCTCGGCACCCGTTCTTCTGTTGCTGAGACTGAGGGAAATAAGGATGCAGTGCTTTTCCCCTCACTCCTCATATGGGCTGAAGTGATTTATCCTTTAGGCAGTTACCTGCATAGCTGTGACATGAGAGGAGAAATCCCTGAAGGTGACTTCAATGGAAAGACAGTGCTTGGCTTATCTTTTTTTTTGATTTGGAAGACAAGTGATGTTCACTGGTTCTGTTGCAGAGAGGAGAGTGCATATTTTCACTGTATTTCTTTAGGAAGGTTGATCTCTGACCTTCATATTAGAAGTAATGTGTATTATTCAGTCATTTCTAAGTGTTGTCTCTGCTGCTCTTTCTTGGGAAGACAGAGGTGGTTAATCTTGTGAGGTCAGCAGTCACCACTATATAGCAGTTACTACCGTCCATATTTCTATTGCAAAATCTTCCTTAAGATGACTGAAAGAGTAATGCTAAGAAATTGTTTCAGCTCAATGTAGCTGAGACTGACCGTGCAGGTATGATCTAATAAACAGGGGTTTAAAGCTGCTGCTTAAATCATGCAGTTATATATTCAGAAGCTATTTCTGTCAGTTTGATTATGGGTTATTCCCTTATGTCTGAAAATTGAGGTAACTTTGACTCCCTTATGTCTGGTCTGTTAAAGAAGAGGTAGGAAGAAGTAGTAAATCTTGGTATTTCCTAGTGGTGTCCACATGCATTAAGATAGTCTTTTGTTTTGTTTCCTTAGGCTGGAAAAGTTGCTGTTCAAACCCCCTAAAACACAAAGTTAATTTATTTAGCAGTCATTTGTAGTTACGACTAGTGTGTACCACATGGAAATAAAGTTGCCCAAGCCACCTATGGCTACAGTTGTCTTGATTCAGGTGGGTAGCACCATTTTCTCCCACCTTTTAGACCAAGCCTAAAATATTGACTGGAAAGAAACAGAGGAGTAAGAAGTGCAGCATAGTGCCTAATAAGTGACGCAACAAGAATATGATTGTTGACTTTCCCAACTGTTTATGCCCATTTTTACAAACACCTTTTAATATGGAACACACTAGAGCATTAATTTTGAGCTCACTTCACTTTTAATAGTAAACATTTGAAAGTCAACTTCAAAGGTCAAAAGCAGAGTCAGAGCATGATGAAGATGCCTTTGATACTATGCAGTACCATGCATTTCAGAAAATACATAGGAAGACAGCATCATCGTCATAAAAAGTGTTGGTTTTTAGCTGTAACATTAGGTAGAGGTGTGTTACACCTCTACCTAACATTACATCCTCTGGTGTGTATATAGAGGTGCTCAGATACCTCTGGCTTGCACCCAAAGAAGTGTCCATGAGACTATTGCCATCAAGTTGCTTAAGAAAACATTTTCAAATCAATCAGTGTGTGAAAGTTAAAACACTTGTGATAGGGGTAGCACTGTCTAGTGGTCAAAAAACTACCTGCAGATTTAAGGCTTACCATAAGATAGGGAAGGCTAACTGTGTTGGACTGAGGTATAAGAACTGAGTGTTTCCTGTGTGAGGATTAGACAGCTTAAATCAGCTCGTTAATTCACTGTGAAGGTCTACTATATAAAATTTCTCTTAGTGATGGAATGCTGACAAATTTTTTGAGTTATCACAGCACATGTTTCCAGGGCTCTGTCCTGGCAGGGCTCCACTGTGTAGGATGTTAGCTTTGCATTTGCAGGGGTCCATACACTCATTACAATCTTAAACTTTCCATCTTCTTTATTACTAGCTGAAAATACATATTTTAAAAACCCAGTTTTCTTGGCTCTGTGGCTTTCTAAGACAAGTCAGTGTGCAGTGATAACCATAAACCAGGCATCTTGCAAATTCATCTTGGAGAAGCTAATGTGGTAACAATCACTGTTTGCATGGCTCTATTTGTACCTCAGTGATACATACAATAGGGGCTGTTTAGACTGGAAAAAAAAATTAGTCAGCATCTAAAGTGCTGTCTATGTTGTATGGAAAGAGAGGGGAGTAAAACCCTTGAGTCAAAGCCTCTTTGTTTATGTAGAAACACTCAACGTCCAGCATGAACACAAGCTGGCACAGCATTTCTTAGCCTTCAATACTCTTAAAAATTTAGAAGTGATCAGAAGGCCAGAACAGCTTAATTAGGCTTCTTGTATATATCTGGGGTTGAGGATACTTGAAAGTAAGTAGCTTGACACCGAGACCATTGACCAGTACCAGTACTGCAAAAAAGCTACCCTTTTAAATATTTTGCTGCTGATACCTTGGTGTTCAGGATGCAATAACCAAGGCAGGCTGTAAAGCATTGAGCAAGGTCCTCATGATACTGAACAGTTATTGAAATTCTGTGTAGACAGGTAAGAAGTGATGCTCAAGGGGTATATGGAGGAAGCAACTCCCATCTTGCACACTAGGCAGTGTTTGTCCTCCCACATTTCTGAGGAATGGCACATAGACAAGGCTAGGCTGGATGGTGCTCTGAGCAACCTGGTCAAGGGAAAGGTGTCCTTACCCATGGCAGGGAGGTGTTGGAACTAGATAATAAGGTCCCTTCCAACTCAAACCATCCTGTGATTCTATGATTTTGTTGTATGATTATGTATGATTTTCACTTGTATTACTGTCAGCTCGATGCACAGTAATGGTAGAGTCCAGAACAGACAGCCCTGGACCACTGCATAAACACAGAGTATACCTATATCTGGCACCTTGTGTTCTCATCCTGTACTTCTCTTTTCCACGTAATCCTCCACCAAGCCTACCTCCAAAAGAGATAATAAAAGAGAAGGAAAAAAGGTCAGAGGTATGCAATAGTTTTTGGATGAAAAATCAGCTCAACAGACTTCGACTCTTCAGGCTGGAGGGGAGAGAAGCAGACCCCACATGTGATATTTGAAATGTCACAGCTAATGTGAGGGGGTTAAATTGCTTAGTGGCCCTTTTGATGCAGAAATAGGAAATATTCAATTAAATTGGCAGAGCTCAGGTTTGAAACTTCTTGTTATGCAGAAGAAAAGCCTATCACAGGATACATGTTTTTATATATGTGTCAAATTATATTTTGTTATATGAACATACTATGTTTCATGTATGTTCAAGGGGAAACTGGACAAATTTGTGGAAGTGAATGATATCCTCCGCTATTAAATATTACCTAGCAGTTGTTCAGGGAGTTTGTCTGAGCTGAGTCATTGGGGACTGCATGCATGTTACAGGAAAATATTGCTCCCCACTTGTTCTTGTTGTACACTTTCTCCTAGCTGTGTGCTTTTTGTCACTGCTGATGGCAAATACTTGGGCAGGTCCTGACTTCCCAGTGCAACTGTCCCTGTCTTCTGAGAGGCCTCTGCATGTCAGCCTTATCACTTATCAGGTGATCCTTCTGAAAGCAGGTGAAGAGAAGCCAGGTAAGAGGAATCACCAATAAACCTAACTGATGATTTGGCACATCTGCTATTGAGCTAGCAGAGGTACATGGTGTTTTGAGTTGGCTTCCTGCTGGAGAAGTAACAAGTGATGTAATCCACTGTGCTCTGTCTCTTCCTGTCCCTTCTTGTCTAGACTGCAGCCTCCAAAGCAAATCATTACAGTAGATGTACAGATCATTGTTTTATTCTTTCACTAATCCAAGAAACACTCACTGCTTTACAATAGGCAAGGTAGGCAAGTGTGCCCCTAGGGTAGATGGTTTCTGTTCTTTCTGCCAATCCCCTAATGTATATGAATGTGTGTGTGTGTGTTTGTATATATACACAGAATTTATGTACCAGAAGGCCATAGAACCACCAATTGAGCCAAAGAGTCTCAATTAAGAACTTCTTCTAAAACTTCACATTTTCTCATGTGCCAAGAAAATACCTTCAAGTGTTTTAATTCAGCCTGTTTGTCTTGCAGGCATAGCCAGGCTTACTAAGACACAAAAGCTTTTGGTGAAGTTCTACGTTAAACTTGTGCAACCTGCTGTATAGGGATGTCCATATGTGAAGACTGGTCCTCTCCTCAGTACGCTCAGTAATGGATTTGAAGTGTCAGACTGCCTATTGCCTCTGTGGTGGGTATTTAGTCTCAAAGCTGAGCACACTGCTGCAAGCACTCTTCCCCAGAGGCTGCAGCAGTAGCAGTAGGTGACTCCACTGGTCTCAGAAACACAGGGGCAAACTAATCTTTTAGCTTGGCATTAAAATGTGCCTTGGGATTCATCAGATGGTCAAGGAATTCGTCAGATTGTTTTTGTTTCCAGAAAAATATGTTATATCTGCAAAGGAGATGTTTCAGAAATGCCCTCTGTAAAGATTATCACATTTCCAGTAGGGAATGAGATATTAAGATACTTCAGTCCCATCAACGAGGGGGCACAGTGCTTTGTGTAGTGTGTGGGCTGCATGAATTCAAATTAAATAAATTGCTGTTGAAGTTGATTTGGTTTTCACATCTAAGTACCATAAATATATAGCTAGTATTAAATTATTTTTCCATTTAAAAATGCTTAACTCATTTTCCATTGCAATTTTGACCAAGTAGAGAAACCTTGTGTCATAAAAAAAAGCTATTTTTTATGAGCTCTGAGTATGAAAAAGGTCTTTTAATTAACAAAACCAGATTTTGCATTAGTATGGAGAAGTACCTAGATTCCATCGCAGGTAAAACAAAATAATGAACTATTTTCTTTAAATTTATATTGTTTGTTGAATTGTTATTTTCAAGCCCAGTAAATAATGTTTTTGTGCCCTTATGTGATCAACAAATGAAGTAATTGGTGTAGAGATTGCATTTTTGTGCTTATGATCTGCCACAAACCATGCCAAAGCCTTGAAGGGTGAGTTTTTCATTGTCAGTAAAGTGTCTCAGTAAGAGGCACCAGAGAGCAAAGAGAAGGTTAAAGGATCATTGAGCTAATTCTGCTCAACCTACCTTCAAGAGGAGAGGTGTATGGTGGCATTTACCTTCTAGTCAAACTGCCAGAGGTTTCTCTCCCATCCTGGCTTCCTCTCTTTCTAGGCAGTTTAAATATGTACACATTGCTTCCTTTCTTCCAATTTCCTGCTCCAAATAAAGCATTAAAAACGCCATACCCTACCAAATACCTACATTTTTAATGGGGAACTTGCTTTCAAGTTCTCTCACAGTTATCTCCAGATCTTTGTTTTCTGCATAACACGATAGTAGTCTTTTATAACACAGCGGAGTTTTCTTCACTACCCTTCACATCCTCTCTAGCAGTCAGGAAAAGAAAAAATAGGCTTCTAAACGTTTTTCCTTTACCCTGCTAACACGTGGCTGCAGCTTTTTTTAGCCTCAGCCGGCATGTCACCTGGGCCTTTTCATGCACTGTGTTTAGGCTGGGTCAGTGCTCTTTTACCCTTTCTTACAGAAAATCTGCCCCACCGCTTTCTGTTTAAAATGCTGGACTCTCTAAAAAGTACTCTCCAGTTTCTGATGTACAAACCTAGAGTCCTTTGAAGTTCAGAGGAAACGGAATCTTTCTGCACAAATGTCACAGCTAACTTTCTGGATGCTTCTTGGTTTCTGTTAGTGCGTCTCACTGAGAAGAGAAAGAAACTGCTTTCCTGGGGACCCTTTTTTTGCAGCTGGTTCCAGCAGCTTCTAAGGCCAACATCTGCAGTCTTGAAATAGCCATGTGGTAGCAAGTGCTGTGGCTGCTGCCTTTGCAGCTGGTCTGTATAAAATAGCCATAATGATTCTCTTTTCCTTACAGCTAATGTGGCATAATACTTAGAAGCTATGATTTCTGACTTCCACTGGCATATCGGAAACGTCCGGATTTTGAGCTGGCTGGAGGAGGTTTTTCTTTGGAAAGATAAGTATAGGCTAGTCAGCTCCATATAGCTGGGAAAAAAATAATGCTAAATATATATTTGATAGAAAAAAAAGGAGAACCAGTAATTTAGTTTGTATCTTGATGAAAGAGAACCACTACGTGCACTTAAACTGCTGAATTTGGGGTGAGGTTTCTGTAACCTCCATGTTAAAACCCCAAAACTCAGCATGAAGGTATTAATTCTAAGGGACTGACAGGTTGCTAATGAGCACTGCAAGCAGAACAGATGGTTGTCTGGTCTTCATGCTATCCAAGTGTTTGAAACTGACCCATCCAGAGTCGTATTTAATTACATCCTTCTACAGCAATTTCCATGCAAGTTTGATGTTATCTGCTTGGCCTTTTCCTTGAGATAGGAACACATGAAGAGGGAGAAGAAAAGGTTTTCATTAACTTTTGTCCCCTAGAATCTCAAAAGGAGTTTTGAAAAGGGCATTAATGTCAGGTGACTTTATGTGCCTTCAACCTCTGAAAGAGGCTGGTGGATGAAGAGGATGATGGTTCCTTTATTCATGAGACTTGTACAGTTTTTTTTCTGGGACTCATAGTCCCCAGTAGTCTTAAGCAGCTTCACCTGGGGTGGCCCATGACCTCAGTTTCAGTTCATCTCTAGGTCTTCTGTTGGAGCTGCTCTACAAGAGCCTGTTACACTCCTGTCCTGGTCATGGACAGTGCTGTTCCTGACCTGTGCACTGATGTGCTACCCAAGCCTTGTCCTGTCCCCAGGGAGGTGCCTGAAGCCCAGAGCCAGGGCTGCCCACCAGCCTGCCCTGCTCCCTGGCTGGGGTCATGAGGTAGCCCTTGTGCTGTGGTCCCAAGGCAGCAGCCAGTCATCAGTGTGCTCCAAAACACTTTGTGGGTAAGCAACAAAAAGTTTTGAGCTGATCAGCACTCTGATAACGGGAACTTTGTTGGTAGCAAATCACAACCCACTTCCTCTTGTACAGGTCAAGTTGTTACTTCATTAGTATTGATGTGTGCATGGTGAGTAATGAGCAGTAAAATTTAAAAAAAAAAAAGATTCACAGAATGCAAGTTAATTACATAGTTCAGCTTCATTGCGTTTGCTTACATATGTGTGTGTGAAGATTAGAAAATCTGGAGAGAAGATCATCAGTCTCTGATTAACAAGTAATCATAGCTGTTTGGGGCTTAGACTTCTTTAAATTTTAGATTTGATAGCTGTTCTGTAAAGGTCACACTAGAGTCAGGGTGCAGAGGGCAGGAAACACTAAACTGAGGGTTATGCCTGTCTTCCTCTGGAGTTTCAACATTGTAGGTTAGAGCACCTGTCCTGGAGTTTAGGGTTGCCCTGGATTTTCAGGGCCTGCCTTCCAAAACTATTTGAGAAGTTTCAGATCTAATTTTCTTATATTCCAGAAATTATTCCTGCAGCTCAGAAGACAGTATTGCATTGACATTTACTTCTTTGTTCAAGTCATGTTGGTGCCTGGGATCCTTCATTTCAAAGGAGAGCCTACTGTTGCACTGCAGTCTAGTCTCTGTCTAAAAGATGGTCTTCAACTTTGTAGCATCTGCTCCCAATACTGAATCACAAACAGAATAATCATCATAACAACAACAGTAATAGCAATCTGAAAGTCCACATGTTGGTTCATGAGTGCACGTAGTGTTTGGGGCTGGATGACCTCAAGATGTGATGATACCCCAAGGCTGCAGCTCTGTGTTTATAAACTCATGGCTCAAATCCGTGTGTGTATGTCTCTATAGCTTTTTGCATTGAGAATGGTTCTCTTACAGCAGCAGAGGTCAGTGTCTGGGCTGGCTTGCAAGGTAGCACAGGCTTGATTGGGCTTTGTAATTGACTTTTCTCTTAATAGCATTTTGCTTTGGCATGAGCCTTCTGTAGACAAAGTTGGAGTTAATTCTCTAGCTGAATACTTCACATATTTCAGCTATCTTGTTCAGCTCAAGTGGCCCAGCATGACCTTCCCAAATCAAAATGAAACAAAACACTTTGGTGCCACTGAGTTTCACGTAAGGGGACGATGGTGCCTGTTTGCTCACAGGAGCAGCTTGTGGCACGTGGCAGGGAGCCAGGCAGGGCACAGTCTGTGGGCAGGGGCTGAGGCTGAGGCCAGCCTCATTCGTCCTCGCCTGTGTTTGCACTCACTGGAACCAGCACACAAATGCTGCCAAAGCCCAGGGTTAGCCGGACACTTGAGCAGCTGGTCCTGTGAAAAACAGGTGTTACTCCAACAATTGTTATTTTATTCTGTATCCCTGATAATGGTGTTTCTGTCACTTGTTATCTCTGACAGTCACTGCAGTAGCTAAAATGCCCGATAGACTAATATAATAGTTAATATTACTGTAATCGTAGTGTGTAGCTAGTTTCGCTCCTCAATCTTGCTGTATATACTGGAAGATAATCAAGAGAAGCTTGTTGGTTTTTTTGGTTTAACATTTTAATAATTTATCATTGATATGACTTAAGAAACAAGTTACTCATCTCTGCTACTTTCTAGCAGTAGTGACATGTCCTAAAATAAGCGTAACTGTAAAACATTATCACTGAATGAGCTGCTTCCCTAGACTTGTTTTTCTCTTAAATGTGTTTTGCATTATTTTTTTCTCTGAGTAACTGACTTCCAGAAAAAAAAGGTTGATGTTTACTTTTCTGTTCCTGTTACCGTCTTTTTTGGTGGGTTTTTTAATTTTTAATTTTTTATTTTTTTTTAAATTTTTTTCATGAACCTACATAAAGAACTAATTGAGTAAAAAACATTTTGGATCATAAGCAGCCAGAGTGACCAGTGCTACTCATTTCTTGGTTTTTTCCAGAATTTTATTTGGCAGGCAGGATCAGTGTCTGTGGGAGGAAATAAACTGACTTAAATTTGGGGAAATACAGGATGGTGCTTGAAAGGGTGTGTCCTCAAAGATGTGTGCACATGTGTCACACTTGCAAATTGGGTAATTGCATATTTAGTTTCCTGTCTGTATACATGTGTGGGAGCAAATGTACGGTTTGTCTGCCATAAGGGAGATCCATGCACTGGAGCCATCACCATTTTCAGGCTGTTTTGAACTCTGTGCACTGGGAGAACTTACAGGGTGGTGTGAGCCACGGTGGTGACTCAGAAATTCAGTCCCAGTTTTACGTCTGTCTACCAAATCCTGGTAATAATTGTGATGTTAAATATGTTTTGGCATATACTGATGTCTGAATATGCTGGTGGCTCTTAAGGGCCTGTTATCCTCAGGGCTTAGGATGGCTTGGCTAACAGCACTTGAGTTTTAAATACCAGTACACCCTTGGTGCTACCTGTGTCCTTGTGGAAAAATACCCCTTACTGCTATATTTTACTTGTTGATCCTGCCACTTGGATGGCTTGATATAAAGCTTCAAGCGTAGGAGCTGAATGGAAAAAGAAAGAGAGGGCACGTACAGGTCAGCATTCAGTGACAGTGGTGAAAGACACAGAAAGATGACGAGGTTTTCTTGTAAACAGTTTGTATTGGTAGCTAACGAAAGGAATAAATTTAATGCTGGTTTTCATGTTTCTATTCTGTATCCCCAGCTTCCCACATGGTGATGCTCATCTTCCATTTGGAGTCCTTCTGATTATAACTATGAAAAATAAGCTATTTCTGATACACCAATAAATGTGCTTGCTCACTAGTCCTGGAAAACAACTCCTTGCAATTATGATTGTGGTGACTGCACATAATGAATGACAGAGTTAGTGGTAAAAAGTTTTGCTGTCATAATCAACCTTTTAAAAATGTAAAATTTCAAAACAAGAACCACGCTCTTGACAGTTTGCATTTCAGATACTTCAAAACACATAATGCAAGTTAAAACTTATTTCTGCCATGAAAATGCATGATATGGCCATGCAGGCATGTGTTGTCCTTCATTTTTCCTGTTGTAATGAAAGTTTAGAAATTAGTGTTTTTATTCTAAGGTACAAACATTCTTTCCTGTACGTTATGGAATTAATTAATTAAAAAGTAAACACCCTGATACTCCTCTGAGGGTCGTGAAATCTTTGAAAAGCTAGAGACCACACAAAATGGCAGATGTGGAATAATTGACTTTCTAGAGGGGTTTCCAAGCTTCTTGCAGAGGTGTTGGCAAGCCAGTAGTCTGACTCTAATATTATGATTTTTAATAGAAATTAAGGATTAATTAGTGTGGGACATTAGAATGGTTTACAAATAATGTAATTGTCACTAGTTCAGGTATGTCTGTTGTTGCCTGCTGCAAGCTGGTGAGATTTGTTATGGGCCCTGGAGGGTTTGGCATTGGGTTGGATCTCTGTTCAGACTCAGGACATCTGTCTATGCTTCTGCCAGAATGCAAGGCCCTGCTCCTCAAGACTTAAACATACACTGGGAGATGTCCAGTCCTAAAAACTTCATTTCCTGTAGGAAGTGATAAATGATAGCAAGGAGGATAGGGAATGGGGGAGTTTTGGTGTGTTTTGGGCTTTTTTTCCCAAATTAGTTCAAGCTTTTCAAGAAAGAGTTAAGAAGGTACCGTGTCCAAGGCTTGGCTCAATTTTATCACTGTTATTCTTGAATATGTTCAATTCAGAACTCTGCCACTTAGGTCAACCAGAACAAGGACAATAGAGTCATAGCAAGATTTGAGTTGGAAGTGACCTGAAAGATGATCTTGGTCCAATGCCCCTGCCATGGGCAAGACACCTTCTACTGCACCATGCTGCTCATGCATCAGTAGCCTCTGCTTCCTGGTTAGGTGACCTGTAGTTCTTGGAGTGTGCTAAAACTGAAGGAAGACTGTAATAAGTGTCTGCTAGTCCTTCCTCATTCCTCTTCACAAGTACCTTGCACTCTTTTTCTACTTCTATCAAAATGTTGTAGTATCAGTCTGGTGACTAAATTCAGCTGGTCTGGTTCCTCTGAACCTTAAAATCACCTTATCAGCATGTATTGATCTCCCTTTTAACCAAAAGCAGCCTGTGATATTGTCCCTGGTCTTGCTGAGGCACAATGATACCCTCATGAAGGATCATGAAATGACAGAAGAGGGAAAAGTTACCTAAAATAATCAGTCTGCCTACACTGTATGCTGTACTCAAATTATTTCTGTGCAGATGTGAGTGTTTCTCCCTAGTGAGGCACTGTTTGAAATTCTGGATGGGATCAAAAGAAATGGGTCTTTCTCGGCTCAAAACTGTTCTTCTGGCTAGGTAGCTGTGCTTTTCAGCTGAGCAAGAGAAAGGAGGTAAGGTGATGTAGCAATCGTTCTGGGAATAAACCCAAGGATCAGATCCCAATCCATGTAGACAGTCCTAGGCACACCCAGAGCTGAACTACTTCTTCTGACACTTGAAAGTCCTTCAGGATTTGTCAGTTTCAAAAGTGAGAGAGCTCAGACTTATCTAGTCAGGAAAGATCCTGTGACATCTGAAAATGCAACTGCTCAGTCATGTGTAATGCTTCTTGCAATGTATGATGCCATATCTTCTCCTGGCTTACTCCCTGGAACTAAAACCTGCTTTTCCAGTGGGTCAAAACTTTAGTGTAGCCAGTGCTGTAGGCTGGATGTTGTCTCTGTTGCAAGTCTTCAGGCTTAAAAGTATTTTTAAGGCAATTTCTGTTTTAAGGCAAGGCTTAAATTTTTTTTTAAGCCTTAAATAAATTGTCTGCTTTTTCCTCAAATTCACTGTAGTGGGATGGTGACAAAACAGTAACAGTGAGTCTGCTTGTAGATCTAAGCATGCATACATATATATACACGTATCCACATACATAACTTGAATATGAGCATGTATACATATGCATGTATAAGTGTTTTGAAGTGTTGGTGTACAGACTTTTCTGATTTAAAGCCAGACAGGCTTTAAATTTATGTTTGGGGAACTGGTAACAGGGGAACAGAGATGCAAAGGAGTACAGTGAAGCTCTAATATTTAATAGATAAAATAATAGAATAACCTGATTTGGAACGGATCCACAAGGATCATTGAGTCCAGCTCTTAGCCCTGCGCAGGACAGCCCCAAGGTATCACACCATGTGCTTCAGAATATTCTTGAACTTTTTCAGACTTGATGCTGTGACTAAGTCCCCAGGGAGCCTGTTTAAGTGCTCAACCACCCTCTGGGTGAAAAACCTTTTCCTGATCTATCCCAAGCCTCAACCAACTCAGCTTCAGGCCATTTCCTTGAGTCCTGTCACTGGTCACAAGAGAGAAGGGATCAGTACCTGCCCCTTTGCTTCCCCTTATGAGGATGTTGGGGACTGCAATGAGCTCTCTCCTCAATCTCCTTCTCTCCAGGCTGAACAGACCAAGTGAACTCAAATGATCCCCATATAGCTTCCCCTCCAAGACCCTTCATCGTCCTCATGACTCTCCTTTGGACACTCTAACAGCTCAGTGTCTTTTTAATTTTGGGGCACCCAAAACTGCACACAGTGCTCAAGATGAAGTTTCACCAGAGCAGGACAATGCCCTCCCTTGCCTGGCTGGCCATGCTGTGCCTGATGCCCCCCAGGACAGGGTTGTCCCTCCTGGCTGCCAGGGCACTGCTGGCTCATGTTCAACTTGCCATTGACCAGGAACCCCAGGTCCCTTTCCACAGTGCTGCTGTCCAGCATCTCATTCCCTGGTCCATCTGCACATCCAGGGTTGCCCCATACCAGGTGCAGAATCCAGCACTTGACCTGTTTAAACTTCATACAGTTCATGATTGCTCATCCTATCTAATTTGTTGAAGTCTCTCTGCCCTCAAGGGAGTTGACATCTCCTCCCAATTTAGTGTCATTAGCAAACTTACTTAGTGCTCCTTCCAGTCCTTCCATTAAGTCATTAATGAAGATTTTGAAAAGGACAGGGCTGAGGACAGAGCCCTGTAGAACCCTGCTAGTGACCACATGTCACCCTGATGTCACCCCATTCACTATTAGCCTTTGTGCCTGATCCATGAGCCAGTTGCTCACCCATTGCATGATGTGTTTTTCTAGCTGAATATTGGATGTTTAGTGCAGAAGGATCCTCTGAGAGACAGTATCAAAAGCTTTGCTGAAGTCCGAAAAGATTACATCTGCTTGCTGAAATACACAGACCGAGACCAGCCCCTTGACACTGCTGTTCTCTTGCAGCTCTGGAGAATCTGTTGTGCCGGGGCAGTGTAGCAGCACGCTTTTTGGGAATATAACTTTAGCTCACGTTGGCAGTGTCTGTAATGGAACCAAATCTCTCAGCTAGAAAAACAAAATGTCACCTAAAATGTTGGGTTTCAGGGTTTTTTTTTGTTTTGTTTTGTTTTGTTTTCTGTGACAGAATTTTCCATTTTGTTGCTTCTCTTTAAGCCTTTCAGTACTTACGGAAAGTTTTCTCTAATCTGTTTCTTGAGCCTGATGAAAGAGAGGAGGAAATCTGATCAGTGGATGAAAGAGTCAGGAGAAAAAATACTTCTTACTAGAGAAGGCAAGTTATGAGACCTAACAAGTGTCTACTGTCTGGAGTTTGTAAGTGAGGAGTTTGTCTCAAGCAGTGACAGACTGTTTTCAGACTAAAAGGTTTCTTGAGAGAAAGAACATTAAATGCAAATGACTGACTGGTATGCAGCAGGTGGCTATACTGCACATACTCTCACCATATTTCCCTGAGTGGAAAAACAGCATTGGATTATCCTAATTTTGCTATTGGATTTCTGAGAAGCTAGGAAGAATTTTAATCTGCCAGGACCATGATACAAGTATGGTGGCAGGTGACTTGGAAAATACATACCAGTTGCATCGCTTGGAGAGGAGGTGACAATAGAAAAGCATGAGCAGGGTGGCAGATGTTTAATTTCTTCCACATTATGTACAGAAAGAAAACTGGGTTTGAGGTTCCTTAATATCATGCTGGTAGATTTTCTTACTTGTCATGGTCACAATGCACCACCTACAAAGTCAGAATTTATCAGCAGGAAATATTTTCTTCCCTCTCTCAAATTCTGACTGAGAACATTTTAGTATTTAACTCTGTCCTTAGGTTAGGTGGTGGGGTTTTTTGTCCCAGTGTGATTATTGTTAAGGAAATGAAGAGTTTTTATAGCTTTCTGCATATAGGCTGGAAATACCTTTTCTGCACTGATGTTGAAGAAAAATTAAAGTAGTATATGAAAATCGTCTGAAAAACTTATGAGACTTGTTCTGGTTTTGGTTGAAGAGTTTTGAGGTCTGCCTTCACTCTTGGCAAGGGTGAGGAAGAAGTGTACAGAACCCTATCCCTTCCTGGGAAGCCCAGGCACTGTGTTCCCATGAGTGGCAGAAGGTCACTTGGCTTAGAGTACGTCTGTCAGTGCTTACAGTTGGCCTCCTTGATAAGGCTGTGGATAGTGGCTATCTGGGTGGGTTAGGCTCTCTGGGAACTGTTGGTGTGGTTCTCTGATAATCTACCTTAGCTGATTAGTTTTCCTGAAACACAGTTAATCAAAATCCAAACTTTTTTAGGTATAGTATTGTTTCTGCTTCTACCTCTCCTATGTAATAAAATGCAGGGCTTTGTTTTTCTTTTCCAATTTTCAGTGCTTTGTGGTTGACACCAAAATCTTTGCAGTAAACTATAAGGTTAGTTGCCAGTTTCAAGTCTGTCACTTCAAAAGTTTCGGATATCAATTTATTTTTTTAACAGGTACCAGCAATTTATATTGTTCTTATTTATATTGTAGTTCTTATTTTCCAACAAGCCTCAGGGAGCACGTGAGTTACAGTGGGTGTTGTTGCAGAGAAGTGGGTCTAGTCCTGCACAGCCATTGAAGAGGCTAAAATTTATTTAAACAAGCAGTGACTTTGGGAATAGAAGCATTTTTGAAGTTGATGTCATAGATACCTATTTTTAGAATGGATGGTTATAAAAAAATCTAGAGAATTCTAGATACATTCTGTATGTTGAGGCTGGGTCCAGTAGCCCAACAGAGGGGATGCTGCCACAGCTTTTACCCTTGATTCCAACCAGTGCTGGCGTTGAGTGTGTATTTGCAGTAAGGGAATGTGCATGCACGTACATACCCTGCACATGTACAACAAGAATGTACCTGCCTGTATGGTCCAGGTCAGGCACAGACAAGCACACAGATGGCACCAGTGTCATCCTGTTTCTCCTCTTTGGTCAAATGAGATGAAGGTCTCTCAGTGTGAAACATTAATATCTAATTATACGTCTTTCTGTCTCTCTCTCTCTCCAGATACACACCCCATGTATTATATATTATCAATATATTAATTATATGTTCTTTCTCTAATATGTATTAACAGCTAATAATTATAGTATTATGGCAAATAATTATCATTCATTATTACTAGCTATAATTAAGCATATATAATTATATGCATACATATATGTATCCCATGGATCTCTCCAGCAGCAGGACTTAGGCATGCAGACTACCAGGTAGCTGTCCCTGGTTCCTTCTTTGAGAAGACAGGACACACTCTGCTGGACAGGTGCAGACAAGTGCCCTGAGAAGCTACCTGCTGACATGTCATCAGCCCTTTTGATTCTCTTATCCATTCTTTAATGCTTCTCCCATCCCTCACAAAAACCTACAGTAAGTCCTGTGCAATCACAAAATGCTCTTCCCTTGCATCCCATAATGTGTCCTATACCCCTAGGCAGAGCCCGAAACGTACTCTGGAGAGAAGCTCTTGTTGTCCCTTGATGTGTCAATGTGTGGGCAGCGGGGCTGAGGTTCTCCTGGGACTTGCAGAGATGGGCATTTGATGGGCTGATGGCTCCTGGGATGACCCTGGGAGTAGCTGGACAGGGGATTATTTGGGGTGCCCCATTGCCATCGTCCCTATGTGTGTGTGTGTGTGGAAGCTTCTTCCCAAAACCTAGGGCTGGGTGTAGAACGTGCAGAATTCCTGGTCTCTTGGGCCGGGACAAGGCTCTGCATGAGAAAGTACATTTTCTTTGCTTCTGTCTTGATCAGGTTAATTAAGAATAACTTTTGTATTCAAGATCCACAAGGTTTTAGAGGGCTTAGAGAAGACTGAAAGGAGAAGGAAAAGAAAAGGAAGGAAAGAAAAAAAGGGGGGTTGAAATGGAGGAAGTGGAAAGATGGACACGTAACTGTATTAATTATATTCCCTTTTTTTTGGAAATACTACCACAGCCTGAGAAGAAGAGATAGAACATAAAGCACCACGGCCTGGGCTGATCTGCAGGTCCAGGAGATTTGTGCAAGGACTAAGCCTGACCACATCCCAGAGTTCTTATGTGAAGCAGCTGCTTGTACACACTCCTCACAGTTCATTCCTCTCCTTGTTCTTTGTGTAGGGACTGAATCCTATGTCAAAGTAGAGAAATATAACATCTTTTGGCTAAGTCATGGAGCGCATTTTATGCTAGAATTGTTAAGAGCCTTGTTAACTCTTCATTCCTATAATGTTTGGCAGCAAATACAGATTGCACAAATATTCAATTAAAAACCTTTAATGAATTTGTAAGGCAGAATTTGAGAGAAACCAGGTATAAAATTTTGCTCATTGACACATGCAGTCTTGGCAGGTAAGATCACAGTATGGCTTCCCATCTTCTTTGGGATGCTTGCTTTTGCTTCATTAAATGGGAAACATGAAACAAGCAGCCACTAATATTTTGTATTTTATTGAAAAGTCCCAACTTCACAGCAGTCTAGACCAAGCTAATTTTACTGTGGCTTTTTAGAAGATTAGCAGATTTTTACATGTTTCTTAAATAGTTTATTTATGTAGTACTGCTGAGTTAGATAAGGTGGGTGGAAAATAGAGGTGGGTAGAGAAGCCAAGAAGATTGGCAAAACAGGTTCTCACAATTTACTATTTTTCTTAAATGCTGCTACAATACTTACTTAGGATTATGAACCCTAAAAAATCCTTCTACAACTCCTTCTGCCCCATCTGGGAGCTGTTACGCTTCTTAGGCACTGAGAAAACCTCTTAAATTTAAATTATGAAACACCTGAGGTGTGGTCTTCCCAATAGATTGTGATTTATCTTGTTCAACTGGTATGAAAATTTTCAAGTGGCAAAGCTATTCTGGCTAAAAACGTGTTTAAAAAAAATTAGCAAACAGTTGAAGGCTTGCATACAACTTCCTCTTGTATTTTTCTTTGTTATGTAATTTCGTATGCAAATTTACTGGTGAGCTACACGCTCAAGTGCTCTCTGTACTCCTTTTGGAAAACAGCATCTTTGTATATAAGTGAAAAGACTATTCCATTTGTTCTGTTTGCGATTATTATTAGAAGTGAAAATGGTTCCTAGGAAGAACATATCAGAGCTAAGATTGGATTTGTCTATCAAAAATCATAAATCTGTAAGACTATTCACTAGGCTTAGCAGAATCCTGTAAGGAAAGCAGCTGAACTCTTCTTCCCTCTCCACTCTCAAGACTTAATCCTGCCTTACACGGAAGCAATTTTTTCCAGCAATGGATAGGTACGTTAGTACGGAAAAGCCAAAAAATAAATGCACCATGAAAAAAATCCTGTCTTTGAAAGACGTGGGTAAGCCTCTCAAGGCAAGAATAAATCATGGTGGGAGAAGGATAGATGGGAAGGAAAGCAGTTCAGTGAGCGCACACGTGCTGCTGTAGCCCTGCCAGAGAGGTTCGATGTGCAGCTCCTCTGCACGAGATCTGAACTAGAGAGTGCAGCCGAGGGAGGACAGAAGGATAGCATCCATGGCAAAACTAAGGGACCGAACGTGATGCTCACCTTGGGGCTCCCCTAAGCTTTTTGGAGGGCATTTATTGCCCTCTAGTGTTTCTGGCTGCACAGCCGCTGCCGCTCCTGAGAGCGGTGCGCCGCAGCGGAGGGCAGGAGGGAGCGGGTCCCCATGTGGCCACAGCCGGAGCCTTTGGTGGCACCAGGGCCCGAGAAAGTAACTTGTTTGTATTAGTCTTCTTTACATGTTATCATGGGTATGACTAAACGGGAACTGAGCACGAAGACAAATGGAAGGTGTGTCAAGCTTGCTGTACGGAAGAACCCAAATTCTGGCTTGCATAATGGGCTTATGTAGATTCACAGCAGCTAAGTGATCAAATGTAATTGATTAAATGTAATCAATCCTTCTTACAGCAGCAGCTGAGTAGGTACTGAAGTGCAGAGCAAAACTATGTGGGAAAGTTTACTAAACAGATGCATGATTTAATTTGGCTTCTAGCTGGCATCAAAAGCCAAGGTAAAGCAGACGATGAGTTGATTTCACCGAAAATTCTATGTGACTGAAAAGTCAGGGGTGTTACAAAGCCTTTCATTCTGCAGGGCTGGTTTAGTTCAAGGCACCTGAAGTTTTTCAGTATCTAGGTGAGTGATGTCTCCTGCATTTTCCTTGGCTTCTGTGTTCTCCCATCAAAGAGAGGATGCAGTATGCAAACAGATTTACAAAAACTTCTTATGGGGCTGAAATACCAATAAGCAAACTCTGAAATGTCCCCTAAGCACAGAAATTGGAATAGACCTGAGCTACTGCAGTGGATGATGAGGCTAGGTCCAGCTCAGTGCTGAGAACTGAAAATGTTTTTAGGGTGCTAGCAGAAATTGCATTGTGGTGTATATCATGTGCTTTCCTTCCACCCATCATCAAGTATTCCTTTGACAAATCTTGCTCATTCATAATCTTGGGAAAAATCCACACATGTTGTGAGTATGCAATAGGTGCTTTTTTGGTGACACAGCCACTTTGAGATGCTGTGCTACACTGGCAATGTCTTGTTCAGGCAAGAAGCTATGTGTCCTGTTTCTTCTTTACCTCATTCATGCAGTGGTAACCAATTATGCGGGGACCTGAGGTCATACTACTGGCCAAGCTGCATTTATCTGATGATATATGTTGTGACTCTAAACACTGTGTTGCAGGTCAGATTTTGTATATGATCAGAAAAAGACTTCTTTGGCTTGTGGTTAGGAACAGTGGGTGGAGATTACCAAGATATGTCCAAAAGGCCAGTTTAACACAAGCTGGAGGTTTAAAATCCAACAAGTGCATCAAATTCAGGTACTTACTAGGTTTTGATCGAACTTCACTTAGAAAAAGAAAATAAAATTTGTCCCTTGCATATCACTTCTCTCATGTGCTTTTAAATTATGGCATTGAGCTATTCTTTTTGTTGAAGAGGAGAGTTAAAAATAAAATTATACCTGTGAGCCAGAGTTACTATTTATAGTGTTTAATATCAGTCTTTTGATTTCTCCAAATGAATGTTAAACTGTCTCCAAAGACATTCAGATGACAAAGATTCTTGTGCCCAAGAGAAAATATGTTCATCAAAGAGGTGTGATGGGAATCTGTGACAGTCAGTCTAGACAGTCCCTGAGCTACTGCTGATGAGGAAGCAGCAGCACTCATAGCAGTCACATGCAGTGGTGACCTCAGGGACATTAAGCTGTAGCTCCTGATGGGAGGTATGTCTTGGGCAGCTGGGTAGATTTTTACTAAGCATACAATGATCTTTTTGAAATAGTGGAGAAAATGGTGTGAGGATGGTCTGCAGTACCTGAGCATGAAGGTTATTCTGTCTCAGAGACTGCTCAGCAGACTTTATCAGTGCTGCTTATTAAGTCTGGTTTCTGTTGAATATGTAACAGATCAAAAATGATGATGCAGGGGTCTTACGTGCTATTGGATCTGGAATTCAGGATGAAAAGTGGGTGTATAATTTCAGGGCCGTGGGCACTTAACCCTTTTGGTAAACTAGAGATTAGAGATTTGGGAAACTGTGAGACTTGCAGGTCCCAAAGTGAGCAGAACATCAAATCTGGAAGCTGAAATGGACCTTTCCTCAAACATAATGGCCATTCCTTCCTAAACACTTAGGAAGACCTTTTCTTTGTAGCACTTTGTCAACTTTATCTACAGGGATCAGACATGAAAGTGAATCTGGACTGCATCCAGTGCTACATGTATACAAAGGATGCCAGATTAATTAGCTTTTGTAGTTGTCAATCAAGCTCTTAATAGAGAAAAGTTTGGATGAAATACTAAGAAAGATATTAGTGGTAGAAACATGCAATTATTATTTATTTTTAGTGTATTTTTTAGTGAGAAAAATCCTTGAAAGAAGTGCATTTTTGTCCTAAAGGCAGTTTTTGTCACCTTTTGAGAGAGGTGTAAGTACCGTATCCTTAACTTTAACAGCAAAAAAGTAATGAAATTACTCATTGACTGCAGGAGATTAATGTTTATTCAGAATGTGTGCAAAATAGATACAATAAAATAATGAAATAGCAAGATAAGGTCCTCCTTGTGTTGTGAGGTTTGCAGTTTTTAAGGTTTCTTTTGGGTTTTGTATGCTTTTGGCTTTTTTGTGGTTTTTGGTTTGTTTGGGGTTTTTTTTGGTTTTTTTTTTTCTTTTTTTTAAATACCTGCTTTCACTGAAAGATAATTGCTATCTCCCTACCTATATGAACACTGGTGAAATACCCAGTTCTTACAGAAGAGAAAGAGAAAGGGTTGTGATGAAAGTATGTGATAAAAGTGCAGGGAATTGAGGCAATGGCAGATCCTGCTCCCATGTATTCCTTAGGCAGCAATCTGCAAAAGACAACTTCAAGGTGAGAGATTCTGTCACATTGACTTCAATTAGTCTTATTGAGACTTTTCTGCTAAGGTTCATCTTGTCTTCAAAAATTTCATTGTTCCAGAGTTGTAAATAATTTTTTGTCACAGATGAGCTCCCTTTCTGTGTAAACAATGGATAAATACCTCATACATGGTTCTTTAGAAATTTCTCTTCATACCTAATCCAGTACTGTAGTAGCCTCTCATATGCAGTTATGTTAAATAAAGTGTTTGACTTGTGGCTCAGGTTTCAAGTCTGAAAAGATTGTATTTTCCTTAGAATGATAGTGTATTTTAATAAATCTTTAATGTGTAATTCTACAAGTACTTAGAGCGCCAATTAAATAAATAAATAAATAAGATTCATTTATACTTGCATCCCATTGGGGAGGGAATTTTCTCCTAGGTGAAGAAAGACTAAAAGTGAAAGCCAACACAGGCATTTTCCAAAGCTTGATTTTCTTCTGTGGTGTTTTGTGGGCTTTTTTTGCATTTATTTTTTTTTTCTCCTGTCCTGCCCTACCATCTGTAGAAGTAGTGAGGCAAGCAACAAGAAAATTCTTTAAGATACAACAGACAATTTTTGGCCAGGAAAATGTACTGATCAATAACTAGAGATACCAAATACATTGTTCATGCAAGGTGTTTTTGCAATAATGGGTCCATGGCAGTTAAGCAGGGCTGCTCTCATTGATAAAGGTCATTTGTGAGCAAACACTAAGAGGCTATTTATGCTTTTATTTTTCTTATTACAACATGCAGTTCAGTTCTAATCCCAGCATTTCAAAATCCTCCTCTTGAAGACGTGTGTGGGCACCAAAACACTTTTGGCTTATAATCAAACATAAAAGGTAGTTCACTTCTTTGGAGCATTAAGGATTGTACAGCATGTGTAAACACCAGCATATGCTTCATGCTAATGAAAAAGATCTGGCAACTGCCTGTTGGATGAAGATGATGTTCTGGTGGGGAGGAAGGGATATTTTCAAGGCAATTCATCTTCTCAAGAGGAGTATTGTGATACAATGGTCTGCTGACTGCATGCTACCCTTCCCCTCTTAGGTACCATTTAACTCTTGGCCTAGACATGGTCACTGAGCAAATATTGCACAGAGGGGAAATTAACCATATACTAATGATTACAAAATCCATCTATTTGTTGTGCTTCTTTGCCTTGTGTTCTGCTCCCACTTGGCTGTGTGGAGACTTTACAGACCTCTGAATTCTAGTGTATTAAATCATTATTCCTTGTCTCAAAGGTGCTATCTTTTGTAATGGAGGTCGGGAAAGTTATTTGAAACTTTTTGGAGACATCCTGGCTGCTTGCCAGTTCCCAGAAGAGCTATAGCTGTCCAGTTAGTCTGCTGTTCCCCAAGTGCTGAACAAGAACTTAGAACGAGCTTTGCTTGGGTGGGAAGAGAGTGCTGATAACAGCTTGAGTTTATGTACAGCGATTCATATGTTTAAATTCAAGAGTGGTTTGCAGAACATATTTAAAGAGAAAGGCTGTCTATCTATAAATTGTACAAACCAAGCTTTTTATTTTTATGTTGACGATTTTGTCGTTGGAGATGCTTCTTTCAGAAATGGTAGAGCATGCAGTCTTGTAAGCATGATGAGATTGGATTAGTAGAATTTCTTAAAATAATTTTGTGTTAAGAACATTTTTTTTTAAAAGAAATAGGAACTTTGAAACCTGTGGTTACATTTCCTTCTGCAGTGTTATAGTTATAACAAAAAGGCTGTTTGAATATAAAATTCACAGGATTGTTGTACCAGCTGAATATTTATCTTCATTTATTCTGTAATTTTACCTTTAGTGGCTTTGGAACCACTTGTAAGATCTATAAAATTTATTTAGTGAGAGAGTATCAGTAATTGCAATGCTACTTAATGTACAGATGTTTTTGCTCAATAATGCATTGTATTGAAATAATGAGGATTTATTTTAGGTAACATTTTGATGCCAGCCCCAGTAACATAAATGATACTGCCAAATAAATTTGACTGAAGTAAATCCTTTGTTCTGATCTCATTATTTCAGTTTTTGATTTTAAATGCATGGATATAATTGCTTTAGACTAGGGCCTTATTTTTTTAAACATGAATTGACAAGTTTTGATTGAGGGACTTTAACAAGTGTAAAGCAAAGTGGTGTGTGTGTGGTTCTTAAGAAGTAATAATGAGTTCTTCAAGACAGTACAGCTATAGCATCCTGTCTTAAAGAAAAAAATCTAAAATATACTTCAGGAGACCCATTCAGAGTACTGAGCTGTCACAAGCATAAGTAAGGTTTATAAAGTTTTTCTCCCCAGAGAGCTGTGCAAGCAGACAGGAGTTGAGTGAAAGCACTTGAGAGGAAGTAGGAATGAAGCATAGGACAGTTATGGGTAGGAGGTAAAGATGATGTTCTCATGTAAATGAGGAAATTTGCCTGGCTGTTGTCAAAATTTGCCTTGTGACTTGCACAAATAAGAGCTGTTACTGGTGTGAATTAGTTTAACTGCCCTATTAGACTCACAGTCTATAACAAAAAGCTGATGTGGCTTCAGTGGAATAATTTTCACTGGAATACATTAGAGTTGGGATATAAATTCAGTACTGGACAAGCTATCTTGTAAGGGAAAATGGTATCTAGTAGGAGAGGTTTGGAATTGATGAATGACATCATGCTGAGCAATTAAACTAGCTGCACAGCTGTGCTGATGTCACACAGCTGACTGCTTTTATATTTATGTCTGGGCTATTAAAGTGCAATACCAACAGAAACCACAGGACCTGGCTGAAGGTTTTTCAGATAAAATGGTGAGAGAAGACATCAGTGTTTACTGAAGTGCTTATGTCTGGTGCTTTCCAAGGAACACAACACCAATTTCCCTGTTTCACCATTTTAAAGCACTGAAGTACCAAAGGTCTAGTTCCTGGCAACTGGCTTTGTCATGCAGAGGTGATGTGGGCAAGTAATGTAATGAAAGGGTTTAGCTGGAGTGCTTGCAATATTGCCTGATTAATGAAAAGGGGCCTCTTAAATTAGAGAGAATGAGAGAAAAATGCTGGACTGTCATGCACACAGCTATTGTTATGTTATTGTTATTGTTAATTTACTGTTATTCAACAACTGGAGCAGTTGTTGAACTGAGGCTGAAATGGCATGAATGAAACCCAAAAGGACTGTGGTTCACATACTTCACCAGAGCAGGTCCTGTTTTCATGACTTCAGGAAGAGCCATGATGTAGGATATTACTTGGAATATAATCTATTGCAGAAATGTGGAATCTTTTTGCCTGTACTAGGCGTCACTTTACTGTTCATAAAATGGCTGTCCACATTCCTCATGTTTGGTGTTTCCTACAGCTGGATTCTGCCTCAGCTCTTCAGTAAAGGTACTGAAGTGAGAGCCCTAGGAGAGTGAGGGAGAATTTATGTGCTCAGTTTTTATGAGAGAAGGATGTGTCCAGGGATCACTCTGCAGCTGGTCTTTTTTAATAAAAGGATTTCTTCTTCTTTTTTTAAAGGCTAATTAGTTAAATTTTGTATTGGTGCTTTTGCAGTGCCGCATTCTTCTAGAGGGTGCTAGAGAAATGACTGAATGCAGAAATAGCAAAGTTATTGAAAATTTTCTCCCCAAATGGAGTCTTTCTGACATGCTAAAGATGCTACTTATCCTTTCTTTCTGGAGAGTCTTTCCTCTCCAAAAGAAGCAAAGTCTGTCAATACCCATGTATGAAACATGTTTTGTTAAGGCAAAGAAACCCCCTCTCTCTCTTGCTACAAGAGAGACAATACAGCTTGTGCTCAGCACAGAGTGGCAGTATGCTTTGAGCTGTGTAGATTTCATGAACAATGATTACCCACTTTGTCTAAGAAATTGCAGAGGGTGCTCTGGGAAAGCTGATTGCCTACAGCTCTGCTTGCAGGGGAAATGCTGACAATTTTGGCAGGAGGGAAGGTGAAACTGATTTCCATGGGAAAATATAAACAAAGAAGTCTATAACTTCCCCTCCCATATGTCTTACTGGCCACAGTGCAATGTAGGTTCCCCCAAGAAAATAAAACTGTCATAAATTCAGTGTTGTTATGGGACTGTGAAGGATATCTTGATTTACCTTGCAGCTGTTTTGAGATGTTCTGTACCATGCCCTAGAGACCACGCTTGTTGGTAGAGCTTTTCGACTTGGTGTGGTGTTTGTCCCCACTCCCTGTGAGCCTCTGGGGGTTGGAAACTCTGAGGACAGGTGATACCCTCAGATGGTTAGATTTTCCCCATGGAGAAGAGGAAGCCTTCCCTCAGCACCTGAACAGAAAGAGAAGCTGACTTTTGGGAAGCAATTCCTTTAACTTGCTAGAGAACCATTTGAGCTGTGGTTGCATTTGCAGCCCAGAAAGCCAGCTGTGTCCTGGGCTGCATGAAAAGCAGTGTGGCTAGCAGGTCGAGGGAGGTGATTCTGCCCCTCTGCTCTGGTGACGCAGTCCTGTGTCCAGCTGTGGAGTTCCCTGTTGAGGAATGCCTTCAGTGCAGGTAGCTGGGGTGCAGCTGTAGTAGAAGATGCACGATGAGCTCTGGTGGGAGCCCCAAGCAAGGGGCCATGAGGAGTTGACACTTTGCATAACAGAGGGCCCGGGGACCCATGCAGGTGACGGGAAACAACAAGAGCCAAAAACTCAGGAGGAAGAGCCGAGGCTTTTGCACCCTTAGACTGTGAGGATACAAAAGATCAGGGGTCCTTTGTTTGGGTCCTTCACCTCCTTGGAGGCACCAGCTTGGACTTTTTCAATGTTACTATTGTTGCCCTGAGAATCAGACCTTCAATATTGTTTTCACAATTTCTAGCCACTTTCCCAGGAAAGTGACTATAAACATAGGTGTTTATACATTCCATTAAAGATATGCCTTTTGATGGACATCTCTCACGGCCAGTGCAGTTGGGAGGGTGTTATCCTGACTGTCCAATGGTCAAAAACCTATAAATACTGAAAGGACAAATGAATGCTTATTATTCTTTCACCACACCTCGAGCTGCGTCTGTGTGAATCATTTCGTGTCCAACAGTGACACACTGTGATTAAATTGCTTTATGGAATGAGACCTCTGAAGCCATGCTATGGGAAATATGGGGTCAAACTGATAAGGAAGGCTGGTCTGACTGTGTGGGTGAGGTGTGTAGGGAGCCATGTGGGCATCCTTCTGCTCGCTGGAGCCACCCACTGCGAAGGGACTTCGGTCCCAGCAGTGAAAGACTCTGGCCTTGGGAGTGACTGCCAGAGTCTGGTAAATGACCAGACTGGGAAGCTTCCTTAGCATCCCCAGCACAGGAAGGACGTAGACCTTTTTGAGTGAGTCCAGAGAAATAGTGTGAAGATGATTAGAGGGATGGAGCACCTCTCCTGTGAGGAAAGGCTGAGAGAACTGGGATTGTTCAGCCTGGAGAAGAGAAGGCCCTGTCCAAGGGAGAGCATATTGTGACTTTTCCAAACTTGAAGGGGTCCTAAAAGAAAGTTGGGGACATATGTTTTAGCAGGGCCTGTTGTGACAAGAAAGGGGATAATGGCTTTAAAATGAAGGAGAGTCAATTTAGATTAGATGTGAGAGATAAATTTTATACTATGGGAGTGGTGAGGTGCTGAACATGTTGCCCAGGGAGGTGGTGGGTGTCCCACCCTCTGCCTGACACACAAGGTCAGGCTGGACAGGGCTCTGAGAAACCTGATGTAGTTGAGGATGTCCCTGTTCACTGCAGCAGGGGTTGAACTAGATGATCTTCCAAATCAAACTACTCTATGATTCTAAATTACAGTGATGTTTGGAAGGGGAGATGCAGGCTGCCTCTTCTGGCCGTGTCTAGTAGAAGGTAATGCTGCAGCTGGAGGAGGAGGAACAAAAACCTGGATAGAAATGAATGGCTGGCAGGGCTACCTCTTTTGTGATGGTGGATTTTTTAGAATCTCATGTGTCCTGATGCCTTTTAAAACAGCTTAGATTCTGCAAGATACTGTTGTGTAAAAAGTAGTCCTGTAAGCTGACTGGTAGGCATGTGTGCTCATCCCAGATAGCAGGAGAAGCTATTACAGAGGTTGAAAACATTAACCCAAATAGAAACACAATAAATGCAAATTTGGAAGCATGTGGTGTTCTCAGTGGTGCTGAGAAATTGGGCTAGTTTGAGGGAGCAGCTTTCTGCTAATGTGGAATCCTGTATGTATTTCACAAGCCTGCTTCAGGACATGAGGCATTGGTTCATAGATAAGGTACAGAGGTAGGTTGGAAAGAGGCTGAAACAAGATAAAACTTGCTAGCTTTAAATATAAAGGCTGGTTGCATATTTTTGCATCTGGATACATAATTTAAAGTTAAAAGGGGAAATAATGCAATAATGACATGGTGATACCAGTTGCAGAAAGCCTCAGTGGTGTGTTATGCTGATAGGAATTCCCTACATCACTCACAAGAGGTGGCTGGAACTTATCTTGACACCTTAAGTCTAGATGATTCCCATTAATTTATTTTCTGTAGGAATGATCAGTTGTTTCAAATAGCTAGGTTGTCAAGTGTCTATCCCCTTGGCCAGCCACCATAGTTGCATGTGACAAATCATTAGTTTTCTTTCCCCTGCTGTGGTAACTGGTCTGTTCTTTGGGTTTGTTTTTCAAAGTCAGTGCCATAGCACTAACCCATTGCTTTGTCCACGTGATGGATAGAAAACACTTCAAGCATGACCTGATATATTGTATGTTACTGCACAGCCTTGGCAGACATTCACTAATCACTTTCCAAAATGTTTCTTGAACTTATCCAAATGTTAAAAAAAAAATAAAATATTGCTGAATATTGTTCTCTGGACCATTTGTTGTGGCCCTGGTTGACTTTCATCTGTACTTTTTAACAAAGGAAGGAAAAAGAAGAGTTCAGTTGTGTGTAGAATGAAGTAGTAAATGTCATTCTCTCTTTTTTTTTCTCTCATGTTTATAGACATAGGAATGTTCAAAAAACACAACTCATTTCCAATCCTCTTGTTGCCCTATAACATTTGAGTGGTCATATGACTTTCTTTTGGCAAAAGTAATGGTTCTCTCCTTGGTCCTTCATCAAAACTTTTGTATTACAAAGTCCATGACAGAATTATTTAAATATTGTTGATATTTTGATGTGGTAAAGATTACTTTAATTTTCAGTGAAGACAACAGAGACAAGGGAACTCCTCCTAGGGACAGAGCCCAACCTTTCCAGGCATCCCAAACATTGTAGATGGTAGAAAATAATACCTAAGGTAACCTGTAGTGCTAGATAAAGTGCTGACAATAAAATTCTTATGCCAGGCTAAGCAGCAGTTAAAGATATGTGAGTGATTAAATAGACTGCAGGGATTTTTTTTGTATGGACTTTTTTTTTTATGGAGATGCCTGCTTATTGGAACTATGAGACTATGAAGTACTTTGCTTAGGATTATCTCTTGGCTAAGATTTGATAGAATGGGGCAAGTAGAATCAGACAATAATTTATGTCTATGAAAGTGAAGGCAAAAGTTCATGATCTTAGCCTACATGGTGACCCCGCATGTGCAAGTTTCCATGTGTGTAGATCCATCATCTGCCAGGCACAAAGCAGATGTTTGGAGAAGCAAAGTGCACAAACAGATCCTGTGCTCTGTGATTAGGTGCTTAAGTTGCCTGGGGCTAGCCAACTATCTGAATGATTAATCTTAGGGAGGTAGAGTTAAAAACTAATTGCAGCTGAATTTGATGTCCTTCTGGCTTATATGATAAAATGATGATTTTTTTGGACACAAGTAATCCCTGTAGGCTGAAGAATTTAAAGGTGTGATGAAAATTTTTTCCATATATTCATAACTATGTATGTTTGCAATATTGAAAGGATTTTTTGCCTGGAAACTTCTATACCTGAAGAGGACAAAATTATCTTCAGGGTATTTTGGAATAAAAGAAGCCTCTGTCATTTAAAGATAGAAAAATATAAAACTTTTGAGAAGGACTGTTTATACTATAGACAGTGTTGTGAGAAACAGGGTTTGCAGGTTTGAATCCCGGTTTTAGTTGTCAGCTGTTTAGTTAAAAGAACGGTTTCTGAAGGAGGCTTGTTCTTTCCTTCTTACTTTAATTATAGCCTTATTTTGTCTGCCTAGGGGGTGTGAAAATTGTTAAAAACAGAGCTACTGTAAGTTAATTACAAGCTTAGACATCAGTGTCCCATCACAGAATCAAGGAATAGTTGAGCTTGGAAGGGACCTCTGGAGATCGTCTGGTCCAACCTCCTTGCTTAAAGCAGGTCAATAATAATAGGTTTATAAAGACACTGTCCAACTGGATTTTAAATACAGGCAAGAATGGAGGCTCTACAACCTCTCTGGGCAGCATATTCCAGTGCTTGAACACCACCAAAGAAGTTCTTGTTTATTTTAAGTGGATCTTCTGGTATTTCATTTTCTTCCCACTGTGTCTTCTCCACTTACTGCATACCCCTGAAGAGAGTCCATATTTATTTTCTTTTTCCTTCCTCTTCAGGTATTTATACACACTGATATGGTGGGCTCACCCAGACAGTTGCCAGGTGCTCACCAAGCCACTCCATCATTCCCCTCCTCAGCTGGGCAGGGGAGAAAAAGATCTAATGAAAGGCTCATGGGTTGAAATAAGGACAAGGAGAGATCACTCACCAGTTACCATCATGGGCAAAACAGACTTGGAGAAATGAAATTTATTACCAATCAAGTCTGAGTAGGATAATGAGAAATAAAACCAAATGTCAGAATAACTTTCCTTTGCCCCTTGGATCTTTCTGGCCTTAACTTCACTCCCAATTTCTCTACCTCTACCCAGACAGTGGTGCTGGGAAATGGGGAATGGGGGCTGCAGTCAGATCATCACATGTCTCTACTGCTCCTTTCTTCTCAGGGAAGGAGGAGCACTCCTCACACACCTTCAGTGCTCTAGCATAGGGTTCCTTCTATGTGGGGCAGCCCTTCAGGAGCAGGCTGCTCAAGTGTTGGTCCCCCATGGGATCACAAGTCTTGCCAACAAACCTGGGCCAGCAAGGGCTTCTCATGCTAACACGGCCTCATCTGGGAATCCACTTGCTACAGGGTGTGGTTCCCTATGGACTATGAGAGAAATACATTTTCTTAACCAAATTAATTGCTAAGAAAATTTAGTCTTATTTTCTGACCTACCTTTAGTAGTTATGTATGAAGTTAACTCTTCCAACTCATTTATCTGCCTGATACTTGCAGCTTTTCTAGTGTGTTCCATTTTCTCATCAGTACAAGTTGCTTTGGTTTCCTGAATACTCTCTGGCTATTTCTTTTTAAGCTACAATACCCTGCATATAAACCGTCTAGTTAAAAATCTGCATCCTGAATGCTGTTACTGTGGGAAGTTGTGCATTTTGCTGTGATGCTTGGTGAGAAAATTACAGAATGTGCAACCAGGCCCGTAAATAAAATCAAAGCTTGCCAAGGAAGGTTTGTTTTAAAGCTCTTTTAACATATAATTAGGCTATTGCAGCAACCCATTCAGTTTCTTAATGCAGTTATGAGAAAGCTGTTTGGTTAATTGCTAGTGATTGTCTAGATATCCTATTGGAATCTGCTGGGTTGAAATTTAATTAAATGGAGGGAATCTCTATGTTGCTAGACAGAAATATTTGATTGAGTGTTTTGTTGAAGATGTGGTTTGCAGAAGAACTTACCTGCTCCTATACCTACAGGAACTGTGTCTTCTTTTTGAATTAGATGCATAATAGAGGAGATGTGGTCGCATCACCAAGACTGTCTGAGTTCAAGAAGTGTTTTGACAATGCTCTCAGGCACATGGTGTGATTCTTGGGCTGTGCAGGGCCAGGAGTTGGAGAGAGGGATTGATCATTCTGATGAGTCCCTTTCAACTCAGTATATTCTGTGATTCTGTGACTACAATTGGCAAAAGACTCTAATACAAAGGGGATAAAATTGCTTTCCTGTACACTCTAAGATTCTACTGAGATACATGGTATCTTTTCCTGGAGAATATATTTGGAAGAAAAAAGTGTCCATAACCTCTTGTAGTTTTCTGCATTTAGGCAAAGAAGAGTGATAACATCACTCAATTTGGATAAAGTAACTCAGTCCATAGTATAGTACCTGTAGTACTTACAAGGGGATCAGATCCAGCCAGAACAGGTTTAGGAAAGGCAGGTCCTGCTAGACCAGATTGTCTCCTTTTGTGTCCAATGACCCATCCAGTGGATGAGGGAAAAAAAGGCTCTGGATGTTGCTTATCTGGACTTCAGAAAAGGCTGCAATACTGCTTCCCACAGCATTCTCCTGGAGAACCCATGGCTTGCACAGGTGCACTCTTCACTGGGGTAAAAACTGGTTGAATGGCTGGGCCCAGAGAGTGACAGGAAATAGAATTACACCCAACTGTTGGCCAGTGGTGTTCTCTAGGGAACAGTATGTGGGCCAGTCCTGCTCATTATGTTTATCAATGATCTGGATGAGAGTAGCATCCTTAGTAAATTTGCAGACAACACCAAGACAGGTGGGAATGTTGATTTGCTAGAGAATAGAAAGGTTCTGCATAAGGATCTGGACAGGCTGGGTAGATGTGTTGAGGCTGGTTGTATGAGGTTCGACAAGGTCAACACCAGAGAGACAAGATATTATTTCAATACCCTGTGGTATTTAAATTATAACCCAACCCCTAACATCAGTAGGGAGTGACTTCACTTCATAAACTGTATTTTCACCTCTGCTCTTACATCACAATCTTCATGTTCTTTTGAGCTTTCTGTTCAAGTCTTTCAACACCTGCCCTTCTATCCTGTCTGAAATACTTACACATCTCCTGATAGTTTATGTACTGCAGATGCAATACAAAATTTGTACCCAAATTCAGCTCAGGGCTATTGTTTACAAAAGTGAAATAGCTAAAATTTCTTCTATAAAGAGCAATTGGAGGAGACCTATATTAGCTCTCAACTCTTCTACACCACTAGAAAGGATATTTCCATATTTGTGGGGTTTCACTTGGGCAGTTTCTCTTCTATAGGATCATCTTATTTCTTCCTGTAGTTACTCACTCCTGACCATGTTGGATTCCAGAAACAGAATGCCAGTTTCCAGGCCTAGGGCTGGAGGGAGATCTGGGGCCACATCTGCTTGTGATAGTGGTTGGCCTGTGGGCCGTGTGCTGTGTTTGAGGCACTGAATTTCTAGCTGAGGGAGGAGATGCACAGCGGAGATGAAGTGATAAGATCTCCAGAGTGTTTTCAGAGGTGAGGCCCAAACCACACAATATAAACAAGGTGACCCAGGTAGACACCAGGCTCGAGGCATAGTGGTGGGTAATGACTGCTGAGAAGGGGGAGGCTGGAAGCTTTTGGCTCAGCAGCAGGAGAAGGCTCTTTCTTTTCTTTCATCTGCATGTACAAAATGGGCACTGTGCTGCAATAACCAGTGCATGAGAACAAACTGCATTGAGTCAGAGATCAGAGCCAGGGCCTGAACAGAGCACTGGTACTGAGAGGAAGTGGTGGATATTAGTGGTTGGAGATTCATTTTTACATTTTACATTGGATAGAAGCACAAAGCTGCAGTTAGACATGGTGCTACAAGAGGTTTGTAGCTTGCTGGGTCCCAGATCTAGGGTATTTTAGATGACTGCTAGAATTGATTTGTCCTTCAGAGTGCTACCCTTTGCTGATTGCCTTCAGGGCATTAATGACGCCACCAAGTGACACCTAGAACAAATTAAGAGGGACTGTGAAGCTCTGAAGGCAAAAGTGAAAGATGTGAGAGCTCAGGTTACGTTGTCCTGAGCTTATAGGGTGAAAGAGAAAACTTTCCTCTTGTAAATTACCAAATGGTGGTCTGGCTGGAGTTGCACACAGTGCTTTGGCTTTTGTGACTATATTTCCTTTTTCAAGAAACAGCAGAACAAGATGAAGCCACCTTTAGCTATGGACTTGACAACAGAGTGTAAAGGACTTTAAACCAGACATGGGGTGAAAGCAGTTTACCAAAAGAGAAGGAACAGAAGTTAGGGGTGGCAAATACATGGAGCAAGCTGACTGAAGAGAGCTCCCAGGAAAAGTGAAAACGTTCACAAGAGGCCAACCGTAAGCACTTTTATGAGTTCATGCAAAATGCAGAAACAAATGAGATGCAGGAGCTTGGTGTGTTGGTGCATGGCTATGATAACTCTGGAGTAACTGAGACTATGGAACAGACTGTGTGACTGCCTACAGGCTGTCTGGGAAGGATGGTTTGGAAAGGAAGGAGTGGCAATTGCTTTCAATGAAGGAGTGCACCAAAAACCATATGCGAGAGTCTGGAATGAAAGATGTGGCGGTCTTGGACACAGACTTGTACCTGACTGCCGTTGGGTGCTGACCTTTCAGGATGAAAACCAGACAAGTTTTTATCCTTTGCTAATAACTAGATGCTTTAACTGCCAAACACAATAATGGCAGTAAGGCTTGTAGACCACAGCAATAACATCGTTGCTTATGAAAACATAGAACCTCATGTGCTTCAGGTGCCACATTCAGGTTCTTAACTGTGTTATACTTTCCATTTACATCTTGCCCATGTCTGGCCCTCTGAAGTGTTGTGAGGAGAATCCAGCTGTAGGGCTGGGATTGAAGTGCTGTTGTCAGCAACACTTCTTGTGGGTTATCTAAAATAGATACATTCTGATTTCACACCTTCTTGGTTGTGTCTCCTTGTGAAGCTGAAAAGTGTTTATGCAGCCGAGTCCAGTTGCCAAGTCAGTGTAGGAGTTGAAATGGGATCAGAAGTCTCTTGGTTACTTCCCCTCTTTTCATTCCTACAGAGTTAGTATAGGTGAATCTGCTTCGTGAGCTGCTGCTGGTAAAGTACAGCTGGCTCTTAATGAATAGAGGTCATAGTGCCAAAAATTCATCCTGCTTCACATTAGGTTTTTTCCCCACTCCTTCTGGAAAAAGGAGGAGATTTCCAAGCAGAAGGGATATTTGCAGAATGTTTTCTAGTTTATGTTATACCTTCCTTTCTGGAATATTATAAAAATGTGTCTAGCAGGTGCAGACATTAAATCAAAAGGTAAAAATTTAAAGAAAATCTCTAGTAACTAGTAAATATGTATTTCAGTTTATTTAACACCTGCTCGAATCTCTGACAGCTGAAATCAGAATGCCTATTAGGACAAGATGTAATTTTCATGTCTTTCTCAGCTGAGGTTTGTTGTAGAAATGGGATAAACTATTCAGTCTTTCTTCAATCAGTTTGCTTTTGAAGGACCACAGCTTGCTGTAGGTAGGAGAAATTAAGTACTGGGATATATTCTTCTGGGAAAATCCTGTAATAGATGATTCTGGTACAGAATGCTGAGGGCTTTTCCAAGGAATTATTTTTTAAAAACCCCTTTTGCTACAGTCCTATCACCAAAGTCGAGGTGAAAATATCTCTGAATAAGCTCAATTATTTGCATGGTCTGCTAGACTGGAAAATTAGTAAGTTTTATAAACAATAAAAATATGAGAAAAGCATCAGATTTTACTATGCTATTTGCTAGCATGCTTTTCTTCTTTTATAGGTGGCTGTGTATGTTGGTCTTGCCTTTGGAGTATGTTGTATTCAAAGCAAATTAATGTTGAATTACAAAAAAGCTTTACAATAACATAAATTGGCTTCTATGACCACTGTGGCTAAGAGTTTTAAAGATATCTTTGCTTTCTGATTTGCTGATGTATAATTCCAACATGTTTATGATTATTTAACTTTGGAATTGTACTCAAATTTCATATCCTATTACAAAAATATGTTGTAAAAATAAAGAAAAATTCTGAATTGATCTCTAAATGAACAGAATTGGCAGGAATTTTACAGCTGAATGAGGGCTTGAAAGTCTAGTTGATTAGTAAGATCTTGCTCTGCTAATTAAGTCTCTATTTTTAAAGGTGTTCTAACCAGTAATTTTTATTTTGCATCTTTGATATTGTTTCTAAAGGAGAAGAACTGCAGTCTTCTGGAAGGTGGAAGGATGGTTTACCTTGCAAATTTGATTTTACTGGAATCAAAACTGTCGAATTAATACTTGTGTTACTATGCTGAAAAAGTTATCAGTGGAGGGACTTCTTTATTCCCCAAAGCAAATAGTAGAGGGTATTTAGACAAGACTTACAGCTGATTTTAGAAAAAAAGCAAACTACTTTTTGTCTTTTCTTTTTTTTTCAGTTCATTACTTTTACAGAAATTTATTTTACCAGTGAAAGACATGCAAGAAAATTTTTTCAATAGCTTTCTTTTTTGTTTTTTTTTTGTTGTGGTTTTTTTTTTTCTGAAACATTTTGGTATGAAGCAAAAGTCCAGAAGTTTTCTTTCTCTGTAAGTCACAAATCTTGTAAGTCTACTTCTTAAAAGTCACAAGTATGATTCCAATTATTTCCTAAGACAATTCTCCCACAAAAGATGTGAGAAAAGACTGCTAAAAAATGATGCCAAAGTTTTACTGGTCTAACAGTAAAGAGCTAAAAGCATTATAAAACTGAAGACTGTTTTCTTACAGTAGTGATAAAGTAATTTAAAAATTGCAGGCCACAATTGCTGCCATTCATTATTTGCCTTAAACAGAATTTAAGCAAATTATAAACAAATCTGCACCATTGATTGTGTGCATACTTGGCAACTCTGTAATTTACATTGTATATTGCATATTTCCATAACTTCTGTAATCACCACAACTGGAGCTTACATTTTATTTTAGAGGGCATGAATATTGGTGTTAAATAAATATAGCTGACTTTATATTTATAATCGTAATTTTAGGCATATGTATTATTTTATACATGGCTGTAGTTGATAATCCAGACCATTCAGTAATGTGGTTTACTGTTTAGTGTATTTTCCTGAATGCTTGTTCAGAGGTGGACTTGTAGGAAACATGTTTACCAAGGCACTGGGGGAGCTAAGGAAACCAAACATCCACTCTTTAATTTTATACCTTTGTAATTATGAAATCATACAGAACCAACAGATTCTTCCTGGTGGTGGTAAAGAGTCAGTGTGGGGAAGCTGAGTTATTTTTGTCCTGTGGACTCTGAAATGAGGCTAATGAAGCACCAGAAGACTGGGTGGTGCAGCCAATTCTTGTCTCAGGAAAGAACACTTAGAGGAAATTCAAGGACACAAATAGTAAACAGTTAAGGTGGGTAGCAGCAATGATTAAGGTGAAGTCTCCTCTCTCTGGGGGATGGGAAGAGGAGGGGATGAGAGAGAGAGAAACCTCATGGGTGGAGAAGCATGAATGCTTTTCAAATATCTTCTACTGTGTTCAATAATTCTGAATTTTCTGATGTTTGAGGACTGAAGTCTGTCTCAATGTCCCTGAAATAAAACTGCTGTGCAATCTCCTTTTGGGTTTGGATGTGTTTTGTGGTGTATTGCTGCTGTTATTGGTGAGCTTTTTGGTTTGTTTGTTTTTTGGGTTTTTTTCGGCCCTCACTGCGACTCTCCTTTTGAACTTTTCAGTGGCGGAAAGCTGCCAAATTGTGTATTGCCCAGAGACAACCACCAGATGGCAGAGATGTTTCTGTGCTTAATGAAGCAGGAATTGCTCTTTAGAGAAGTCTCAGCCTTGTATTAAAGGGAAGGCTAATAGAATTGACTTCCTTCTTGTTAAAGCCTGGTGTGTCTTCGGCTCACATATCTTACTAGGGCAATTAAATTTAAATAAAAAAAAAAATCCTGGAAATTGCATTTTAACTGATTTTGATGTTGAAATAAAATATATGGTGTCAGGTGATACCATGACAATTTTGGGTTCATTTGGTATCCTTTCTATAGTAATATTGTACCTTTATAATAGCATAATATGAGGCGTGTGCCCAATAAATGAAAAACCAAACCACTCTGCACAGTTCAGTTCATATTTCCAAATGTAACTTCAGTTTTGAATTAAATATGCATTTCTTCTACCCTCAGTCTAAGCATTTATCTGGTTGTCAGGGTTGGCACTCGGCACCGGAGTGTGACTTCTAAGAATTTTTATGTCTGCAGGGTGCAAGAGTCACAACCTGGGAACTGTTCATAATTTTTTCAATAGTCCAGATTTTGACTGCATGTTGCAAAATTAACTGTGATGTCACCTTGCCAAAGACTAATGCAGAAGTTCCAAGAGTGAATAAAGGAAGTAAAATATTACTGGCTGTGCAGTTATCTTTGGAGAGTTTCCAGGCAGAAGATGTTTTTTCATTGTAAACTACTAGAGGTCTCATTGTGAGACCATTTCTTTGGACCCACCACAGGGACCTCATGACTGCCAGACCTAGAGGGGGAGGAAAATTATTGTCAAATACTCAAGGAAACCCAGCAAGTGTGGTCTCATCACCACATAAATCCCTATGGAAGTCAGTTTTGCTGCATGGTTTCTTTGTTAAGGCCTCACTTTTAAGCTGCAGTGTCAAAAATTTGAAGTCAGAACAAAAATGTATGGAAGATTGCCTTGGGCAAATAGATTTTCAACTCTGAGTGCAAGTGCAAGTATAGCATCCTTGCTCAAACAGTTGAACACTTTATAATTAACTTCATTATTTTTTCATTTAAGAATAGCTGGTTTCCTCTGGATTTCAAAGTGTGATGTATTAGCATTCATGTTGTTCGTCTGTAGTTACTGGCACGAAAAGGCCACTGTTGCATGAAAGTAGAAAGAGGGATAAATGATTGATGAAGTGTTTTGTTTTATATGTGCTACAAGGATCAGAACCTCTTAAACTCTGCCTGTATCTGCAATGTAAACAAAACATTCCTCCCAATAAATTAACTTAAAGATGATGAGTGGATATCTTAAAGTGGCCAGCAGGTGCTTACTGTCTTGTCCTTGAGAGTACTGAGAAGTGCATACACCCCTCCTCCCCAGTCCAATTTCAGACTGAATTCTGATAGTTCTGCATCCTCTCCTAAGGTGCCACTTATGACCTTTCCAAAGCACCAGTTTCTTTGACCAGACTGGGGAAGCTCAATTGTATTTATAGTCATCCTTGCACCTTCTTAGAGCATTCCCCAGAGTCATGCTCTAGAAGGTATAGAATCCATGTTTGAATGTATTCTCTTAAATAAATATAATTTAAATTATTTTTTCCCCCAACTTGCATCTTTGCCCTTAGCAAGTGTAGTTTTCTCAGTATATCATTCTGAGGTATTGTGTATGTACTGCATGTTGAGCTAAATTTCTCAGTCTTTCAGTCAGAGCATTACTACTGAATTACAGAGAATTGCTATTGGGATGAAAAGTGTGCATATAGCAAGTTCTTCACTTGGGCTAGTACAAGCCTCTCAATTCTTCTTGCCTTCTTCAAGTCTTTCTTATTTATCCTGGAAAATAAGAAGAGAAAAATTATTATGACAGCAGCAGTTAGCTTAAAATTTGTATTTGCAAGCAGTTTCAAGTAATGCCATGCTCTTTTACTGTTTCCAGCTATAGTTACTCCACTGTGATGTGGACTTTGCAGACTTTGCAGAAGAAAGGGAAAGAGGGATAATGAATGCTATAATGATGTTCTTGCTAATTATGTAATGGCCTCTTCATTGAGTTGAGAATTTTACTTGCCTAAAAATTAAGAAAAGTACATTGCAGCAAATGGAATCTGGTATGGTATCTCCCAAAATATCTGCCAAGTCCCACTGTAGAAAAGTTAAGGGAAGAAAGCACTCAGGGAAAGGCACTGTTAGTGATCTGTGCAAAATCTTTTCTAACTGATTTAAACGTGAAGAAACTAGCAGTGGCAAAAGCTGTAAAACTGCTAATATGTAGGCATGACACAGGCACTCAATGTGTTTAAAAAGGGGAGAACAGAAGGACATTCCGTAGTAGCTGGCAACTTCCTATTTTTCTCTTGAAATGAAAAAATGAGAACTTTGGTAGTCCGGTGCAGAGAGCTTGTTGGTGCAACTTGGACATGAGTATTTTGCCCTAATATTTAAGAATTGCTCAGTTTCCTACTCCCTGCTCCAAATAACCCAATCCATTCTGCTGAGAAACTTAGCAATTTCTTCTTGCTTAGACACCTGCCTGTTGCTTTGGGACAGCAGTGCTGTGGCCTTTTGGACTACAGCAAACTTTACATTATCTTGTCCAGGTCCGTGGAAGCCTTTTGGTGATTCTCAGATGTGGCTTGTATATTCCTTGCTTTTTGACTGTAACACAGACTCCTTTGGTGAATTCTTACTTTCTGCTTTTCTTGTACTCAATACTCCCTTCCCTAGCAGTCTGGAAGCTTCCCTTGTCCATGAGAATTGGACTATAAAATTCTCATATACAGCTCCTAAATTTAGAAAACAGCCTCTGAAGCTTCTGAATCTTCTAAAGTAGACCACCCCAGGTAATTACTGGTTGGTAACCAGTTGTGTTTGAAGTAGCAAAACGGCTGACACAAGTGACCTTCAACAAGAGTTTGCTAGATCTTTATTGATGAGGGAGTGAGTCTGATCTTGATAATTATTAGGTGGTGAGGATCTGCTTAAAGCCCCTGAACAGAGCAGAGAGCCCATGTTTTTGTTGGCTTGTACAATGCCTGGTGGGATGCTGCATCCTACTGTGCTGGAGTCAGTCTAAGCAGACATGGTGATTCATTGCTGGTCCTGAGGAGCTTCTGTTACTCTTAGGCTCCCAAGATCAATCAAAGGTGACTTATTAGCCAAAAAGTAAGTACACATACATAGAAGAAAAAAGATACAGTAGGGTGCAGCAACTGGAAACTAAAGCCATGCTACTGCAAACTGAAAAGACTCTTTTGAGTAGTGGAAGAAATTAACCTTTGGAAAAAGTGATGAAAGGGTACTGGTGATTTCTGTACCAACAGAACTGCTCATTCAAGGCTGGTCATCTTTCAGACAGGATTTGTCTGATTTTCAAGAATAAGCTTTATGTCCCATATTTAGGCATTTTGTTGGACTGGCCTTCTCTGGGCTTAATGCATGAACACTAATGTCTCAAGTCTCTGCTCCGTACATCAGCTTCAGTTCTGTTTTTAATTCTTTTAATGTTGCTCACGGCCCCTGAGCACAGTGCTGATGGAGAAAATTGGCCTAACATTTCTAAAATTTATGGTACTGGTTGAATTTTGAACTGACATTTGACATTCCAAAGGTAAAGTTTGGAAAGTTTGTGCTTTTTTTTTCTACAGCATAGATTCTGTATTTGTTGGCTTCAAAAATAATTGGAGGCAAACTACTGAAGCCAATGCTTTCTTGTATTTTTGATGAGGAAAATGATGACAGTCTTAGGGGCTGGGATCAGGATATCACGTATTTTTTAGTGATCTATAATTACTAAAATGGTAAAAATGGTCTAAAAAGAGAAAGCTCTGATGGTGAAAGAAATTTTTTAGCAAGACCGGTGATTTAAAACAAACTGTCTCTGTAAAAAAACTTATACAAGGGTTTAGCATTGGGTTTTTGCAGCTGACAGGGGTGGTTTCTTTGTCCCTGTTGGAGATGTCACCTTCTTTTCCATTTCTCTCCCACTCTTCCAACTCACACACACCTCTGCTTGGTTTTACTGGTTTTATTTATCCAGTAACCAGTTTGTGTAATACAGCACACAAGCGCTTCTTGCAGAAGGTAGCTGAAGGTATGGCTGCTGCCGTTTGCATTTTCAGACTTTTCAGTCTTTCTCTAACAACAGACATCCCAGTTATGATAATAATGGATGGGAATATTTAAGAAATTACATTTTAAAAATGGGAATTTATCATGTACAAGTGACAAGAATTGTCTTCTCTGGCCTTGAGTATTTCTCAAAAATTATGAAAAGTAGAAGCAGTTTTCTTGAAACTACTGGGTTGTGATCATTTTGGCTGAAAATCTAGAATTGGTTTAGCCTTGAAAAATATTAAAAGTTGAAATCAGGACTGATGGAAATCAAGATTAACCTTCCAGTCTGGCTAGCCTAAATTTGTAATACTAGTGAATTTCTAAATGAACATTCTTAAACTAAATGGAGCCTCTGCATTATCTGTGGGTAAGTGCTTTTCTTTCTTCTGAAACATAATTTTAGACTGGACTGAGTTGAAGTTGGCATCATTCCCTCTGCTCCCCGTCATATCAAAGTGCACCATATATTTTAACTTTTCAGTAGCTTCTGCCAATGAAAACATAAGTTATAATTAATAGTCTCAGCACATTTACTGCCAAGGGCTCCTGGCCACAATCCTTAGTTTGTTTTATGCTGCAGATGCCTACTTCTGAACCTTGTTAACAATTTTAGTTTCCTTGCCAGTGTGCCAATGATTAAAGGCTACTGCTGGCCAAAGTGCTAGCCCTAATCCAAAACAAAAAAAAAAAAAAGGGGCATGGCTATGAAAGAGTTAATTTGATTCTGAAAAAATATTTTTGAGCTAGAAAAACAGGAGGTAAGGATAAAAAAGATTAAGAAGGAGGTAAGATCCCTGTTGAGGTTAAAGCACCATCTCACATATCAGTCAATTTTTCTAAAATAATTTTTTCTATAGAGTTCCATATTGCAGATGGAGTGTGTTCTGATGCTGAAAAATGACTCTACACAATAAAGTAGGGGTGAGCAGGTTGAAGTCTTATCTCTTTGCTCTCCAGAGCATCATGTAATTAATTGCCTTTATAATCTCAGCCCTATAAGACTAGTAAAATCTCTTCCACAGTGTTATGATACTTTTTAATTATTCAAGTATATATGTGTTTCTAAATGAATGATCTGATTTCTTACTGTAGAGGTAGCTTGAGAAGTGGAACTCTAACACAGGACTTTTAGGAAAAGGTAATTTTTCTTGCCAAAAAAAATTAGGTCTGGTCTCCCTGGAATTTTTTCATTCTCTCTTTGTGGGGTTAGACCACACAGAATGGTTTTATATTATTGACAACTGAAATTGGCTGATGAACCTGCTTTTGCTGAATTTGATGTTAGACAAGTGTTTTCATATCCTGTAGAAATGTTTAATTTTTTTCCCCTGCTTTGCCTTCATGGTAGGCTTGCTAATGTAACACAAGCTGGATGTTGGTGTGGTAAGACTCTGATGTCTCATTCAGCTCTTTGCTTTTCTTCCAAAGAAGCTTTTGTTCTGCTTATATCATTTTCTGTGACCAAGCCTCCTGCGGAAAATGCAGTGTGGGTGGTTCAGACACTGTATCTGATCAGATGCTGTTTACGTAGGGCATCAGATTAATGAGCACGAGTCTGAGTGGGATTAATTCTGTAATAAGCGCCTTGGACAGACACAAATCAAAGGAATGGATCCAGGCCATCTTATTCTGTCATCTTATTCTGTAGTGCTTAGTGACTGAGATGAGTGAAATTTCAAATGGAACCTCAATTTCAAACCTCAGAGTTGAAAAACCTATGTGTAACTGATGTCTTTTCTAGTATTGTCATTTCTATACTTTTCTCTACTTTTTCAGAACAATAATAATCTAAAGAGAGCTAATTAAATGTTTTAGTGCTATATGTTTAGTGCTATTTATTTAGTGCAGTGTTTTGTGGGTGCTTGAGATGTCACAGCAGGCAGTGCCCAAATGTGTCTGAAATTTAGCTTTGTCTCATTTTTACACATGAATCTTCTCCTTCCTTACAGTCTTTTTGTTCACCTGGTAATAAAGTACTTCTATAGTATCTACATGTTCCTCATACACAGTTTGTATTTATCATACTCCTCTATACTGTGCCAGCCTTATCAAAACAAAATCTGAAGTGCTTATGTAATTCAGGAATCTCTTTGCTTTGGTCTTTTAATAAATTCTATAACAGGCTTAGCTCTTAGGAGGGTGATGTTTCCTCTTTTTAGAAACACTGTTGTATTTGGATGAGTCAAAGGACTGTCATCTTAGCTATTCCTTTAAATCTTAAAAAAAAATTCTTAAAAAAAAATCTTCATAGAAATAAACTTTCCAGATTAGAATTTGTTAAATGCTCTAAACTGAATTTCCACCGCCAGGAGAAATTTCCATCTAACTTGAATCTGAGAAGTAACTTTTGCTGTTCAGAGGTGCTGATTAGAGTGTTTGGCAAGATAGCCTGAGGGTCAATGGCTTCTTCTTGTCACTACCATTTGAATTACAGGAGTCTCTTGTTTAGCAATCAAATGGAGTGTGAATCAAACAAACATTCCTAATTTGCTGACTCTGTGACACCAAGAGGTGACCAGACATACCGCTATGACAATTCCATCACCAAGGCATTCCTTCTGTCCTGAGAAGTAGAAGATGAGCTGTGGAACAGCTGGCCAGCTGCAAAGACATGGTTTGAAAAACACTGTTGATCTTGGCCTGTGTGATTTGTAAAGCTTGAGGATAGTGATTGCTTGCAACTTTGGCCACACTCTCTCCATGCTTGCACTCCCCACTGGACTTGCACCAGTGGAGAACCAAGAAGTAGTGGGTTTAGAGGGGCTGAAGCTATCAGTGCTACGTTTGACCTCGTATCTTAGTGTGACTGTGCTGGCTCAGGTGCAATAGCAGTAAAACTGGTGGTGTAACTGGTAGTGCAGGTAGGGAGCCTGCCCCCGAACCTTCCAGGTGGAAGGTAAATCCCTATATGCTACAGTGTATTTCAAAATGTGGTTACTCTGGTGGGGAGTAGTTTTGTGTGGGTCCATTTTGGTCCATTTTTATTATTATTGTCATTAAGTGTATGTATCTTTCTCTAAGTAGGAATTAAAGTTAACATTGCTGCAAATGGAGTGGTGTTTGTGCTATGACATGAGTGTAAGCTATGGGATGACACTAGGATGTAGGTTACCCCATGGGGTTAAATTAGGCTTGAAAACATAACTAGAGAAGAAATCTTGGGAGAATTATGAAGAGGTTCCTGCTTTTAATTATCCTCAAATGGATCCTACCTCTAAGGGTCTTGAGCTGCTGCAAGAAGAGCCTCTGCTGGTAGGATGCTTTGAAGGTCAGCCTTCCCCAGTGAAGGCTATCAAGAGGTAATTATTGGCCTCTGATGCAGCTATGGAAGATATTTCAGGACTGCTGAGCAGCAGAATAGAAAGTCCCCCTGTTGGTATCAAGAAAAAGTGAACAAAAGAAATTCTTATTTTTCCTATCATAATTTGATCAGTAAAAAGCAGGGTTTTGAGATGTTGACAGCTTTTCATTGCTAGAATATTATTTTGATCAATTAAGCAGTAAGAAATAAGGGGGGGTTGTCTTCTCTGTTCAGGAAATAGGAAACAAAAAGGTAGTGAGGGAGAGCAAACGTATTGACTTGCGTTGTAAAACACTGAAAACACCTGGAACATAAGCTTTCTGTCTTCCCATGACTTCTTGCTATAATTCTTTCCCAGTTTAGTGGTTTACCTACAAACATGCATCCAGCAGGACTGTGCAACTCCATAGGCAGGATAGCTGGCACCAATTGTGTGTAGAGAAATCTGATTTTGTGTGGAAGAACTGATGGGACATGCTGTGCCGTGAAAAGTTAAACTGGAAAATCAAAACCTGACTGTCTTTAATCAGAAATCTAATCAGTTTTGCTCTCTGCAAGAGCTCACTGGATTTCACAGGTGGACAGTGGTATTTCTTTGCTCGTGTTCATTACTGTAGTCTGCCATCCAACAAGAGCTGATGTAGTCCACACTCAACTTGGTATCACTGCAGCTTTCTAATAAACTACAGTGAAAATAAGCATATTATAAATCTCTTGAGTATCTCTTGCACTTGCTGCTGTATATAGACTTAAACTGTGTTCTTGATAGCTTCAGTCTACAGCAGATACTAGGCCAGAAAAGTTTAGAAGAAGACAGCAACCTTCTCACCCATGTCAGTACCCATGATTATTTTTTGCTACAAACAAAATTTATTGTAAAATTAACATTTAACCAAATAACCAATAACATCTGGCTTCTCTTCTCACATAGGATCACAGAATTATTTGCCTTAAAAAAGATCTATGTAGGTTACCTGGTCCGATCTCCTACCTAGAGCAGGGTGAACTCATGGAATCATGTGATGCTCTAAATTGGAAGGGACCCACAGGGGTCATGACATCCAACTCTTAAGTGAATGGCCTGTAGTGGATTAAATCTATAACCTTGGTGTTACTAGCACTATGCACTACCCAACTGAGCTAGATGAGGCTACCAGCACATCATGAAAAGGCATGATTCACTCTCTGACCAGAAATTTTGAATTTCCAGCTCTCAGCTGCTTTGGTGGCAGTGTGCTAAATTAGTCACTGAGTAGTAGCAGCAAGAAGCTGCTTTATAAAGTTGCAGGTAATATTTAAAATAAAAAACAAAACCCCTGGAAAATACTTTTGCTTTGGTTCCATGAGTATGTGCTTTCCCTGAGGTGACAAAACATACAGGTGCAAGTAGTGTTGTGTAAGTAGAGCACTGTGGCAGCACCTGACTGGCTGAGCTCTCTCTTGGACAAGAATGATGCCCCTACTGAATATGATGAACTATTTTCAAGCTCTTTCTGAAGCCAGTGTATGGAAAAAATTGCAGGCTTTATGTTGGAAAGCTTTTGATTTTATTCCTTCTTGAATATGGGATCTTATTGTGGGGTTGGAAAGGCATGCCTCTGCCACTAACTCCAATGGTCTGAAGGAAGGGAGACGCTGCCAATCTCTGTAAAGATGCTTTTCATTATGCCAAGTAGATGGCAGGGCATGGTAAATTAAAAAAAAATAAATCAGAAAACCAAAAGAGAAAAAAAAAAAAGGGCAGGCTTAGGAAATAGTTTAATTGAAGTAAGAGTTCCACTAATTATGTCTGAGGCTACACAGAAGAAGCCCAGCACTGGATACATTTTTCAAACTGTTGGAAGGCAAAAACAGTAATTGCAGGCCCAGTCACCAGATGAGGTAATTTATTTAAGGAGAACCTGTGCTATGGTACTTCACAGTTTATATGGCTGGGTAACTTGTAACACGATATTTTTTATGTTCTTAAAAGAAGACCATAATCCAAAGAGTTAAAATGCTCTTCTGGGAGGTGGTGGCACTCTTCACTGAAAGCAAGTAATCTGGTTTCTTTTGCTGCTGTGCATCCTTTTAGCACTTTGAAAGCTGTTCAGCTCAATAATATGGGTACTGCATGTGAGTTCCTCTTTTGGTCTAATAATGTGAAAGGCAGAACAAAATGTGGTTTGCTAGAAGTGCTGCAACTTGTGGAACAGTATAGACAGAAAGTTGAGCTGCTCTTTTTTTTTGTGCAACACTGGCAAATTCTTCTTGTAATGACAGCAAGCAGATAGGGAACCTGCCTTAATGTGGGGGCTAATGATCCATGCTGTCTTTTCTTGTTTAGGTCTCTCAGTCTTGGGATGAATTGTAACACAGATGAAGCAACCAGCCATAGTTACACTGATCTTCTGTGAAGGAAGCAGCTTGTTTGATGCAAGCCATTTTTTTTGCTTGCCACGTTCCACAGTTATAAAGCTTAGGCAGCAGCTAATGTAAACTGGTGCAAAGTTTTTGGAATATAATGAAAATTGATTTTTGGTGTGCTGGTGTGAGAAGTCTTCATGGAAGGGACTACTTAAAACTCACCACTTGTTCTGGAATTGGAATGAATCAGGATTGTAGATTGTAAATTTGAACTGCAAACAGTAAATACAGACACTCTTTGTTACTGTGACCTCAACTGCTGGAGTCAGAGAGCTGTCAGGACTCTTTAGGGAAAGCCCTAAGACTCTTTATGGAAAGACAAGAGCAGGGCAGGAGTATCCTGTCCACTGTCAGAGCTTCCCTTCAGCAATGAGGTCACAGTCAGAATATATGTTTGTCACTATGTCTAGGGCTAATGGATACTGGCTATTACAATATCTTTACTGAAGTTGAGAAAGGAAAGAAGGGTCCTGCAAAGAAGGGTATCACTTAAGTAGTACACCTTAAATAAGCATTTGGCAATTTGATGTTGCTATGTATTGAAGATGGCTTGGTTTGAAGTTTCTCATCTCTTATTCTGCAAACTGAATTTTGAAATAGAGAAGTTGCTCACAGCAATAAAATTTAGTTTTTATCTATGGTGTTTGGAGGATGTATGAAGAGGTTATGACTTCTCAGCAGCTCAAAGGTGTATATTTTATGGCAACAATTTGCTTACAATGTTCTGTGGTGGTGCAATGACAGAAACTGGTTGGTCCACCACTACAAGCCTTTTAGGACTGAGATCATACTCCACCTACTGACTTGCATGAAATTCAAATGTTAATTTATGTTTTTTGGAAAAGCACATGAAGCCAAAATTGCTATTTGCAATATCTGGAGAGAATATTTACTGCACTTGGTTCAAGCCATTCATCTGTTGGGACTGAGCTCACTGAGGGGAAGGGAGAAGAAGGTGGAGGACAGGAAGCACAGGAACATTTCTTTTCTCCTCTGAACTTCCTCTTCTCTGTTAAAGAAGTTTCATATTTCAGTGTAGAGCTGATTAAATTATTCCCAGAGATTTAACATCTGTATCACTGAACCAGCTCAAGTGACTGGAGCAAAGAGGCTGAACAAAAAGCCCTAATGTAACTCTCTAGTGTTTGTTTCACACAATCTGTTACTGGTAGACTGGGGAGAAAGTTATAGAAAGCTCTGTTGTCTGTTGTCCAATATTGTGAATATTGGACAATGTTTGTGCATAGAGAAATAGACAGTATTATGAGAAACTAGTTAAAAAATTGTTTACTGATTGTTGTCCAGTGCAGGTGCTTTAAAATTACTGTGGGAAGTGAGGGGGCAAAACTGAAGTGTTCCTGTTCTGTTAAAAAAGGTTTTTTCAGTCCTTCGTATTTTTATTTTCAAAGCAGTTATTGCCATTCATTTTCAAAATAAATAGTTTAACAAAAGGCTTTTTTCTGCAAATGGGAACTGAGATGGGCTGTTAATGATTGTTGAAAAGTACATTTTCATAGAAGTAAAACAATAGGCAAATTAAAAGCTTGGACTTAAAGAAACAAGCCTTGAAGCTACCAACCCTTTTATAAAAATTCAGACTATCTTGTTTGAATGTTCCTGTATAATGAATGACTTTCCTGTTGTAAAATGCAACTGTGGAGGCATAGCTGGAAAGAAGGAGGTAATATACACAGACAGTTATCCAGATGGAATGGCAAAATTTGTTTATCACTTCATAAATGTATCAGATTTTAAACATATATTTTATGTTATCTACACCTGTGATGGCTCTGTGCTGATGTATCTGGGGAATAGAAGCTCCTAATCCATCACAGGTTTTTGAGAGGTCCTCAACTACAATGCAGGTATGAGACTCCAGGGAAAATGAAGATTTTTCTTTCCTCATTGATTTTGTATACTTTAGGGAGTAGAAAGCATTTCCTTTCCCTTTGATAAATCTCTTTAAGTATGACAAAGTAAGAAAATGAAACCTGTAAAGCAGAAATGAACAGAGCATCAGGATAAATTATTTGTAACTGAATATTAAAATTCATAGTTTTTGTGGCGGGTGTATGGTTGGTTTGGGTGCTCTTTGGTCTGGGAGTGGGTTTGTTTTCCTACTACAGAACTGGACACACTCTTCTAGATGTGCTCTTATGAATAGAATATAGAAGGGAACAAACAATTCCATTACCCTGCTAGCATGCATTGCGGTGTGTAGGTGATTTCCTCCACTGCAAGAAAGGGCACACTGCTGACTGTTTTAAATTTGCTCTCTATCAACACACCCAGACTTCCTCTGTATAGATACTTTCTAGCTTGTCAGCCCTTGGCCTGTACTGTTGTGTAGGGTTATTTCATCCCATGTGCAGGGCTTGATACATCGGTCTATTGGGCTTCTCAAGCTTTCTTGCCAGCCCACTTTTCAGAGCCACTTTTACAGGCTCCTGAGTAGAAACTTGCTCCAGTGGACTGAGTGACTCCAGTCTGGTATCTTATCTGCTGAGAGTGAACTCTGCCTCCCTCCTGGTCATTAATAATGACATAAATCACCGCTGACCATGTCATCCTTCTTTGAGGGATAGTGCTGCTATGTGGCTGCCCACTGGACTTTAGTTAAGTAGTCCTGTTACGGGGTGGAGTTTGATTGACTGGCCCATGGCTCTCAAGAGTCTTTAGATACCCACCTTTAAGGTGAATACATAATTTGTCTTTTTATATTGAGGATATCCTCTGATCGCCATGACCTTCCTTTGAGTATCTATAAAGAATCATTGCATCAATACAAAGGTTTTAGGATCCCTCTTGTCTGCAGAAATATAAATCAGCTTCTGCCACTGTTACACTGCTGAAGGGCGAAAAAAAGATGGAGCAACTGTTATTGGGTTGCCATTTCAATCAGGAAAAGATGTCTGGCAGAAGTAGAAGATTCCGAAGGACTTTCTGAGTGGAGATACCAGAGCAGAAAAGCCTAGCAGCCTAGCTCTGGTGTCATGTTACACTGAGTGTGCATGCCTGTGAAGAAAGATGAGGAAAACATTGTATGCTGATGAGATTCTTTGTGGGTGGGGTTTTTTAAAATTTTATTTTCTTTTTATTTTCTTGTTTATAAGCCCCTCAGTAGTTGCACTAAGTGTTTAAATAACTGACCAAGAACTTAAAAGCTGTTTTGGTTCTTTGCAATTCCAAGTGTGAAGGAGCCAAAGAATCTGTAGGATGCTTCTCTGTTCTCCTCTGCATAGAATGGCTGGATTGTAAAAGGTTATGGGTGGCTTTTGGAGAATTTGACTTGGAAAAATGTTGTGCACTGTCCTGTCTAGAAAAAGAGCATGTGGAGCTTTTAAACTACAGTAGGAACTGTACCTTCCCCGTGTGTGAATGTGACTTAGCTTGGTTTGGCTTTGAAGGGTGTTTGATGCAATTTGATCCTCCATTAAGATTCAGTAGCATATACTAGCTGTATTTCTCTCTGCCTTTGGATTCAGAACACATACAAAGAGGCTTAGCTCTGTATGTGTTGTAATGTTAAGTATTCAAGCAGTTATTTTACAAATGATGCTTGAACCATGCTATAGAGAGGTTGTGAGGACAGAAAAAGTCATTGTTACTATCCAAGTGCATTTTACTCTTGTTGATTTTACAAGAGGCTGCCATATTATGTATCCATTGAAGTTTGAGAACTGAAAAGGCTTGCAAATAGGTTTGGTTCTGCAAAGTACTAGAAAAATGTGGGGCATCCAACACTTTAAGGAAAAACACAGGCAAGATTTTATTGCAGGCTGTCACTGTGGCTTACTAACGTCCTTCCTCAGAAGGGAAGTGTCTGAACTACACCAGCTGGCCATTGTGCTGGCATTTGTGAAGAAGATGCATTGAGTTAGAACAAATAACAAGTTGATAGGCGCTTTACTGATCAGCTTAAAATATTCTGCAGCTGAAATAACCTGTCCTTGAATACACAAATCTAGGGAATGATTCTTTCCTGAATTTCTACAGGTGATCCAGTCCATCTCTTCAATTTTTAACTCCTGTGGAGAAAAGGTAAGCTAAAATGTGGCAGATTAAATCAACATACTGTGACATTATAATCAGTTGAAAATCTGATGTCACTCTGCTGTTAAATTTAAGCCAGCAGGATCTGTGCATGGTTAGTTGACAAATAATATCATTCAGCCAAGGTGTATATCATGTTACAACATGGGATCTAGGTGCCTTGTGCCAAAAGCAAAATTTTCAGGGAAGCAAAGTTACAAAACTGCTGCTTCCAAAACACATGCTGGGATGGCTCACTGTAAGGATTAGACACGTAATGAGGTGTTTATTCTCTTCATGGCTGGGGAAAAAATGTAGGACATGTACTTACCTTGAATAGAGCCAACTGGCTGCACATTTGTAGTGGGGTCTGGCATGGTCCTTGTCACTGCCATAGAAAAACTCATGGAACCTGTGCTTCTGCTCCTTTCATGCAGGTAACAGCAGTGAATCTCCTGCCTCTCTTTATTGTTCTTTTGGTGTTGTTTCCTTGGCTTAAGTAACAGCAGAGGTTGTGGTCCAGCCAGTTGATACAAGTAACACAAAGCTATGCTAGGACATTGTCCTTGCTATTCAAGGACAAGAGGAGCTGGCATTCAGAGCCAGGAGCCACTAGTCTAATCGTTAGGTGTAGCATACATTTCTGATGTTTTTATTTCCCTTCTGTCGTGGTTTTAAACCAATAACTAAGAAAATTACTTATTTCTTGCTGTGAGATATGGATTAGAACAAGAGCAAAACAGGCATAAAACTTAAAAGGGAAAAAGAAAGCAAGTTTATTGACAAACTACAATAAGAACACCAGAATAAACTTCCAGAAAAACCTTTTCATCCCCTGTCTACCCACTATTCCTTTGTTCACATGACAAAAGAGACAAAACCTTTGGAACTTTGATGGTTAAAACAGTCCCAATTCTTGCTACAGTCTTTTCACCAGTCTTTATAGAGAAACAGAAGTTTCTTCCTGTTAATTTATGGAGTTTCTCACAAGAAAAACTATTTTTCTTATAGTTTCTCATTGCTCTAATGTTAGCTGCCCAGAGCTGCTGTTATTAGAGCCTACTCCTCCCATTTTTCAAACCCCAAGTGTGTATGGGCCATGAGTCTAGGGATGGGATTTTTAAGGATAAGTTATTCAAAGGCAAAAAGTCTTCTTCATCTGTTTCCGTGAGCTTCACCAGAAAACAGTTTTCTCATTGCCTCTCAAGGCTTCAAATCTTCCAGCACTTCACTGTACCATAATTACTCTACTTTTTTACTCAAAATTTACACTTTGAACACTCTATTCCTCCCTATTTACTGTCATGAATTAAAGGAGCGTTTTCAAGACCTTATTGTCCATTTCCATAGTTTTAACAGAAAGATATTTCAGCTTAATTAAAGCATCTTCTTAATTCTCTACCTTTTTTTTTCTTTCCTGTCACTAGTAGTTTATAAAGTCTCTTTTCATGTTGATCACTCTCTTTTCTCTGTCTGGATAAAAAGATTGATCCGCAAGTCTCATCTGGGAAATGAAAGAGTTAAAATCTTGCCCAGGCTGTTGTAGGTAGTTCTGTGGCCTCGGCCGGTGCAGGAGCTGGAGCCGTCTGCGATGGAAAGCTCCTCATGGCTGCTCTGAAGAGTGTAGTCGCCGCGCCCAGCCCGCTGCAGGCCCAGACCCTCCTCTCCTTCTTCACTCAGCAGTCTCCAGTGAATCCAGCCACAGCAAAAAACCTGCAGCCGAGCCAGAGATCGGCTCGGCCCGGCCGCCGGCCGGAGCCCGGAGAAAAAACCCCCTCCACAGGGCCCCATCCCCCGGCCGGGAGACGCTGGGCCCAGCCCAGGCCCCGCCCGGCCGCATGGCCAGGGCAGGGAGCGGAAAGCCGGGGGCCCTGCCGCCCTTCCCAGCCAGGAAACAAGGCGAGCCAAGAGAGCTCTGGTTTTACACTTTAAGGTAGGGTTCACAAGTTGATCTCACTTTTCAATGGCCTAAACTGCTGTCAATTTCTCAGCAATGACCGATAATTGGTCAGGAGAAAAGGACGCCAGGCAGATCCCAGCAACTTAAACTTTCTTAAAGGTAAAGTAACTCCATGACATTCCACCCCTTCAACTTGTGAAACCTTACCTAAAAAGTTATCAATTATATTCAATATACAACTTAACACAATAAATTGACAGAAAAGAAGAAACAGAACATTCACTACTTTCCACCCCTAGACTTTCATTATCACTGCTATATATAAACTTAAGACAATCATGTTTTGCTCTTAATTAACCTTTTATCTCACAGTAACAGTTAATGTAGTGGTCTAGATTTGCTAATTTTGTTTGCCCGCATTCTCCACCAATAAAAATGTCGTGGTTTTAAACCAATAACTAAGAAAATTACTTATTTCTTGCTGTGAGATATGGATTAGAACAAGAGCAAAACAGGGCATAAAACTTAAAAGGGAAAAAGAAAGCAAGTTTATTGACAAACTACAATAAGAACACCAGAATAAACTTCCAGAAAAACCTTTTCATCCCCTGTCTACCCACTATTCCTTTGTTCACATGACAAAAGAGACAAAACCTTTGGAACTTTGATGGTTAAAACAGTCCCAATTCTTGCTACAGTCTTTTCACCAGTCTTTATAGAGAAACAGAAGTTTCTTCCTGTTAATTTATGGAGTTTCTCACAAGAAAAACTATTTTTCTTATAGTTTTCCATTGCTCTAATGTTAGCTGCCCAGAGCTGCTGTTATTAGAGCCTACTCCTCCCATTTTCACATCCCAAGTGTGTATGGGCCATGAGTCTAGGGATGGGATTTTTAAGGATAAGTTATTCAAAGGCAAAAAGTCTTCTTCATCTGTTTCCGTGAGCTTCACCAGAAAACAGTTTTCTCATTGCCTCTCAAGGCTTCAAATCTTCCAGCACTTCACTGTACCATAATTACTCTACTTTTTACTCAAAATTTACACTTTGAACACTCTATTCCTCCCTATTTTACTGTCATGAATTAAAGGAGCGTTTTCAAGACCTTATTGTCCATTTCCATAGTTTTAACAGAAAGATATTTCAGCTTAATTAAAGCATCCTCTTAATTCTTTACCTTTTTTTTGCTTTCCTGTCACTAGTAGTTTTATAAAGTCCTCCTTTTCATGTTGATCACTCTCTTTTCTCTGTCTGGATAAAAAGATTGATCCGCAAGTCTCATCTGGGAAATGAAAGAGTTAAAATCTTGCCCAGGCTGTTGTAGGTAGTTCTGTGGCCTCGGCCGGTGCAGGAGCTGGAGCCGTCTGCGATGGAAAGCTCCTCATGGCTGCTCTGAAGAGTGTAGTCGCCGCGCCCAGCCCGCTGCAGGCCCAGAGCCCTCTCTCCTTCTTCACTCAGCAGTCTCCAGTGAATCCAGCCACAGCAAAAAACCTGCAGCCGAGCCAGAAATCGGCTTCGGCCCGGCCCGGCCGGAGCCCTGAGAAAACCCCCTCCACAGGGCCCGCATCCCCCGGCCGGGAGACGCTGGGCCCAGCCCAGTCCCCGCCCGGCCGCATGGCCTGGGCAGGGAGCGGGAAGCCTGGGGCTCTGCCGCCCTTCCCAGCCAGGAAACAAAGAGAGCCAAGAGAGCTCTGGTTTTACACTTTAAGGTAGGGTTCACAAGTTGATCTCACTTTTCAATGGCCTAAACTGCTGTCAATTCTCAGCAATGACCGATAATTGGTCAGGAGAAAAGACGCCAGGCAGATCCCAGCAACTTAAACTTTCTTAAAGGTAAAGTAACTCCATGACACCTTCCTAGGGAAGGCCTAAGGTGTTTCGCTTTTAGGTATGTCAGGAATACTTCAGGTACTGTTTTACTCCTGATACATACACATGCTGTGCTCTTTGAGAAACTGCTCAGCCTTTTTGGCTGAGCTCTCTCGTTTTTGAGAAGGCCTAATTTCTGTTATGAAGTCTTCTTGACTTGCATTGATGTCATCGAAGAAGATGAACAATGCTGTTCTGCATATGGTTTAGTTTTAGGCAGTCATGGGAGGAGCTGGGATTTGGACGATTGTGATCCTTAGAGTGCCTTCCAACTTGCAATTCTCTGATTTTAAATTCTATTGAATTCACTAAGGATACTCAATTTTGCTGTTACCAGTGTTTTTGTGCTTGCATCTTTTGTAGAGATATACATAACTCTGACTGGTTTTGGGGTCGGAAAAGTAGATAAATCCTTAAATCCATTGTTCTGTATATAGCAATTATACCTGAAAAGACATTGCTTCTTGTATCAATTTTTCCTTAATATGTTTTGAAACTTCTTCTGTTTTGGGTGTCTGTCTTTAAATTTTGGAGGGGCATGGGGGTAAAGTGAAATTCTGCAAGTGTTAATAAACATAAAAATTAATATTATTCCATGTTTTTAGGCTTTTGCTTTAAAAAAATTCCATGGAGCTGCCAAGGGAGACTGTCCCTGTGATGGAGACGTGGCTTGCCATCCCTATGTTTTGTGGGTGTTCCTGTCAACTTGGTTAAATCCATAAGTTTATGTCCACTGGGCATGGCCCCAGTCTAGAATTTGTTAAGAATTTTTGCCTGTTCTTAGCTCATGTAATAGTCCCATAAAGTGTGGCCTGTCCTGAGTTTACTTCTTAATTTGGTACTGCTCTCATATGGTCAAGGTTTTTTCTAAAATCATCGTTCACTCTGTTTGCCAAAGACTGTGTGTTGCTGAAAAAACCCCAGTGAGGAAAAGCCCAGGTGTTGCAGTACAGAAGTGTATGTGTTGTCAGGGGCTGGAAGGCCTGGCTGCATCTGCTCTGAAATCTGCACAGCAAGCCAAAGACAGTGGCCTTTCAGTCCAGGAGATGCTGAGCTGTCTCAGGGGTTGAATACAAAATCAGCCAGAGGACCAGTGTGGGTACCAATACTGATCAGCAATGAATATGATCACAGATACTCTGAGCCGGAAGGATCTTTGAGTCCAACCCCTGGCCCTGCACAGAAGACACACCATGTGCCTGAGAGCACTGTCCAAACACTTCTTGAACTCTGCCAGGCTGGTGCTGTGAACACTTCCCTGGGGAGCCTGTTCTAGTGCCCAACCACTCTCTGGGTGAAAAACCTTTTTCTAACATTCAACCTAAACCTCTCCTGACAGTTTCAGGCCATTCCCTCAGGTGCTGTCACTGGACACCACAGAGAAAAGATCAGTGCCTGCTCCCCCTCTTCCCCTCACGAGGAAGTTGTATGTGAGGTCTCCACTCAGTCTCCTGCTTACAGAGTGCTAGAATCAGATAATGTCATCTGCCTGTTTTTGGAGGGGGTGGGCCACGTGGGATCATCAGCTTTACCTAGGGTGCAGCTTCACTTGGATGATCCTTGTGTTGCAATCCTTCATGCTCCTATGCCAGGTAAGCTAGTTAACTTCCAAGAAAGCCACCTCAGGACTACTGGAACTTCAGCTACCAAAATTACTTGGATTGCTTCAGCTGAGAAGATTAGATATGAGCTGACCTTTGGATTTGGGTAGCTGCTCACACGTGAGCTCACACAGCTAATGAGCTTGTAGGAACTCAAATTTGCTTTGCAGAGCACCAGTTTTGACTGGGCAGCTTCCAGGGAGAGTTGACAAGGAATGTCAGGTCACTGAACCTCTCTGCTTCCATGATGTTGCCTCACAAAACAGTTGATGCTTGGACAGCTTGTGGTTTCTAAATTTAAAGTACTTAAATCACACAACTAGAACATTCTGTTGCATTTTACAGTCTCATGATGTCTAATGAAAATGGAGGTGGTGTAGGTACCACACCATACAATGCTGTTTGGATACATCTTAATTTTGTTTCAGTTAGAGCGTGCAAAAAGTGTTGAAAGTAATCAGTTGTTGTCACTGTTTGATGGAGTGCAAAGGTAAAGATGTAAAACCAAAAAAGCCCCAAAGCACAAAGTAACCCCTTTGGTGTTCAAAATTATGGAAGTTTTATCTTGTGATTGTATAACATGCAAAAAAATGTATGGCTTAGTGTAATGGTTTTCTTTAAACTTGTTGAGAGCTTGCTTTGATTGTCAAAGAATGGAGACAAAAGGCATTTATGAAAAACTGAATGGTCCTCCTGTATTTGATTTGAGATTGTAGGTGAATCTTCTCATGTCATGTATAAAGACAAGCCATCTCTGCAGAATGCAGCTGCTGAAGATTTACTGAACTGGACACTGGATGCCAATATTGCTCTGCAGAAATCAGTAGTGGAAAGTTGTTTGTTTGTTGTTTGTTTTTTAATTAATATTGCAATGGCTGCTCCAATGCCAGAAGTGTTTTATTAGTTGTTTTCTAAACTGCAATAAAGTGTTAGTAAAGTACTAGGATGAAAAATGCTTCATTTTACTTACTTGAGAGGCTGAATACAGAACAGTTGTTGATTTATATTTGACCTGTATTAAAGTACATTAGATTTTAGAATCACCCATAGCAGCATACTTTGTAATGGAAATAACATCATCTTTCCAGCTGGCCCTTTTAAAAATTCATTAATCTGTTCTGCTGGTCTTTGTTACTTTGAAATATCTTGCAGAAGGGAATTTTCTTTGCTAACTCAATATACTCAAAATCAGAACTGAAAATCCTGATATTGACTGAACAAATCCATGACATCTGTGGCAATTTTAAAAATCCTGTAGCTGTGGGCAGAATTCCAGGATGAGTAGGGCTGAATTTGAAGACAGTGGTTTATGTCTTCTGTCCTTTTGTCGTGGAGTTCATGACACAGTGGGGAGAGAACTTTATTCACTGTTAAAATATTTGTCAATGAGATGCTTCTAATCTTCAAAGGGCTGTCAGAGGCTTAATTGAGGGTTTGCATTCTTTGTTGTTTTGTTGAGTTTTTTGTTTGTTTTTTTTTTTTTTTTTAAGAGGTATCCTGTTCTCCTGAAGGTTTAGAAATTATGAAGTTGCCAACTTGTTCACTAATACCACAAAAATTAGCGTGCAGAATTCTCAAGGAAACACACTATTGTTGAACCTCATGATTCATTCAACAAGGAAACACTGGATTTGGCAAACCTAACCGCCATACTGAAACACTTGAGTGGGAAAATATGCTTTCTCTGTTTCATGTCAGTCCAACATGCCATCTCATGTGCTGGAGCTAGCATGAGAAATCATTACACCCCAAGGATGCAGCCTCTGGGCAAAAGTAATCAATGGATGAAATGGTAACGACGCTGACTTAACTATTCAGCCTTAGCCTCTCCCTTCAAGTATGCCTTAGAGATAATACTAACCTGGAAGGAGCTGATTTTAGTACTGTGAGAGAAGAAAATGACTTTTTCAAAGTTTTATTAGCTGATATGGAAAAATGTATGAGTTTCTCTAAGATTCATCAGTTGTAATGGAAGTGAGAAGTTGTTTGATAGTAGGGTCCATTTGTTTATTTTAAAGGAAGAGTTATAAAAAAAAGCTTGTGAGGCACTAGTCTGACTTAAATTAGGGTTACTATGCTACTTATCTTCCTGTGTGTATATCACAGATGGCTGGCAGGGATTCAGAGGTTAAAGAAGCTGGATGTCTCAAACATTGTCCTGTTCATCAGCCCTGTACTCTGACTTCTGTTCCTGTTAGTCTAAATGTGCAATGCTCATCATAACTCACTCACCCTGATGGGTCCTGAGGATGTTTCCCCTCCGGAATGTGTGGCGGCTGAGGTTCATGGCCAGCTCAGAGATTCCTCCCTGGACATGATCCCACCTTATTCTTAACTGCAGCCCTGGCAGAAGGAGCCACAAGTTCCCACCAGCTGGGCTGTGGTGGCAGACTCCTGCTCACAAGAAGCTGAGCCCAGAGTTTGCAGGAACTGGGAGCGATGCAGGCACAGTCCTGCTAGGGGCAAAGCAGTAGGAGAGCTCTGGAAACGGGATTTGAGGAGCAGTATTGATTATCCTAAGATAAATTACTTGTCAGTAGAATTGCCTTGTTTAAAGTTTGGGGCTTGGCATGCTTCAAAGATCCCAGACCCAAGGGGAGGTTAACAAAGCTCAGGAATAAGAGTGCTACTGATAGTGAACGCAAGGATTGCAGAACTTAGAACTGGCAAGAACACCCAAGATAGGAAAGTGCTAACTCCACTAATTCATCAACTGTGTCAAACTCTGTTCCCACTGGACAAAGGGGGAGATCACAACCACTGAATGACCTGTGACTCAAATGAAAGACCCTGATCATGCATGGTAGCTAATAATGAATTAAGTAATATCTTTCACAATCAGCTTTTTTATGAGCAACCAGTAATAGATCAATAAACATTGAATTTTTATTAGATAGGTGGAACACATTAGATTAACAGTGTATAAATAATAGTCGTCTCTGCTCAGGGTGCCAGCTTCATGGATTTACCACCTGGTACCCATCTGTGCACAAATATGAAATAAGTCATTACCTGGTGTTTTACTGCATACTGGGTGATGAATCACGATTTTGGAAGAACAGTTTTTTGCCCAGATGGGACAACCCTAAAAGGCTTTTCCCGGTTCATCTGTGTACCTGAAGGGGTGTGGTTAAACAGATTCCAGGGCACACCAACTTTTGGTTTGGGGACCCTGGACAACCTATCCTGTATACCATGTATAACATATCATCATGCTAGGCCTGGACTAAAAAATGAGGGTTGTTTTCCCCTGTGGAACACAGAACATGGGCCTGATGTGTACAAGATAAATAGTAAGCTCTTGGTGTCCAGAAACATAAATTCTGTAAAAGCATTGTAATGATTTTCTGAAACCATATGAAATTCAGATTGGTTCCTAACCAGTAACCATGAATTTAGGGTAAAGAGAATACTCTAAGCAATGTATATCTCGGAAATTTGTGGCATTTTTATACATTTGCTTTCAAGTTTTAAGTTTTAGCAGTTTTCCTTGCTGTGTGTTTATTTTTTAGAGAACAGAGCAGTTAAAAATCTATTAAATAGAATAGAATGCATTGGAGAATACAGAGATTCTTGTTTTATTTTTTCTCACTGTCATTTAAGACTTAAACAAAGCTAAACAACTGAAAGAAATATTACTTTAAACAAAATGCAGTCTCTTAGTTCTTAGCGTGTTTATTTTTCAAACTATTTCTGTTAAAATAATTCTGTTCTTTCTGGCAACAAACAGAAATACACTCTTCTGAAGGAGCAGTCAGGAGCTAATCCATCCAGCCATCTCTGCTAAAACCAGAAACCCTTCAAATATGTCCAAGGTCCCTACAGTTCACTCACAGAAACTAAAGACTCTCCTTGACTCTGCACCAGACTTCTTTTCCTTTGCAAGCATTTCCCCAGAGAACTGAGGCTCTGAGCAGACATTGCTGCTCAGCATCAGGATTTTTTGGCTGGGTTGACCACCACTTGAGCTAAAAACTTGTTCTGGCATCAGTCAAAACCCAGACAGTAACTAAACAAGCCATGGCAATCTTGCTTGGATAGTAAAGGGTCATATTTATTCTTTTGAAATGCTGGATGCAAAGACTGCCATATATGATCCTCTAAGCATCAGAAAGATCGGGAAATTTTGCAGCACTTAAAGGGCTTGGAGGTGGTGAACTGGTGGACAAAATGTCTTCAAGGACTAGAATTCACATGTATGACTGTTAGGTTTTGTGATACAACACTCATACTCGTGCAGAGGGACCATGACGATGCGGGCTTTCTCTCCAGAGAAGGTGACACCTTGTCAAGGCCCCTCCTAGGGCTGTCCCAGGAAAGTATTTTCCCCACTGTCCTGCTGTGAAACCCATCAAGAAAAGTCAGCGAGAGCTACTCTCCAGAGCACTGTTTTGATCAGTTGTTTACAACTTCCCAAAGAGAAGAAACCCAGGAAAGTCTTTTGTTGTCTTTTGTGGCAGCTTGATGGCACAGAGGCTGCTGCAGCTCCCAGCCCCAAGGTCCTGTCAGTAGTGAGGCAGAGCGTGTATTCCCAATATGTGCACACACAAACACCCATATGTGCACACACTCATGCACATGGCTGGCTGCACAGATCAGCACTAACACACACCCAGCACACACAGAAACATGAACAGCACCAATGTCCTCATCCTGCCTCTTTCTCTGGCAGCTCAGGGTGAAGGTCTATTAGTGGGATGTGCATATCACCAGCTGGGAGCTGTGTCTGCAGCACTCAAGCAGCTGTTGCCCACAGCTGCCCCGTGAGATGGACCGTGTGAAAGCGAGGGACAGTGTAGGGGTAGGGGACACGTGCTGTCATGGCACAGCTGAGCACTCTGAGGAGGAACAGGAGGGCTAGGCCGAGTTAGTAATACACTATTGTCATGACCAGTGTCTGACCACCAGTAAAAGCCCCAGCAGTGACCAGTAGTGGTGATTTCTTTGTTATGGTGCTGTGTCCAAAGAAATGCACTAAAATGGTGCTAGATTTGTCCCTGGTGAAAAGGAACAAGGACTGCTGGGCCAGCAGCTCCTGTTCCATTCAGGAGAAAATGAAAGCAAAACTTTGCTCTTTGCTTTCCTTGAAGGTCCTTCAGGGAATCCAAAGTACTTGTCAGTGGGTGGGTACTTCATTCTTGTGGCTGTGGGGTCCTGAAATCACAGAACTTGTAGTAAAAGCTGTAGAGAACAGGTGGAAGAGCAGTGAAGGTGGAAGAACAAAAAAGGCAGGGGATGAAAATGTCTGCAAAGAAAACACACCGGTATACCTTGGATGCTGGCTGACAACATGAAAAGGATACCAAGTCTGGCTTTAAAGTTACTAGAAAGAGACATCTCATCATGCTCAAGAGAAGCCTGTTTAGTGGCCTCCACTTCAGCAAAGAAAATATGAAGAAAGGAAACAGGTTTCTTTTCAATAAATTCCCCCTTTCTATGTTTTTGTAGAAGTACTGTGTGTAACTGTTGTTTTGTTGTCCATCTGTAGTGATTAAAACTCAGCCAGCACAACTTTCAATTGTTCATCCTTTCTTAACCTTTAGATGGTCTAGGTTTTGTTGCATCTGTGCAGTAAAATAAAACAGATTTCTTGGGAAGTTAGTTTGAATTTTCACTGCAGTCAGCTGAAATGTTTGGTTTTCCTTTAGGGGTTTGAGTACTTTTCTTCTTTTTGTACAAATCACTTTGTACAATTTTTTCAGAAATGAAAGCTAACTTGTATTACATTTCAGTAGGAGCACTTAGCTTTGTTTACACTTAAATGCTGAATGTTTTGTTCTTTTAAGCTTAAGGAAATTAAGTAGACTGTATATTTGTGAGAAAGCCTATGAAAAGGTATGCTGATATGTTTATGATTAATTCCTAGGTAATGTGAACCTATAACATATCTTTACTAGAGATCTTGGGTCTGTTTATAGAATGCTCTAAAGGAGCCCTGGCAAGGCAGCAGAGGAAGGCACAACCACCCTGAGGCATTTTCTGGTCCACCATGTGGACAAAAAAGTCTTCCTTCCCTTAGCTGCAGAGCACAAGAGGTGTCTTTGTGGTACATGAGCATTAGGCAGAAATGTTGCCAAAATGGATCAGAGGAGCCCTAAAATGTGGTCATGCTCCATGCTGCCGAGGAAAGCAGAAAACATCTGGAGTTCAGTGTCAATCTGCCTCAGGGGAAAATTCCTTCCTGACCCCAGGACTGGTGATCAGCATGTGAGCAAGACATGCCTCCTCATTCCACAGCCTTCTGGTCTTGCCTCCCAGGAATACCCAAGCCCTATTATCTCTCAACCTGAAGCTATCTTAGGGCCTTCCAATAGAGGCCAAATGCCATGGTCCTGATCAGCCTTAGGGGAAAGAATCCTTCCCAAGCATAGTGGGTTCTGCAAAGTGCTGAGACCCCTGGACAACATTTCTGGACCTCATTTCTTATGGCTACTGCCTGTGGTTCCATGGGGGATAAGGACAACAAGCTCTGCAGAGTTCCTCAGGAAGAAGCATCCAAGAAGAGACATTCAAGAAGGCATTTTCTTGGTCTTGCCATTGCTACCTAGCTGAAAAGGTGCCACAGCCCCAGGCAAATCCAGGATTTGGTGGTTCTAATCTCTGGAAGGGCTTGCATCTGTTCTGTAAGGCTGAAGCAGGATTTCCATCCACCAGATGGGCCTTGAAATGGCCCCTCCAGGAGCTCGCTTTGCAGTGGAGACCCTCCAGCAGCCCCCTCCAGCCTCCTGTCTTCCTCCTTCAGCCCCCATCAAGTAATTCCACTAGCTCCTCAAGGACTTCTCTAATGTTTTTACAGTGCCCCCTGGCCTGCTGTGGCAGCATCGCATGGGAGATGCTCCTTTTTATCCTCTCCCTATGGTTTAATAAGAGCTGCATCAATTGCCTCCTATTTTTTTGGATACTTAAATATTTATTCTTTTAGGAACAATGGACAATGCTTTTCTTTGTCTTTCAATGTCTTTCTTATTTTCCTACATCAATTTAATTGCATATGTTTTCCAGGCAGTACCACTGCTAATTCAGCAGGGCACATGTGCATGTTACAAAAGCTCTTGTAAAAGAAAAATTATTGCAGTTTCACATTTCTACAGAAGGCAAAGAGAATCAAATCTCTGCAATTGCCCTATATTTGCTCTGTTGCTCTCAAACTATAAATGTTTTATAGAAACACTGGGATTTATATGTACATTCATCCTTTGAGGAGAAGAATAGGTCTCAATCTCCTGGGGATTTGGTTTACTAAAGATGTGAAGCCTCTGGCCTTTTTGCTCCTGCAGCACATTGCTTTCTGCAGCATAGGACAACACCCGCACCAGAGCTCCACTGAGCTCCGAGGCAGATGGACAGCTGATGGGTATTGGTTTGTCACTAAGTAGACTGCTTTAAAGTACTAATGTAGTAATTGCAGTATGTTTTTTTATTTAAAAAATATCCATTCCTCATTCCAAAACCACATTCAGTAATGCCAAATTAATGCCAAAAGAAGCAATGAAGCTATCTTCCTAACACAGCAAAACCGTGAGAAAACCTACTAGTGTTGATAAATTAGTATCCAAATTTTTGATACATATATACTAATACCAATCTCCTCATTATGAGAAGACTGACCTATATGTCAAAGAATCCATAGGTAAGAATGAAATCCATAGCATCTTTTAAGTGGCCTGATCATATTGTGCCTTCTGCTTAGGAAATATTGCAGTGGTTTGCCTTTTGGAGAGATTGTTTCCTTTTGCTTTTTGCAATTTTTTTCTCTCTTTGTTGAAAAGCCCTTGAAACAATTATTAAATACAGGCAAACAGCTAACAGTCCTTTTATTCCATCAAAGCACGGAAAACCATATCCATCTGCCTTTCTGTGAATTGTAGGGGAAGGAGGTGAAAGCTATGCTAAATATCTGAGGAATGATGGAGTAGGGCAAACTGCACTCTGATTTTCTGTGTCAGCTGGATAACTCATTCATCACTCTTACAGTTTGCAGCTGGGGATATTGCAGGGCTCTGACATGAACTGTACTGGGAGAGGGAAACACCCTGGTGAGGTGTCTGCATAGTGTAGTTAAGAGGCCTCTGCTGTTGCTTCAAGTTGTAAATGCTTCTCTGTTGCTGTTCAGAAAACCAGTACTGTTTTAAACAAAAAGCTTGAGTCACTTCTGACTCTTTGAAAGGTCTAGACTGATGACCTGCAGTTTCAAATTTGGTTAGGTTTGATTTTTTAAAAGTTTTTGGAAGTGGCACATGCACTGGAACTCCTTTGCATTTTCCTAACCAATTTTTTTCAGCACACACACAGTGGGCTGTAAGTAGAATCTGAATTTTAGGAGAAAGGGATAATGCCTATTTGCTGTCCCTCACTAAAACTGTCACCAGCAGTTCAAATATTCCAGCATTTTAATTTCTTCCTTGCTTTTCCCATTTTTGACCTTCTCTCTTTCATGTACCCACTGCTTTGACTGGGATTTTTTTTTCTGTTTGCTTTTGTTTCCTAAATATTTGCTTTTTGCTTAGTTTTATGCCCTGTCTGAATTTTTAACTTTCCGTTTTGAATTCCAGCCTCTTCTGGTTTGTCCTGGCAGTATCCTCACCGTCAGACTTCCAGATACTGTCAGAAGAGTCTAGCTGTTGTCAGCTCTGGATGTAGGAAGTGGTATGACCACATTGGAGGTAAGCCCCATCTCTTCAGAGAAAAGTGGAATGACTGGAATGTGGTGGTGCCCCTTCAGGCCGCTAGTGTGCAGTAGCTTCATTGTAATCTCGCAGCAGTGTTTAGAATACATGATGTACGGTTTCAGTAGAGGGGGATACCCTGGAAGGAGGGATCTTGGAAGCCTTTCAAGTTAAGTTTTGAGTTTCAGGTGTTTAGAAAAGTTTATAAATTCATCCCGCAAAATTCAGAGATTTAACATTGTAGTTTCAGCTTGCATCATATATATTATGTTCTAGTAGCTGATTTTTACTGAGAAAACTGCTAAAATGGCTTTTCTATCCATATGCTACTGCAAATAATTGCTGTCTGAATCAGACTGCTGTGTTTTCTCATGACTATCAAAGGATTCTAAGTAGGCTTCAGTGCAGTAATTTTATGATCTATAAGACAGTAAGATCAAGAAGATCTATCTTCTGTTTTAGCATAACAGGTTCCTATTCTAATTGTAGGACTGACATGCCTTTAAGGGTCCTATTTTTTTTTTTAACTTTTGGAATACAGACAGCATAGTATGTGTAGCTTTTGTCAATTAAATACAGGAAGTGTTTATTGTGATGGTCTCGCTGTACTAGCTAGTGAGCGGGAAAGGAAGAGAATTTTCTTCTCTCTTGGACATGGGGTGTGTGCTGTACTAAACAAACTGTGTGTATTAAGTGGTTTGATATCTTTCAACTAAGCCTTCTCCTAAGCCAATCTAGCAGTTGCATTACCAAGAGTATCCACTTTCCCCTTTTCCCAAGTCTTACAAGTAACCACAAATGGGCTGTTTGCCAGGGTGGTAAGTTCTTGAATTTGTCTTAGTTACTAGTGATAAATTATCTTTCCCATAAAGCCACGAGGAGGAGGAGGTCAGCATAAGTACTTCCGTGCTGTGCTTATGACCCTTGAGTGAGTTAGGTAGAAAGAAGGACCTGAAGGCTAAGAAGCCTCACAGAAGGTTAGGTGGCAAACTTTACTATGAACCATGATTTCTCATTGCATTTCCCCTTGACCAGGAAAGCCCAATTCATTTTAGAAATTTTTATTTTGCTCTCTTTTCTGTGAGCGTAAGAACAATGTTCCTTTTTTAGAAAGCTTTTAGTTTTATTTTTCTGGCTTAAATTAGAGGTTAGATTTACAAAAACAATAAGCTTCTCAGTTTTTACAGTTGTTATAAATATAGAAATGACTATTCATAAATCTAAATAAGGTTGTAAAATTCAACCTGATTGTAAAAAAGAATGGAAAGGATTTTTAGTTTAGGCACATGAAATTTGTTCATACCCTAGTCCATAAAAAAGCTCATCTGAACCATTATAAATTATTTGGGTCCATAATTCCACATTTTTGCTTTAGATACCCTCAGTGTGACACGCAGTGAAAAGCTCCCTACTTGGCAGTTACTGGGGATCAGGGTGCTCATGAGGAAGGCCCTAGTTTTGATTTAATGACTGCTGGCAGAAGGCATTATTAATACTTTTAGAAGTTTCCTGATAGTTACTGAATGCATGCCAACAGGCTGAGATGGGTTCATTCAAGTCTGGTACTGGTGACATATCTATATTCACCACCATTCTGCTGAAGATAATTGGAAAGATAACTCATTGGCAGTGAAGTCTAAAGTTAGGGTTTCATACTTCTGCCTGCCTGAGAAAGGTGTTCTGTTGCCTTCTACTATTCCCAAAACACACTTTTCACTAGCAAAAATGGGAAATAATAGACTCTATTTCCTTTGACAGAATTTGGTATGTGGCATCTTATATGTAGTGGACTGCCACCTCTCAAATGTATGATTTAATGCATTGCAATATTTTTTAATGTTTTTAGAATACATCATTGGATATTAGTACATTATGGGTGTAGAGTACATTATGGATACTAATAGTCAGTCTAGAGTTAAAGTTGCAAGTTGCTTTTCTTCGTTATGAAGTTCCATTTCATTGTCCCTGAAATACTGGTATGCTTTTAAAAAGAGCCTGAACTTGCTTGATGAACTCCACCCTGATTATTTGAGCAGCTACATAAAGTAGTTTCACAGACAGGGTGAGAAGAGTCTTTCAGGACTGCAGCAGGTCTTACTAAATCCAGCTGCCTCCAAAAGAAAACAGACTGGAGGCTGCATACCTGGTTGTGGCTGTGTTTAAAGAGGATATTACCCCAACAGTTTAAAGATCAGATTGATAAGTTTCTCTCTTCTCTTTACTATGATTACTTCATTCCTTTTAATGCACTTTTGTGATTCTGTGACTACCCAACCTTGGCAAAAGGCCATAGTGATGAGCCTTCGCTTCTTGACTGATAGACAGTGTGGAATTCCTAACTTAACACGATGGGACGCCTGCACTAAAATTTTTATCCCAGGTTTTTGTATCGACCTTTAAAAACACTTACATCCCAAAAGAAGACTGGGTGTGACTGACTCCTCTGTGTCAGCATTAGGCAGTGGGGGTGTTCACTCTGTAAAGAGATGCCTGAATAATGCCTCCTCCTGACTGTGTCCTCAACCCAAATCCAACATTGTGCTTTTATATTCAGGCTCTGCCTCTCTTCCAAGCACCCTAATTCTGAATGTCTTGGATTTTCTAAGGTATGATGGCACAGTCACAAGAGGATATATGAAGTTTTATCTATGACCTGGTGGTCCGAACCTCTTTTTTGTGAAAACAGGTGTTGAAGTGGTCTATTTTGAGTGCACTGAGCTCAAGTCCTCCATCTGATGGAGGGTGCCTTATTCCACTCCTCATTTTTGTAGATGTCTGTTTATGAGACCATAGTGCAAGGAAAGGGACTTAACCTGTTGTTGCAGGTCTTTGACACAGAAATAGTTTTGGGTGTGTGAACATATGGCATATACGAGCACATGATTTTGGGTTACAAGAGATTTTGCATGTAAAGCAGTCAACTAAAAATGTGAAGCATGCTGAGAAAACCCTTGACTTCCCTTGCCATGTTCTTTTTTCCTGTGAATTTCTTTCCAAGGCATGTGAGGCATGACTGTTATTCTGCTCTGGGAATCAGTCATTTCAGAGGCATGATGAGTCCCCCCCTCTATTTTAAATCTTAGAACTGACTATACTGGCACACTGTTCTAGCGTATACCTTGCCTCATGTCCAGAAAATGTGCTTTTCTCTTTCACAAAAATATGTATTATTATTTTGGAGATATTCTCTGTACATTCCAAATCATACCATAAAGACTAAAGCAAAGATCTGTCAGCTGGAAACTCACTAAACCTGGACAATTTCTCTGTCAGGAAAGCACATGATAGTTTATGTACATCTCATAAAGATGATTTTACTGATCATTAATTTACTGCTGCTATAAAATATTTAAAACTTACTCCCCTTCATGTAGATGTGTAGCATCAGCCCTCAGTTACAGGTTAATGCCAGTAATACCTACAGTTATTATGAATTGTCCTGGAATTGGTTCTTTTACCTTTCACTGCATAGTTTCCCCCAGTCTGCAATGCCCACCCACACATTCACATACTCATTTGGGAAGCTCAGCTGCAGGAACTGGGCAAAAACCTGGTTTTTTTAATATGCACATGCAAACACACACATGGAGAATAATGAATATTTTGGTGAAGAAATGTTTAACAGTTAAAAATGTGGTTTGAATTACATAGTTTTCTGTTTCATATGAATGTGTATCATTCCCATCAGAATGGGCTCTTCTGTAGGCTGGTACATTTGGAGTTCACAATTACTGCATTCATATAGCCAGAAATGCTGCTGTATGGTAAGGGAAAAAGATACCAAAAATCTTCAGTGTTCCAGAAAGATTGTGGTGTTGCACTCAAAAGGCCTAAGATGGAGATGGTGAGAATCCCCAGCCCATCCCCAAAACTGGATCTCATCAGTACTGCTGAAAAATTTTGGCAGCAAACTCCTTTATTTCAGGTTACTTTCCAGCCTTCTGGCAGCTGTGTACTCTGCTCATCAAAACCATGAAAAAGACTTGTAATTCATTGGCAAGGTTTAAAATCACATTTATATATGTAACTTTGAGTGTTTGAAAGGTAATGTTGTAGACATGTCATTAGCCTAGGTGATAACATAATCCATAATGCTCAGTATTTCTATTTGTAAGTTTTTTTTCTAAGTTTTATGTGCTATTTTTGCTAAGCTTTAACAGTTTGAACTGCAATTTTCCATTTTGGATATCTATCTCAAGCGGACCTGTGGGTGGGGAAATGAGCTAAAGCTTCTTCAATGAAGACTAAACAATGTCAAAGAACAGAAGAGATTATATCCTTCTTAAAATTTAGCAGGTTCTTAGTGTGAAGAAATTACCTGATATTTAATAGGAGGCTACCTTCATGCTGCTCATCTAGGGAGGCTAAAAAAACCCTAATTTGTCTAAGATATAAGACCTTTAAGAGTACTATGAACATGGCATCTGAATCAAGAGAAGAGACTTGCAAAATTTGAATGATAATATTTCATATATTCACAACAATAGTTCACTAGGCTTTGAATTATTACGCTGTATGAAGTACAATGGTGAGAATATGAGCCCTGAGAGTTTACTGGCGCTTACAATGTTGATATGGTTATATCTCATCTTTATCTGTGGAAGGTGGGGATAATTCCACTGCAGGGTATGGATACAATTTAGTTTTCATGAGCCACTTATATTCTAGTAATAGTATTAGTGTTTGTTCTATTTCTCTTTTCTAGTAATACTATTGTATCCTGTTATTGAAAAAAAAATTATATAATCTTACCCTGCAGTAAATATACCCAAGGCAGTACACAGAGCAGTAAGAAAAAGGCAAAATTAACTGTTTTGTAAAGAAATTCTGTTCACCCATGGCTGGTCTGGTGAGCATCCTGTGGAAAATACTCAGAGGACATAATTCAATGTAGTATCATATATACATATATATATGTGTGTGTGTGTGTATGTGTGGAAAGACAGGAAAAATAAAATTAAGATCAACTTTTCAACCACTTTGCCAAATGGAGGTATTTTTGCCTATGCCTATTTACTGTAGAAATGTAGGCACATAATGTTTTAAAGAGGAAGTAGAATATATTTTTTAAGCAATATTAATGTTGTTTATATTTGCCTCTAAAACTACTATGTTAAACTTGTAACAAAAGTCAACTGCAGGTTTATTTTGTTGCGGAAGTAAAACGTGAATCAATTGTGCAGCTTCTGGTAGGGTTTGAATTTCCACTACTTGCCAACTGATTCTGGGACAGATGCTTCTGATAATAGTGAAGCGAGTGCTATATGAACTAAAGCACACACGTGTGCCCTTAGTAGACAAGCAGTGCTCAAAACATTGCCACTGCTTTACCTTGTCATGCCTGTATGCTGGCTGCCAGCATTCATTAGCAATCTGCGTTAGAAGTAGGGCTCTGCTTTGGCTGTAAGAGACCTGAGCTGCTATTCCTGTGTTTTCTCTTCTGCCCAAGAATCATTCCAAGCCTAAATTTAGCAATTTTTTTTTTTTTTAATCTCAGTGTAACATTCAAACTGATAACACTAACTAAGAACATGTCTGATTTTAGAGCTGCAGCCTTGAAAATGTTTGTACTGGAAGAAAGCTTCTGTTACTGTTTGCATTGCTGGTCTTTGTTTTTCTCTTGGGGCTGGAACAAAAATTTCATGATATAGTAAAGCTTGGGATCACCTGACTACTTTCTATTTTTAAGAAAGAAACATTTTTAGATCAAAAAGTGTTGTTTTTATATACACTGCTAATAACTCATCTAGAAATTTTAATTTTATCTTGTACTTTCAATTTAAATTAATAGACATTTGTTAATGTTGCTTTGATCTTTTGGGGGAGTTATTTTTAGTGAGTAAAATAAATTGTAAAATGGTATTATAATTTTAGATACAACAGTGCATGTTCTCTTAATGAGAATTTTTTCTGTCTTGTAATATTTCTCAACCTTCAGCATTTTACTAAAACAGCCTAACAGCAGGCACAGTTGGAACAGAAACTGATACAAGCCCTAATGCACTGATTTTAGTGTTTATCTGCATAAGTATGCATACTAAATATAGCAGAACTTTTACGTATGTTTTCATACAGACTTGGAAATTTGAATTCTCAGTAGGCAGCCCAACAGACATGGTAAACAGAGGATGAAGCATGGAGTATACCAGTGGGGCTCTAAATCTAGGACAGGAAGCAGCTGTATGTCTCACTGGATCAAACTTTGTTGTAGTCAAAACACCTGATAATATGGGTCCTAGTTGTCAACATCTTCAAATGTTTAAAAGCTTCTCCTCCTTCTAAATCAGACTTTTCAAGGAAAAATAGGCAACATATTAAGTTGCATGTACCTTGTCTCCCACCTTGGCATATTTGAACCATCTGCATGTCTGATAAGGTTTCAGATAACACATCAAGGTTTTATAATTTCTAAGTAAGGAAGAGTTGAAGAACGTGAGAGCCTATTATGCACCTTGGAAACAAAGCAAATAGCAAAATTCTTCTTTCATAGATTTTTGTCGATGTCTAAATATTTTAAGGATAATTGTACTTCAGACAAGTCAATTGAGTTTGGGTGTATTAGAGAATAATAGGAAAGAGATATAAAAAATCTCAGAAGAACATTTCCCTATTGTGGCTGCGACTACAAATTCCTTTACCCACTCACAACTCTTGAATAACCCATGAAAGGAGGATAAAACCCCAAATAAAATAGTAGAGACAATTTGCATTATTTAGGCTCAAAGTATTTATTTTACTTTTTTAAAAGCAGTTCCAATTGCACATGTATGTTGCTTTTTTGGTTTTTTTCTACAAGTTGGTCTTTCAATTCCTGTTTTCAGTTTATCTTTACCTCTTTAGTCTTTTTTCACTTCTTTTGTTCTCTTGTTTCACCTCCAGGGGTCACAGCCCCTTGCTTAACTTTTCATGATCTGTCTTTCTCTAATGCAGAGAGTACTTCATATAGTCTGTACTTCATATAGTCTCTTCAAAGAAAAATTAAAAGAGAATTTTTATGTATTGTAATCTATAGGATCTCTTTCTTTGTTAACAAGTGAAGAGTTACCCAAATAAATCTGTGATTGATATGAATATCTCCTGTTAAGCAACTGGACATCTTGACAGGACCACCAGTTTTCCAGCCAGGTTATCCTTACAGCCCTTGTTCAGATGGCTCCTGATATGCACAGCAAAGATACTGTTCCGGTGCTTTTCTTGGCTGAAGAAAATATGGTTGTATGAAACAAAAAGCAGTAGTCCTTTTCAGGGCCTGTGTAGAGTAAGGAAGCATGAATTTTATAGTTTAATTAAATTTGGAATTCTTCTCAGTAAGTGCCTGGTCTGCTTTGATTTGTATAATAAAATAGAAGGATTCAATGTGTGCTTCCTGGTGCATTGTTTGAACAGCTAGTGCTTTTTTTTGTAAAGTCATGGCAAAAATAGCTTGTCTAATCTCATCCCATTAATACAAACAAAATGAACAATACCTCTGTCTGTTCTGCTGCTCATGCTCAGAGTTAAGTTTCTGTTGGAATTTCTTGATTTCTAAATTCAGTTGTAGGTGGAGCTCCTGGTATTAAATGGATTTATTTTTAAAAGTACCAGGATGTGGTGTGTCCAAAACTAATGGACACTAAAGTGAAAAGCTAGACTGACAATAAGATACGCTGAAGAAAAAAAAATAGCTATGGGCTGAGGACAGAGTAAATGCTCAAAAATTCATTTTGTTGAATAGTTAGTTGAGGGTTTTTTTCTGAGATCTGTTTTGATTGAACTAAACCTACTATATTTAGATCAATTATTAATTTCTTGTGTGCACCAAAACACAGAGTCAATTTTATGTGTATTAGTACATACCTGTCCCATGAAAATTATTCAGAGGTACTTAAATAGCGGCAAGATCATTATGATTTTCATTATTCTGTGTTCTGCAGTTCTCCACAAAGATGGACACAAAAATCAGCACAAGGGTTCACTAGTCTTTCAACAGAAGAGTTTTGGTACTTAAATGATGCTGACCTCAGTATATTAAAAAGGAAATCAACCCTGCTGCTTTCTTCCAATAAAAGGAAGAACATAGGGGACATGCACATTCTGTGTGTTTCTTCTGCTAATTAGAGGTTTGAAGGAACTCTGTATGAAAAACTCCCCACTGAGCTTATTGACTTTTATGTAACAGCCCTATTATCTGGTATTAGTGTTAAATGTCCATTTTCTCTCATGTCCCCATGCTGGTAGGTAAAAAATTACTGTTTGGGCTTTTTATGTTGGCTTGATTGCACACAGTGCTAAGTGAACACAAAAGTCCTTTTAAATGAGCTCAGAGCAAGTCAAATCTGTTCCAGTAGGAAAAGTGGCTGGAATATGTTGTGGCTTTAGCAATAGTTAAGAAAAACTACCGTGTAATATTTTAGCTGCCTATGGGACTCTTCAAGAAGCAAAATGTATGATGTCATTCTTCCCACCATCCCTTTTGTTTTGGGGAAGGGAGGAAAAAGATATGGAGTGAAATTATGAGAACAGCCTCCAAGATACAGTTTTGTTAAAGTTACAACTTGAGAATACTTGAGAATATCTTTGCTCTAATAAATAAGTCTATTTCTTTGTCTGTAACTTTTCACATGCTTTATGTTCCCCATTTATTTACATTGCTTTTGCTGGTTTTGTCTGTGGAAGTTGGTTGCTTTAACTCTTTAATTGCCACAAAGCAGATAGTTTTCTTGGGTTGTGATTTGCTAATTGAAATGTATGGCCAGAATATGTAGCATGAGGTAACATAAATAGTCAGTGCAAGATGTGTGTAGCAATATGGTAGAAAGCCTGAAAAAGTTGTTATTTCTCTTTCTGTACTTCCTCTGGATTCTTGTGGATTTTTTGGCATAAGTTTTTTGGTGTAACAGAAGATACAAACTATATCTCATAAATGGACCACAGAAAGCTAACTCTGATATCCTTCTGTGTTACTGCATTGTTGGCATATTTGTAATACAAAAAGTTAATGTTTAGATACTACCTTTAAAGGAGAACCCATGCTTGTTGTGAGCCCTTGCTTTGTTTTGCTAGTACTTACAATAAATATGGGAATTCTTACTATAGGAAAGTCAGGACCATTTTGCACTGTTCAGCTTTTACTGCTTTTATTCCCAAAAATGGTTACAAGTTTTTTATTTGCCCCTAGGAGTTGCCAGACTGGTTTGCTTGTGTACCACTGGCCATGAGATCTCCTGCAGAAGCACATATGTGTTCATCCTGGACTCATTTATTCTCTAAGCAGGCACTGTGATGTACCTTAAGATTTTAATTGATTCAGGGAGTGAGTATAAGGCTGCATAGCATCAGTGCTTCCTCATGGCCTGAAAAATCTGTTTCTTTGTTCACTTGCCATCAACCTGTGTCCTGTCAAAGGCTTTTGACTGCCTTTGTGGCCCATAAAGACAGCACTTCACACAGGCAATTCAGAGCCACCTCCTGCCAATGCTTCTCGGGCCTTTTCTGTTACATCTGCTGCTGCTGCTACTTTCTGAGGGAAATCTTAGACCCTAACAGGTTGGAAAGATTTTTAATTTCACTTCTAATCACTAGAAAGATTTCACCCATTTTGAGAGGTGGCATCCACTTCTGAAATATTTTCTCCCTATGTCTCATACAAGGCCTATATTGCCATCGATTGGTGTTTACTGCTGCATGCACTCAGCCTCTAGGTAAAGGAGTTAAGGCTATTCTTGATAATTTTCACTACTTGCCTCTACAAGTATTCCTTCAAATTGTCTCCATCTTTCTTCAAAAGCCTTTCTTTAATCTCACCAACTGTGATTACTTAGTCTCTTCACCTCTTCTTCTTTGACAGGTGAATCGCTTCACATATAGGATATTTGCTTGTATGAACGGTTTTGTAAAATCATTCAGAGAAAGAAAGAAAATCAGTTAAACTGGTGAGGTAAGGTTGGTCAGAGCAATACCTCTGATGACAAACAGTGGAAAAGGTCTGCCTTTCCAGGTTATCCTAAATGCTGAGAGAAAGAAGGCTGTACTGCTGTTGCCAAGCATTTGACATCTTTCAAAATTGTAATGAGTAGTTTAAACCCCTACTGGTATCCTTTGGAGGGAAAACTGTTCATGAAATATGAGCTACCAACCGAAAATAATAGTGTATTTTGAGCCTGGGAGTCGAGTTAAATTAATGTCACAACTAAAATAAAAATATGATAATCTTTCCTGTTGCTCTTTTTTTCCCAGTTGAGGTATTTGTTGCTTAATTGTGACTGACTTTATGCATATATAGCTTTGCAGGGTTAATACACTGCTTTGTAGCAAGTATCTGGATCCTTTCCCACTTAAGACTGGTCAGTGCTCTCCTGGTGCCCGTTTCCTCTCTCCCTTCTTCCCCCATTCAAAATGCCCTAGGTTGTGGTCAAATGGGAAAGGCATCAGTGTATCCACAGGCATCCACATTAAGCACAGAGCTCCCAGATTTAGAGCCCTGCAGTGGTGGTTCTTGAATGGTAAAGACAAAACTTCCAGTTTGGTATTTCAGCCCGGATTCGGGAGACACAGCTTTGCCTCGGTACAGTGTTATTGCAGCTTCTAACAGTAGTAATGGAGGAGCACTAATTTTAAAGACAGTCAGCATTTGGCACAGGGCCCGGCTGAGCCCCTCAGCCCCGGGGAAAGCCTGGCCAAGGGAGGGCAAAACGCTGCCCGGCAGCCAGGGCTGAGCCAGGGGAACCGAGCCACAAACAGCCCTGCGAGCCCCGGGGGGACAGCGGGAGCGGGAGAAATTTCTGCTCCCCACCATGTGTTTCTGTCTGTATTTGGGGAAATATAATAAATAATTCACTTTTTTTTTTTTTTTTTTTTAAGGTCTGCATAAGATCTCCTCAGCTGTGAACTCCACAGGTCCTTATTTTCTCTCTTCAGTGGCTATTTTGTCTAGAATATTGAATATTTAGCCTAAATATTCCAGCTCAGGAGTAAGCTATGTCACTTGAATAGCTACAGCCAGTAATTCCCAGTTTTACCCTGTGGCCTACATTCCTATGCAGAAATGCATAGGAATGCCAGTGATTTATGTTCTGTGATGGCTGATCAGGCCAACCACACCATTTCTCATTGTTGTTTTAAATGATGTCTGTTTACATTTATACCATGCTGTTTGATTCTTTGCCTTTCCTGAGAAGTTAGCCGAAAACTGAAAACAATGGTAGCAGGTAACCTCTGGAGGTCAAAGGGCTTTTTGTTTAAAGATAGAGAATGTGAATGCTAATTTTGATCCCAAGATATGTTTCTGGAAGAGTAGGTTAGCCCAAATGCTGTTTTGTTTTTCCTTAGTAAGGGTACCTAGACATCTTAATTCTATCCTTTGTCAGACAATATCTGGAAGAAGTCTAGTAAACATGGAAATGTTTCAATTTTTATTTTTTTTTTTAATAACAGCATTAATTTTAGAAAACACTTTGGGCAAGCTCTAGAGCAGGCACTGTTGTGAGGAAATCAATATAATTTTTGTTCTGCAAGGGGAAAAGAGACAAGAACATGAATTACTTTATTTCTTAGTATGTATTGTCACTTCCACATCACATTTAACTATTACAGATTAAAGAAAGAAGATAGCTGATTACTGCCAAAGCCTCTGTGAAAAAAGTCGTTGGTTTCAGAAGGCTGTATTTCCATGATTTAATTGGGCATTTTGCACTTAAGTCATTGTGACAACTGTGTTTTCCTCAGTGCCCCATCTCCTGAACGTTAAGTATGTGAACTGAGCTGAGGCTGCCCTGCACGTGGCTGTGATGTGGAAGCAGCTCCCTTTCTCCAGCTGCTGTGGCATGGAGCTGCAGTCAGGAGAATCACACCCTGGTTGGCTCCTGGGCAATGTGCCATTTTCCTCCTGCAGCAAGGCTCACAGACAAAGTTGGCTGGTGGCCTGATCAGCCTGTGTCTTTGAGGAGCTGAAGAGAATGTGTGAACTGTATTTTTAGGCATGAAATGTAACAGGTAAAGAATAATTTTTACAAAAATGCTTAATTTCTTTTTTTTGTTTTTGGGAATACTTGTATGTATGACTTGTGCATCAAGAGGCTGGGGTCCTGGCCACCTGAGTGCTGGCACAGCACCGACATCTCTGAACAAACAAACTCTTCCTAGCTTGACACCTACTTAGTGTAGCTCCTGCAGGTCCAGCCAGCTCTGTCTTGTGTCAGTGCAGGATTCATGACCAGAAGTCTAAAGTAAGACCTTGTAAAGATCACAAGACTTCTGCCCTGCATTTTTAGCTGTAATAGCCACACCAGCTCCCCACCCACACAGACTCAGTGAACTGATAGAAACGGTTTAGTTTCAAAAATATGAACCTGCATACAGTACTAAAAACAATAAAAGCTTTCAAAACAGTGTATTTCCAAAATTCTTCTCTTGGGGTGAGGTGGATGTGTGAAGTCCTCGGCACAGGGTTGGTGTTTTTGTGTCATGTCTCACACAACTTGATAGGTTCACTCAAGCAGTAAGGTAGGTGTAATCTAGTGGCAGAGGTTGATTTCACTCCACATGATTCAAGCCCCTGATTTAAGAACTTAGAAAAACTGCATCCCATTCATGAGCTAAAATTCATGTCCTGCATTGCTTTTTGCTTAAGGCAAAGAACCTTTAGAGTTTTCTAGTTGGTTCAAGTCTAATCCAGCTGCTACAGTCAAAAAATATCAGCATCTGGGTGAAGTAGAGGTAAATCTATCTCATGGTGACAGTCAAAGAAGATGAAATGAGAAGTTACTCCCTCCAATTGTTTTGGGTTTTTTTTTGGTTTTTTTTTTGTTTTTTGGTCTACTAGTGAAAGATTCATTCTTTATTTTCCCCAAGAAAATCTCTTTGTAAATTGCTCTCCTGCATCTTGTATTTTGTGATCTTGGCTGTGAGAGAGATGTGATTTTATGCTTGTCTCACTATCACTAATTTTTGTTGTTAGTTTTGTTTATTCAAATGTTAGACTGTGATTACAAACAAGAAAATATCTCTTCAATACCTGTTTTATATCTCATGAAATCTGATGACCAGGTGTCTTCAGGTGTCTTCTTTCTGATGTTGTGGGGGGACAGGACCCTGATCCTGTAGCTCTGCAGCAGTGCTGTATGACTACATAGCCTGACCTTGTGGCTCTGCTGAATCCTTTCTATTGGGAAGATCGAATGGGATTTTTTGCCATTTCCTTCACTCCATTGCAACATTGATGCTTTTGCCTGTGCTTACACCTTCTTGCCACTTTCCTTCTGCCAATTCCTTTTGACCCTATTATCCTGTTGCTCAGACTCAGGTATTGTCCTTCTCTGTAGCCCTACCTCAAATGTCAGGCCTTTGTCCAGTTCTCTTCCAGCTCCTAACCATCAGCCTCACACATGTCAAATGGATTAGGTCTCATCCTTTTTTTTTTAAAAAAAAGGCTTTTTTTAAAAAAAAATTAAAATAACAACAAAAAAAAAAAGGCAGAAAAAGTGCCCGTTCTCAAATCAGATCACTTCTTTCCATTGCTGTTCCCTTACTTCCAGTGCTCACCCGCCAAATATACTGCTGTTTTTGTAGGTTCCCCCTCACTTCCCCTTCCCCTGCTGCCCTTTCCCATGCAGGATGCCAAGCACACAGGAAGGAAGGAGAAGAGGTAGTAGTAGTAACAACTATGATCCAAACAGAATAAGTCTCTGAGTAATGCTCTTTCAGTATGCTCAAGTGAGACGGGTGAATGCTTTGCTTAAGTGATCAAAGAAAAATCAAAGAGCATAATGTACATACATCTGAGTTAACAAAATGTCTTATTCAGTCTCAGTTTTGCACCTGTAAAAAGTTGCAGAAAAGTTACAGGAGCTGTTCATATGCACAAAACTTGGGTAAAGTTCACTTGCTGAATTAAGGGGCCAAGTTCTCTTCCCTGTTGTATAGTAGTTTTGAAGTAAAACAATACTCCCTTTAAATGATAAAATGAAAAAACCCAAGAAGGAAACTCAGCAGGAACAATGAACACTTTATATCTTCCCCCCTTTTCCCCTCTCTTAGATTTGGCAGGATCCTTCAGGAATGGAAAACATACCTTAACATTAACCAGCATACAGAAATTTCTCAAAATTTCTGCTCTTATTTGAGCCAAAATTTGCAAGGGCCTTAAACCCACTCCTGCATATGATGTTCATGTACACCTTCCTGATGGTTATCTTTTAGTGTTTTAACGAGTCCCTAGCACAGACAAAATGCTGCTAGGAGAAGAAATACTTGTACACAGGAATGGCTTGGATAACCACACGGTTGCAAAACTTATTCTTTCTTACGTGCTTTTACCATGTTAAACTGAAGAACTTTAAAAATGTGGCTTAAAGGATCTTTTTAAAGCAGGTATTCAACTTGGATCCAGTTTTGTATGCCTAATTTTTTGCATACAGGGCCTGATGGTTATCTGAACCAGGTTTTATTGCCAAGGGACACATTCCATTATTTGTAATACACACCAGTATAAGTCTACTATGCTTACCCTTGGATTTATGTTGCTGCAGAGCTTGAGAGCCCTTGTCATGGATGAAGAGTTTATTGTGTTAGGCTCTGCACAAATGGAGGACAAATAGGTGTTCCCTGCTCCCAAGGGCAACCCTCCACAATCTATTTGGATGCTTGACAGGATTTTTTTTCTTAGCTACACCTCAGATTTTGGAGGTTTTTCCTAAAACACCAGCAAAAGATAATGCTGCCATTTTACACTGATAACAGTACAGTGTTTAAGAAGGCTTCCTGATTTTGGTTTTTGGCTTTTGGTAACCCCAAACCTTGATCTTATTTGTAAAAGTCATACTATTTTAATCCCCATCATCAAGAAAACGTGCAGGAAAATTCCAGCTGTGTGGCATTGTTAAGTGGTGTTGCTGTTGTTTGTGTTAGTATGTGAAAAAGAAGTGTCGAATGAAGTATGGAGTGAATTTGTTTTTTTCTTGTGATTAGATTGCTAGAGCTTAAACTTGGTGGGTTCATGAAGCTTAAATTCGTTACAGGTGAGCATATGGATAGCTAAAAAGTGTTGCTGTTCATATTTAAAGTAAAAACGAGGAGTGAAGAGGCACTATGACAATACTGGAAGTAAGGAAAGAAGGAAGGTGCATACAGGGACAGTAACTTACTTCTCTGATGTGCTGAAGTTGGTGTCTTCACAGCCTCTGTAGGTAATCTCTACTACTCCTCCACTGTTGCCATAGAGAGGTCTCAGGTCTCATCTTTCAGTTTACGCCCATTGCTTTCCATCCTCCCACTGTGCATCACTGTGAATGATGCCATAAGACGCCCTTGTCCCCATCTCCTCAGTGATCTCCTTGGATGTATTGGAAAAATGCCATGAGGTGTCTCCAGTGCCTTCGGTTCTCCAGGCCTGAAAAAGCCCTCGTTCCTCAGCCCTCCTCAGAGGACAATGTTCCAACCCCCAAACCCTGAACTCTCTTCAGTTTGTTGATGCCCATCCTGCATCAGGGGTCCAAAATTAGACACAGATGGTTGAAAATGAAATCTTACAAGTGCTGAGCAGATAGAATTCCTCCCCTCCATGTTCTGGCTGTGACCCTGTTCACAGAGCCTAGGACACTGTTGGCTGTCCCTGCTATATATGAAGCTACAGACGTTTTGGTGCCATAGTACTTAAGTGGTCTTACTACTTATGTAAGTAGTCACAGTACTTAAGTAGCACTATATTGTGCTATGTAAGTAACACTGATCAGTGCTTAAAAGCTAAAAAATCAGATCCAAAGCTTAAAAAAACTCAGGTAGGAGGTGGGAAAGTGAGATAGTAGGGTGAGATTGAATTTTGAAATGCAGAATCATATTTGCAGCTGACTGTACCTGAGGTCCAGACAAATACAAGCAACATATCTGAAAATGCTAAAGCAGGTGGGATTGCATTCTTGGCTCAGGTTCTCTTCTTCTTCATTCATTTTCAGGTGTTTGATTGAAGAGGACTCTCTGAACATCATCTGAACATCATAAGAGGACTCTCTGATCATCATATATCAGTATGTATCAGTTTAATAGTGTATCCTAAGGTGAGTCAAACCACAGAAGAGCAATGGGCAGAGGGTGGAATTCCATAAAACCTGCTGTAGACATGAATCTAGCTTTTCTCCTTGAAAACCTTGCACAGGACTTTTTCTTTGACTTTTCTTTTTTTGTGGTTTTTTTTTATCCTGCTTTAATCATTCTCCAGACCCTATTAAACAGGAACAAAAAGAGGAAGAGGAAGCACACATTATCTGCTTTCTACAAAGCAGACTGTATTTATTTGTTTAAGTGAGAAAGAATCTCAATGTCTTCAGTGTTTCTTAAAAGCAGATTTAAGCAAATGAGCCAGGCAGTCAGCCAGGCAGAATGCATTTCTAGGCACTGGCTCAAAGGCAATGTCAAATCATATTAAGCTGGGTGCCTAGAAATTATATATGTGAGATTAAAAAAAAGAATACTGGAAGATCATCTTGCCACAGTTGTGGATGATTATTTGATACAGGTTGAAGAGAAATTGCATTGTAAATCATAAAAGGGTGATGAAAAATGCTTTGAAATATTAAGCTAATGTAGTATCTAAGGCCAAATGCCACCTGGTTGCTACTTCTCAGACATTTAACTATGAATCACCTGAATATAGACAACAAAATAGCTGGTTCAAACCAGTCCTCTGGGTTTGACTACCTTCCCAGAAAAAAATTGAGATATCTTAATTGTATACTTGGGTGGAAAACTTGCTTAAATGATTGTCTATTTCAGTAGGAGATTTTTTTTTTATATTACCAGGTTGAAACAGCTATGTTGATTCCCCCTTTTGTTTTTATATATTCAGCAGTACAAATTAAGCATCTCCCCTACAAAGTATCATTTATATGATGAATAACCAATTTCGTTCTTAACCCTGGGTGCTGAATTGGGAACAGAGTTTTCCTCAGCTTTGCGGACCGCAGAACCATTAGGGTTGGAAGGGACCTCTGGAGATCATCTCATCCAACCCTCCTGCCAAGGTAGGGTCACCTAGAACAGGTTACATAGGAATGTGTCCAGTTGGGGTTTGAACGTCTTCAACAAGGGAAAATCCATTAACTACCCCAGCGCCTGTTCCGGTGGTCTGTCACCCTCAATGCAAAGAAGTTCTTCCTCATGTTGGGGTGAAACTTCTTGTATTTTGATTTATGGACATTGCTCCCCACCCCATTGCTGGGCACCACTGTAAAGAATCTGGCACCATCTTCTTGACACCTGCCTTTGAGATATTTGTATGTATTGATGAGATCTCCCCTCAGTCTTCTCTTCTACAGAATAAACAGGCCAAAAAGCAACAATCATAGGTGAAGTTAAAGAGTTTTCACAGGAAGATTAAATAAGTTTCCTAGTTATAACTAAAAACAAGGTGATTAATTTTAGCATTTTTCTAACACACTTGGTAAGGCATGCTTGTATTTACAGAGGTTCATCTCGGTAGATGGTGCTGTTGTGTCTTGAACTACTTCCTAGGATGCGATGGAAACAGTGCCCGTGGCAATAGAGGCACAGTAAAGGTTCTGCTCTAGAGCAATTACAGGCTGCATTAACTAAGTTTGGTTTATTTTGAGTTGTTTGGTTTGTGTTTTTTATTTGTTTGTTTGTTTTTTAAATTAAGAATGGACAGGATTGATTTGGTGAGGGTTTATATGTCTGTAAAACCTGTTCAAAAAAAAGCCCAATCTTTGAAGTAGGTCATATGGTTAAAGTAAGGCAAAACAAACTCTGTGTGGGATGAATGAGCTGCACTACTGAGTCAGGAAAGGAAGAAAAGCTTTAGGTGTCTGCTGAATTATTAGTGCTTATGGATGTTAGTTGTCTGTAAAAGGATATGACCATACCTTATCTAATCATGCTTTTCCTCAGACTGTTTGAATGACAACTCTGGCATAGGTTTGTTCCATAAAAAGAGTTGCACAGAAGGGTGCTGCTAGTATGTGCATGAAAAGAGCACTGTGCAGCTCTGAAGTGCTGTGCTCTTACTTCAGTACCTGACATGCAGAAATCAAAACAGCAGATTTGATTTCAGGCTGGGTAAAAAAGCCTGAAGGTATGTGAGCCTGCAAACAAGAGATTATTTCCCCTCCTCCCTTCCTTCCCATCCCACCCACCACCCCTCCCCTTACTTTTTCTTAGAAGCATTTCCCCACTGGATCTTGGGATTTCAATAGTGCAACAGACTAGTGATACAGTCTGAGAGCCACTCTGGTCATTTCTGTTATGTTCCCCAAAGCTTTTTTTGGCTTTTGCACAGCAGATAGCAATTCCTGGATCCCAGTTCTGCTGAGCCAGCTGGGCTCTTACAGCCTGTTTACAGTTGGGAGCTGTGCTGCTGAGAGACTGAGGACAGTAAGAAATATTGGCACTCTCAGGATAGTGGGAGGTAAGGCTTGAAGTCAGCAGAAAATTAGGGCAGCATGAACTTACAGTCTAGGTCTGGACCAGTTTTAGCCATGTAAGTAGCCTTACAAGATGGATAAACTGGAGGGATCCAATCTGTTTAATGAGCAGCAGAATCTTTTTTTCCCTTTTTTTCCTTTTAAATAGATATAATTAAAGTAGCAGACTGCTGCCCCACAGCATGCTCCCAGATGGCAGCACAATCTCTAGGCCAAGGTTTCTGTCTGATTTCTTGTAGGCAATCAATCCCTGGAGCAAAAGAAGTCAAGTTACTATGGTGGCTTAATACAGGACAAGTGGATATCACAAACACAAAGGCATCCCATTTGTTGAGTATCTCCTGGATGCACCTTTTCCATTCTGAGGAGCTGATAAAATCTAGCTGAGCCAAGCTGTTTCGCTTAATTCCTCAAGAGCAAAAAAAAAAAATTATTTATATGTCACATCTGTCTGGTTGCCACTCCCTGTCGTGAAATCCTCTTTGTTATATGCTATTAAGCACACTTGATCTCTTAATCAATTTTTAAGGCCAGAAGATGGTTGTGATTCAGAAAGAACACTTCACTGGAAACTGTACACCTAGCTTGTACCCTCATATTATGAGCAGAATTTCCTCTTGTGATGCATAAGAATCTACATTAGAGAAATGATGACATGTGATGGTGTTTTACTCTTACTACATATGTCATGTATCATTGACAAATCTTATAAAGCCACAAAAAATGTATAGATTTTGGTGGGAGACATATGTAGACATGCAGACATGGTATTAACCTGAACACTTTATTTCTTAAGTAGCTTACATTTTTTATGGAGAAAAGCTGCTTTACAACCCATTTAGATGAAGATTAACTTGTTTAATGTTTAGTTGCATTCCCAGTAGAGCAGTGATTGAAATCTATTTAGTCTGAGACAAATGCAACAGCAGTGTTTTGCCTTCATTTGAATATTGCTGAGGATAAGAGACAGAGACTCTTGAGAATGAGTCCAAACAGTCAACTGTTTACACAATTCTTGAGTCACTTGGTTGGATGGCCATCTTCTTACCTTTGCATGCACAAGACTATTCCAGCCTTCTCAAAATGGGTCTTAGGAGCCTGAATCACAGCTCTAAGCCCTATAGAAGACTGAGCATGCTTAATTATGTGGCTGTTGAAATGAGACTAGCCACAAACATTTCAGAATTTATAAACAGATGACTGAATCTGAGTCTGGTATAGCAAATCTCAAATCCTTAAAGTAGATTTTGCTCTGTTTTACATCCACAAGTCTTGTAGGAATCTGGTAACATAAGACACAGTTTGCAAGTAGTTATTGGTAAAGCCAGTAACCCTCATTTTTCAGGTCAATATATTGCCTTCCTTGAAACTCAGTGCATCTCCAAAATGTCCATGACTGATCACCTCATATAGGGAGCCAGAGTGTTCTACATTTAAGCAATTATTCTCTGTGCCCAATGCTGGTTTTCTAGAGGGGTGCTTGTCTCCCTGAGTTTTTGCACACTGCTCTAGCTCATGCCTGTGCTTGTGATTGCTCTGTTTGCCCCTCTCATCCACAGAAACAGGAGTAGGACAAATAAAATAACTTTGACAAAGTAGTTTTACAGTAGTTTCTGATTTTTATAGTACTTTATTTTGGTTGCAAATCTTCCAAAATAAATCTTTTGAACTAAAAAAAAAATAACAATAAAAGGTGAGGGGAACAAAGTTAGGTGTCTCTCTCAAAGAGTTTGAATCTGTTGGGGCAGTAGATAAAGTCACCATTTACCTTCTGACTTCCTTTTGTGGTTATCACAGGGAGGCAGCTGTTGGGTCTGCTTAGCCCTGCCATCCCTACAGCATAAGCTGGCATGCTCAGGTGTCATCTTAGTTCCCAGCAGGTGATTCATTCTGGTGGCTGGTCCATGACCAGCTGATGGGCAGGTGAGATGATTTCAATCCTGCAAAGAAGGGAAGATATAATTCAGGCCATATGTCAGGCTGTGTGTGTAGAAGCAAGTGTGAGAGTGACCACAGTAGAAAGGAAGAAATAAGTGATTGAGTCAGAAGCAGAGAGAACTGGAATTTATCCAAAATATATTGCCTAAGATTTTGGTAGTGCCTCAATGGAGGCATTGCTAATGATGAGGCTGGGAGGTTTGGAGTTCCACTGACTGGGAGCTGCACCCTTGGAAAGGGAGGTGGGGAAACATTCTCATCTGTCAGGATCTGATTATTCGTAATGGTGTCTGACAGCTGTAAGGTTACATGTGTATAAATCAGCCAGGCAGAAGAGGAGTCAGTAATTTTATTTTGCCTTAGCACAGTGTGAGAACTGTCATACTGGAGTCCGAGCAGCACAGCCACTGCCATGTGCCAAGCAAGCATGTGTCACTCCCAAGACATTTCTGCCCATGCTCCCACTCTCTGCTGTGGCCCTAGAGCCTTCCTCCTTGGAGCTTCCCTCCTTCTCTATCCTTTGATTTCTGAGAGAGGCAGAGGCAGTGAGCAATGTTTACCCTTTCTGAGCTGCATGGATTTGAGAACATGGCTGCATTTATTTTCTACACTTAGCCCTGGGGTTCATAAGGTGCCAGAGAAAATATGAAGTTTAGTAGCCTCTCTCCCTTTCCTTTTCTAATGTACAAATAGTGAGGGTTTCTGTGTGCATATCTGTGCAGCCCCATCCCATTGCTTTGGTTGGGTCTAACTATCTCCTTGGGACATCAGGGACTTAGCAAATGGAGCTGAGGCTATAGACATGGCCTCACCTGTCCGCCACCCCTGACTCTTCCCTGATGTTTTTGTGCTTGTGCTCTTTCACGCAAAGGAGAAGCCATGGATCCATTCAGCATTGCCGCCTTTATTAGCCTTTGTAAAACAGACTGAGAAGACTTCCTTACAAGTGGGAGGAACAGGCACTAGTATGGATGCTAACTATGAAGCAGGGAGCACAGTGCCTGTGCAATAGCAGGCCACATAACTTTCTCAGTCTTGCCTGAGAAAGTGGCCTGGGAAATCATAAGGAAAAATTAAAACAATCCTCAGAGATAGAAGACAGCCTTGCAGGTGCTGTTTGTCAGCTGTTTGTTCCTTGTTTTCTTGCAAGAGAAGGTCGAGGGTTGGTGTACCCCACTGACCAATGATGGTGATGTGTTAGTTTACTAACCAATAAGAGTTTTACTTTTCTGTACTTTCATGTATTGGTCTATAAAAGAAAATCTGAGGTAATAAACCTTAAGAGAAAGAGAAAAGGAAGAACTCTCCTGTTCAACTCACAAGAGAGTCGGTGTCATTCTTCTCACTGTTCCCAATAGAGTGACACACTAGGGCAGGGAATGGTGAAGAGGGGTAGGCAGAGCAAGGATGGCAGGACACCAGGCTCTATGTATTGGGTTGGGCTGGGGTTGGTACTGTGACTCTCCAGGTACAGGGCTGTTTCAAGTACCACAAGCTGAAGCAGTTTCACAAGAACCACATGCAATGTGAATGCATCACTTTTCTGGGGAAAAAGTGCATAGAGCTCAGCTCTTCCAAACTTCAGTCTAGCTTTGATTCCTCCCATCCAATTATCCGTTCTCCTTGCTAGTGCATTGTGAATAGGCTTTCTCAGTACTTTGTTTGACTGGAACTCCTGACTTTCTCCAGCAAAAGAAAATGTACATGTTCTCTTTTTGCTGTTTCTACTGCCCACCATCCTGCTGCCTGAAAACATGCATTTTGTGTATCTCCCCAATTTCTCTCCTATATTCTCTTGTAGCTGTGGTCAAAGACTCAGATCTCCTCATATAATCACTCTCTTCTCTGGAGGCATCTTCCATTTTTCTCAGGTTCTTGGGCTGAACACTACTGTGGAAGACCCGGATGATTGCGGAAAATGTTATTTACATCATTTCTCACTGGGGAAAGCTGCAAGTTGTAAAGTGTATGTTTAAGCCTGTTGGCTGAGGCCTAAAATGAAAATTAACCCCCTGCATTGCACTTACCCACTCTGCCCAAATAGCAGAGGGCAGAGAAACCTAAAAAATTATGAGTGTTCTGTTTACATCTCAGGGGGTGTGGGGAAGACAAGGAGGGCCAATGGATGAACCTAAAATATATTAGCTTTTAATGCATTAATAAGTTTGAGGGGACTTTCTGCTGAAAAGGGAGCAGAGTTTCAGGCCAATTAACCCTAACTGTGCCTGGGATAAACTCATCTCCTTGTGTGTAGGAGTTGCTTCCAGGGCTGGAGTAGAAAGATTAAGGTGGACAGGGGAGAAGAGAAAGAGATGGTTTTCTGCAAGTGTTTGGCAAGCTCTGGCAGAGAAAAGATTTCTTAGGGGTTTCCTGGCAGCTGAAAAACAAAAGCACCTGCCAAAGGATCACCTTTAAGGGAGATTCCTGGTGGAATGTATTTAGCTGTCTGCGTTATCCGTACTTTCTAGAAAGCTGAGATAACAAACTGAGCAAAGGCAGGGAAGTTATGACTGTTTTTAGAAAGGGGTGGATTGATGCCTGACTGGCTGAGGGAAGAAGAGTTCATGGCAGGTAGGAGGGCCCACTTTAGGAAATCATCATGACTACAGATCCTCTGAGGTGACTCTGGACCTTGATATTTGTCCAAAAATACAACTAGAAGGCTTTAGCATTTCTCTTCAGCAGAAAAATACCCGCAAACAACGACGTAAATTGTTATTAGGGCTATACTTCAGGGACTTCCTCCTTCCCCAGAGGAGGGTCAAGGCAGTATTATTTAAAAAAACTTCTTTAAATGTAAACTATATCCTTGTTGCTGGCAGAAGGGCCACACACACATGTAACTTTGCAATAGTGTCCAAAGATTTTACATGTCAAAACCCTCTTGCTGTACAAGTGAAAGGGAGATACTTGTAGAGCACATAAAGTCCATAATGAGAGACGTGTGTGTGCAGAGTGGGGGGCATATTTGAGGAAATTACAAAATATTTCTTGAGTTAAGTATGTTTATGAAACATTTCAGTCAGGACCTGCTATACACCAGTGATTCCCGACCATGTTCAACCTTTTCCATAGCACTACATGCTGTTTTCTTATCTCCTATCTTGACAGGGACCCCCACAATACTGTTGCTGCCCCTGCCTTCCTCCACTGCTGTCAGTTTGAGAAGGTGCCAGTGGAAAGACTTAGATAATCAGCCAAGCAAAGCACATCAGTTTGCTCTCTCAACTCTAATGTTGGTGCTCAGAGAGGTTATTTTAATTGGGACCCAGTATTAGAAATAATTTTATTTTTTCCTAGAAAGTGATTGTGTTAACTTTGAGATTAATGCTAAGATTGATTAAATTTAACCTGGACACAGATTTAAGTTTCAGTCACTCAGTGGTGGCTTCCACAATACAGAAGAAAAAAAAAAAATTAAAGCAGATGAAGTTTGGGATATGTCAATCTCAGCTATTCATTTTTAGGATATTACAGGAGGTGAATGTGTTTGGACAGGGAAATGAGAAGAATGGCCTGGCTTTAGAAGTGCTTTGTTTCCCAGAGAATTCCTGGTACACTTAAATTTTGGATGCTAAATCTTCCTGAACATCAGTCCTACAGAGTACAACTACATTACTTGCAGTATTGAATGAAAAGATCTAGAGTTCCTATTCTCATGCTGGTTTTTCTGGTTGTTTTTTTTTTTTCCCTTTTGCTTCATTGTAAGTGATTAAAACCAACTGACAATACCTTCTCTCCCTCCTTGTTTATTAATTCAGGATGAATTCTGTTTTCTGGCTGACATCAGTTCACTGTCATGGTTCAAAACTTTTCCAGTGCCTGGATGGCTTGTTGCTTGCTTGCTGAAAAAAGTGTTTATATCAGGATTTTTGGAAAGAAACAAAATGTGATGTTATAGGGAGGGAGGAATTATTTTGTTTTGTTTCTACAGAAATTGAGCTTTGAGATATTTACATTGTCTTATACGTGATTCCTATTAAGAAAAAATAATGCAAAGTGTTTTGGTGGCTTTTTTCTATTCATTCTTTTGTTATACTTTTGACAGAGTATTAATCTCAATAGGATATGGCATTCTGTGCACACAGTTAGGTGAGATGTCTGGCAGATTTTCCAGAGGGTATGACATATTTGAAAAAAGTCTCAGGTGTTCCTGTGATCCATTTTTATTTCTCCACTTGAGTTTCATGCCTGTCTTGCAGTCATCTGCTGCTGTATGCAAATCCTTTCTGATTATTAGGTTTGACCTTAAGAATGCCTTCTGTTAAATGCTCTGCTTGGAGTAGGCTCACATGTCTCAGTCTGATCCCATAAGTGTCCTACATAAGGAGTGAGCTCTCACCAAGTGTCTAAATCTTGAAAATTCAAGTCCTTTGTCAGAAGTCTTTGTACTGGAACAAAGATGACCCCTCTATATTGTGAATTCCATGAAAGCATTAAAAAATAAAGAATGTAACTACCTACGAAACCAAAGAGCATTCTAACTGTCACCTTTGCCTACAACCTGATATATTTGTTTAAAGGCATTAAATATTAAACTGGCAATGGTTTTGCATGCAAAACAATGGGATATAGCTATTGTTAGAGAAAAGTGCAAAGTTTTAAGACATAAAATGATGATTTTCTCTTATTGTTCCCAGTGTCAAAGGGAAGGTTATTCTCTAAAAAAAACTTGGTTTCTGAAATGGAAAAAATACAATAATGGGAAGTCCTGACTAGTTTGTAACACTGTTCTCCTTTCTGAGTATGTTCTCAAAATGCTCGAGTGTTCTAACTCCCAATGGATTTGATCTTGTTTGGTACCTAACAAAAAGCAACTTGTTTCTTGGGTAGCCAACATAATTTAGAATGCATTACCTACACTCAGATTATCTGCTAGAAGTTGAGATTCATATCTGGCCACATGGGCAACCAGAAAATTCAGACATTTAAGTCTTTAGAGTGTCTCCAAGATGTCCTTGCGAACAACTGCTTTTTCTGGGCGGTGGTTTCAATCTGAGGGTCAGATTTACTTCATTGAATATCTTTCTTTTCTTTCTTTGTTCAACAGAATGCTATCCATGTTTTACTGTGTCCAGCTGGCACATCCTCAGCATGCTGATTTAATTTTAAAAATTACTACCCATTGTAGAAGCCAGATGTAGCTGAATAGCAGATTTTTGCTCATAGCATGGCTCTGGTGCCTGAACTGTTCCAAGGACCATTACTGCAAACAGTGCTGTAAGCACTTCCAGAGTAGAGAGAGGAGGCAGGAAGTGCTACATCTGTGATGTGCCTGAGAGTGGGATTGTGCTTTGACAGGGTGGGCTGAGCCCATGGCTCTAGAATTTGAGATTGTTTTTTAGACATACTATTACTGGGATTCGCTTAAGTTGTAGCAAATTGTATGGGCTTTCAGGGATCATCCCTGCCCAGTCCCAAACTTGCAGCTACAAATTTGTACCTGGGGAGCAGGCAAAAGGGCTTTGGACAGCTTGCTTTCAAAAACTACAGATCAGCCATCAAGACAGTGAAGATCCCCATAAGCTTATTTTGTAGATTCACACTGCAATACTATCAACTCAGACCTGGTAGCAAAAATACAGTGAGAAAAGTACCATTTGCTTTAGATACACCATTGTGATTTTTGAGAATTGTTCATGCTGTCCAAGGAATTGAAAGCTGGAAGGATGCTTGTCAACAGATTACAGTAAACCTGACTGCTAGATCATTCTATTTATCCCTTACCTCCCTTGCCTTTTACATATAGATTTTCTGTCTATTCATATTGCTGTTTGGTGGGAAAGAAATGAGATTGTAAAGACAGCTGGATGCACGTAGATAGTAGAAATGAGATAAGAACAACTGATAAGGGTAAAGATAAACTAATCTCAGGTAAGACTTCCATAGTAGAAACTTTGCTTTGGTATAAAATGACAGTCATTCCATATCTTCCATTCAGAAAGAGCCTGTCGCCTAAACAGTATCTAGAAAATAATGGCTACAGGTGGGAGCATGGGATTGCTCATGAAAGAGCTTGAAATTTTCTGAGTTATTTTGGATAAGTAACCTACTCACTGTTTAAATCCCTTCTTTGCATTTTAATAATATGTAAGCATCCAATGTTGCTGCCTATCTTGGTCAAACGTACCCTTTACATTTTGAAAATGGTTACATCTCTTTCTTCACTGCCTAAACAATCCTGTGCCTTTGATTTTCCCTATTAGGTCCTATTTTCTAACTGCTTGATCAACCTCTTTGCCTTTCTCTGGACTCCTTCAAGCCCTACATAAAAACCTGTACCTGTGGTGGTTATAAGAGGGCACGTTACCTCAGCTCATGCCATCTCCCTCTGAGGATGGAAGAGCACTTGCTAAGGATGCTGAACTGCCCCAGCTAGGAAAAAAGGAGAGACTGGGAAGGTGCTCTTAGACATTACTATTTTCAATACCTTCTATGGAAGTCTTGATGACCAGATGCTAATGCTAAATCATCAATTGTAAGCATTGCTTACAAAATAAAAGAAAATACAAGATAACGAAATACAAGCTCATGGATCAAGCTAAGAGCAGGGAGATATCACTCTCCAATTATTATCACAGCCAAAGCAGGCTTGACTTTGGGAAATCAGTTTAATTTTTTATCAATCAAATTAGAGTACGATAATGAAAAATAAACCGAATCATAAAACACCTTCCCCTTACCCCTCCCTTCCTCCTGGGCTCAACCTTACTCCTGGTTTTCAGTACCTTCTCTGCTCCAGCAGCACAAGGGGACAGGGAATGGGGGCTGTGATCAGTTCATCCCATGTTGTCTGGGCCAATCCTTCCTACTCAGAAGGAGGACTCATCACCGTCTTTCCCTGCTCCAGTGTGGGGTCCCTCCCATGGGGTGCAGTCCTACATGAGCTCCTCAAGGTGAGTCCTTCCCACAGGCTGCAGCTCTTCACAAACAGCACAAACAGTGTGAGTCTCTTCCAGGGGTATAGTCCTTCAGGAAAAGGCTGCTCCAGTGTGTCTTGCACAGGATCACAAGTCCTGCCAGCAAACTACTTCAGCATCCTCACTCCATGGGGCCACATGTCCCGCCAGGAGTCTGCTCCAGCACCGGCCTCACCCAGGGCACACCCTCCCTTGGGCACCCACTTACTCTGGCATGGGCCCCTCCAGGGGCTGCAGGTGGATCTCTGCTCCCCCATGGACCTCCATGGGCTGCAGGGGCACAGCTGTCTCACTCACCATGGTCTGCACCACGGGCTGCAGGGGAATCTCTGTTCCTGTGCCTGGAGCACCTCCTTCCTTCCTCCTGCTCTGACCTGGGTGTCTGCAGGGCTGCTCCCTTCACATATTCTCACTCCTCTCTCTGGCTGCTGTTGTGCAGTGTTTATTTTTTACCCATTCTTAAATACATTATCCCAGAGGGGCTACCAAGGTAGCCTCTGGGTTTGGCCTTGGCCAGCAGCAGGTCCATCTTGGAGCCAGCTGGCATTGGTGCTGTTGGACATGGGGAAGCTTCTAGCAGCTTCCCACAGAAGTCACTCCTGCAGTCCCCCCAGCTACCAATACACTCAGCAAGCAGATGGGGAGTCAGGCCTGTTGGAAGGGATCTGGAAAAAACCTGGGCTACAGCTGAAGCAAAGAAAGGGGCTGGATGGTAGGGAGCACTGAGGAGGGAGAAGGAACTGAAGGAAGGTTTTATATGTACAGCGGAGATCTAGAATTAAAAAGAACACCAAAGTGCTCTTTCCTGCTCTTGTCCCTCCCTTTCCCATTTTCTTAAATTCATCACCTGAAAATGGAATTCTGCATCAGCTGGTATGTGTTCTGGGCAAGTAGCATTCCTACATTTCGCTAAAATGCTTGGGGATATGCCCTGAACTAAGTCTGTATCCAAGAGCATTAAGGGACAAATAAAGTTTGTATATGAAGGATGCTCTTGGTGTGAGAATCTTCATAAACAACAACAAAACTTCCCATTGCTTTGCTTTAGCAGATTTAGTTATAAGGTATTTTAGTGCAGAGTAGCAAAACACTTATTTTCATGCTGTGTTTCTTTTTTTCAGTCAGGATACTTTTTATATCTATCATTCAAGTAAGATATTCTAGTCTTCAGTCCTTACCAAGAGAATACAGAATTTCATGGTACAAAGAAGTATTGCGAGCTTAAGGTTTGTATTTTCAGGTTTAGTTTTACTGCAAAGTACTGTATATTCTTCATTCTGGAGTCTACATTCATTCATGTATACAGTATGTAGCCTCTGTTTCATAAAAATAAATCATAACCAGCTGTGGTCATGAGATAAACCCTGACATTTGAATTGCCTGACTTTGAAAATGATGGGTGAGCACATTTTGTTCTTGAGTCTATAGGTATGGACCAGTGAAGAAGTTAAATGATAGCCCAGTTTAAAAATCGTTTGCTGTTTTCACAGATTATCTGTGTTGGGAGAATAATTGGGGAGGGGAGGAACTTCCTTCATCAGCAACCAATACAATCAAATGCTTCCCCAGCTAGACAGGGACAACAGTAGGAATGCCAGTTATGCCGCCTCAGGGGAGAGGGAATGTCGTTTCAGAGAGAGTAGGGCAGAAGGACGTCAGCACATAACTATTCTAGCGGAAAATCGATATGTTTCTGAGCACAAAGCCATTTGTAACTTTTAATATTGAGGCCACCAAATAGAGTGGGAAGTTAGCTGCTTTTGATGCAGCAGTCAAAGGGTCAAATTCTTTTCCCTGCTGCTCCAGCAGAGCTCTGTGGCAGTCTGCTGGGCTCCGCCAGTGAAACTGAAGAGGAGGATTTGGCTTGCAGCCTGGTTTTAATCTGCACGTATGGTATCAATTTTGGAAGCATTTTCTGGTTGTCCTCACAGTTATAAAAGGGTAGAAAAATATATTTCTTCTTTTCCCCATTAAAAACCAGGCTTTTGTTAACTCATTTGTGTTAATTCTCTACCTGAAAAGTGTAATGCTTAGCTTCATCTTTAGTTTTGCCATAGGATTTGCCTGTCTATTAATAAGTACCTCTGCTGTCTGTCCTAAGGGAAAGGCTGCTCTGGAGAAACTAGGTTGCCCCAGCAGACTCCGGTTCTCTCCTGCACACACAGCTGATGCTGAGTCCATGAGGACACTACTCTATGGATCCCCCTTCTGATCATGGGTATTGGAGTCTGCTGCCCATCAGTCTTCTTCTTCCTTTTTCTCTTAGCATGTTCATCCAGCTATTGTTTGCCTAGAGATGAGGAGTTTTGTGGTGTATGGGCGGTTGGCAACAATTGTGTAAGTTTTCAAGGAGCTGCTGAAGAGGGAATGTCACCTGATGCTCGCAAAACTCTTCAGCTCTTTTGGTGAGCGCAGGAGCCATCAGCCACGGATAAGTGTCTGGCCCCATTAATGAGCACTGACCCCCTCCGATGCACTGACATAACTTGCTGTTTTACTATAAGGTTTCTCTTCATATTCCTGGACTGTGGTCCCTTCAATGTTTTATGTCAACTCTTTCTTTGGGATAGACACTACTTCCTCCCATTTCTGAAAAAGAGCAGCATCTCTCCCCAAGGCACAGGACTGTGAGAAGCTGCCTGTAACAAGAACTCCAGTTTTCCCATGAAATTGCAGAGAGTGTTCATGTTTTCTTCAGAATCTGAGGAAACTTACATTTGAGAGGCAGTTAAACCTTTACATTAATGTTTGCATCTTTTTTTTCTGCTTTCTCATTTAATTACTCATTTTTCTTTCCTTACAATTGCTTTTTTACTTTGCGTGTCGTTCCACCCTCTTTTTGCACTCTTCTCCTTTTTTTGTCTCTTTAATCTGTGTTGGCACTCAGCACCCAAAATCAAAATTCCCATGTAGCTGTAGAAACTTAATCACTTCTTGGCTCTTTTAATAGTCTTAAAAATCTTCCTTAGCATAAAGTACTTCAATAAATATTGTAAGACATTCATGTAAGGGGCAACTGAGCAACAGTGGCAGGCTGCATGTGATGAACTTAGCTTTAGTAATGCTACTAAGAAATAAAATGACTGCAAAACATAGAAGGTGAGAAAACTGAAGCAGGGAGACGAGTCAAGGTTGTTGGGTGCAGAGTGATAAGGGCAGCCTTATCATAAATGAGACAGCAGGTAACACATCCCACCTGGAATTTCTGCTCATAGCTGCCCATGTGTGCCAGTACTATTATTGTCAGTTAACAAATCAATGAAGTTCTCATTATTTCCAGCAAATTAGAGCTGTAATTGCTTCTAACAATTTCCCTAGACTCCTTGACCTGTAACATCAGTAGTTCATAATGATTAAAATAGGAAGCAATGCAGCAAGTTCATCATGCTTTCTAGAGCATAGCACTGTTTTGGTACTTTAAACAGAATACATAACATCTGTGTTGTGCTGGTTTAGATTTATCTCTTATGAAATACAGATATCTGCTGGAATAACTGAAATTACCTTCTAACATGCTCATGAGGAAAACAAGCTTTAACACCCACAGATCACTATGGCTGTGTCTGTAGTTCAAGAACTGAGAATACCTGTTGGAGGTTCTCTTTTAATAAGACAAAAATAGATAACTATCCAAAACTATTAGCTGATTAGGATCATCATGGCCTTATCTTAATTTGGCTGTTTTGTATTGAAGGTGAAAAATACCCAGTTTTGGAAATACATTCCCAGTATTCAAAATTACTATGGAAACAACTCAGATTCTTCACTTTTTACCTTCAACATCAGTGTTTTAAATGATAAATCAATGTATCTGAAAGAATCTAGGTTTCTGAGTCTATCAGATGTGCTCTGGCTATCTACTACCAATTACTATGACAGTTCCAGTTCACTAAAATCTTTTGCTTTATGCAGTTGTTTGATCATGACTGTATGTATGGACGTGCTTCCATAATTTTCATGTTTAATTTTGGATAGTGGTAGCAACAGTGGAAAATATTAGCTAATCAGGCCTTTGAACGTAAGCCTTGTGTGTCTGGGGTTTATCATTGCACCATTAGAGAAGTTATGGCCACTGCAAATTTACATGTACATGATCCAATTGAAAATAATTCTGAGTAACTCTCCAATAAGTTTATGACATGTCCAGAACCTCAGGTCTGAAGTACTGCATGACCATACTCATCACTGTCAGTCTTTAAACACTGATCTTCTGAGTCTCTGTATAACTCTTGCCAGTGGGTTTAACAAGGGTATTGAAAAGATTCTTCTGAGTTTTAAGGATTTTTATGCAAGGGATATTATGACAGGATATTTAAATTTTATTCCTGCAAAAGAAAAAGAGTTCCAGAGCCAATTAAAATTGTAAGGAGACCCATAGAAAATAAATTTAGGTAGTGCCTTCACACATTCAGGACTAGATCAATCAGGCAACATAATTATTAGATTGGATTTTTCCAGTGAAAATGACATGATTCTCTATTTTATGCTTTGACCTCTTTTTCACTTGTCCTGTTGAATAGTTTAGAAAAAAGCCCACAACTACAACTATTTGTGCTAAACAAATACATTTGTTTGGTTGTACCAAGCTTTTATTCCAGCAGTGGAATTCATTAAAGCAACATGTTCTGTATATTGCAAGCAGGTCATCAATGCTTGATGCAGTCAGATTCCTGACCTTTACTTTCACTTGCCAAGTCTGCTAGATTGCCTTGTCCTGGGGACTTTAAAAATATATATCATTAATTATATACCTTGCCCTGTTTCTCTTGTAGCTGAAAATATCTTCACAGGTGCACTCGTTGGTTTTCTCTGGTAATTATCAACTAGTTTACTTTTTGTAGAGTCAGATGCTTAACTCTAAATAGATGCTGAACAATATGAAATAGAAATATTGTTCCCTCATCTAAATAAAATTTAAATTAAATTTTCAACCTATTTAGGATTTGAGGCAAGCTTTTTCCTTCAGTGGGATGGTTGGAGGTCATCTCAAGCAGCTACTCAGCAGTATATGTATTCCCACTGAATTATGTGGACTTGTCATTTTCTAATCAGGTGTTCTGGTTGCTTGTCTAGATGTAAATGAGGTTAAATTTTTCTACAGTGTTACCCCACCAACATCTCTAATAAAATGTTCCTCTATGCTCTACTCAAATTGGGAAATGGTAATCAATCCATAGGGGTCCAGCTCAGCAAGTCCCTAACCTCTGTGTTTAAGTGCTATATTTCACACCCTGTGTTCGTTTTGGCACTGACCATGAGCACCTCAGTCCACACAGCTCTAAGTGTCAGGACAGCTCTGACATCAGCGTGCCTGTCTGGAATCAAGAAATTACGCCTCTGCCTTCCTAATTTTGTAGATGTTCTCAGAATGTTCTCAGTGCAGTTGAGTTGTATCAGACATATCCTGGGAACAAAGAAGGGGTATTTTTTTTTTGTTTCCAAGTTGCAAATATTTTGTAGTTGACCAGAATTAGTAAGGATACTACATGTCTATATGTAAAACCTCACCATGTTCTTCTCTTCCCTTTTCACAGGAAAAAGTGATCCTGTCAAGAGACAAACTTCCTTCAGAGGAATTGTGCACAAGACCCATGAATACATGCAAGGTGAAATGCCAAGATCTGTACCAGTGTGCCAACTCCACTGTTACTATGATCAGCAGACTTTTACAGCACCAGGATCCACAGTAATGTACACACCTGATTCCCCTGAATGAAAGTGTGGTATTGATTTTGCTGTATTCTGTTGCACTCTTATGGATCTTAATGACAGGCTGGTACTTCAAACAGCATGACAAAAACTCATATAAATAAACTGTTTTTCCTTGGTTATTAAAGGCAAACCAAAACAGAGGTGATCACAGTTTCTGACGAAAACCTCTCTTAATGTTCCTTTTGATCTCCAGAGCTGCTGCTCCAAAGTGAAGCATCTAGGTAAAAATAAAATCATTTTAATACAGGATGTTAAATGGAAACATGTCCTTAAGAATGAAGCTATACAATTTAGTGTCTAGCTTTTTCTGGCATTTGTTAAAGCCCAGTGAATGCAGTTCATTTCAGTGTGATTTTAAAGGCAGATAAGCAAGTATGTGCATTACAGGAATCATTCAAAAAAGATGCTTTGAGTTTGAGACCAATTACTTCACAAATGCTTCGAGAGTGCAGAATCCCATTTAATAATTTAAACTCTGCCTTAATAAGGATCTATGATATTGACATTCCTTAGAGATATCTTTTTTCTTTTCATGTAAGAGAAACACCTAAAATACAATTAGAATAATCAGATCTATCCATCGCTTACATCATGCCATGTCCTTGAGACCTGCAGCAGAATCATAGAATCACAGATTGTTTCGGATTTGAAGGGACCTGTAAAAGTCATCTAGTCCAACCCCCCTGCAATGAGCAGGAATGTCTTCAACTGGATCAAGTTGTTCAGAGCCCTGTCCAACCTCACCTTGGATGTTTGCAAGGTGATAAAAGTTGAGATGCAGTTCTTCAGTGTTTCTCCACTCTCCTATTTCTTCTGTTATGTGGTGAGTTTCTGCAAGCCTGTGAGAGGAGTCAGTAGTCACAGTCTACAGTTTCCATGCATAGATTTCATAATGATTATAGTAACTTTGAATATTGTGACTGGTGCCTTCCCTTTTCCAATGTACTTTTGTTATTTTCCCTTCATCTGGTACAGCTTTCCAAATAAATCTTTTCCCTTTCTTTTTTTGTCAGTCATCATGTAAAACATTGCTCTTCCATCCCTGAGAACCAATGTTAATCATATACGAGCTTTTCTACGCACCTAAATTGTAAAGTGGCTAAGTAATGTGCATGTCAGGGAGTGTGACTTGCTATGCAAGGTTACTGAATTTACCTAGATGTGATTAATGGTGCTAATTATCTTATTAAAGGTAACTGAGGGAGAATCTGGTGGTACAGTTTTCAAGATCTACAGAAATACAGAAATTAAAGCAACTTCATCTGCAAGTCACTTTCAAATAAAAAAAAAAAAAAGTTTTTATCTGTATACAGAATTATTTGGTTGTTTCTTTACTGGTCAAATAAGTAGTCCTATAGGGCTTTGAAATTAAGTTGAGGGAACAACTTCATAAAAGTTTCAGGAGATCAGTAACTACATGTGGGTGCTGGGCTCCAGATGTGTGTGGAGTTCCAGAAGAAACCACTCATACTGACTCCTCAGAACGAATATGGGCCATGTGGCCACCTGAGTCAAGGAGAGTTGCATGCTTTGCAGTTGCTGCAAACCTCTCATATGTCATGTCTGTGCACATGTTCTTGCTGTGCAGATTGAAATCTGCCATGACAAAGACTCCCAGTCTGCTGGGACTTGTGTTCCTCATGTGTTCTTGCTGATGAGCCATCCATATCCCTCAAGTTAATTGTACAGTATAGTACTCTAGTCATGGTGGTCATAGTTATATTGAAAGCACAGTGTAAAAGAGCCAAGAAATATGAAACAGATGAAAAAGTTGTAAAACAAAGATGAGGTATAATGGCTGATCTCACGATAACTTTAGAAACTGTCAGTGCTGTACAGTGATGTGTTAGCCTGTGGCTTTAGGAGAAAACATAAATGCAAACCAGGTTTTTCTTTTTTTTCCCTATTCAGCTAATTAGAACTTGACCAGGGTGGAAGCATTTCATGTTACCCTCTACCTTCACTCATTTTGGAAAAGAGTTGACACTTGAATATTTTGTGTAACAGCTTTGTAAACCAGCACATGCATCTAATTTAGCAACCTGCTGGACTATTGCATCCATTGTGGCAATGTAGTCCCTCCTATGAACTGAAACAGGCTCTGCTCTGTCTTGGTTTGGGCTGAGTTTCCTGCTTCAGACACACCATGTTCCCTCTGCCCATGTGTCAACATTTTCTGTGCAGTATTCCCTCCAGTGGGTTGGATGACAGTGAAATCTGGTCAGTTGGTCTCTCCTGAGATCAGCCAGTCTCTCCTTCCTCCTAAAGGTAAGGGCAAAGGCTGTTTTGTCTAAGAGGGCAAGAAACAGAGAGTGGTTTCAACCACCCTGTCTTCCTCTGTGTAGCCATGGGGCAGAATGAGTATTCTAAATCTTTCAAGGTTCTGTGTGGGAGCTGTCAGCCTCAAATCTTTCTCTGCACATGCAAGAAAAGAACATTCAGCTAAAATGTGTGATGGTAAACCCTTTAATTCACAGTGTTAATGCCTTTTGCTCCTAGCATTTTAATTTTCCCTTTCCCCTTTTACCTTATTTTATATCTCTCCCTCTGCAAGCTCTGAACCTGATCATTTCCTTCCTGATTATTGTCTCCGCCAAGCTTCCATGCAAGGAAGCTGTTCAGGCTGTGCATGGGAGGATTAGGAATGCTTGCAACTATTTCAGAATTTTGACTTTGTCATATTCTTTTGTCACACTGAAAATGCAGCTTGTCCCAAAATATCATTGCCTTACTTCCTGTGGCAAAGTGGCTAAGGCCTCATTAGGTCAAATAAGCTATTCAAGGTACCTGGGTGCTACTTTGAATGAGTCAAGAGCAGTTATCAGAAAATACTCTGCAAAGGATTTGTCTTAAAAGTGGCATAGTAGCACCCAAACCAAAAAAGATGGGTTGTCAGGGGGAGCACCTTAAAATGGGAGGACTCAGAACTGAAAGATAATAAAATGGTTTAACAAAATATGATTCTGAAAGTGTATCACTTTCTGCAGTGTTTTTTCCCAGCTCTCTCTTTTCTTGTAATGTACGGCATAACAAGAAATAAATATCCTGAAGCATAGGCCCATCTACAACCTCAAAAAAAGCAACAAATGTGAAAGAACAGTAACCCCAGCTCTGGGGGTTTTTGTGTTGTTTAAAGCCCTACATAAATCAAGAGGAGGCCCACAAAGGGAAGACTGTTTGGTTTCAGGAACTGGTCCTGATTTTCTGCTTTGGATAATCAAGATCAGGAATCCATCTCTAATTAAAGACAAGCAGAAAATATGAAGGATTTTCACATACATTCTTTTCATACTCATTGTTTAACGTGTTATGTATACAGTATTCTTTTCCTTTAATTCAGCTTTCTCAAATTATGTGTAGACAGCTTCAGCAGCAGGGAAAGGTGGGAGTATTTAGGATATCTAGAATTTAACTCTTTCACTTCTACAGAAAGACCTGTTTATTTATCAGAGGTATTCAGTAAAATGTGGTTTCTAGTTTCAACAAAAAACCTCAGTGAATCTGTGTGATCCTGTTACATGGGGGCTTGGGGGAATATTTTGTTTAGAGGGGTTTTTTTCTTTTGGTGTTTTTTGTTGTGTGTTCAAGGGCTTTTTGTTTTTTGGTTGGCTTGGTTTGGTTTGTTTTGTTTGTTCGGGTTTTTTATTTGGGGTTTTTTTTTATTTGTTGTTCGTTTAGGGAAATTTTGTGTGTGCCCTTATTTTTGTTTTTTTTGGTTTTTTTTTTAACTGAGTAGATTGTAGCAAACATGCTGGCCTGGTTTCTTTGGAAAAAATGCATGCTTTTAGTTTTAATACACATAGTGCTTTTTTCCTGTCTGCTTCTCTTGTACCTCTGATTTGCTTTGCAGTGATTTTCCGTGGATATGTCATTCAAGTGAATGAAATTTAAGCAGGATGTGGGTTTTGTCACTTTGATGGTGATGTAGTTTCCCAGATGTAAGTTTTTCATTAAGAAATTAATATTGGCAGATTGGGTATTACAGTAAACCAAACAAGCTCGAGCATGCGGTAGGACCACATAATTTTGGGTGGTGATGTTCAAGTTCCCCTCTTTCCCCACACAGTGAAGTCTGGGGCTGATTTACATAAATTCTTAGTTTTCTAACAGCAACACCCCATCAGATGAACTATCCCCTATGCTTTTGGCTCCCTTTCTGGGATATATTTCTGACACTTCCATAATTGAATCAATATAACCGAATGAATCAATGTCTGATATCTAGTTTTCAATAGAGGGGAATATTTCTGATTATATATGTGGTTACATTTAAATCTGTGGCAATAAGATGGATGAAGATTAAAGTTTGGCTGAAATTGGTCTACCCTGAAATCCTCTTCACCTCATGCTTGGAGTAGACTTACTAACACAACTTGATTTTATCCATGAGACACATTTTTCCTTATTAAAGGAGCTTTGTATGTTGAACTAGATGCACTGACACAGCCTTCTGCTAGGCCAGTTGTCCAGAGTGGTTATATAACAAGCTTTTAAGAAAGACATTACTGCGGTAATTTCCAATCAAGGAAAGGATATCTTCAGCAAAACAGTTTTCTCAGGAAAAAAAATTAATAGCAAATTTCCTTGAATGAAAGAGTGAATGCTTTCGTTCCTTGATATTAGAATAGTAATAGCAGTGCAAGGAATACTGGAACATTCTTTTGTAATGACTATTTATTTCTGTGGGCTATTGGTCTAGTAGTTAGAGGCTTCCTGTAAATCATTTACAGTAATGTGGGTATTTTTGGGGCATGTATTTTTAAAAAAGTTTATTTAAAATAATAGGAGCAAACATGAACTGCTCATTGGTTAGTCACCAGTGCATCCTTGGTTCTATCTTTTCCTTTCTCATCTGTTCATATGCACTCCACTGCTTACTCCTCTGATAAAAAGGCTGAAAGTGGAGAGCAGGCAGCTAGGGCTAATATAATTGAAGAACACATCACTGTAGAGGGAAGTTTAGCTTCAAAATGCAAGTGACCCATTCTTCCTGCTCTGTTGTCTGCCCAACTCCACTGTATGGATAATTTACCTTTTTGTAAAGCAGGTTCAGCATTGCCAAAGATAATAGCAGAGTAATACTTTAGTGGCATGAGAATGACTTCAAGAGCAGCTCAGCCTGCATGGGTGGTGGGTTTCAGCAGCTGCCCTTTCAGGGCCAGCCTAAGCTGTGCTTGCACATCAAAAATCTCACAGCTAATGGAAGTGACCAAATACAACACTAGATTCAGTTAACAAAAATTCTAATTTTATTTGGCTTTTTTAAAGTTGTATTATATGGCTAGTTTGGTTTTTCTTCTACTATAGTACTTGTCAATCAGAATTTAGATTGGCAAGCATGTACAATTCATAAGTTTTTTTACTTCTTAAATTTGACTCTAAGCAAATTTCTGATTTACATACCTAAAAAAAGAAGTGTCTTCTAACAACTAACTTATTTCATATATGTGTATATATAAGGAATCCTATTAATACCTCACTTTTTACAGATTTACCATAGTGAAAAGGTTTAATGCTAAAATATGCAAGAAAACCTTTTTCTGTAACTTTAAAATTGGCAGTGAACAACTACTGTAATTTTAAAATATATATTTTGCATTTTGGTAAAGATTGTTGCAGGTTTTCTCTTCCAGATGAAAGTCTTTTCTTGTTTTCAAATAGTGTAGAATATTTGGAACAGTTCAATTTTTTCCTGTTTATATATTGCAAGAAATATTATGTTAATTATTAAAAGAATAACTTAAAAATAGGCCTTATATTTTTGTAGTATCACTTGTTTTCATATATATTTATTTTTTCCTTTACTTTCTTTCGTAGTTTTTTGCTCTAAGAGGGTTTTTTGACCTTCCTAAAACCATTTCTGCCATACTTGTTCCTATCTACTGATCAGCTGTCAGTAGTTTCCTAGAAACTTTGTTGTCCCAAAGCTTTTCCTGTGCTAATTGCTGCGTTTGGGAATTTAAGCTCCAGATGTGTAAATCTAAAGTCACTCAGTATGAGCCTGACCAACTTTTCTTCCAAGTCCTGAGTCTCCTACTACAGATTGCTTTGTGTGGCAAATTATCTTCATAACCAGATCCATGTGGTCTTTAGTAGCTGAACTCCTCATGAAATCCAAGACTGAGGAGTATTTCCAAAGAAGAAATAGATATTTATGTATATTTATAAAATATATATTTTATATAGGTATTTATGTATAACTGTATATTCCTGAGGGATTGCAAACTGGATTTTTTGAGCATGAGCACATGTAGGGATAAAAAATGTCCTGTACAAAGGACCCCCACTGCCTGACCTGCACTTTTCCAAAGTCCAAAAAGGAAAGAAAAGTTTGTGGAATTTTTACACTCTGTGGCGTTTGAGTCTGTTGATAAAGTAAAGAAGAAATAAAAGCAAAGTCTGTGCAATTTTGAGTCATCTGCTCGCTGACTATAAATTTACAGCAGTCTATTTATCACTTCTACTGAGACTGCAGCAACTCAAACAGGCAAGAGAATACAGCTGCCTGTGCATGTACGCAGAGCCTGTAGATGGGTCAAAAGCTGAGCATAAATCAACAACACAGTGCTGCTGCCTAGACAGCAAAGCTCCCAATCCAAGGGAGAGATGGAGCGGTGGCTGTGTGAGAAGGAGCCCCAGCATTGTGCAGATCAGGCAGTTCTGATATAGGTTTCAACTTGGATATTGTGCCTCATTCTGGGTGCTGTGCTTAGAGACACTTGCAGCTTAAGGAGAGGAAATTTAAGACCACTTATCAGGATGATCAGGTCTCTTAACAGTATTTATCTCAATGGAGGGCATAATGAAGTGGCTTCTTTCATCTCAGAGACTGAGGAGGGAGGAGGTAGGATATCTGTGTTCATATACATGAGCATTTTGTGTCCATGGTGGGTAGGGCAAAATCTGGTCAGGTGTAGCAAGGAAGATTCAAGCTGGATATTACAAAAAAGTCTCTCATGGCAAGCGTGTGGAAGTACTGAAGAAACTATCTTCACCACAGAAGTCTTGCAACTGGATTGGATAAACATGGGCCCAGGCCAGTTCACATAATCCCTGCTTTTCCAAGTGACCTTCTGAGACTCTCACTAACCTTAAGATGTCTGTAGGAAAATTACCTAAGTTTCTTCTTTCCAAACCTTGCAGTGACATAGCCTAAAAGCAATGGTACCTACTTAAGCACCGAGTCCTAATGTAATTTGTTAAACATGTCAGTTTTTTTTCTTCTGAGAGCTTCTAAATTTTACAAGAATTTCATAAATATCTTATGTAAAGATACACAGTTTCCAAAGTTTTAGCAACATCTTTAGAAAAGCTTGAAGCAGGGACACCCATCCTAAATATGAAAAAGTATATATGTGTAGGTGTAGGTGTAGGAAGTCCTAAGATGACTTGTGAGACCAGTCACTTTGCTTCCAAAAACTCATCTGAAAGGATAAAGCACTTACAGAAAGCTCTTGAGTGTTATCCTTGATTATTTGTATTCCCTTGCCCTTTTCTGTTTGAATTCAGACGTTTTCTTTTATTTTTGAAGGCAAAAGAGCACACATACTTCAGATTAATAATGATGTAATAATAAAGCTCAGTTGCACTATTCTGACAAACATAGGGTATGAGTGCGCAGGGTTAGGAATCCTGGGGTGTTTGTGGCACTGCTTTACTAAACTGCAGGGGCCTTGCTCTGGGCTGTAAACTCACAGTGCCAGGTCAGTGGTGAGATATCTTCTTTAAGTGTTAGCCAGAATTTGTTGGCAGGCAGCAGGGAAGTGGATAGAGGCCTCGAAGGTCAGATGTTGTTCCAAGTTTGTCACAAATATGCATTAGGGAACTGCAATGTGGGGGTGGACGGGGCTGAGATGCTAGATTTAAGCAGTAGACTGGTGCCTGACTCCACCATCATTGCAGACAGGAGCTGGATAAAAGAACACAAAACTACAATGCTGTTTTTCTTCAGACTTTTTAAATAATGAAATAATCCCAGGGCTGCCTGTTATATCAACGTTAACACAGCTTTATCCAGTATAGAAAACATGATCACAGACTTCAATAGTTTTGGGGCATGTCTGCTGAATGTCACACAGATTCCTGATGTAGTTGCAAGCAGTACAGATTTTAAGTGCCTACGAAGAAGGACATAGATTCTCTAAATGCTCCACAGAATCAGATCAGCTGTGTTTTCCAGTATACTTCCTCTCCAGCAGCAAGGATAACTACAGATGCCATTTAATGAGATTGTGCAACCTTAGTCATTTTCCCTGGTCCATTCGGATTAGATTGCACTGGATCCACAGTTGGATTAGGGATGTTACAGGGTGCATTCCCTCCTGTTTCCTCTCTGTTTATAGACCTACTCTCCATAAATTTGCATGATGGTTTCTGAATCTGACAATGCTCCACAAATATTTCACCATGTGTTAACAGAACTAGTTAAAGTATTAAGTAAACTGATACACTCTCATCTTCAATCATTTGAGGTTTAGTATTTAAGCAACACATTTTACACGTAGCCTATAGTTAATTCAGGTCAGGATCACATCTTTTGGCAGAAAGATGTGTGGTGTAAGAGTAGCTGTATAACAGGGAAGAAATTATGATGAGTACTCCTGGTATATCTGCACTTTTCGAAGAGGAATTTTTTGATCCATAGGGGTTCACCATAAGGGTTGAGAATTATCCTTCATAGACATATCCTTGGTCTCTCACCTATGGGTGAAGCCAGTCTTATGGGAATCCTGCCTCTACCACTGCCCTGATTTTCCACAGCATGTGTGCAGGAGAACCTGTTGTTGAGACAGCCACTGGAACTTCCTGGGGCTCTCACAGATTTTCCTTTGAGAAGGGTTTGATAATGCAGAAGTTTCTATTGATAAAAGGCCCGTATGGCCCAGGGCTTCCAGAGTTTTTCAGGTGGCTCTTGAGTGTCCACAGGATGTCTCCATGTGCAAAATGTTAAGTCAGTCTTTCTTCTCCTGTAGTGCCTATTGCTCTGCAAAGGGATCTGGACAGCTCCATTGATGGACCATTTTATAAGGTTCAACAAGGCAAAGTGCTGGGTCCTGCACTTGGGTAGCTGGAAAGCTGCCTTTTGGAGCAAGACCTGGGGGTGCTGGTTGACAGCTGAACATGAGCCAGCGTGTGCTCAGGTGGCCAAGAAGGCCAAGGGCATCCTGGATTGGATCAGCAGTAGTGTGGCCAGCAGGAGCAGGGCAGTGATCATCCTCCTGTATCTGGCACTGGTGTTGTCACACCTTGAGTTCTGTGTCCAGTACTGGGCCCCTCAATTCAGGAAGGACACTGAGGTGCTGGAGTGTGTCCAGAGAAGGGAAATAGAGCTGCTGAAGGTTTTGGCACACAAGTCCATTGAGGAGCAGCCAAGGGAGATGGGATGTTTAGCCTGGAGAAAAGGAAGCTCAGGGGGAACATCATCACTTTCCACAACTGCCTGAAGGGAGGGTGGTGTGGGGTGAGCACTGGTCTCGTCTCTCAGGTAACAAGTGATAGGACAAGATGAAATGGCCTCAAGTTGTACCAGGAGAGATTTAGATTGGATGGTAGAAAAAATTCTTCACAGAAAGAGTTGTCCAGCATCAGAAAAGGCTGCCCAGGGAAACTGTGTAGTCATCATCCCTGGAAATATTTAAAAGGCATGCGGTGCTTGGGAATGTGGTTTAATGACGGACTTCATAGGGCTGGGTTAACAGCTGGACTTGATGCTCTTAGAGATCTTTTCCAACCTAAATGATTCTATGATCCTATGACACAGAAATGCACTCTGGAGTTCTTCAGCAACATTGTAATTCGTGGCATGGGAGTAAAAGAAAAAGAAAAAGCCTTTGACCTTGCTAATTGAACAAATAGAATTTTCTGTGGCTCACAATATTACATCATCCTCATGTTATTTTTACAGGACCTTTCTGACTGTAACCATAATGTAAACTGTGGCCAGAGGTGCATTTTCAAAGCTCAGTTCTGAAGGTTCTAAGTAATTACTTTCCTAAATTTTAGACTGATGATGGTAGCTTACCATGTATTACTGCAGCCAGTAAAAGATTAAGTCTAGACAGTAGACAGATGTAGGAAAACCCCTCAACATATGTGTATCTTCTGCAATAGTTTCTTTTTGACTAATCTGAACAGGTTCATACCTGGACACCTGGGGTCAAAGGCTCTTTTTTAAAATTTATTTTATTTTATTTTATTTTATTCTTGCCAACCATTGACAACCCTTCAACAGCTTCCAGGAAGGAAAAACCCAGAATGTTTAGAATGTTAATTAAAAAAAAAAAAAAAAACAAACAAAACCCTGACCTTTCTGTATGGATTTATCTTTTTTCTCCCATGAAGGACAATCTCTTGAAAGCCCGTAGGATAACATATCTTAATCCCTTCAGATGCAGTATGAGATATTTGAGGAATTTTTTTAAAGTTTTTTCTTAAATGTTGAAAGATAGGTATATCTGAAATATTCTGAAAACACACATATCTTTAAACAGAAAAAATCTAAAAGGAGTGATTTTCTGTTTGCCATATACATGCAGTTACACTTATATGCAAGCCCACATTTCATTTAACCTTTTATTGATAATTGCTGAAGGCCAAAATAGTAAAATCTTGATTTGCTGCTCTTCAGAAAACAACTTTCTTCTTTCAGATATCTCTGGCAAGAGAGAGCACAGTTAGTGAAACTGCTCTGGGTTGAAAATGCTGCCAGTGCAGATGACAGCAGCACTCTGTCTCCATGGAAATGCTTTGTAGCTTGAGTTGTGTCTTGCCCCTTTAGACATGCTCAGTACAGCTCCCCCTGTCCTCCACTGTCTTCTCACAACCTTCCTAAAATACCTTTTCTGCAAAAGGGAGGGATCTTATGTAGAGTATAAACTTCTAGCTCCACCCATTTCCCTTTCTCTTTTACTTAATTTCAGGTTTTCAACATTGTTTAAGCATAACATAAAACATATTGCAGAACTGGCAATTCTTCCTACACATCTTTAAAAGTTCAGATATTTAAAAGTAAACTTAGTGCTTTCTTTTTGCTCATATTCCTACTACACAAGTCCACATAACATGAAGTAAGCTATAGTTGTTGGTGTCTTGAAATTTTTTAGTAAGATCATGTCGGGGGATTCCTTCTCGACTTCTCAAAGCCTCCTTACTAGGAGCATCAGAGAAAAGAAGAAAGTGTGTAATCCCATTTGGATTCCATATTTACAGGTTCATTGTTCTTCTACTGAGTTTTCTTTTCATTTTTACTTGTTCTCCCCTAGGTCCTTGCTGAAATAGCAGAAACATCTGCCTCTCTTCCTTCATGGAAGAGAATAATTTATAAGTCCCAGATTTACCAACAGTATCAGTTACTTCCAGCAAACCTCACTTCTGGTTTTCTTAATTACTTTCCATCTGCTTTTCCTTCACTCATCTTGGTTAGGAGAAAAATGCTGACAATCAACAGTAATGACTTCTTCAGTTGTTATTTATTAAGTCAAACTTTTTGCAGATAAAGATTCAATACAATAAATACATGGTTTGTTGGGGTTTTTTTAAGAGTTATCTGAATTTGGCATAGTTGAAAAACAAAATGCAACAATTCCAGAAGCTGATGACTTCAGTATGAAGTCTCATCTTCAATATGAGAGGGGAAAATGGTTTGACTTTTTTTCTACTTCTTGTATTTTTTGTATTTTAAACTGACTGATGGTTTTAACCTCTGCTTCAAAATTCTAAGGTGAAAGAAGAACAATTTGGATTTGATAGCTGTACACTCAGCTGAAGGAAAAAGTAGAGCTTCAAAAGTTGCTGTTAGAAGCAGCTACCGTGAGCAGACAAGGATAGTCCTACTGGAGTTTGGGAGTTTTGCTCTTGTATTTTGTTTTTTACTTTTGTTTTGTTGAAGTGAACATTTATATTCGTCTTTTCCCATGACTTTTCCCTCTTTTGGCTATGTTGTTCCCTTGGACTCCTACTGGGAAAGCAGCATTGAACTTGCAGCGCTGAAAAGATGATTAATGATAGGCAGAACTATATACAACGTGCACTCTATTTGAGGGGGAGGAGCCTGCAGTGAAATCCTGCGTTGGAGAATTCTAGGCAAATGGTGTGTGAAATTGTTGACAAATTGCTCTCATTAAACTCACTAAATTAATGCTTTCATGAGAACACTGGCTTGATATCACCATGTATAATGTAACTTTTCTACTTGAAATTGTGTGTGCTGCTACTCTTATCTTTTAAAACCTTGTAACAGCTTTAATGTCCTGATAAAGCCAACCATTGTAGCTGTCTTCACTGCTCAGTATATGGGATGTGAAGGGAAAATGCTAAGGGTGACTTCCATAAGTGGTTTTAAATTATTCATTAATTTATTGCTACCATTTTGAACCCGGTCACCAGAGTTCGTAAGTGCCAAGAAATGGATTTAGAAATGTCTTAAGTTCCACGGACTATTTAACATGATCCTTGCCAATGAAAGGGGCAGCAAAAGGACGAAAGTCACCAAAGCCTCTGTTTTAGAATGCAACTTTGTATTCTGTTTAACTTTGTTGAGGGTAGAAAACTTCCAGAAAAATTGTGTCTTAAAGATAAAAGTGTTTGTTGATCCAGGACATTCACCAGCATTTTAGTAAGGTCAGTGTGCACTAGACACTTGCCTTGCCAGGATGAATTCTGGCCATCAGCTTAAATATGCCCGCTTGGGCAAAGAATGAAGTGTGAAGCCATCACAGGGAGAACTGCACAGACTGCTGAGACCTTCAGAGATGAAGGTCAGGCCATGGCCTAGTGCCCAGGCTTGTACCACACACAGTGTGTGCTTGTTACCAGGTTTTAGAATACTAAAAGGGAAAGTATCCATGCAAAAAGATGTCTTGGTTGTTTACCTTTGATTAAGCAGTTGCTTTAGCTGCTTCAAAGGCATAGGAGACAACAGCCAATCCATATTGAAAGATGATCCACGTGATGAAATGTTGAAAAATCTCTAAACCAAACGTATACCATGCAGAAAATTACATAAGTATAGATATAAAGCTGTCTTTGTGTTGAAGACTGATAGTAATTTTGAGGAGGAATTGTAATATAAAAAAGCATGGATATATTGTCAACCACTGATCTACTTGGGGTAAAACCAGATGTGTCTGGTCTTTACAGCTTACTGCAAGGAGAACTGAAAACTATGCTGTCCAGTTTCCCACATTTAAGAAAACCTCAGATGAGCTCCAGCACTTTGGAAAACTATTTCCCTGAATATGGTGTCTCCCTGATGTAAAAATGTAGAACCTAAAATCTATTCTGTGGCTGTGATATGCTAAAGCTAAAGCTTAGGTAGTAGGCTGCACTCTTTGCATTATCATCAGGTGTTACTGTGAGCAAAATTTTGTCATAATGAAATTGGTAGACTCCTCTTGGAGCCATCAGGGAGTGTGAAGTGTGGTGAAGGACAGAATCTCATAAAATGGAAGTAACAATAGAAGTCAAATTGAAAAATAATGCTTCAGCTGTTGTCTCATTTTATAGTAAGATCTCTATAATATTCTCTTAACTGCAAAGGACATGCACAAGAGAATTAATATGTACGAGCAAAAATCTTTAGAATAGTAGATCTGAATGTTAAAAAGGAAGCAATGATACTTTGTTTTCTAGGCGTAGTTCACTGATTTATTTGAGCCAGAAATTAGTCTGCTAGATGATGTCTCATAAAATTTCTGGTAATATTAAATGCATGCTAATTGTGCTGGCTTCACATGTGGACAATGTCTTTACAGCAAATTCCCAAATTAGTCATAGGCACATGTGTCTTGGCTCTGGCTAGATATTTCCTGGCAGTAGCTTTGTGGGGGGGATATGTCCAGGACACTGAGGTTATTCTATACCACCTCATGTCACCTTCAGGGGCTGCGGTGGGGAAGGGGTCCCCCTGGTCATGTAGGAGGTGAGTTGTGGGGGTAGATTTGTGTTCCTTGTGGTGAGCTCTCATGTGTGAATCACTCGCCTCTTGTACACAATGTTATTAATACTGTTGCTGTCATTGCTAGTTTCTCATCTCACAGCCCATGATCTTTACCTTTTGTGTCTCCAGTTCTCCTCTCCAGCCCTTGATGGGGAGGGAGAAGAGAGAGTGAGCAAGCAGTGCATGGTTTGGAGTCTTCTAGTAGGAATGTTACATTGGGGAATATCATTCCTAAACCACAACAATACGGGAGAAGGCAAGCTGTCTGTGGGGATGAAAACTGGAGAAAGCAGGGGACCTTTTCACTGGACATGATGCACTGCACGCTAGAATCACTCCTCTGGGACATTTGTCATCCACTGGAGCATTTCCCATAGGCAGAGAATCCTGGTCTCTTACGTGAAAAACCAAGCAGAACATGCAAACAAGACTGTCCTGTTGTGAGAGGGGAAGTACATGTGCTCTTCCCAGGCTGATGCTTGAACTGTTTCTTTGTATCCAGACATCAGGTTCATGGCTGATGTTTACGCCTCAACTTCGTTTCAATATGTAAGTGCTGATGATTACATTGACGTGCACTTTTCCTCTGCTGGGGCACAGTAGTCCAGCCCACAGCTGGACTGTGCATGCTTCTTCATTCACCTGCTTTTTTCAGCATACCACACAGCTGTTTACAAACCAAGTTCTGGTTCTTGGTTAGGAGTGCAGGATGTGCTGACAGTGGGATTAGTGTTAGTAACAACAGAGTCACTATTTGCTGGCTTTGCCTTTGGGAGAAGGCACACACAACTTGCTCTCAGTGGGTGCAAGATGCCTCAGAAGAAACCTAGTTCAGCTCCATCTGTGAGTGGGCAAGGTATGATTCTGCCAGGCCTGTGAAGAGATCTAGGGTGAACAGAAAGACATTTTTTCCCTCACTAAACCTTGTACAGACCTGTCTGTGAATTCTTCACTCAAAATCAATCCAAGCTTGGAAGAAAATCCAGGCTGGCTGTGCAGAGAATGACACCACCAAGGGAAAATAAGGCATTTTGGCTGCAGGCTGGACAACTTAGGTGTGATGTCTGAGAATGTTCTAAAACACAGCAAAACCTCCTGATTGAAACTTGGTGAAACTCCCTTCCACATAGCAAAATTTCCCTGCCTCTCCTTATGAAAAGAAGAGAGAACTGGGAGGGAGCCCATCAGGGCTGAACAATTCAAGAGCCACTGTGAATTTTCTTCGAATGTTTTGCATTATCATCAGTCTGAGGCAGAAGCATGGAACTGGCAGTGGCAAGAGACTAGAAGCAAATTGGTTCAGGGAATGCTCACAAAGACTGAATGTAGAAGGAAGTAAGTGGAGATAAGTGCTGTGGAGAAAAATTCTGTGGAAATGCTAGAGTGTACTGGTTACCAGCTTGGGAGGTAAGACTGTAGAAGAGGGAAGAAGGGACGGAAGGCCAAAGGGTGAGAGGGAGATTTGTTGAGTGATGTGTCTGGCCTATATGGCGCATGAGAAGCTGAGACTACAACTAGCCAGATGGGAAGAAAGCATATGAAATGAGGCTTTGGTGTGGATGTGGTGTAGCACTGTTTGTGGGGTAATGGTCAAAGTAGAAGAAACAGCACTTACAGAGATGCAATGGTCAGAAGAAGCTCGGTCTAATGCAGCGTCCTTGGTCCAGCACCCTGTGATCCTGCAACACCCACTGCTTCTTGAGAAGATACACAGCACTGAAAAAACACTTTGTCTTTCCCCAATGTTGATTCCTGAAGGCTGTTTCTAGACAGGAGTTTCCAGAGTTTGTCCAGATCCCTGTGTAAGGAGTGTCCACAGTGTGAAGGTCTACCATGAACAACCCAGGCACAACCCTCACCCTGCTCTGTTTGTGACTGGAAGGAAACCTGGCCAAGCCAGGAAAAAAGGCCACAACTTCTTTCTGAGAAAAAGCATAGACACGACCATGGTGCTTGGAAAGTCTTATGTTTCCATCATTTTTTCTCTTAGTCCAACTAACAGCAGCCTGTTTAGCAGAGTTCAGGCTTCCAACCCTGAAAATCATTGCTAGAGATGTCAATGCGATGAGGCAATGCATCGTAAGTTCATTCTTTGCTCAGTTTTTGGAGAATGCACCAGCCAACACTGTTTTTTAAATCCCATGAAAAAACTCTGTTTTAAAATTGCAAGGTCAGACAAGTTGTGAAATGCCAGAATTAATTTTGCTTCTACAGACTTACTATGTCTCATTGTGCCTATGCACTAAAATATCACAATTTACATAATTGCAAAGTGCTCCTGGGACTGAAGTGGTTTTGCAGTGTTGGCTGAAGGCCTCAGGTTTATCTGTGATGGAAGGTGTTCTGCAGAGAAGGCAGGGGAATTCAGGATGGTGGTTCTGGAGCTATACACAGTCTCCATTCCTGTGTTTTCTAAGACTTGAGACTTAGGAGCTTGGCTTTTCAAACTCACTATTCTTTTCAGCAGATTTTGCATGTAATGTAAAACATGTTTCAACACAGCCTGAACTTTATTTATTGCTTTTGTTGTTGGAAGAAGAAAACTCATATATGAGTGAGGATTTTCTCCTGTAAAACTGAAAGAAAAATCAGCAAAAATGTCTTAAAGTCTTAATGTCTTAAAATGTGTTAAAAACTTTTGAAGGTTTGAATTAGTTGAAGTTCTGAAAGAAGTTTAAAATAAAGCTGGACCTTTATTTTATAGAATTCCCTGTACTTCATCTGGTCTGTGATCCCATCAGACAAACCTATAAGAACATAAACTGATATTATCCAAAATGTCCTAGAAGTTGAGCATCACCTTGATTCAGTGCTTTTCAACCAGACCTACTGAAGTCATTGTGGGACCAGAGCCTTTGCTTGGCTGGACCAGCCTGACCTCATGCAAGTGGATGCTAAGAGAGTTTTCAGCCAGGAGAACAGGCTCTACTAAAAGCTGCCCCTTAAAATACAATCTGAGCTGTCCTTAGATCCTTCAGCTTTTTATCCATGTAGATCAAGTCACTCATAATGATACTAAGGCTACTAATGGGAAAATGGCACATACTCTCAGGTCACAGGGAAATGAGGCCATAATTTTTATCTATAATGATGAAGATAATCTAGACTTTTTCTTTCTTTAGGAGGTACATAGCATTAATGGATCATTTTCTAGTTAATGGAACAATATGCTTTTGATAATGGCTTTAAGTTGCCAGCAACATAATAGTCAAATTTCTTTTGGATTCTTTTTCCCTTTACAATGCCCAAAAGCAGTCAACACAGATATTATCATGAAACATTCACAAAATATATGCAGCCCTATGAACATGGTGATGTAAAAGTAGACTTAATTAAAAAAATCTCACTTGGCTTCTGCTGTCATTAAAAGGATACTGAATTTTTTAACATTTTATTTAAATTCAAATAGTGAAATGAAATGTTAGGAAAGGAAATGTTAGGAAAGGAAAGGAAAGGAAATGTTAGGAAAGGAAAGGAAATGTTAGGAAAGGAAATGTTAGGAAAGGAAATGTAAGGAAAGGAAAGGAAAGGAAATGTAAGGAAATGTAAGGAAAGGAAAGGAAATGTGAGGAAAGGAAAGGAAATGTAAGGAAAGGAAAGGAAATGTAAGGAAAGGAAATGTAAGGAAAGGAAATGTAAGGAAAGGAAAGGAAATGTAAGGAAAGGAAATGTAAGGAAAGGAAATGTAAGGAAATGTAAGGAAATGTAAGGAAAGGAAATGTAAGGAAAGGAAATGTAAGGAAATGTAAGGAAAGGAAATGTAAGGAAAGGAAAGGAAATGTAAGGAAAGGAAAGGAAATGAAAGGAAATGAAAGGAAAGGAAAGGAAAGGAAAGGAAAGGAAAGGAAAGGAAAGGAAAGGAAATGAAAGGAAAGGAAAGGAAAGAGAAAGAAAAGAATAGAAAGGAAAGGAAAGGAAAGGAAAGGAAAGAAAAGGAAAGGAAAGGAAAGGAAGGGAAAGGAAAGGAAAGGAAAGGAAAGGAAAGGAAAGGAAAGGAAAAGGAAAGGAAAGGAAAGGAAAGGAAAGGGAAAGGAAAGGAAAGGAAAGGAAAGGAAAGGAAAGGAAAGGAAAGGAAAGGAAAGGAAAGGAAAGGAAAGGAAAGGAAAGGAAAGGAAAGGAAAGGAAAGGAAAGGAAAGGAAAGGAAAGGAAAGGAAAGGAAAGGAAAGGAAAGGAAAGGAAAGGAAAGGAAAGGAAAGGAAAGGAAAGGAAAGGAAAGGAAAGGAAAGGAAAGGAAAGGAAAGGAAAGGAAAGGAAAGGAAAGGAAAGGAAAGGAAAGGAAAGGTGCGGAAAGGAAAGGAAAGGTGCGGAAAGGTGCGGAAAGGTGCGGAAAGGTGCGGAAAGGTGCGGAAAGGTGCGGAAAGGAAAGGAAAGGTGCGGAAAGGAAAGGTGCGGAAAGGAAAGGAAAGGAAAGGTGCGGAAAGGAAAGGAAAGGAAAGGAAAGGAAAGGAAAGGAAAGGAAAGGAAAGGAAAGGAAAGGAAAGGAAAGGAAAGGAAAGGAAAGGAAAGGAAAGGAAAGGAAAGGAAAGGAAAGGAAAGGAAAGGAAAGGAAAGGAAAGGAAAGGAAATGTGCGGAAAGGAAAGGAAAGGAAAGGAAAGGAAAGGAAAGGAAAGGAAAGGAAAGGAAAGGAAAGGAAAGGAAAGGAAAGGAAAGGAAAGGAAAGGAAAGGAAAGGAAAGGAAAGGAAAGGAAAGGAAAGGAAAGGAAAGGAAAGGAAAGGAAAGGAAAGGAAAGGAAAGGAAAGGAAAGGAAAGGAAAGGAAAGGAAAGGAAAGGAAAGGAAAGGAAAGGAAAGGAAAGGAAAGGAAAGGAAAGGAAAAAGAAAAACCAAAGCTTCATTCACCAAATAGAAAATTTATCTTAGATTTGTTGCTAGAATTTAAAGACCTGAAATACAAATGGCTTTTAAACTGAACTTTGATATAAAACTACTTGGAAGTAGCTGGAAGATTTTGGTATTTGTTTATTCTTTCTTTCAAAGAGGAGAGCTTAGACTAAAACTGAAGGGAAAAAAGTCTACCAAAACAACTGTGGCAAAAATTTCAAAGCCAAATTATTTAGTCCTGGAATTTCTGTGACAATACCTTATGGAAATAGTTCTGCTGCTTTCAATTTTTAAAATTTTATTTTATGCATCCAGATCCCTTTGACTGGCTACTTCTTCAAAAATTGCTGTGGCTTTGTTCATGAAAAGAAAATGGTGCATTATGAGACATGTAATGTACCGCAGAGGGAGGCCCATAATGAATACAGATGTAATATAAACATTCTGAGAAATTATTGTAGCAACGCATCCAAATAGAAACATTTTCACCCATAGCTTTCTTATTTTTCCTCAGCTCTAATAATTTCTGAGTTCCTCTTGCTGGGATAGGATACAAGTCTGAGAAAAATGCATTGATACCTCCTTATGAAGAAGGAAAGCATAGGAAGATGCATCTTATATGGAACAACAAATCTTTCTGTCTTGCAAAACCAGTATTTGATAGTACTCCATCTCATCCTGGCTGAAGTGGGCCTGTACTGTTGGATTAAGAGGCAAAACCACCAAAAGTTGTCCTTACAGAGAGCACTTGATCTCCTTTGGATCATTGAAAAGATGGCAGAACTGATGTGCTTTCGGGTTCTTTGCACCATTTTGAAGGTGAGAGTGTCTTAAAGGGTTATTGTAAACTGCTTCGCATAGGAGTTATGTGATATGGTTCAGATAGCTTAATTCAGCCACAGCCAAGAGACTCTTACCTGTCCTTTGTATTTATATATAAATATATTATGTAGTTCAAGATGAATAATCACAATGTATAAGGTATGGACCAACTAGAAGACAAGGAGAAAAAAAACGAAAAAAAAAAAAAGCTACCTAATTTTGCCAAGAATGAGTGAAACATCTCTGTTGAAAGAGAATAGCTAAAGTCTCATGTGCAGGGACTGTAAGGGTGCTAAGCCCCAAACTTTTGTATGAACATAATAGGCCTCCCAGGGTGCCACAGCATATCCCACAATGTGTTTGGTAAATATTGAAGAGCTTGGTAAATACTGAAGGGCTATAAGATGACTCAGTCCTAGTTAGAACTTGTAGACCCTCTTTGAACTACCATTTCCCAACTTCTCTGCTCATGTTGATGCTTTTGGGCTTATGTAGCTCCAAGTTTGAGTGTCCTACATGCCTTGCATGAAACCCACTGTCAGCAGTATCCTCTCTGATGGATACGTTTCTGGTGAGAGTTTTATGTGTTTGTAACAAAATGAGTTTGGTACTTTACTGTTTGTCCCATCTCATTCTCCTACAGAAAGAATGTAACACAATGTGCAGCAGCAATACTCAGTCCTTCATCAGAGAGCTGTGTTCAAATTTCCTAGAGCTTCTATCCTCTCTAGACTTTTTTTTCCCTAGATGTTTTTTGTTTGTCTGCTTGTGTATTTTGTTTTGTTTGTATGAGTTGTTTTGTTTGTTATTGGGGTGGGGTTTTTTTTATTATTTTTTGGTTTTTTTGCCTTTTAGTTCTGGTCATGGTGGAATATTCCTGGGCTATATGTCATAAACTTAACAGAGTGGTAACATGTCTGTCTAATACCTTTATTCTTTACAAGAATACAAGAATTTGTTCCCTCAGCAGCTGAGCTTCTGTCTCACAAAGCACCAGTCTATGCTGGTTTTGATAGGCAAAACTAATCCTTGGCAAAGGGAGTAATTTCAGTTGTGGTGCATCAGATGTTGAATTTGGAGGTAGGGGTCTATGTGAGGTGATGTTTCCAGCCAGCCTGAGAAATTTCTCTTCTATATGTCAAAAAGGTTGCACAGCTTTCTAGGAGTTAGAAGTGGGATCATCAGCCTTCCTGGTTGTATGATCCACACAGGAAAACGTTCAGGTGATTGACTGCCATGGGATGCAGAGCACACGGTGTGACATGAGGAGCTGAGAGGCTGCCTCAAGAGTTGTTCGCAGTGGGTATTCCCATTGCTGTGTTTCAGGCTAGGATTAAGCACAGCTGTGCAGCACATGGAGCAGGGACACGTGTTGTTTTCAGCCCGCATGTGCTGTCCCACAGCTGGGGACTAGCACTGCCCCGCTACACTGCTGGGGAGGATGGTGTGGCTGGGTGTGCTGGTGAACAGCCGAGTTGGGTGTGAGGGTTTGAGTCACAAAGGTAGGCTGCTGTGCTTTAGAAAGCTCTATGTTTTTTCTTTAACATCCTACTCTGCCTAGGTGAGTTCCTAACAAGTGTTTGGGGCGTGTTTTTCAAACCCCACAAGCAACACTTCAGGAAAAAAATACTTGGATGTATGTGTTTGTTGGCAGTCTATGTGCTCATATGTGAGCAGATATTAACCTTGCCCACAACATTTTACTGTCTTACAGAAGGCAGATTGTTCCCCCCGTCCCCCGCCCTGCCCCTGAACAGGTAACTCTTGAAAAGAAAGTAGAGGATGTTCAAAGCAGACACTTATGTCAAGGCCTATGTGCTTTAGCACAGTACTAAGTTTGTTTCATATTGGTGCTTAGAAATTAACCTTTGATTACAGAAACCTACATTTTTAGACTGATTCGTATTTCGTTTCAAAGTACTAAGGCTGGTCATTTGATGAGTCTGACCCCAGAAGGAACTGTTTTCTTAGACCTCATTGATTTTTGAGAACTGAAGAGTGTGTGTAGCATTGTATTGTAGTGTCCAGCATTGAATCAGGACCAAAACTTTTTTACAAGGAGAAAGTTGATGAGTATCTGATGGGATTAGAGACTCATGAACATTGCCTGATTACTTGTCAGTCATCTGTGCTGCTGGTACCTATTTCAGCTTCTGGTAACAAGCCCACTTCTTAATGAAAATACGCTTTAAAAAAAAATTTATCCCTGATCCCTGAAGCTTCAGGTTTTAGACACCTTTTCTGTAGTCCTGTCAGTGTTGATACTTTTGCCTCTGCCTTTTCATATACCATTTGTATAAGTTGACAAAGATATAATTAGCTCAGAATTATCTGTCCATGCAGTAATTGTCTTGTGAGTGTTGTGATATGTTTAGGAAGACATGCTTTTTCATATGTAAGACCATAGTGTGGTGCAGGGAAAAAACTGCTCAACTCATGATTTTAATCAAATCAGAATTAAAGTGGTTTTGTCTTTTTAACAAGGACATGTTGACCTAGCATTCAGGGAGCTCTATGCTGGGGCCAGTACAAGTAGTACAACACATAAACACCAACCATAGATACTTGCAAAATGTTAATAAAGGACTTTGAAACTAATCCTACAAATTCCTAGTCTCAAACTAGGAATTGCTTTGGGCATGCCACTCCCCAGGTTGTATGGGCTACAAGCTGACATTCCTCTTCTGAAAGTGTGGGTCCCTCTATTGCCCCACATGTCCTGCAGGCATCTGTGTAACCACATTTCAGGTACACTCACCTGTGCTGCTCCCCATGCTACCATATTTGCCACAAGACCTCCTG